>NW_024412452.1:9590289-9636124 GCF_014898765.1 Herpailurus yagouaroundi
GCGGTCCGTGAGTTCGAGCCCCGCGTCAGGCTCTGGGCTGATGGCTCGGAGCCTGGAGCCTGGAGCCTGTTTCCGATTCTGTGTCTCCCTCTCTCTCTGCCCCTCCCCCGTTCATGCTCTGTCTCTCTCTATCCCAAAAATAAATAAACGTTGAAAAAAAAAATTAAAAAAAAAATTTTTTTTTTAATGTTTATTCGGTTTTGAGAGAGAGACAGCACAGGAATGGGGGAGGGGCAGAGAGAAGGAGACACAGAATCCAAAGCAGGCTCCAGGCTCTGAGCTGTCAGCACAGCGAGATCATGACTTGGGCCAAAGTCGGATACTTAACCGACTGAGCCACCTAGGCGCCCCTAGACTCACATTTTAGAATGGTTTGTTTTTTTTTAATTTTTTTTTCAACGTTTATTTATTTTTGGGACAGAGAGAGACAGAGCATGAACAGGGGAGGGGCAGAGAGAGAGGGAGACACAGAATCGGAAACAGGCTCCAGGCTCTGAGCCATCAACCCAGAGCCTGACGCGGGGCTCGAACTCCCGGACTGCGAGATCGTGACCTGGCTGAAGTCGGACGCTCAACCGACTGCGCCACCCAGGCGCCCCATAGAATGGTTTTTAATAAAATCTAAAAGGAAAAGATTAAATCACATTTGTATCAGTTAAGGTGTTCTTTTAACTTTCAGACTATAGAGCCTATTATATATTTTCTTGCAGCCACATAAGTGGTAATTCAGCTGTTCTTGCTTGGTCTAATTTGTTCATTTTTTCTTTGTTTTAAAATGTAGCTGAAGATCCAGCCCAGCTCTCTTTGTGGTAGCTTTTATCTGGTCATTTTAACATTTTTTTTATTACAAGTTGTATAAATTTAAACATTGCAGGAATATAATATAGATGGTTCAGAATGACCCAAAATTCTGCTCTCTCCAGAGATAACCACCATCAGCTATGTAGGGCACATTCTGCTGAATCATTCTCCTTACACATATGGACATGGACATAAATGTAACATTATTATTTTTATTAATACTTTCCTAAAAATGTACCTATATTCTGTCTGCATTTTTATTTTTTCATTTCTCTAATTATCCAGTAATTTTCTCCATATTGGCACATAGAGATCTAACACATTTCTTTTTAATAGCTGTGAGGCATTTTACTATATAAATTCATCACTATTTATTTAACTATCCGATTGGATTTTTACATTTTACTGAAGAACTGTGTGACTTCAACAAGTTATTTAAACTTTTTATTCCACAATTTTTTCATTTACAAAATAGGGCTAATAAGAATAACTGCCTCATAGGGTTTATATGAGGATTAAATACACCTTGTATATAAAGCACATAGAACAGTGCCTGGCACATGTGAGCAGTAAATAAATGTTATCTGTTGATATTAATAGTAGTAATAGAACCTTTTTGTATATGCCTTTTTACTGAGAATATTTCAAGCTCTAAAATTTTTTTTATTGAAAAAGAAGATATGATCATAAAATAATTGTTAAATTTAAAACCATTCATAATCCCACTACCTCATTACACTGATTTTATTTTTGCACATTGTTTCTCAGTAATTGGTATTTTTGTGTTTGTTTGTTTGTTTTTTTAAGTAGGTTCCAGGGCCCAGCCCAGTGTGGGGCTTAAACTCAGGGCCCTGAGGTAAAGAGTCACATGCTTTGCTGACTAAGCCAGCCAGGTGCCCCTAGGTTACATTGTTACAATTCATGTATGTGGTGTTTTGTTTGTGTGTAACAAAATATCATAAAACGCTTCCAACAGTTTTTGTTGCCTTTCTTTTCTGTTTATCCATTTTGTTCCTCTTTTGCTCTCAAAAGAGGACTAAGAAGTGTTGACTTACAAAATAGAGATATGAGGAGGTATACCTCTCACAGGGGAAGCTAGCAGACTTTTTTTATCTTTACATGCCCTCTTTGCATATAAGCCAACCCTGCCCATTAGAGCAGATCCCTCATACTGAATCTTGATCATAAATTTAGGGTCTAAGAAAGCCTACCAATTCCAACAGCCAAAGATAATCCCATAAAACAGCCGTCAATGGAGGAAATAATGCTACTAGCTTGTCTCATTTTTAAGTAAGTTCTGAGCCTCAAGGAAAAGATACATGAACTAAAAGCCACATTCTCTTAACCTAAGTCTGTTTATGGATCTCTAACTTCTGCTTTTTGACCATAATAATAGCAACATTTTATTAAGCACTTACTGTCCAAATACTTTCTGTTCTAAATAGTTTCCACATATTATCTTATTAATCCTCATGGATATAAATGAAGAAACTAAGACAGTTTCTTGTACAGATTAACTTTCCCTAGGTTTCTTAGTTAAGAGATAGAGCAGGGATTCAAGTCTAAGCAGTTCGACTCCAAATCTCACATACTTAAACCATTCTCTTTACTGCCTTAGTTGAAAAGAGCAATGGAAATAAACAACAATTCAAAAGTTGGCTCTTTGAAAAAACTGATAAACAGAGAATCCTCTGGTGAAACTAATAAAGGAAAAAGAGAAAGAAGGAAAGAGGCACAAGAAACTATGTTAGGATTCAGAAAAGGGAACATAACTGGAGATAGAACTATGAATTCAAACATTTACACAAAAATGGACACATTCCTAAAAAGGTAACAAATTTGACTCACAAATAAAAAATCGGAATGGTTTCCATAATGTACCAATTTAGATAGCTTTACAGTTAAGTTATATCAAGCTTTCAAGGAACAGATCAGTCAAATCTTTTTTTTTTATTTTTTTCAACGTTTTTTAATTTATTTTTGGGACAGAGAGAGACAGAGCATGAACGGGGGAGGGGCAGAGAGAGAGGGAGACACAGAATCGGAAACAGGCTCCAGGCTCCGAGCCATCAGCCCAGAGCCCGACGCGGGGCTGGAACTCACGGACCGCGAGATCGTGACCTGGCTGAAGTCGGACGCTTAACCGACTGCGCCACCCAGGCACCCCCAGATCAGTCAAATCTTACACAAACTCTTCAAGAAGTGAAAGAAGGAAGGAAAAAAAGGAGGAAGGAGGAGCAGAGTGAGGGAGGGAGAGAGGGGAAAAGAAACAAGAAAACACCCCCCAGTCTCAAAAGACACCATGTGTTAAGTGATAAGATAAATTATATTTCTAACTCATATGACAAAGAGTTGGTATACAAAACAAAGAACTTCTTAAACTATTTTTTTAATGTTTATTTATTTTTGAGAGAGAGAGAAAGAATGCTAGCAGGGGAGGGGCAGAGAGAGACAGAGACACTGAATCAGAAGCAGGTTCCAGGCTCTGAGCTGTTACCACAGAGTATGGTGCAGATCTCAAACCCACAAAGCTGTGAGATCATGACCTGAGCTGAAGTCGGAGCTTAAGTGACTGAGCTACCCAGATGCCACAAAATAAAGAACTTTAAAAAAAAAAATCCATATTTGAAATGAGCAAAAGATCTGAACAGGCATTTTACAGAGAAGAAAAAGTTGGTGGCAAATTAACATAAAAAAATTTCTTACCCTCATTAGTAAGCAGCAAAATACAAATTGAAATGATATACCATTTTATGCTCACTAGTTTGCAAAAAATTAAGAAGTCTCACTATAGTGTTGACAATAGCAGAGCAGTAGAAACTCTCATACACTGATAGAGTGTAAATTGGTACACAGCTTGTCATTCTGTTGTAAAGTAACATTCACAATATCCTATAATCCAGCAATTCTGTTCCTAGAAGAATATCTCCAAAAATTTCTACAAATGTGTACCATTTGTACACATACAGGAATGTGAATATTGACATTATTCAAAAAGCCCCCAAATTAGAAGCCACTCAAATGGCCGTTGAATGAGGAATGAATAATTACAAGGTATATTCACAAAATGGAATATCATACAGTTATGAAAATGAATGAACCACAGCTACATACAATGTGGATGAATCTTCTCAATATTGAGAAAACAGATAACAAAGATATATGATACCTCTTTATAAAGCTCGATCAAAATTAAGTAATAAAGTATTTGTTTAAAACAATAAAAGTACTTTTAAAAGGAAAGGAATGATAAACAAAATTCAGTGTGGCAAGGTGTCCCTTGGAGGAGATCAGAAAAAAGCATGCAGATATCTTGGTAGTAGTGTTGATGTTCTACATCTTAAGTAGAACAAGGATTCATGAGTATTCCTTGTGCCGTTATGCTTGTAGCTTAAATATGTGTTGCATATGTTCATTTGCATATAGTAAAAATCTTATAATAGCTTTCTAAAGAATGGCTAAGTAATAAATATGCCAAAATTTAAATGGCTAGTATGATCAATGCACTTTGGCATCAAGAAGGTGTCTGTCCAGATTGACAGCAGTGCACTCGCTTGGGTATGTTAGTCTTTCAGTCAGTTACAAATCAACCTAATGATGCTGTCAGCCAGCCTATATTTCTCAGCCTTGTACAAGAGGATATCAGGTTCCCTTTCTAAATGCTCACAAACTATCTGGTTAATATTTCCTCTAGACTTTGCTAGGGATCAATGTCAGCTCTTTTGGAAAGGTATTTTATCCATATGTGTTCTCAGGAAACATCAAATGTTAACAACCCAAACAGAAGATAAAGATTCATTGCTACCTAAAGGATTCCAGAAAAAAAGTAAAAACAAAAAAAGCCTATCTTATGCTTCATGCTTCAGTGCAGTTGTCAAACTCCACATATGGATTGTTTTCCCCTTTCAGCATCTTGGAAAATGGACTAGAAAATGCAGCTCTTCATCATGTCTGTCTTTGATAACCACATTAAAGTCATTTCCCTGTGTGTTAAGACTAAATTAGAACCATTATTGTATTTATTACCTAAAGATTTTTAACACAGAGAGACATCTGCTTATTTCATTAATGGGAGCCATGGTCTCAGAAAATGTCAGTTCTTCCCTTTTTTTTAATTGAATTAAAGAATTTTTTTTAGAGTTCAGAAAATCTAAAGTTATTTGAAAATAAAGATCTAAAAAAATTTTCCTCACCAAGTTTATAAAGGAATAATTTACACATTGTACATTGCATGCATTCAAAGTGTACAGTTCAGTGAGTTTTGACAGTTGTATATGCCCACAAATCATCACCCCAATTGAAATACAGAATATATCTATCATGCCTAAAAGATTCCTTATGCCCCTTTACACTCCTTTCCTCCCTCATTTCCGTAGAATATACCACTGATGTGCTTTTTGTCTATAGATTAGTTTGCATTCTATACAAATAGAATCATACAGTACATACTTTTATGTCTGACTTCTTTCTTTCAGATTTTGAGACTAATCCATGTTGTTGTTTATACCAGTAGTTTCTTTTTATTGCTGACTAGTAGTATATTGTATGAATATGCCGCATTTTGTTTAACCATTCACCTGGTAATGGGCATTTTCAGTTTTTGCTGAAATTTGCTGTTTCAGTTTTTGACTGTTGGGACTAAAGCTGTTGCAAATATCCATAAACAAATCTTTGTATGGATATGTTTTTATTTTTCTTAGGTCTTACTGTGTTTATGGTTCATCTTTTTTCATCCATTTGTTTCAACCCATTTGTGTCTCTATACTTAAAGTTTATCTCTTATAGACAGTATGTAATTGGGTTTTGCTTTTTATCCATTCTGCTAATCTCGGCCTTTTATTTGGACTATATACTCCATTAACATTTACCCTAAGTATTGATATGGTTGCATTTAGGTATACTGTTTTATTTTTTGTTTGTCTTCTCAGGGTTTTCTTCACCTTTCCCCTGCTTTCCCGCTTTTTTTAGATTATTACTTTTAGATTGCTTCTCAGCCTTTTAGCTAAGATCAAGTGTAGATTATTACTTTTAGAATTCTATTTTATCTGTTGTCATTTAACTATCCTTCCGTGCATTACTTTTTAGTGGCTGCTCTAGGGATTATGTTATATATCCTTAATTTGTCACAGTCTACTCAGAGTCCATTTCACATAAAACATAGAAGCCTCAAGATTACGATACTTAAGGGGTCCCTGACTGACTCAGGCAGTGGAGCATGTGACTCTTGATCTCAGGGTTGTGAGTTTGAGCCCCATGCTGGGTGTAGAGGTCACTTAAAAAAATAATAAAATAGGGGCACCTGGGTGGCTCAATTGGTTAAGTGTCTGACTTCAGCTCAGGTCATGATCTCATGGTTTGTGAGTTCGAGCCCCACGTTGGGCTCTATGCTGACAGCTAGCTCAGAGCCTGAAGGCTGTCTTCATATTCTGTGTCTCCCTCTCTCTCTGTCCCTCCCCTGTTCACGGTCTCTCTCCCCCTCAAAAATAAATAAAATGTTAAAAAAATTTAATAATAAAATAAAATAATTGTGATGCTTTACATAAAATGTAGAAATATTACAGGGATTAAAGGATATTTTTAAACTTTTCTGCAGCCTGCTTAGAATTAATATAGTGCCATTTCATGTAAAATACAGAAACCTTGCAACTATATAGACACACAGACACTGTCTTTTATGTTGTAGTTGTCATGTGTATTACGTATACATTATAAATTACACAAGACAGTATCATAAATTTTGCTTTAAACAATCATGTGTATTCTAAATAAACTAAGAGAAAAAAGTCTTTTATGTTACCTTTTCCAGTGTTCTTCATTCATTCCTGAAGATCCAAGTTTCCTTTGGATATCATGTCCTAAAGGTCAAAGAATTTTAATATTTCTTGTAGCTAGTTCTGATGGTGACACATTCTCTTAGTTTGTTATTTATCTGAAAGTGCATATTTCACCTTTATTCTTTAAGAGTATTTTCTTGTATATAGAATTATGGGTTGACAGGTTATTTTTTCTTTCAGCACGTTAAAAATGTCGTTCCACTGTCTTTTGTCCTTCCCTGGTTTCTGATTAAAAGTCTCAGTCATTAAATCACCTTCCTCTGTATATAAAGGATCATTTATCTGGCAGCTTTCAAGAATTTTCTCTTTATGTTTGTTTTACAATGATGTGACCAGGCACAGATTTCTTATTTAGGGTTCACTGAGCTGCTTGAATCTATAGTCATTCTGTGCCCAATTCCAATGTGTGGGGGCAATTTCCCACAAAAGCAGTTCTCCTACACCAGCTGGGTGTCCTACAGCTTAACTCAACTCTAGCACTATCCAGAGATAGCATCAGATCCACAAATTAAGGGCTCTGTCCCACAATAATTTCGCACCTGCACACATGTGCACACATGCACATGCACACACCAGATACCGCTTACAAGTCCAGGTTGTCACCTATGCTTCTGACTGATCAGCTATAAATCAGAGGTTCCAATGACCACCTCCTTGGATTTGATTAGTTTGCTAGAGTGGCTCATAGAACTCAGAGAAACATTTTATTTACTAGATTACCATTTTATTATAAAAGGGTAGAACTCAGGAACAGCCCAATAAAAGAAATGCATAGAACAAAGTGTGTGAAAAGAGAATCAGAGCTTCCATGCCCTCTCCCAGTACCCCACTCTCCCCAAATCTCCTCGTGTTCATTAACCCAGAAGCTCTCTGAACCATGTCCTTTTAGGGGGTTTTATGGGGAATTCATTGTATAGGCACAAGTGATTAAATCGTTGGTCGTTGGTAATTGATTCAACTTCCAGGTCCCTTTCCCCTCCCCAGAGGCCACTGTGGAACTGAAAGTTCCAACCGCTTAATCACATGATTGACTCCTCTGGCAACTGGACCCCATCCTTAGGTGCTTTCCAAAAGTTGCCTCATTAATACAACAAAAGATCCCTTTATTGCTGTCATCACTTAGGAAATTCCAAAGAGTTTAGGAGCTCTGTGCCAGAAACAGGACAAAGACCAAATATATCTTTCTTATTATAAGTTACAGTATCACAACCTATATATAAATTTATATCCTTGACTCAATGTGGGAAATTTTCTGCCATCATCTCTTCAGGTATATTTACCATCTCATTCCCCTTTGTCTCTTTTTCTGGGACTCCAATTACCCACGTGTTAAACATTTTAAAATTGCTTTACAGTTTTCCAAGCCTCTGTGGTTGGTTTTGTTTTGTTCAAACTTTTTTCTTTCTCTTTTTCAGATTATCTCCATTGACCTATCTTTAAGTTCACGGCCTCTCATCTCTCATCTCCACTCTGCTCTTAAGCCCATGCAGTGAATTTTTTTATTCAATATTGTATTTTTCAATTCTAAAATTTTTATATTATTCTTTTTTATATTTTCTATTTCCCTGTTGATATTTCCTATCTTTGCATTTATTATGAATATATTTTCCACTCCTCATTTAGCATAATTATAATTTATGTATATAATTATATAATTATGCTGCTTTAAAGTCTTTGATAAATCTGATAGTGGGGCGCCTGGGTGGCGCAGTCGGTTAAGCGTCCGACTTCAGCCAGGTCACGATCTCGCGGTCCGTGAGTTCGAGCCCCGCGTCAGGCTCTGGGCTGATGGCTCAGAGCCTGGAGCCTGTTTCCGATTCTGTGTCTCCCTCTCTCTCTGCCCCTCCCCCGTTCATGCTCTGTCTCTCTCTGTCCCAAAAAAATAAATAAATAAACGTTGAAAAAAAAATTAAAAAAAAAAAATCTGATAGCTTTCTCATCTCAGTGTTTGCTTCTGTTGATTGTATTTTCCTTTGAAACCGGGTCACATTTTCTGAGTCTTCGTATGCCAAAAACATTTGGGTTGTATTTTGTGAATGTTGTTATAGGGACTCTGGATTCTACTATATAACTCTGAAAAGTAATTGTTTTGGTAGATAATTAACTTTGTTAGATTCAAACTGTAATCTGTCATGGCTTGCAGTAGTCAGGGACTCAGATATCATTTGCATTAACACTAAACTATGAGCTGCTTTCAGTTTGCCCCATACATGTGTAGTGCAAGGGTCAGCAAGATGCCTGGACTGAGTTTTAAACACACAATTTTGGGTTCTCTGGCTCCCTCCTTTCTTGGATTTTTCCTCACTTTCTGGAATCTCTGTTTGCCCCAGGCTCCTTCCCCTGGTAAGGCCAGTGAAAGACAGAGGCCTTTCTATTAAGGTTTTAGCTACTATGCTAAGGTAACACTGAGGTCACCCTCAGGGGAACCATTCTTTGCTGGTCACTTACTCCCAAGTTTCAGTTCCTCTCTGGAATACGCTTTTGTTCAATCTCCACAGCCCTCAGCTGTTAGTTTTTTACTACACACACACACACACACACACACACACACGTGTGCGTGTGTGTGAATGTATATATATGTGTATATAAAAATGTGTGTGTATATAATCTATATCTAGAGTTTATAGCTGTTATTTAGAAGAAAATCAGTTTGTAAGGTATTAGAACCCAACCAGTCGGGAAGTCACTATTCACTGTTGATCAGTTTGGTTCTTTCTTTTTACCTCCTCTTCTATCTTCCATTCACTTCAGTAAGCTCAAGTGCTCCATCATTTCTCTCTGTCTTTATGAGACTATAACTTAAAAGAAGTTCTTCTGATTAAATCCCAACTCATCTCTCCACCTCCTTTCTCCTTCTCATCCTTTAGCACCTACAGATGCACATACTACCCCAGCTTTACTTGGCAAATGACCTTTCTTATTTCCACCCAGCCTTGGACAATCTGGCCACTTTCCCACCTGAAATTGGCCCCATCATATACCTAGCACTGGAGCATTAGTTAGCATAATACAAGGATTAATTGGGGACAGAAATAGACCCAAGTACAGATGTAAATATAGTATAAGATAAAGGTAGCCTCTCAAATTACAAGAGCAAAAATGGACTTGTTCCAGAAGTGGTGCTGGGGCAACTGGCTAACCATCTAGAAAGTATTCCAAGTGGACCAGGGACCTAAATGTAAAGAATGATATTTAAAGAGTAGTAAAAGGAAACACTGATATATTCCTTTATAATCTTAGAATAGGGAAAGTTTCTCTACCTATGACTCAAAATCCAGGTATAGTATTTTTTTAACTACATAAAAATTAACTGTATAAAAACAAAAATATAGCAAAATAAAAATATGGCATGGCAAAAGCCACCAGAAGCAAAGTCAAAAGACAACTTAAAAACTAGGTCAAAGTATTTGCAATGTGAATCGGGGTGGGGGGGGAGGGGCGGGGTGTAGAGAGGAAGAACTAATATCTCTAATATAAAAAGAACACTTAAAAACTTAGAGGAAAAAAAGACAAAAACCCTACAGAAAAAATGGACAAAAGACATGAGCAGATAATTCAAAAGCTATTTCAAAATGGCCCTTAAACATGAAAATATTTTCAACATCACTCATAGTTAGAAAAATGAAAATTAAGATCACACTGACATACTACTTCCCACCTGTTTAAAAAAAGTATGAGAACACATTCTGTTGGTGAGGCTACCCATCCATACATTGCTGGTAGAATGCACAGTGGAACAACCCTTTTGGAGAGGTATTTGGCAATATCTAACAAAATGATATGTGCATTTACCTTTTGTTTGTTTGCATTTTTTTGTTGCTGTGGATTCATTTATTGAAATTTTTAAAATTTTAGTCTCTTTTTAAGTTTTTATTTAAATTCCAGTTAGTTAACACACAGTGTAATATTAGTTTCAGGTGTACAATTTAATGACTCAACACTTCATACATCATCCGCTGCTCATCACAAGTGCACTCCTTAAACCTCATCACCTATTTAACCCATCCCCCCACCCATCTCCTCTCCAGTAACCATCAGTTTGTTCTCTATAGTTTAGAGTCTGTTTCTTGGTTTGCCTCTCTCTTTTTTTACCCTATGCTTGTTTGTTTTGTTTCTTAAATTACACATATGAGTGAAATCATATGGTATTTGTCTTTCTCTGACTGATTTATTTCACTTAGCATAATACTGTCTAGCTCCATCCACATCATTGCAAATGGCAAGATTTCATTCTTTTTGATGTCTGAGTAATATTCCATTTTATAGATATAGCCCATCTTCTTTATCTATTCATCAGTTGATGGACATTTGGACTGTATCCATAACTTGGCTATTGTAGATAATGATGCTATAAACATCAGGGTGAACATATCCCTTTGAATTAGTATTTTGTATTCTTTGGATAAGTACCTAGTAATACAGTTGCTGGATCATAAGGTTTAGTTCTATTTTTAACTTTTTGAGAAACCTCCATTCTGCTTTCCAGAGTGGCTGCACCAGTTTGTATTTCTACCAATGGTGCATGAAGATTCCTCTTTCCCCACATCCTCAACAACACCTATTGTTTCCTGTGTTGTTGATTTTAGCCATTCTGACAGGTGTGAGATGATATCTTATTGTACGTTTGATTTGCATGTCCCTGATGATAAGTGATGTCGAGCATCTTTTCATGCATCTGTTGGCCATGTGTATGTCTTCTTTGGAAAAATGTCTATTCATGTCTTCTGCCCACTGTATAATTGGATTATTCAGTTTTGGGGCATGTGCATTTACTCACCACTCCCATTTCTAGAAATACAATACCCTGAAGATGTACACTTCCAATAGCACAAAAATCCATACATATATGCAGGATCGCAAAGCTGTCACACAGTCTGTCTAGATATGTTTTATGATTTTTTGGGTCTCTGTGTCTTTTTTTGCATATAAATTTTTTTAATATTTATTTTTTTTTGAGAGAGAGAGACAGAGACAGAGCACAAGTGGGGGAGGGGCAGAGAGAGAGGGAGACACAGAATCTGAAACAGGCTCCAGGCTCTGACACAGGGCTCGAACTTGTGAGCAGCAAAATCATGACCTAGGCCAAAATCAGACAATTAACCAACTGAGCCACCCAGGCACCCAGATGGATCTCTGTGTCTTTTTAAAACTGTTTCTTCTTCTACCAAGCTCTCCAGTAAGTTTTATATTCCTTCTTGGTTCCTCTTACTTTTGTTTTCATCTCAGAGTAAATCCTTACTTTGGCTCCATTGGGCATTACAGAGACAAAGCTCTTTGGGCTAGTTCTTGGGGCCAGGCTAATATATTTAGTGCCTTCCCAGCCCCACATCCTCTTCATTCAAACCTCTTTTTTTAACTATTCTATTTTTTTTTTAATTTGAGAGAGAGAGAGAGAGAGTGTGTGTGAGCAGAGGAGAGGGACTGAGGGAGAAAGAGAGAGAGGTCATGTGGGATCATGACCTGAGCCGATATCAAGAGTCAGACGCTCAACCCACTGAGCCACCCAGGCGCCCCCATTCAAACCTCTTAAATAACCTGCTTTCCTGTTCTCCCTCACCACAGTGCCTATGAAAACACTTTCTCCTAGTCACCTTTTCAGATTTGCGTTGCAATTTACATTAAAGGCTTTTTTGTTTATAGACTATGTAAATATGTTTCTGCAGGAAAAAAAGACTCTTTAAATACTGTCTAAGTCTAGTATTTTCCAAGTTAAACTATGCTTTAGACTTTGGTATCTCAGTCAGGAGCAACCAACCTCTTTTGCATGTGGGTTGTATTTTTTTTTTTTTTAGTAAAATGAAAGTAGAAATATTAAGGCCCATAAATGAAATATGTTTTCTTACAACTTGTATACTTTATTGAAGAGAAAAATGTCACACACATGAAAGAAAGAAAGAAAGAAAGAAAGAAAGAAAGAAAGAAAGAAAGAAAAGAAAAAAGAAAAGAAAAGAAAAGAAAAGAAAAAAGGAAGGAAGAAAGAAAGAGAAAGAAAGGGTACTGGATTTTAGTGACTAAAATGTTCACATGCAGACAGCTAGAAGGCAGTTTTCTAATCTTTCATACCTTAGGGACAGCTGGGTGGCTCAGTCAGTTAAGCAGCCGACTCTTGATTTCAGCTCAGGTCATGATCTCACAGTCATGATCTCATAGTCTTATGAGATTGAGCCCCGAGTCAGGCTCCGTGCTGAGCTTGGAGTCTTCTTGGGATTCTCTCTCTCTCCCCCCCTTTGCCGCTGCCCTGCTTGTGTGCACACTGTCTCTCAAAATAAAGAAATAACATTTAATCTTCCATCCCTTATAGTTGCATGATGCCTTAAAGTCTACGGAGTGCTTTCAGGTATCAACATTTTTTTTATATCCAAATGAATGCCAAGCCTAGGTATTACTATCATTCCCACTTTACAGATGGAGAAATTGAGCTTAGAGTGATGAGAGACTAGTCTAAGATCACAAAGTAAGCAACAGGCTGGCCAGAACTAGTTTATCCTGTGCAGTGCAGCATTTATTGAGCTCCTGTTGTATGCCAGACACTGTGCTAGTGCTGGGGGTACCGAGATGGATAAGGTGCTGAATCTGGTGCCCTCAGGCATACACACACCCTTCACTAACCCAGACCCTCCTTTCCTGCATCTGCAGGATCTCCTCTGGGGTTGGGCTGCCCAGAGCAGAGTGCCTTACACGACTCAAAACAGGATGACTAGCAGGGAATACCATCAGCTCCTTGTAACCAGGGTTGTTCCTGTGGCTCCAGAGGTGGGATTAGGGGTGCAGTGCCCATGGGGCAGTCCCCACCATCAGTCATAGCCTTCTGCCCCCCTTACAAATACATAAGCCTAAGAAAAAGAGATTCTAATATCTCCCGGCCAATGTAATTGCTCTGGAAACATTTTCTTTTCCTAATTCGTCTGCTTACTTTGAAATTAGGTTGGGATCTATTTCAGAGCTAGGGAGGCCCGTAGTTCCTGAGTTTATTACTCACAATGTAGAACATCCACCGTAAATCATTTCATGATGATTTTATTCTTTAGTTGAGTCTTTTTTTAGCCCACCTCAGGCTATATCAGCTTGACTGTCTACCATAGAACTTCCTGGGTACCCAGCTAGGCTGGGAAAGAGGCATGTCCACTTCAGGCTGAGGGGTCTCTGCTTGAGCTCTGCTCCTGGGATTCCCAGATTCCTTTCCTCTCCTTCCACCGCCACTCACTACCACCACAGAACAGGAAAGCCTGTGTGGGATGGCTGAGCAGAGACATGTGGGCATTCCATGCAAGCTAATAGATTTGTACACCTGCAGACAAATATTTCTAAAATACTAATTCAACAATTGTTTAGGAGCCAAAGGCTACAAAGAGAAAGAGAAAGGAAAGAAGTGCTGGCTGTGCTCTGTCCCAATCTTGCACATTTCCCTAAGCAAAACCTAAGCCTCGCAATAATGGAAAATACCCTTCTTAGAAGCTACTGTAGTGCCTACCTCTTGTTACCTGCGCATGTGCCTCTGGAGTCCTCATCCTTCACCTGAGCAGCTTATCAGCCAGGCCTCACTTCTCCCTTATTCTGCTTTAGCCTTCTTGCTATTCCTCCAATAGCAGGGATAGCAAGACTCACTCTCACTTGGTTCAAGTCTCTGTTCAACTGTCACCTTCTTAGAGAATACTTACCTGTCCAGCCAAACTAAATATTCACACACACACACACACACACACACACACACACACACACACACCATACCCTTCTCATGCTTTATTTTTTTTCATACCGTCTATCATTATCTGTTGTTTTCTGTTTCAGTCATTTGTGTGTTGTTTGTTTATTGTTTGTTTGTTCCCACTAGAATGTAAGCAATGAAAGCAGAGACTTTGTCTCTTTCATTGTTGACAAAATTAGTACCCAGATCCTAGAAGGCACTAAATAAATAATTATTGGAATGATGGATTAAATAAATGAAAGGATGAATGAATGAATGTCATCACTGCTTTCCCTGAGAACAGTTCTGGGAAATAAATTCTATCCTCATTATAGTTCTAGTGATGTTTTACCTCTCTTGGAGATTGGAGCCCTGGGAAGATAGTCAGCACTTGGTCAGTCCTGCACTCATTGCCCTGCGGAGTCTGCACCGCCATAGCCATCACTGCCCTGTCACCTCCTGTCAGGGAGCTTCTCCTTTCTCCCAGGGTCCAAGGATCGCCTCCACAAATGAGGCACGTGAGTTCGCAAAGACAAGCCAGACTGCCCCCAACATTGTGAACTGTTGGAGATCATCTTCATGTCATTGTTGATTTAAAGACAATGGTTGGATGGCTCTGCATAGTTGTTCCTGAGCAAACTTTGTCCACTCTGATTACTTACCCTAGTTATTAACATCCTGTACTACCCCTGTATTCAGAAGGTAGACAGCACTGATTGCAAACAGGCCCAGGGAGGTTAAGAAATCACAATTCCGTAGTTTTTTTTTTTTATGTTTATTTATTTTTGAGAGAGACAGAGTGAGTGGGGTTAGAGCAGAGAGAGAGGGAGAGAGAATCCCAACCCGGCTCCATGCTGTCAGCACAGAGCCCAACATGGGGCTCAAACTCATGAACTGTGAGATCATGACCTGAGCCGAAACCAAGAGTTGAATGCTTAACCAACTGAGCCACCCAGGTGCCCCCACAATTCCATAGTTTTTTGCAGTGGTTCTTGACCTTTTTGGGGTCACAGCACTGTTGAGAATCTGATATAAGCTAAGGGCCTATCCCCCTCCTCCACCCTATTAGAATACACCTATACATGTACAGATGGGATTGTATACAATTTCAGGGGGTTTCCAGAACCACTAATGCCTATCCTGCCCAAGGACAAGCCATATGAGGGCCATTTGAAAAGGAACCATTCTGGCCTATAGGCCTGGGGAGGGTCTACAGGACTGAGCTGGAGCACCATTTTCCTGGGCCTCAACTTTAAATATTCTACATCTGTTTGTGTGTTCAAGTGTTACATTCTCCCACCTTAAACACATTTCCATTGTGGAACCCTGTTTTAGGGTTGAATTCTGAGAAGAACTGCTTTAGGCATTACCTAAATTCTCATTATTCTCAATGATTTGGCCTTCTTAGTTTTTCGTATTATTGTGGCCCTTCCAGAAAAGCTTTCAAAGAGCTCAGTAAAGGGTATCACTACATGTGGCCACAGGAGGGCAGGGCAAGTCCAAACACTGACTGTGAATGCTGCCTGCAGCTGGCTGCAATGCACCAGTCCTTCCTCCCTTGTCCTAACCACCCGAACACCCAGAGCCGCACTTACTCCTGTAACCTTCCCATTTCATACCGTCAGTGGGACCTGTCTCATTCAGTGCCCAGTGCCCTGCTCGCCAGTCAAGGTGGGAGCTGCTCTTCAACATCTGAGAAGTGAGAAGTCTCTTCCCCATCCCCCAGGTTTAGCACATTTCATTGTTTGTGAGAAACACAGTTCTGCATGTCGGTGTTCTTACCTATGTTAGTGGTGGGGAGAAAATGCCATTTCTTGGACCTGTGCATGCCATTCACACATAATCATCTCACTTCTTCTGCCTCACTATAACTATTAAATGGGTTGTACTTTGTCCAAAGTCACATAGCTAACAACTTTTTTTTTTCAATGTTTATTTATTTTTTTGAGAGACAGACCATGAGCAGGGAAGGGTCAGAGAGAGAGAGTGACACAGAATCTGAAGCAGGCTCCAGGCTATGAGCTGCCAGCACAGAACCCAGTGCAGGGCTTGAACTCACAAGCCACGAGATCATGACCTGAGCCAAAGTCACCGCTTAACCGACTGAGGCACCCAGGTGCCCCCATAGCTAACAACTTTTAAGTCGCAATTCAAACCCTGCTCTTAACATTACATCCCACCACTTTTCATAAACTCACGGAAAGAGAAGAAAACCCTTCAGAAGAAACAAATTAGCAAATGTAATTAGTATTGCCCAAATGGAGCCCACAGATACCCAAGAGGTGCTGATTAAACCCAAATAAGGGAGAATATAATTAAGGATAACTTCCGGGACAGAGTCAGTTCCCAGTTGAGTTCTGGGGGAGGAGCAAGCCATGGATTGACAGAGTAATAAAAGCACTAAGGAAGGAAGGAAGTCATGTGGTAAGGAGACTAATTTAGTTGAAGCAGAAGAGTTACAGGAAAAAGTAATGAGAGCTGAGGAAGGGGAGCAATTGTTTAACACAGCAGGCATTTGCTAAGCTTCAGCTGTAAGCTAACTACTGCGCTAGGGGTTAGGGAAATGGGCACATAGGATATCAACAGGTAGGGATGGGGAGGAACCATATGAGCCATCACAGAAGAAGGGAAGGGTGAGGTATGTGAGGAATAATAAGTAGAAGCAAATGGTTTAGGGTAAGTGAGGAGCATCAAGAAAACGACCAAGGAAGGCAGTATGTGCTCTTTAGCAAAGGAGGGAACTGATGAAACCATGTTTTAGAAAAATTAACTGGTAGTAGTACCTAAGAAGTACTTGAAGGGAAGGAATGGAGTTCATAGGACAATTAAGAGGCTACTACTATGATCCAGACGTAAGGAAAGGAATGCCTGAACCAGCAACAGAGAAAATGGAAAAGAAGTTCCCCTCTAGTGTGTTCTGGTTTCCACATTAGTCTTTAGCTTGGACAATGTGACTGGCCCTGACAAGCTGCTGGCTCCTTTCTAAGCCTGAAAAACTGTGGGCTTAAATATGAAGCTTACATGAGGATTTTTTTCAAAGGAAGAAGGTCCGCTCTGCGGCTCTCCCAAGAACCTGTAGTTAAGAAGTTGGAAAAAACTTCAGTAACACTGATGGGGTGTCTGCAGGGAAGGCTGGCATTTTCCTTCATAAAGGTACCATGTTTCAGGCTTCATTCTTCAGCTTTACAAGATCAGAAAGTTGATTTTGTCAGTATCCTCTCAGAGATAGACTTACCTTACCAAGCTCAAGACCAAAGTATAAGCCAGAATATTTTAGACAGAGAACCATAACCACCATAACACCAAGAACACAGAGACTTGACAAACACTTCCTTCCACCGGGACAGGTCACTGAGCCAGCATGCCCTCTCCTCCTAGCCATACTTGGATGAGTGCTGCCTGTGCATGCCCCTCTTGCTCTCCTCTGTGCTCCATTTCTGGCCAACCCTCTCCCCTTCTAATAGACACATTCGTTCTTTGGATAAGCCAGTCCCATCCATAGGCTATAGCCAAATCTTGCTCTGGTCAGTAAGCCATTCTCTTTTCCTAAGGTAACTGTTTTTCACTGACCTCACCACTCTGTGTTGATACTATAGTTTAACAATTGAGAAAACTCCTCTATTTTTCTATTTCCAGATGTTTGATGGGAGATAACTTTGCTGTGGTTTCCTTATACTGCCATGGTAGGAGTTTCTAATCTTCTGCCTTTTCCCTGAGGAAAAGAAAAGAAACACATTTTTTTTCTGCAAAATTCCACTGTTTGAACTTGAAACCATATTTTCCTCTCCACTCTCTGAGATCCTTTGCTCAATTCCATTTCTTTAGTTCTGTATGTGCCTTCTTATGCTTCAATAATGATTTTGCCTCACTGAAGTTCTGGATTCAGTTCTTTGCATACTTGTTATTCAAATTGAAGTCCAGGCCTCAAGCTCAGAAAAATCAAATTACTTCTTGTTTTGCCTGTGACAAAATAAAATTCACATTATTTTTTTTTTTTAGTTTTTAATGTTTATTTATATTTTAGAGAGAGAGAGACAGAGAGTGTGTGTAAGTGGTGGAGTAGCAGAGAGAGAGGGAGACACAGAATCTGAAGCAGGCTCTGGGCTCTGAGCTGTCAGCACAGAGCCCGACGCGGGGCTCAAACCCACAAACTGTGAGATCATGACTTGAGCTGAAGTCAGATGCTTAACCGACTGAGCCACCCAGGCGCCCCTATAAAATTCACATTATTAAAAAGATAGTTTCCCTTTACTCACGAGGAATATTTCTTAGGCAGTGACTTCATATTTATCACTGTAGTACCTAAAGCGTTATGTGACAGATGACAGTGTGAAGAGGAATGGTCAAGAATAATGTAGTTTTTTTTATGTTTTCACTCTTATGTGGATCCTGAGAAACTTAACAGGAACCCATGGATGAGAGGAAGGAAAAAAAAAAAAAGAGAGAGGTTAGAGTGGGAGAGAGCCAAAACATAAGAGACTCTTAAAAAATGAGAACAAACTGAGGGCTGATGGGGGGTTGGAGGGAGGGGAGGGTGGGTGATGGGTATTGAAGAGGGCACCTTTTGAGATGAGCACTGGGTGTTGTATGGAAACCAATTTGACAATAAATTTCATATATTTTTAAAAAATAATGTAGTTTTATAAATTCCTTAAAGGAAAAGAGTATCATAATATTTGTACTCAGCACAATATTTCATCTTCTATGTAGTACATAATAAAAATTACTGCTTGATGGAATGAATGAAATACTTAGCCAGTGAATCCTCAGAACTGTTATGGAAGATGGCAGAGTTTTAATCATGCTAGTCAAAGAGAAATGCATTTGGAATCCCTTTTCAGCCACAGCATAAGTCATTAAGTATGACATGAAGTCATCTGAGTCTCCCCACACCTCCCCATGTGGTACCAACACGCTGGACTGAAGCCCTTTGTTCCCTGTGGAGTCTGCCACCTCTGCCTTCTTGTCCTCAGGAATGTCGTTCTAGAAATAAACCAGCCTTCTCCCTGGGGTCTATGAGTCATACACAGAAGTTAATTCATCAATTTTCTTAGGCTCTTTGTAAAAGTATTTCAGAGAGTCCCTCATGGTGAGGCGAAAAAAATCAGGTTTCTTTTCAGTTTCTTTCCAGCTCTTGCCTCATTTCCTCTCTCTGTGCTTCCTCTACCACCTTATATTTGGCTTTTACTGACAACCTTTACCTGCAGACCCAGACCCCAGTTCCTGAGCTAGTGTTGCCTGAAGCAGGAAGTAGACCAGCAAAGCCTCACCACCCCACATCCCTAGCTCCTTTCACTCAGATTTGAAATCAAATCATACTCTACCAGACCATTCCTGTCTTCCTGGCCGCTAGTCACACTTGTGAGTTACAGCGTGCCAATGACAGACTTGTATAATCGTGTCAGAGGGGAAGAGCTGAAGAAGCTGGAGTCCCCTGGGTTTTTTTTTTTTAATTTTTTTAATGTTTATCTATTTTTGAGAGAGAGAGAGGCAGAACACAGGTGGGGGAGGTGCGGGGGGTGGGGCACAGAATCCAAAGCGGGCTCCAGGCTCAGAGCTGTCAGCACAGAGCCCAACTCAGGGCTTGAACTCACAGACTGTGAGATCATGGCCTGAGCTGAAGTTGGATGCTTAATTGACTGAGCCACCCAGGTGCCCTCTGAAGTTCCCCCCTTGTTAACTGAGTATTTAACTTGCATTGCTGATTATTTTTTTGGCTGTTTTTGTATTCCAGAATGTTTTCTAAATACAATGAAATTCAAACAGTATAGAAGTTTGAATGATACAAAGGAAACGTATTTCAGAACTCTGCCCTGTTTCCACTCCTGTTCACCATTAACAATTTGATGGTAGCCTTCCTGACCTTTGTAAAACGCATTTACATTCATACGTATGTACTTAATCCAATGATTTTATTTTTATATCAGTGGGTTCATACTACACATCTGTTCTACAACTTTCTTTATGCACTTACTGTCTCTTAGCTTTCCATGTCAGTACATTTAACTTTATTTTGCTTGTTAACGGCTGTATAATACTCCAAAGGTTGAGTGTGCCATAAGTTATTTAAACATTCCCCTACTGATGGGTATTTGAATTGCTTCCTGTTTAAAGGCTTTAATTAATTGTTATTACAACAACGCTGACTGAACATCTTTGCATATGTGTCTGTGTATAGTAAGAATGGCTCTAAGCTAGATATCCAAAGGTAGAATTGGCATGTTAAAAGATGGGTACATTTAAAATTTTGCATTTTTCAAGCTTTACAATTAAAGAATTAAATACTTTACCCATTAATCCCCTTTCTTCTGCAGAGAGTTCTGTCCTGGGAACTGACATTGACCTTCAGACCATAGACAATGATGTTGTCAGTATGGAGATTTTCTTCAAAGCCTGGCTACATAACAGTGGAACAGACCGAGAACATATCCATCTTCTTCTTCCTTCACGGTGTTTCAGCAACATTTCCAGATCCGGAGATGATTCAAGTACACAGCCCCAAAAGACATATTATATAGGCTATAATTATCTTAGTCTCAGATTAAGACTAGATTTGTGAGTCATCAGAATACGAGTAGTTGAGGTTTAGGGCTGTTCAGTGTAAGCACAAAGAATAAGAAAAGAACTTCTAAAAAGTGACCACAGTTAGAAAACTGAACCTAATTAAGCCTAGATAGCAAGGGCCAGTTATTTAGGAGCAAAGAATTAGACACCTCAATAATAGGGCAGCACCTAAACTATACAAAAGCACAATGAATAATATATTTTTCTCAGGTTTTTCATTTTGAATTGTGGTAGATATTACTGACATAATAATTTGAGGCATGCTGGTACCTCAACAATATCAACAAGGCCTATGAGAAGGTAGAGAACCAAGTTTTTCTTCTTCTTTTTTTTAAGTTTATTTATTTATTTTGAGAGAGTGCATGTGCATGAGTTGGGGAGGGGCAGAGAGAGAGGGAGAGAGAGAGAATCCCGAACAGGCTCTGCCCTGTCAGCACAAAGCCTGACTCAGGCCTGATCCCACGAACCATGACATCATGACCTGAGCCAACCAAAATCAAGATTCCAGTGCTTAACCAACTGAGCCACCCAGGCGCCCCGGTAAAAAACCAAGATTAAACCAAAATTAAATAGAGGTGTGCTAGATAAAGACACCTAATTGAGGTAAACTAAAGCAACTACAGAGGCAGGCCCCACAGAGGACAGCTAGTAGCCCAACTAGTAGAGGTGGGAGTTCTTTGAGAAAAATGGGTATAGCCTCCCACCCACAAAGGGGAAGACACATAGTGGTCCTTTCTTTCTGAGGATAGCCATCAGATCTTTACCCTCCCGCCCCCATTTCATCCCAGAGCCTAGAATGCCTTTGATGACTTGCCTTGATTTCAGTCTGTCTTTCCTTGGTGTATAAATCTTCTTCCCTGGACCTCCTTTCCACCCCTTATGTCCAAAGCTGGTGGTGCCAATTCCTCCCTGTCTCATCTTCTGGAATCCACTTTGTATATATTTTTCCCCAAACACTATATTACCTCCTCTCCTCCTGCATTATCCCATTTCATCTTCACCAACCACCACAAAGCAGGTACTATTACCATATGTCATTGAATCTAAGATGCTATCAACTATGAGATACACCATTACTTTATGTACCACTAAGAAAGAAAAACTGTCAATTAAACATGACATAAATGCTTTCTTGTCACTTAGAAATATTATTTTATCCTTACTGTGAAGTTAGGGTAGTAAATATTAAGAGTACGTACCTGGCCAATGGCAACTGTAAGAAACACATAACCTACACACTGGTATTTTTAAAAAGTCCCTCATGTGATTCTTACTGAGAATTACTGGAACTGTAGTCTCAACAGTTCGGAAGCTCGGAAGGCTGTCAGCCCAGAGAACATTCATCAAACCCAGGTCTGTCTGCTTGTTGAACCAGGACCCTCACCTACTACACAACCCACCTCATGCTGGGCAGTTCTTTTTTTTATTTTTTTAAAAAAAAATTTTTTTTCAACGTTTATTTATTTTTGGGACAGAGAGAGACAGAGCATGAACGGGGGAGGGGCAGAGAGAGAGGGAGACACAGAATCGGAAACAGGCTCCAGGCTCTGAGCCATCAGCCCAGAGCCCGACGCGGGGCTCGAACTCACGGACCGCGAGTTCCGTCTGACCTGAAGTCAGACGCTTAACCGACTGCGCCACCCAGGCGCCCCTCATGCTGGGCAGTTCTGAACAAAGATGCTGCCTCATGCTGGCACTTCTTTCATTAGGCGAGCTGGGGCCCTCCAAGGCCAGGAACTCCTGCATCCAGCCTTTCTTCAACTGTTGCACAGCACTTGCCCATGGTATTGTTGAGAGTTTCTCTACCTTTCCCCTCCCTCTTTCCATGGCTTTCGACACCTGGGTCAAAGCCAAAATGTTTATCTCCATCTGCAGTCATTTTTTGGAAATGTGCAGGTCT
Source organism: Herpailurus yagouaroundi (assembly GCF_014898765.1). Taxonomy (NCBI): domain Eukaryota; kingdom Metazoa; phylum Chordata; class Mammalia; order Carnivora; family Felidae; genus Herpailurus; species Herpailurus yagouaroundi. Next base: position 9,613,073 of record NW_024412452.1, read on the forward strand.
TCAGGGTGCATGGCGGAACTTAGATCCAGACTCCATAGCTCTTCTGCTGGAGAGGCCCAGCCTGGAACCCAGATGCCCAGGCACAATTGGAATGAGGTCTGGGAAAAGTAGGCCCCCTCCAGGATGGGTGTGACCTACCTGAGAGTTTATACAACCACAGTAAAGACCATAGTGTGGTTATCCATTATTTAAAAAACTGATGCATTCGGGATAGAAGGAACATACTTAAAGATCATAAAAGCCATTTATGAAAAGCCCACAGTTAACATCATCCTCAACGGGGAAAAACTGAGAGCTTTTTCCCTGAGATCAGGAACACGACAGGGATGCCCACTCTCACCGCTGTTGTTTAACATAGTGCTGGAAGTTCTAGCATCAGCAATCAGACAACAAAAGGAAATCAAAGGCATCCAAATTGGCAAAGATGAAGTCAAGCTTTCGCTTTTTGCAGATGACATGATATTATACATGGAAAATCCGATAGACTCCACCAAAAGTCTGCTAGAACTGATACATGAATTCAGCAAAGTTGCAGGATACAAAATCAATGTACAGAAATCAGTTGCATTCTTATACGCTAACAATGAAGCAACAGAAAGACAAGTAAAGAAACTGATCCCATTCACAATTGCACCAAGAAGCATAAAATACCTAGGAATAAATCTAACCAAAGATGTAAAGGATCTGTATGCTGAAAACTATAGAAAGCTTATGAAGGTAATTGAATAAGATTTAAAGAAATGGAAAGACATTCCCTGCTCATGGATTGGAAGAATAAATATTGTCAAAATGTCAATACTACCCAAAGCTATCTACACATTCAATGCAATCCCAATCAAAATTGCACCAGCATTCTTCTCGAAACTAGAACAAGCAATCCTAAAATTCATATGGAACCACAAAAGGCCCCGAATAGCCAAAGTAATTTTGAAGAAGAAGACCAAAGCAGGAGGCATCACAATCCCAGACTTTAGCCTCTACTACAAAGCTGTCATCATCAAGACAGCATGGTATTGGCACAAAAACAGACACACATAGACCAATGGAATAGAATAGAAACCCCAGAACTAGACCCACAAACGTATGGCCAACTCATCTTTGACAAAGCAGGAAAGAACATCCAATGGAAAAAAGACAGTCTCTTTAACAAATGGTGCTGGGAGAACTGGACAACAACATGCAGAAGGTTGAAACTAGACCACTTTCTCACACCATTCACAAAAATAAACTCAAAATGGATCAAGGACCTGAATGTGAGACAGGAAACCATCAAAACCTTAGAGGAGAAAGCAGGAAAAGACCTCTCTGACCTCAGCCGTAGCAATCTCTTACTCGACACATCCCCAAAGGCAAGGGAATTAAAAGCAAAAGTGAATTACTGGGACCTTATGAAGATAAAAAGCTTCTGCACAGCAAAGGAAACAACCAACAAAACTAAAAGGCAACCAACAGAATGGGAAAAGATATTTGCAAATGACATATCGGACAAAGGGCTAGTATCCAAAATCTATAAAGAGCTCACCAAACTCCACACCCGAAAAGCAAATAACCCAGTGAAGAAATGGGCAGAAAACATGAATAGACACTTCTCTAAAGAAGACATCCGGATGGCCAACAGGCACATGAAAAGATGTTCAGCGTCGCTCGTTATCAGGGAAATACAAATCAAAACCACACTCAGGTATCACCTCACGCCAGTCAGAGTGGCCAAAATGAACAAATCAGGAGACTATAGATGCTGGAGAGGATGTGGAGAAACAGGAACCCTCTTGCACTGTTGGTGGGAATGCAAATTGGTGCAGCCGCTCTGGAAAGCAGTGTGGAGGTTCCTCAGAAAATTAAAAATAGACCTACCCTATGACCCAGCAATAGCACTGCTAGGAATTTATCCAAGGGACACAGGAGTACTGATGCATAGGGGCACTTGTACCCCAATGTTCATAGCAGCACTCTCAACAATAGCCAAATTATGGAAAGAGCCTAAATGTCCATCAACTGATGAATGGATAAAGAAATTGTGGTTTATATACACAATGGAATATTATGTGGCAATGAGAAAAAATGAAATATGGCCTTTTGTAGCAACGTGGATGGAACTGGAGAGTGTGATGCTAAGTGAAATAAGCCATACAGAGAAAGACAGATACCATATGGTTTCACTCTTATGTGGATCCTGAGAAACTTAACAGGAACCCATGGGGGAGGGGAAGGGAAAAAAAAAAAAAAAAGAGGTTAGAGTGGGAGAGAGCCAAAGCATAAGAGACTGTTGAGAACTGAGAACAAACTAAGGGTTGATGGGGGGTGGGAGGGAGGAGAGAGTGGGTGATGGGTATTGAGGAGGGCACCTTTTGGGATGAGCACTGGGTGTTGTATGGAAACCAATTTGACAATAAATTTCATATATAAATAAAAAAAATAAAATTAAAAAAAAGAAAATGCCAAAAAATAAAATAAAATAAAATAAAATAAAATAAAATAAAATAAAATAAAATAAAATAAAATAAAATAAAATAAAATAAAATAAAATAAAAAACTGATGCATTACCACACTGGATTTTTGGAAATGTGGCACACCATAAAAATGAAACAAAACAATACATACCCTGAGCTCTTCTCCTCTAGAATCTTCTGAGGACTGTTCCTTAGATGTTCACTTGGACTCCTTACCAGGTTTTTCGCCCACTCTACCTGCTTCTGTAGCTGGCCAGGGCCTCTCACACCCGCTCTCCAGGTGCTTCTCTCAGAGGCCTTCTGACAGAGTGTACAGTCAGCTTCACATGAGTGTCTTTTCTCCTTTCATGGGTTTCAGAGTCTGCCACCTCTGCATCTGGGTTCTGGGTGATGAGAAGCACACCTAATTCTAGACTCTAGTCCTGCTAAGACAGCTTTCCCAGCTTTGGAACACTGTTGAGACTACAGTTCCAATAATTCTCAGTAAGAATCACATGAGGGACTTTTTAAAAATACGGGCATCTGGGTTCCATCTCCAAACATCTCAATTTCACTAGTGTGAGGTAGGGCCCAGACATCAGTATCTTTTAAAAGTTCCTTAATAAAAAGGTGATTCTTATCACAACCGGAGTTGAGAATCTTAGCCAGATGAACACAGCTCTCCAGTCCTAAAGCCCAAAGACCTAACAATGGAGAAGTCAGGCACAGAGGAAATGAGGGGAGTCGTAGGCCAAGTCCCTCCTGCTGACTTCCTGGGCTCTGAGACATACCAGGCCAAGACCGTCTTACCCAGAATTAATGTCTACATCTGACTGCTGGGCCCAGGAGGGCCAGCTGAATCTGACATCTATTCTGCCATCCTATTTCTTTTTCTGCATTATTTATACTTTCATTTTTACCTCATGTTTGTTAACAGTATTCAAACCTGGTATACATTTCATTGAAAAACTGTAATATCAAGGATTCGAGCCTAGTGCAACAGAACATGTACACTGTGGCATGTGAATGTACCTGCCAGAGCAGAACCTTACTACAGAAGAGCGTAATACCTTGATGAATAATTTATACCTAGATGAAGCCCCCTCAGAACTGTTGTCTGTTGCCACAGTGATGCTCTAAAAGGTTCTATGCTTGGGTTTCTTTGGGGAATTAAAAAATAAACTATTTCAGGGACTTATTCCTCCCCCTTCCCTGAATGTCCCTAGAAAGGCCCACAGAGAAATAGCAGCTGTCAGCTGACTCTCTGACTTCTGCTTTCCTGCTCTTCCTTCATCTGACCTATGGTCTTGCCAAAGCTTAGCCACAGGGAAGCAGCAGAGGCAAGATTTCCATCTGTGATTGCAGAGGGTGTCTGCATATCGTAGTATTAGCTGCCTCCTCCACAGAGGGCACATGTTCCTCTCAGACTGGATCACAAGCCAGGTCTCTCACTATGAGGCAACTGCTCAGCCAACCCAGAAGTAAAATAAGCAAAAATCATATCAGACCCAGAAAATAAGTTAACTATTGTATTGAGCAACACTGTAGGTCCAAACCTGCTCTGCCTTTCCAAACCAGTCATACTTTCCCCTTTCCACTCCCCTGCCTCCTCCCAAGCTTTGCTTGCCTGGTGGATGTGGAATGGGTAGCAGATGTTGTCTCTTAATCACATACCCTGAGGTAGCTTGTGACAAACAATCCCTCCCCCAATGCCATTTTTATTGTAGTGTGCCTGAAATGTGATCTCCAAGAGCGACTTCTCAGCCCGTCCCTGCTCCCTGGCACAGCTGATGGCTCCTTGAGAATGGATGACCCCAAAGGAGACTTCAGCACACTTTACCAGATGGCCTCCCAGTCATCGGCCTCTTGTTACAAGCTCCGGGTGATCAAGTATGGGACAAGGGAACTTCCCCAATCCATGCAAATGCTTATTTATTCTCACTGGTTCCAACTAGGAAGTCCAGAGATAGAGGGCATCTCCAAGTGTCCCACAGGTGGGAGTCAGTTCCAAAGCAGCAAGTACAGGTATGAGAGTGAAAGAGCAAGGTCAGGTTTCTCAGTATGTGGAGACAAATGGACAGATGGTGGAAGATGTGCCTCAGTAGGACATTCCAAAGGCTGGATGAGGATTGGAAATCCAGAAAGTCTCTGAACGTGGAGAAAAACAAAATCAGCAGTGTTTACCCATTTAGCAACTGTTTGTTGAATACCTTACTGTGTTTAGGCATCAGGACAGAGATCTGACCTCCAAGGAACAAAGGGTAGATAGGATCAACCCCTGCCTTGCCACTTCTCCAAGTACTAGAATTCCTCCCAGGGGAGCCAGTTCTCAGGGAGAATTAACAATGATGGCAAAGACCACTTTTTCTGCTTCCTGGTTCCTATCACAATGCCTGTGCACAAGTATCTGAGTAAGCTTATCCATGGGTTTGTGACCATAGATGCTGCTGGGGAACTTTCTTAAATTTATTCTCTTCTTAAATGCATCCTCTGTCAGTACCTTGCTACAAGAAAGCCAGAACTGGGATGCAGATGGTTAGCATACTGTTGAGTTACAGGGTTATTGTAGCAGGGGTGTTCTGGGAGTGATCCCAGAGAAGTCACTTGGAATGGAATGAGCTCAGGAGAAGTAATATCCGTCAGTCTACAGCCCTCATGATGTTTGCTTCACTCATTGATTAACAGGCTTTGAGATTCTACTATGTGCCAGATACCTTGCTAGGTGCTGGCCATGCTAAGGTGAATAATTCACAGGCCCTAACCCAAAGGATTTCACAACAGAGTCTTAGACATAAGCTGAGTTTAAGCTGATCTGGGGTCAAGGTTCTAGATATTGCTGAGGAGACTTTCACTGCCATTGTCTCTTGCCAGGGCTCTAAATTCCAGTGGGATCTGCGAGTCATTGACATATGGACTGCCCTTCATCCTCAGACCCACAAGCTGTTGGCAGCTGGACTGGGATGAGCTAGAGACAAATCAGCAGCATTTCCATGCTTTGTGTCACAGCCTGCTGGTGAGTATCCATGTCCCCAGGTGAGGAAGAAAAAGAGTTAAAGCACCAGCCATAGAAAAGTAGCTAACTTAATCCTGACCTGATCCCAAACCTGTCCCAGTTCTCAAGAGGACAGGAAAAAACTAGAAATACTCTGAAATGTGGATTAAATAGGACTTGCCTTTTTTGTTTCATGATATAGAGAATACTTCCTGAACTCAGTTACATGACACTAAACTCAAAAATCCCTAATTTTGTACATTTAAATGGAAACAGGGCATTTTCCATATAATTAACTATGGTTTTTTTGTTTGTTTTTTTTAATTTTTTTTAACGTTTATTTATCTTTGAGACAGAGAGAGACAGAGCATGAACGGGGGAGGGTCAGAGAGAGGGAGACACAGAATCTGAAACAGGCTCCAGGCTCTGAGCTGTCAGCACAGAGCCCGACGTGGGGCTCAAACTCAGCGGACCACGAAATCATGACCTGAGCCGAAGTCGGCTGCTTAACCAAATGAGCCACCCAGGCGCCCCTAATTAACTATGTTTTAACACTATTCTCTTTCCAACACCAGTCGGGAAATTATGGTTTATTTAAATGAATAACCCCTAGCCTGTGCCAGACATTTTGCTAAACTCTAGATACTCAATCGTAACATGATAGGCATTATCTATGGCCTCAAGAAACTTACTCTATAATAAAAGAGATAGAATTATATATATAATTATAATTTAGAAGTTAGGGGCACCTAGGTGGCTCAGTCAAATAAGCATCCAATTATTGATTTCTGCTCAGGTCATGATCTCATACTTCATGAGATCAAGGCCTGCATGGGGATACGCGCTGACACACAGAGCCTGCTTGGGACTCTCTCACTTTCCCCCTGCCCCTTCCCTGTTCGTGCTCTCTCTCTTTCTCTCTCAAAATAAATAAACATTTAAAAAATAATTTAGAAGAGCTTTATATAAGTTACATAAATATAAAAGTGTAATTACAGTAAAACCTTGGATTGTGAGTAACTTGTTCTGCAGGTATTCCGCAAGATGAGCAAACATTTCTAGTAAATTTTAACTTGATAAACAAGTGATGTTTTGCAGTATGAGTAGTATGTGATGCCGAATGTCATATGATCGCAACTAAGACAATGGTTCTTGAAGTTCACTTTGATATACAAGTGCTTTGGATTAGAAGCATGTTTCCAGAATGAATTATGCTTGCAAAACAAGTTTTTACTGTGTATATATGTATAAATACTTAATTGTGAGAAGTTTGTGAAGGAAAAGAAGAGGCTGCTGCAAGAAAGCCTCTCTGTGAAAGTGACATTTAAACCGAGACCTGGCAGTTTATGGGGTGGGAATTAGACAGGTGAAGGGCAGCAAGAAGAACATGCTTGGGAAAGGCATGTGCAAAGACCCAAAGGCTGAAGAGAGCTGAGAGAAGAATCAAGAATGGAAAGACCACTGTGACTGAAACAAAGAAAGCAAGGGAGAGAGAGCCAAAAGGCGGGGCTGGAGAAGTGAGCAGCGGTCAAATCATGCAAAGTTTTGTAGGCCAAATTATAAGGACCTTGGACTTTAAGTACAGAAAGAAATCATAAGAAATTATTTGAGTTTTGAAAAAGATTACTTGCCAAACATTGGCAATGAACTGGCAGAAGCGAGAATGGGAACAAGAAAATGAGGTGGGAGGGCACTGCTGTAGTCTAGGCTTAGACTAGAATGTTGGAAGCAAGATGGGAAAAGTAAACCAATTAAAGAAATATTTTAGGGACAGAGTCAGAACTTAGGGAAGGATTGGATGTAGGGAGTGAGGAAGAGGAAGGTATCACATAACTGCTTGGTTTCTGACTTGAATAACTAAGTGGATGCCCGATCCCTGAAATGGAAAAAAATAAAATAAAAGAGCACACACATGAAACACTTAGAAAGCAAAATAAAACAACTGCAAATATAATCGAGGACAAGCCTAACTATGAGTGGAAATAGAGCAATGGTTTGACCTAGTAGCGTATGGGTGATCAGGCCAGCACAGCAATGTGTCTCTTTCACTATCAGAAGCAGGTTTCTTTTTTCCTGTTTCAAAGCCCACACTCCCTTTTAGATCCGCCCACAGAGTTCCTGTTTCCTATCTGAAGAACACCCATCCCCTGTCTTTGCAGAGCAGAAACAACAGATATGTCCTGACTATCAGAGCCCAACAGCTCGTTTGACCATTTTACTCCACCCCATTCCTCAGGATCTCAATGATGCTACATCACTGGGGAGGAATTTCTCTCAAGTGGCTTCCCTACATTCTTACAGTGTGTGATCTTTCAAACAGACATTTGCAGTTTAATTTACTGCTAGAAGGAGTGTAAATTTTCTGGAAAGTGATAGCTACTTCAAAACTTTAATTCTATTGCTGAGAGTGTATGTAGCACAGGAAAACAATCAGAAAAGGGAACAAAGATATATATACCAGCATGCTTATCTCAGTGTTATTTACAATGGTAAAGAATTGGAAACAACCTAGATGTCCTAAAAAGAAGAAAGGTTAAATCGAAACAAGGGAAAGGTTATGGGAACAATAATTCAACCAAACAATGAAATATTATGTAGCCATTAAAAATGAGAATGGGGAAGAGTATTTTATCCCATCCTGGCTTACCTATATAAATCAGACTCTTCCTGCCTCTGAATTCGGTGTTTGGGCATCTAATATTTATTTATTTATTCAACAAATATTTCTTGAGCACTATATACCAAGTACCATTCTAGGGGCCAAAGAGACCTCTTTATCACTCGTCTATCATGGAAATGCACAAGTATGTGTTGACCCATCACTAACAGATACCCATATTTTAGGGCACCTACTAAGTGCTAGTCACTTAACCAAGTGCTTTGCATACTTTACTTCATTTAATCCTCACAATAATTCTCTGAGATAAGGATTGTTTTCCCTGTTTTTACCCATGTAAAAGACTGAAGTCTAAAGAGATGAAGTTACTTACCAAAACGTGATCACATAGCTACCAAAGTGGCCAAGTCAGAATTTGAAACTAGTTCTTGACTACAAAGCCATGCTTTTAACTTCCTTGCTAAATTCCCTACTCTGGATGTAGCCAGATAAACACAGCATGCAACAGTGAGGCTGACTCTACCCTCAGCTAACACCCCATGCTTCTCAACTTAAATTCACTTAAAGTGACCAGTTACTTGTACTAGCTCCTCAGCCATCTTGTGTTACTGTTCTCTCTACCATCTGTTTGTTCCACCCCACCAGATTAAAGAACACTCTCCTTTTCTGGAAAAGACAGAAGCAAAACAGTGTTTGGTTGACTCTTCCTTCTTGCTTTTCACATGGCATCTCCAAGCAGCAAAAATCCTGAAAGGCAGTGTGTTATAGAGGGGAGAATTCTCCACACGCCTCTTCTGATTCATTCAACAACAAATCTTTTCCCAGGACCTACTATGTGACAAGACCTTACTTAGAGCTTGAACCTCTCTGACCCTGTATTTACGAGCTCTCAGCACTTCTCTAACTCGTTGGTTTTCTGGTGTTTCTTAGACCTTTTTCATAGGTTCTTTTAAAATCTGATGTCCTCAGCTCCCCATGTAAGTCTTGCCTTCTGTTTCTCACTGCAACATTTCCCCTCCAGCTAGCTTCTCATTCTGACTTTTGTCTTTCTGTTAATAGCAGTGCCACCGCTGTCTGCTCACCCAGGCTTGAAACCTCAGTCCCCTCCAGCCTTCTCACCCTTTACACCCACTTCATCACTAAGTCGAATCAATGTTCTTCTCATCAGGTGAGTTGCAACTGTCCTTGCCTTGGTGTTCCCACTGCTTGTTCTCACCAGGACTTCTTCAATAAACTCCTAACTAGCTTCCCTACATCCAGTCTCTCCCTCTTGTAATTTTCTCTGTATGTTAGACCAGATTAATCTTCTTGAAGCACTCTCCTGACTATAACATGTTTTTCAGTGGTGCCAATACCCAGCAACTTGTCTATTCTATCCTGATAGCATCTCTGCATGTATTTTGTCTCTCATTTTTATCATCACTATCCTAGTTTGAAGGCTGTTTACCTCTTTCCTTTAATATTGCAATAATCTCTTGTCTCAATCCATTTAGTGTTCCCCTTGCCAGTTCATTTTATACACTGCCACCAAATTAATCTTCTTTTTTTTTTTTTAATTTTTTTTTCAACGTTTATTTATTTTTGGGACAGAGAGAGAGACAGAGCATGAACGGGGGAGGGGCAGAGAGAGAGGGAGACACAGAATCGGAAACAGGCTCCAGGCTCTGAGCCATCAGCCCAGAGCCCGACGCGGGGCTCGAACCCACGGACCGCGAGATCGTGACCTGGCTGAAGTCGGACGCTCAACCGACTGCGCCACCCAGGCGCCCCTAATCTTCTTGCAACATAGCACTGACCCTGCCACTCTTCAGCTTAAAGATAGTTTGTGGCTTACTATTGATTATACTTTAAAGTCCATATTCCTTAGCCAAGTATTCAGACTCCAGTCCATCTCTGAGCATTCCCTATTGTGCACCAGAGAGTCCAACCAAATTACTATACAAACTTTAAATTGCCCCACCTTTGAACCTTTATTCATATTGTCCCTTCTCCTCTTGCCATATGCTCAAACCCTACCCCATCCTGAAAGACTCAGCTCAAATGGTGTTTCTGCAATGAGGCCTTTCTGGATCTGTCTATTTTTCAAAAGACCTTTGTGTGCTGTATTTCCTTTTTTTAGGGAAAGCATGTTTCTGTTAGCTTTCCAAATACATGATCTAATGATTTGGATTAAAGTTTGTGATATAAGTCTGACTACCCAAACTCCAGGATAACATGGTTGCCTTTTCCTGTCATTCCTACCACTTTCCCATTTTATGAACTAATTTCTCAGCCTTAGTCAAATTTTAGGTTCAGAGTGGAAATTCTCCCTTTGTTACGTCTCTTTCTGGTGAGTTGAGGCAAGGCAGTTTTCTAATCTATTGTAGTAAAATTTAGTTTGTATTGTCCCATGAAAAGCATGGACTTTGGAATCAGATGGCCCTAGGTTCCTAACAGCTTCATTATTTCCCAACTGAGTGAATTCAGGTGATATACTTAACCTCTCTAAGTATCAGTACATTCATTTATTTGAAACCCTAACAAATCTAGTGGCCCCATTTGGTTTAGCCTCTGTATAAACAGTATACAAAGAAGCACTATCCAGAGGCCAAAAAGTAATTTTAGAATTCATTTGTGCTTTCAAAGAACACCAAAGAGGAAATAGTTCATAACCCACAATGACATTTCTCAAATCTTCATCCTCCACTCCTCAATTATATCTAACCAGGAGTTATTCCAAAAGCCTTTCACACACACACACACACACACACACACACACACACACACACACACTTTACAAAAAACTAAAACTCTGTCTACATCACCAGTCCCTGTTCCTCTACCTTCTTCCTCTCTCTCTCAGCTATATACGTATTCTGTAGATTGGCTTACCCCTCTGGCATACTCCGCCTCCTCCTCAGGTCCTGTCTCTGTCTTCTTATTTTTTAAAAAGATTTTATTTTTAAGTAATCTCTACACATCCAGTGTGAGGCTTGAACTCACAACCCCGAGATCAAGAGTCATATGCTTCACTGACTGAGCCAGCCAAGCACCCCTCTTTCTTCCTATTGAAAATATCCAGGGATAGAATTCACAAGGCTTCTCTTTTCATGAGTAGAAGTAGAGTGGGGGAGGATGAAAAAAGGGAGAAGGTGCATGACAGACACACATTAGTAAATCTTGTCCCTGTCACATGTTAAATAGAAACAACAAAACATATCTCATGTAGTTTTTAAGGTGATTGAATAATATTGCATGTTTAAATATGTCTGGCAAATGATTTGCACATGGTGGTTGCTTAGTAGTTCTATGATTTACATTTGTGTCTCTTTTTTTAATAGTGTCTAATTCTCTGCAGATAGTCTCCATTTTTTCACCTATTTTCTTGAATATACTAATCATAGTTATTTTAGAGTTCTTGTATGCTGACCCCAATGCCTGGATCATCCATTTGTTTCAACTCTTTATTTTCTTTTGGTTTTTGGACATGTGGTTCTGTCTTTTGGTACAGCCAGTAATATTTTAATGAAAGATGCTCAATGTGTCTAAATAAGTTGCAGAGGCTCCAGTTGGCATTCCTATAGAGAGGGTCCATCCTGACCTGCACTAGGCAGATAGGGTGGTGACAGAACATCCTATTCTACTCAGGAGCTGTACTGAGTCCAGGCTTGACTGCTGTCCTGCTAAGGCTCAGTCTACCCTGGCTTGCTCCTGGCCTTCCAGGATTTTCCACTGAAACCTGGTATATTATATGCATCCCCCTCCCTTGGAAAATCCCAACTCTAATCACTGTATCCTGAGTATGTTAAAATGCTCTGCTTCTAAAGGCTTTCTCCTTGGATATTTTTGCCTCCTGCTCCATGAAGCCCCAGTATTTGGTAAATGTGAAAAAAATGAGTGAAAAATTGGTTTGAGCACCCACCCCACACCTGCCTGGTCTCCACCTAAAGATCTGCTGGTTTCTCTGTTCCCTTGAAAGTGCCTCAGCAAGTACAAATCCTAGATTCTCAGCTCCCACCAGCTGTCCCTCCAACTCAGAATCAACTTATGCCCTCGGGGTAAAAGCAGTTTTGATTTCCTCCTCTCTCTGGATTCTTCCCTCTCCAGAGACTTAGCTATCACTCATTTTCACTGTCTCAGCACCTCCTGGCTGCCTTCATACAAATGGCTTCTGTATATTCCAGCTTTGCTAGTTGTTTTAGGCAGGAGAGCCAGTCTGCCTCTGGCCATTCCATTCCACTCAGATGCAGAAGGAAATGTTTGTTAAATGTTCATTCATTCCCCCACTTTGCATCCCTTATTTGGCTAGACAGCCTATAATACATTTTCTGGTTTACTCTCAGCCAGTTGGCTGGCTCCACCAAGTTCTCATTTTCAGGTTCCTGGGTTTCCTTACAAGCATGAGCATAGCTCAATTCATTCAATACTGTCTCTTCCACTGCCCCTTCTTTTAGAATGGTTCTTCTGAACCAGGTCCACACTGCCATAATTAAATTCTAGTCATTAATACCAGCCCACCAGTCCTTATCAGCATCATAAATGTTGTATAACTTTTCTAATTACACTTTACACACACTCTAAACCTTAGTCAACTGCAGCCTTAAGTGTTATTCCATCCCCTGATTTTCTTACTGGAGAATTGACTGTTCTGTCCTTCTGTCCTCATCATAGGTTATTTTATTTGAGTATTTTACTTCCTTTTCCTCAAAAAAATGGCACTGCATCAGATAAGCAAGGCTCTTGATAAACCCATTCCCCAGCCCTTCCTGAAAGATATGTGCCATGCATCAATTCCCATAAATTTCACTCTTAGATCAGTCCAGACCACAAGAGAGCAATGTGTTTGTACTTCATTCTTGGTAACTTTTATAGATCTATATCTAAGAATTATTAAATTATTTTTAATTTAGCAAAATGTAATAAACATGATCTAATACTTACTCAGTAGATGTTTAACTTAAAAAATTTAACACTTCTTGGTACTTACTGTGTGCCTGAAACCGTTCTAAACACTTCACAAATACTAATTTATATAATCTCCATAATCATCCTTTGAGGAATTATAATCTGTATTTTACAAATGAAGAAATTGAGGCCCACAGAGGTTAAAGTAGTTTTCCAAGATTACACAACTAGTAAATGGTAGAGCCAGGATGAAATCCAGAAAGGTTGACTCCAGGACCCAAACTCTTAACCACTCTATAGCCATATGAAATTCATTATCATATTAACTGCAGGAGTTCTGTCAAATACACTCATTCAATAAGGATCCTTAAGATAGCTTCTCGAACACTTTTATCAGGAAAAGCTGTGGGCCTCCCTTCTAGCAAAAGTGGGTGGTTTGCATTTCTCTGAGCTTACCTAATCTTGGCTCTGTAATTGCCCTACCCTTATTTTTCCTTTGCCCAATCCCTTATTTATCTTTTTGTACTGTTGCATGTTTCTAAACTGGCATAACTGCTTTGTGGAATATGGTAGGGAATATATATATATATATATATATATATATATATATATATATATATATAATACATTTTTTCCAAATATTTATGAGATGAATCTATCCATCCCCAGGAAAACATAATTTCAGTTACCAAATCCTACTATGTAGTCCCAGTTATGTAGCTAATGACTCACTTTCCACATCCTCATTTCTCTTACAAAGTCATGTCTGTATGAACTAGAAAAAGAAATGAAAATACCACCTAGGTCTTTCAGTTTCCTACTTAAAATGTCAGAGTCTCTGGAGACACATTCCAGAGCTTTATAGGCCCTGTCTGCCCTAATTGGCCACAGAAGTGACAGAATTCAAGCCAGGATGTGTCTAGCAGGAGTCTAAGTACACAGGCAGTGACCTGGTTGGGCTGTAAGTGGGTGGGGATATGGAAAGTCCTTGGTTACATTAGGCAGAGAGTCAAGAACAAGAATCCAAGCTGAGAGTGGGGTGATAGCAGGTCAGCAACCATTTAAAAAAAAATCAGAATGAAGTTAGAGAGGGGACACAGACAGGGGAAACAGATGATAGAACAGACAGCGGCTAGCATGGGATCAGTGGGCTTCTCATGACCCAGCCTTGTCTAATTTTTTTTTTTGCTTCATATTTCACCATGCCCCTTCCATCCTTTACTCCAGCCACACTAATAAATTACTAAGTGTTCCCCCAAATATGCTAAACTGTTCCACACTTCCCATACCCTTTTTCATGCTGCTCTCTCCTTTTGCCTCTATCCACCTGACAAATATCTACCCATTTTTTCCAGATTCTGCTTAAATACCTTCACTAGGAAGCTATTCCTGCCCCCCACCACAGCCTGCCCTCACTCATCTTTTTTGTCCCCTACCCACCCATGTACCTGTTGTCACATCTATCTTGACCTTCACAGCAGTGATAAGGGGGATGAAGTTGTACCTTAGCATTCTGATGTGAGAAATGTCGTATTATTGTATTTTTCTAAACCAAATTTAGAAAATACTAATCCCTAAGAACTAGGATGTTGACACACCCAGTGTCTTTATGAGCCTCTCCCTGGTTTATACTCAGAATCCCAGAGCCCTAATAGTCTGGAAAATGTGGGAAATAGCCCTCTGGTCTTCAATATATCTCCAATACAATGTTGAATAGAAGTGGCAAGAGCAGATACCTTTGTCTTGTTCCTGACCTTAGGGACAAAGCATCCAGTCTTTCATCACTACTTATGATGCTAGTTGTGGGATTTTTGTAGAGCCGTTTGCCAGGTTAAGTTCTACTCTGTTTCTAATTTGTTCCTGAAAGGGTTTTGGATTTTATCAAATGCTTTTTCTGCATCTTTTGAGATGATTGTGTAGTTTTTATCCTTTATTCTAGAAACATGGTGTATTACATTGTTTGATTTTTAGGTATTAAACCAACCTTGCATTCCTGGAATAAACCCCATGTGGTATATACAGTTGATCCTTGAACAATGCAGGAGGTTAGGGGTGCCCAGTTCCCTTGCAGTCAAAAATCCATGTATAACATTGGACTTCCCAAAAACTTTAATTGCTTAATTTGGTCCCAGGACATCATATTGATGGCAGACCAAGGAAATGCTAGTTTAGCAGAATTAAAGCTTTTACCTGCTATAATAAATTCCCATCTGCCCTTCTGGCAAGGCCTACAACCGTGTCATTAAACTTGTCCCTTCTACTTCTGTCTCCTCGTTAGCCACATCCTCTTCCTTTCCTTTGCTATCTGTAAAGGATCCCTTTGGCTGCAGGTAACAGAAATCAAATCCAACTCTACCTTGGGTAATTAAGAGTTTATTTTTCTAATATAACAAGAAGTAATGGAGACAGACAATTCTGAAACCAATACAGTTAATCAATGATACCATCATGGACCAGGATCTTTGCATTTTTCCACTGCAGCATCCATGGCAAATGTACTTCATCCTTATGCCTATTCCTCATGTGGCTATTACACCTTAAGACCAATCCTATTCCAGGGAGAAAGAAGGAATAGGGTAAAGAGGCAAAAGCCTGCCAACATATTAGGAAGCTTTCCCAGAAGGCCCACACAGCAACTTCTGCTTGTCTCATTATTTAAATCAAGGTCACATGTCACCCCAGACCAATCACTGAAAGACTGAAAAATGTGTAGGGAGAAGGGAGTGGGATGAGGGAGTAGTGGCCAGTCAACCAGCAGTGGCTATGCCTTCCTTCACAGCCTTAGAAATTAGAAGTTAGGGCAGAGGTGGGGAAGAATGAGCTTGGAGCATGGCATGCCCTTCCACTCTGCCCCGTCCATACCTGTTCTAAACAGAATCAGTCCCCACCTCCTAAAATCTAAGCTCCCTAGCACCTTCTGTAGCAAACGTATCATAAATGCAGATACATTTTTACCTGTCTTCTGATAAATTCACCATCTAACTCATTCTCCTTTCTTTGGAAATTTGCAAAGGGGCACTGGGCTGGCTCAGTCAGTAGAGCATGAGATTCTTGATCTTGGGGTTGTAAATTTGAGCCCCATATTGGGTATAGAGATTACTTAAAAATAAAATCTTAAAAAAATAGAATTAGAAAAAGCCTATTGTCATCTGTAGTCATTAAGCATTGTTCAATTTGAGGACCCCAAAAACTACTCTTCTGGGACATGCTCTTGTCTTTTCTCAACTTTGCCTACCTGCCATGGCAGTTAACCATTTCCATCACAGGTACAACTGCCTGTACCTACAAGTCAACCCATTACCTGGGTAACATGTTCAAGCTTGGGTCCTAGACTTTAGATCTCTACTGCCATTAACTACTGTCCAGGAAGAGGTTAGAAATTCAGAGTCCAAAATAAGGATCTTAAAGTTCAACTTTCCTATCTCTCACTTTACCCCCAAATGCTCCTGAGAATTACAGATGAAGTAATATCTTTATCAAACTCTAGTAAGTGCATTTGCTTCTCTTCCTTCCAGAGCCTTACTCTAACCTCTCTTTAAATCAGCCCAGAAGTTTTAAAGCAGTCTGCAAAATCCTTTCAACTCAATCTCTTCCTAATCCTCTGAAAGCCCACACATCAGGAGTTACTTTTGAGGGGTACTTGGGCGGCTCAGTTGGTTAAGGGTCCTACTCTTGATTTCAGCTCAGATCATAATCTCATCGTTCATGAGTTTGAGCCCCATGTGAGGCTCTGAATTGACAGCGTGGAGCCTGGTTGGGATTCTCTGTCTCCCTCTCTCTCTGACACTCTCATGCTTGTGCTCTATCTCTCAAAAATAAATAACTTTTTAAAAAAGGAGTTACTTTTGAGAGACCTCAGTCAATTCTGTATACCAGTTCTATAATAGAATCTTAGCTGTTGTCTCAAAATCAATAGGCTCAAATTTTAAGGATCATAATTTTTTGTGTGCAGCATTCAAAGTTCCTTTTTTGGGAGTGCCTGGGTGGCTCAGTCGGCTGAGCGTCTGACTTTGGCTCAGGTAATGATCTCGCGGTCTGTGAGTTCGAGCCCCATGTTGGGCTCTGTGCTAACAGCTCAGAGCCTGGAGCCTGCTTGGGATTCTGTGTCTCCCTCTCTCTCTGTCCCTCCCCCACTCATGCTTTGTCTCTCTCTCTGTGAAAAATAAACAAAAACATTTTTAAAAAATTTTTAAGTTCCTTTTTTGTTTAATTTCTTAATGTTTATTTATTTTTGAAAGACAAAGTGTGAGCAGGGGAGGGACAGAGAAAGAGAGAGACACAGAATCCGAAGCAGGCTCCAGGTTCTGAGCTGTCAGCACAGAGCCCGATGTGGGACTCGAACTCAAGAGCCATGAGATCATGACCTGAGCCAAAGTTGGATGCTCAACCAACTGAGCCACACAGGTGCCCCTCGGGGTTTCCCAGTAATCCCACAGTGTAGCAGTCATGAATTTGTCCCATAACACTGAGGTGTGAGAAATGTCACATTGCCTAAAAAAAAAAAAAAAAAAAAAAAAAAAAAGTTCAAGAAATGTTACAATGCCATAGTTTTAGCCCCCAGTGACTTGCCACAGTGGAAAGATACTCTATTGTCTGTGGAATCATGGAAGGGTGACCAACCACACCAGTTTGCCCAGCATTGGGGGGTTTTCTGAGATGTAGGGCTTTCATTGCTAAATGGGCAAACCAGAACAGGTGGTCATCCTAAGTATTGGACAAACGTTAATTTACAAACCTTCCCTTTACTATATATAAACTCTCAAAGAGCAAGAAACATGTCTAATGAATTTCTACATATTCATGCCTAGTGCTTCGGACATAACAGCCACCCAACGCATTCTTAATAAATAAACAAACTAGTTCACAAATGCATGAACCAGCATAAAAAATAGACTAAAATAATAGGGGCAGAGGGAGAGGGAGACACAGAATCTGAAGAGGATTCCAGGCTCTGAGTGTCAGCACAGAGCCCAACTTGAGGCTCAAACTCACAAACCGTTGAGATCATGACCTGAGCTGAAGTTGGACGCTTAACTGACTGAGCCACCCAGACACCCCAGATATGAGCAAAATGTTAAGAAAGCATAAACTTCTGAAGGTACCTACCACCTTCCCAGCCTACCAGATCTCCTCACAGTTCTGTGGTGCACAAAATGATGACACTGCTTTTAAGTGTCTGGAAACTTGTGCACCACCTCCACCCCAGCACATTGCCCCTAGGGTGTAACTCTAATGCTACAGCAGGGTTTTTTTGTGCTTCACTGTGTCACTTTCCACTTGTCTTCCACAAGACACTGATACTCCTCAATCCCCTTAAAATCTTTCCCCGCTGTTTGCCTTTCCTCTCATATTCTTCCAACTTTTTGTATCAGTTAGAGTGGGTGGAGCTATTGTGCTTGCTTTCATCTTCTGTAGCAGAGAGGCTGTTATGTTTGTGCCAGGTGGAAGTGCTGATCACCTCAAGCAAGAGGGCACAATTTGCAGATGATCGTAACAGTCTGACTCCACATTTCTTAAGAGTTTTGTGGTTTTCCTTGAAAAACTACCAAAGAAAATTGCCTTATTCCCATGCCTGATTTAAAAGGGCACACCTAGAAAATCTGCTAATAGGTCTGTGTGTCTCTTCTCCTGACCCATGGCACACAGCAAAGTGTCACCCCCTCTGTTCTGCAGAACCTTTCACTCAGAGTCACTGCCCCTGGAATTCTGACCCTTCTTTTTGTCCTGTGACTAGCTGTGTTGATCTCAAGGATCCTGCACCCACTGGCCTCTTTGTACCTAAGCTTTTCTCTCCCTGCTGTCTCCTCCTCCTCTTGCTTTGGCAGGTGACTTTGATCACCTTCTTAAACCCTTTCTGGGTATTCTACAGATATTCCCTAACCAGCCCACTCTGATCTCAGTCATGCAGCACAAGCACATTTTGTCACCCTCTAAACAAGACCTGAATTTTCACAACAGCCCACACAAGTCTGTATTTCAAGACTGTTTTTATGAATTGTAATTCTTGGCACGCCCAAGTGGCTCCGTTGGTTGAGTATCCAACTTCAGCTCAGGTTATGCTCTCGTGGGTTCATGGGTTTGAGCCCTGCATTGGGCTGGCTGCTGTCAGTGCAGAGTCCCGCTTTGGATCCTCTGTCCCCCTCTCTCTGCCCCTCCACTGGTCATTCTCTCTCTCACTCTCTCTCTCGCTCTCTCTTTCTCTCTCTCTTTCTCCCTCTCCCTCTCAGAAATATTTTTTTAAAAAGTTTTTTTTAATGTTTATTTTATTTTTGAGAGTCAGGAAGACAGAGCACTAGCAGGGGAGGGGCAGAGAGAGAGGGAGACACAGAATCCGAAGCAGGCTCCAAGCTGTCAACACAGAGCCTGATGCGGAGCTCGAACTCACGAACAACGAGATCATGACCTGACCCAAAGTCGGACACTCAACCAACTAAGCCACCCAGGCGCCCCTAAAAAAAGAATTGTAATTCTTAAAATTCTACATTTACCATTGAGTAATACATTAGCCATCTCCAGGGTGAACACCTACTTCAGGTTAAAGGGCATCTCTTGGGGCGCCTGGGTGGCTCAGTTGGTTTAGCACCTAACTCTTGATTTCAGTTCATGATCTCACAGTTTGTGGGTTTATGGGTTTGAGCCCAGTGTCGGCACAGAGCCTGCTTGGGACTCTCTCTCCCTCTTGCTCTGCCCCTCCCCCTGCTTCCTCTCTCTCTCTCTCTCTCTCTCTCTCTCTCTCTCTCTCTGTCTGTCTCAAAATAAGTAAACATTTAAAAAATAACAAGAAAGGGCCTGTCTTGTCTCTGCATTGTGAACCGTTTTGTGTACAACTCCAACCAGGGAGGAAGAGCACTCCCTTGGGGCAAC
The DNA here is from genome assembly GCF_014898765.1 of Herpailurus yagouaroundi. Classification (NCBI taxonomy): domain Eukaryota; kingdom Metazoa; phylum Chordata; class Mammalia; order Carnivora; family Felidae; genus Herpailurus; species Herpailurus yagouaroundi. Next base: position 9,632,860 of record NW_024412452.1, read on the forward strand.
TCAGTTAGGAAGTCCCTGTCTCCCAGGACCAAAGAAAAATGGTTCAGTCCTCCCTGACACCCCCAGAGAAACTTGGGGAAGCCTTGATTGAGATAGATCTTCAAAACATGCCAAAGACTGAAGGTGAACCAGCATTTATATATGCTCTTGTTTCAGAAAAGAGAATGGCTGCTGTTGGCCAAAGGGGAGCCCCTGAGTGGAGGACACAGCCTGAGGACGCCTGCCAGCACTTTCTATGTGATTGTGCCATCACGCTCCCCCACTCTGCTGGTGAAGGCAGTGGCCACTAGGGAACTGTTGCTGCCCAGCCCCTTCCCCCCGCTGCCTGAGGACCCAACTGACGTCAGCCTTAAGACTGTGGAGGCAAGTGAAGCTCAGATCTCATGGGGCAGACAGAAGGGAGAGAAGAGTTGGGAGCTGGAGAAAAGGATACGGGAGAGGAATTAGCCTGTGGGAGAAAGGACTGGGGAGCAGAGGGAGGAGTGGTTGTTCCAGGAAGGTGGTGGAGGGTGAGAGAAGAAAGCGAAGGTAGGAACTGAGGCCAGGTGGAAGGAAGTAATGTGATGTGTGTCTGTGTGGTGGTGTCTTTCTCTGCTTTGTGCGTGTGTATCTGTTTGTTGAGGAAAAGGGAAAAAGGCAGTCAATGCAGGCATTCAGGATAGGAAGGGCTTCAAAATGAGACTCCCATGCAATGGAGAGAACTGCACTGCCACCATTTTCCCCCTCCTCCCCTCCCCCATCTTTCCCTTTCCCCCCCTTCTCCCCCCTTCTCCTGTCTTCCTTGGATCTGGATTCTGGATTTCCTCTGCCAGCCTCCTCTGGCTGAGGGCAGGAGGAAAGGCTCTGGGCAGGGAGAACTGGAGCCACATCGCTGCTGGATCACTGGCTTACGTGCAGAGAGGACAGAGCTTGGGATTGTGTTCTTGCCTTGGCGGCCACCGGGATGCAAAAAGAGGTGGGCACGAGTGGCCGTGGCTCGCTCAGTGTCTCACTTCAGAGCCAGTGGTTCCTGGCACAGGATGTTGTGGCCGGAAAACCTGACTGCTCAGGAATGCTGTGCTTGTGTGCCCTCCGGCTCCGGCTCTGCTCATCTAGCAGGCGAAGAACTCCATGTACTGCCCCTGCAGACTGTGAGCAGCCCCAGGCCTCGGTCACACCCTCTCTCACAGCCCGCACACTGGATCCCTTGTGACCCTTCCAGCACTTCAGCCCCTCTCAGAATCCCATGACACGCTTCTCAGAGCCAGAGTATTTGGTGTCCCTAGCCACTCACGGCTATACCTACTTGTTGCACTCTTACCTGACACTTACATCACAGACACTCAGACCTGGGGGCCGGAACACCCAGCGGAGACCCTCATCTACTTCAGTCTTGAGCCAAGCCCCGGGTCTTCACACATCCTCCAGTCTCTCACAGTCCAAGGTCTCTTACTGTGTTCTGTGACCTCAAGCTCCCTGGGTGAGTCTTCTCTTCTCTCTTCCACAGAGGGTGCTGGACAGCCTGGAGCTAGAGCCCACCTACAACCCCTTGCAGGCTTGGAGCCACCTGTACTCACACCTGAGCAACACCTTGACCAAGCTTCAGGGCCGGATCCAGCCAAGCTTGGAAAGCCGGGCCCTGAGAAAGGTACAGCTCCCTCCCTACTCCCTCCTTTATGCCCAGAATCCAAGAGAGACCTCCTCCCCTGTCCCTGGCTCCCCCCATCCCAGGGAGCAGCCCCCTCCCCTGGTGGAGGGGAGAACCAGGCCAACCAGGGAAGGAGAAAAAGAACAGCCCTTTGCCCTAGACCAAGGAAATTACAACCCCTGTCCGGTAGGGAGGGTTTTCTGCCTGGGCACTTACATATGGTGATGTTTAGGCATCTTCACTGTGCACTGGTGATAATCCATTAGTCATGTAGCAGACCATTGTCCCACTAAGCAAATTGGCAGTACTGAGAGCACAGGTTCTGTTTAAAGAAAAGGCTGAATGGAAGGTGGAAAAAGAAATATCCAAAGGAAAGGAAATTAGCATGTACTGAACACCAGTCATTTGCCAGGTTTTGTGACCAGTGCTCTCACAAATATCTTTCTCGTTTAATCCCTACAGCATCCCTGCAAGGTAAGTGTTATGTTCACTGTACAGATGAGGAAAAGGAGGCTGACCAAGCTTAGTACATTGGAGTCCAGGCTTTCTCAACAAGGGTTACAGAGAGAAGAGTAATTGAGGGTGGAGTTATTTTTTATGAAATTTATATTCTACAGTGTTTGTATAGAATATAAATTCTTAATCTTTTCCTAATTTCTTAGTAACAGAACCTTTAGGAACTCCTGCTTTGCCTTAGCTGAAGTTACAAAAGAAAGATCTTTCCAAACTACAGTCAATCTAAAGATGGGAGCTGAGCCCACCACAAGTTAGCTGATGGACAAGCTAACAGAGAAGGAACACTCAGCCAGGAGACCGGCACTGTGGAGACAAGCCCAGGGGACTCCACCGCCCTTGACTTTGAGGCTGTCACTTAAGGGATGGGACACGTGAAGGAGTTAGGACAGGAGGCCCAACAAGGAACAGGACAGGAGATCGGGAGCCATGTCTGGGCCTCAGAGAACTCTCTGCTTTCTTTGTAGGCTGGGCAGTTGCAGACAAACCGAGTTCGAGCCACAGTGGCCCCCCTGCCTATGATTCCAACCCCTGGCAGAGCCCCCAAGATGCCAGCAGCCAGCAAGCCTTCCTCCGAAGTTTTCTTCTGGCCTTCCAAGGAGGAAGAAGTGGAGGAGCAGAAAGGGGAGGAGTATCCCTCTGGGCCCTAAGTCACCAGCACCAGAGCCTGGCGGCCCTGTTCAACCACATCCACACTAAGGCTCATACAGTGAATGGCCTTTGCTCCACCTGAGCCTCTGTGAGCTCCAGGCGACTGGGAAACAGAGCCTTTCCCTCCTCAGTCTTCAGAACTGCTGCCGCCCCACTGCTTAGTCCTGGAAGAGACACACCTGAACTTTTTCCTTCTCCAAGCAGGAACTCATTTTCTTTTGGATTATTTGATACTGTTAGCACAGTATCAGATTAAATACCCAGTAAGTCTCTACCATTGTTAGGAGCATTCCCAGCCCAAATTTCTCCTTGTAGTTCCTGGTAAACAGGTAGACGAGGTCAGGTCACCTTCGGGAAACTGGACATCAGGAGACAAGTACAAGGTTTTTAGAGCTCATGAAAAGAGGTAGGATTGAAATCAAAGCCTCATTCCAAAGGCTGCATTCTTTTTTTTTTTTTTTAATTTTTTTTTTT
>NW_024412452.1:9636224-9723482 GCF_014898765.1 Herpailurus yagouaroundi
TTTTTTTTTTTCTCAACGTTTTTATTTATTTTTGGGACAGAGAGAGACAGAGCATGAACGGGGGAGGGGCAGAGAGAGAGAGGGAGACACAGAATCGGAAACAGGCTCCAGGCTCCGAGCCATCAGCCCAGAGCCTGACGCGGGGCTCGAACTCACGGACTGCGAGATCGTGACCTGGCTGAAGTCGGAAGCTTAACCGACTGCGCCACCCAGGCGCCCCTCCAAAGGCTGCATTCTTCCTGCTACACCCACCACACTGTGGTTTCCTTCAGCCCTCAGACAGAAAAGCAGTTGGTGCTGATACCTACAGGCAGAGTGGGGAGTGGGGGGGGCAGGAGGTGTCCTATAGCTGAGAAGAGAAGGGGAAAACGGTGTGGAAAAGGTCTGTTTCCTTCCTATTTCTCTCTCCCCAAGCCTGTCCACTTTTCTTTTTTTTCTTTCTTTTCTTTTTCTTTTCTTTTCTTTTCTTTTCTTTTCTTTTCTTTTCTTTTCTTTTCTTTTTTCTCTTCTCTTTTCTTTTCTTTTTTATTTTGAGAGAGAGAAAAAGAGAGAATCCCAAGCAGGGTCAGCACTGTCAGCGCAGAGCCCGACGCAGGATTTGATCTCGTTAATGTGAGATCATGACCTGAGCTGAAACCAAGAGTCGGACGCCTAACTGACTGAGGCACCCAGGCACTCCTGTCCACCTTTCCGTTGGCCCTTTCCACCTACAGAATAACTACCATTTATAAAATGCTTAATCTGCGATTCAGGTTGCACTAAGTACTTGAGAAATTTAACTCCTTTCACACAAACAACCCTGTGAAGTAGAGACTGTAATTGGGTTTTCCCATTTTACAGGGGGTCACTGAGGAAAACTGAGGGTTATAGATGTTATATGACTTGCTCAGTATCACAGAGACAGGCTCAAGCCCACGTGGGCCCAACTGGACCACCCAGGCTCTCAACCACCACACTCCTCCACTCACCTGCGACCCCATCCTCCTTCTGTGGATTCTCCTGACCCCCTCCACACCCACCCAGCACCCCTGCCACCATGGCATCTCTGTGACTATTCACACACATAGACCTCTTAAACCCAAACTGACTTTAATGAGAATAAACTTTTTAAAATCTATGTCTCTGGCAAAGAACAATGCAGGGGTCAGGATCCAGGCACAGTTCAGCAGCTCCCTGTAGCCTCCATGTAGGCCCCTTTGACTGCACCAACTCAGAGCAAGCACCCCTCTTCATAGACCTGGTCCAGCGCTGTCCATTCCTTTGGGGAGGATGACTTAGGGGTGCTGCTATCTCCCAAGTCCTATCCCTCACCCCTGCCACCTGTCCCACTTTCAGGACTTCTTGAGATTGACCATCCTCCCCTTGACTCCCCTGGTCCCCCTGGTGCCCTGGGCTGGCTCACACAGGACCTTCCGGCCCTCTGGTTCCTGCAGGTCCTAACAAGTATCTTTGATCCCCAGTGCCACCTTCCCGTGGTCCTCCCACAGTGTCCCCAGTTTCGCCCTCTCATGTGGAGCTCTCTGCCTTGGCCTTGGTCCCTTCAGCCCCTGCCCTGGACAGCCCACAGTCCCAGCTCCCCGGGGCACCACCGCTCTTTTGGACCTGGCTGTACAGGACAGTGTCTGAACTGTGGCCTCTGCCACCGCCACCGCCACTGCCACCGCCACCAGCTGCAACTCCAGGCTCAGGGAAGGGCCGGCCCCGGGGCTTGGGAGCCAGGAGGGGCTTTGTGCTCCGAGGAGGCGGTGGCACTTCATAGTCATCAGTGGCAGGGTTATAGGGGAGCTCGTAGCCCTCCTCCTTCACTCGAGCCTGGCACCACCATGCATCCTTGGGCTCCTGAGGCAAATCATAAAGGCCCCGGAGAGCAGCTGGGGCCAGGCCCTCAGGTTCATCATAGATGGGGTCCTCTTTGGGGTCCGTCAGCTTGGCCTTCAGCAACTGCTGCTGCACATGCTGGTACAAGTCCCAGTAAAGAGGTTTCTTTAACTGTGCCGCCTCCCCTGCCCAAGCAGGGGTGCTGTCCAGGGGGTCTGAGTATAGGGAATCCTGGGAAGGGCCTGAAGGAATGCGCAGTGAGTCTAAGGGTTCAGCATACAGGGCCGGAGGAGTGCCCGGGAGTTCCTGAGTGCCAGGGAGGGACACCAACTTCCCTTCTGCCGCTTCTCCTTCATGGGGATCGGCTCTGAGACTGTCCTGCCCTTGACCATCCTTTCCCTGGACCTTCTGCCGGTGAATAGCAGTTTCAACCGCCTGAAAGATATCATTCCCCTGTGCTGTCTGGAAGGTGAAGGTTCCAGGGCCTGAAGGGCAGCGGCGGCCAGCCTCAAAAGAGAACATGACCTGAAGAAAGCGTAGAGGGAAACACATTACCAGGAGCCATGAGAGAGAAGTCACAGGGCCCAACCTAGTTAGGGGATCCACAAAGAAAAGACTACCTGGGGAGGAAGGGAGGGTCATGGGCTAGGCAAGGAAGGTTTATCCTGAGGACAGGGCTTCCCACCTTCCTGTCCTGCCCCATCCCACCAACCCCACAGCTAGCCCCACCTAGGAAGTCAGTGCGCCCCAACAGAACCCGCACCTTGTCCCGGCCATAGCGGCGCAACAGAGTATAAGGCCAGGAAAGGAGTGGCTCCAGTATCTGACCCTGGGCCCCTATGGTCAGGAGAGTCAGCTTCTCAGCCTCCACCCTCAGCACATAGGAGCCATGCAGGCCACAGCGCTCAGCGGCTTCAGTCCTCTGTACAGTTACCCAGAACTGGGATCCTGGAAGGAATACACAATTAGACTGGCACCTGGCCGCACAGGTGAGTGAGGGGGCTGGGGAAGCAGGAACAGGTTGCCCAAGCACTCACTTGGAAACCAGTTTCAGGAGCTTCCTACTTCCCCATGGGCCCCTGACCATTTAATCACTCCCTTCCCAAGGACACCCTTCCTTCCCCACCCCACCCCACCCCCCCCCATCCCTGCCAGGGCCTCTCAGCCGTCTACCTTCCCAGGTGGGGCTATACAGCGAGTTCTCCAGCATCTCCAAGGCAGAAAGCTTGGGTGGGTTCTCAGCAGGCGCCAGAGCCCAACTGCCTTTCTGGAGTAAAGAGAAGAACAGTATGGAGGACCCCGCAATTCCCTCCACGCTGTTCCCAGGGTCTGAGCCAGCTCAGGCCCTTTACTGCTGTAACTGCCCCCACCCCGCGTCGCTTCTTGGCCCCGGTGCATTTCGCCCCGGCCCCCTCACCGGAAAGGCGTTTCGGCACAGCGTTTGCACCCAGGCGGCGCTGGACGGCGCGTCGGCCGCCAGCAGGTGGGAGCGCTGCGCAGTGTCCAGGCGGAAAGCTGAAGCGCCGGGCTCAGGGGGGCTCTCCACAGCCACGGGGGCCACGCTCACACACTCTGCCAGACGGATCACCTTGCAGTCCAGGCGGCGCGAGCCCCCTCGGCCCCCTCCAGCGCCCGACCCCTTGTGGTCAAAGAACTCGAGCCGCGCTACGCCGTGGGGACTGGCAGGATAGAGCACGGCCCAGGTCTTCCTCCATCTCTAGGGAGAGAGAGCGAGAGACGCTGGGGAGGGAGCGGGCGAGCACCGGCTGTCTGCGCCCCGACGGGAAAGGAGAGAACCGGCGCGGGCCGATTTCGGGTCCAAATCTTCCCTACGAACGGCGAAGTTTCCCGAGAAGGATGCCCCTCCGTCTCCCCAGGACCAGAAAGGGCGTACCCCGAGGCCGGCCGCCGCTTCTCCGCAGTGTGAAATCAACTTCGCGGGAACGTCATAGGGCTCTACAACTCCCGGCCGGAGCTCCATCCAACCCGCTGCCGCCCCCTCCCTCTCTCTCTCTCTGGGGTCTCCAGCCCACCCCTAGGTATGATGGGACTCGGCAACCCCTGCCCCGACTACCTTGGTACCGAAACGCTGACTTTGCAAAAAGAGCGGCCCTTCCATCACAGCCCCGTCCATGGCCCCCGGCGGTTCCTTCCGCGCTTCCTGGCCCTGCGGGCTAGAGGCGGGGCGGGGGCGGGGCCGAGCCTCCGGAGGCGTTCCCGCCCCTCCCCCGGCCTTCGCGGACCGCTCAGGGGGAGCCAGGAGAGGAGCAGGAAGAAAGGGGAGGGGGTCCCCAGATAAGTTGGCGGTGCACCACTCTTAGGCCCCTGCCCACAGTCCTGGGACGCGCACAAGTGGCTTCACCAAAAGAAAGCTCGCGGTTTCGACCAGATGGCTCTGGCGCGCCTGGGCTTAAGGGTTGTGTACGACGTCTATGCTCAACGTGACGTCAGAGTGAAGGCCGTGACGTCACTCCGAAAACGCCAGTGGGCATTCTGGGGCACCGGAGGGACTATGTGGGCTTTCATAGCCTCGGTTCCCCTGACCGGACCCGCCCCCAGCCCGGCTGGAGTCGGGCTGTTTACACTCCGCGGAGCCCGGGACTTGGGGGAAGGATGGGGGCTGGGGACTGGAAGGCTTCCCGGAGCCCGGAGCTGAGCCGCGGACTCCCGCCGCCCCAGCGGCCGCCGTTCGGGCCGGTCCGCGGCCCCATGGCCTTTTGCGTGTCTAGCTCACTGACCGCAGCTGCCCGGCCTCCAACCCGCGGGAAAAGAAAGCTTCATTGAGCAGGCCGGGAGGGTCGGCGGTGGGGGGCGGAGGGAGGTGGAGCGGCTGCGGCCAGCTCCACGGGGGAGGGGAGGACCAAAAGGAGAAGAGGAGGGAACTGGCCTGGGAGGAATCGAGGGAGAGGGCGGAATGTGGGAGGGCTCAAGGGGACATGGGAGGGACGAAAGGAGAGGGGGGAAAGTGGGGGGGGTCCAGTCTCCCCTGGCCGAGCACTTTTTTGGGGAAGTCCTAGGACTGATCTCCAGGACCTGGACTCTTCTCCCAGCCCCTAGGTCCCCGCTCAGCCAAGGTAGGGGGAGTCACGCCGCCGCGGGAGGAAGGAGCGTTTCGGATGGGAGGATGGTGGAGGGACCACGAAAAGGGGTGATGCGGGTTAGGGTCGAGGGGAACCCAACCCACTGAGGGTTTTATCATTGTTAAAGAAGAGTGAGACACAAGGAGAGTGGAAAGAGGAGGCAGATATTTGGCGGGTGGGGGGCTGCAGGATGTTCCAAATAGGGCAGCCGCGAGGGCCCTAAGGCTGGGGGCTCCTCTGTGAGGCCCTACCCCTGGGCCCCCAAGCCAGAATGTCCCCAGAACAAAGCTTTCCTGTTGTGTTGTTTGTCTGAGTGGGGGGAAAGCATGTTCGGGGGGCCTCTTGCTGGAGAGGGGCTGTTCTCAGCCCCAGACAGAGGAAAGGCCTTGGCTGAGGAGCCGATTGGCGCCCTGGGCTCCCGTTGCCCAGTGACAGCCATGGCAGTGTTGGCAGGAGGTCTGGACAACCCCACCCCACACCCCTCCCAGCTTGAGGCCTGGCCCTCCTGGGCCCCTTGAACCTGCAGGGCATGTGAGAGCCTGTGTGCTGGGTAGGGTGTGCAGGGGGTTCTCCATGTGTTCTGGTCTCTGCCCTCTCTGCCTTGGGATCTGCCCAGACAGGACTCTGGGCTTGGCTCCCATTCAGGAACCTAACTAAGATCTGAGGGTCTCCTAACCCCCCTTGCCTGCTTCTCTCCACAATCAGTAGCTGTCTGTCCTCTGTCCGAATGGCTGAATGGAATCATCTGGGTCCTTCCTGCCGCCCCTTGCCCCTCGTTGGCTCCTGCCAGTCCCTCTCCTCACCTGTTGCCCATGTCTCTCCATTGCTCTGTGTACTTGGCTCTCTCATAATCACCTTCTATCCATCTTCCACATTGTCTCTCTCTGCTATCTCTTTCTGTTTGCTCCCGCTTTGTTCCCACAGCTTCCTTCCTCTTACATCCTGTCTGGGTCTCCCTCTTGCTCAGTCTTATCTCTTTCTCTGGACCATTCTCTGCCCTTGGTCTCTAATCACTATCTTTTGATCTCTGGGTCTCTTAGACCAATGGGTGGGGGTGATGGAGGTGCCAATGACAGAACTAGGAAAGGACGTTGTGAGACAGAACAACTGATGGGGACAGTTTTACTCTTTACAAAAGGGAGGGAGAGCCTATCTGGGTCTCTGTCTCTCGCCTCCCTCCCTAGTCTGCACCTCTCTCACCGTGTGCTCTTGTTTAGTTTGTTTCTTTCTCACTTAGTCCATGGGTCCCTGTCTTTCTCTCCCACCATCTCTGTCTCTGTCCTTATTCAGTGTCTCTCTTCCTCTCACGACCTCTCTCTGGAACCCAGGCCTGACTTCATCTGTGATTTCTCTTACACACTCTCTCTCTGGGGCACCCAGGCCTTCCCTGCCATGCGACCTGTCAGTATCTGGCAGCGGAGCCCATGGGGGCTGCTGCTCTGTCTGCTGTGCAGCTCATGCCTGGGATCTCCATCCCCATCCACGGCCCCCGAGAAGAGGGCTGGGAGCCAGGGGCTGCGGTTCCGGCTGGCCGGCTTCCCCAGGAAGCCCTTTGAGGGCCGAGTGGAGATACAGAGAGCTGGCGAGTGGGGCACCATCTGCGATGACGACTTCACGCTTCAGGCTGCCCACGTCCTCTGCCGAGAGCTGGGCTTCACAGAGGCCACGGGCTGGACCCACAGTGCCAAATATGGCCCTGGAACAGGTAAGCAATGCTCCATGCATGGCCTAGGTATTGTCTAAATGCAGGGAGAGGGAACACCAGATGGCACAGGCACAGGGACCCAGGACACCAAAAACAGCCAGTGTCAAGTAAACCCATGGCTGAGAAACCAATCAACACAGTTGCTTCCCAGAACTGTGTGACCTTAAGCTGGTCAGTGCCTTCTCTGAACTTCAGAGACCCTAGGTGCAAAATGACTACATGATCTCTAAGTTCCTTTTTTCTGCAGAAGTATGATTCTACCTTGCTACATGCAAGGACAGCCCTGATACAGGTGAGCCCTGTACAGTTAAAGTACAGTTGGTTTGATGGAAAGCTGAGAACAGATAAGTGATGTCTGGATATCCCAAAGCCAGAAAGGATCACAGATACTGCAGCTGACCAAATCAGATTATAGGCAAGAGCTGAAACCAACAAGCTGGAACTAAGAACAAGTATAAACTCTAAGACAAGAATGAGTGTGGCTAGTAGGCGCTTAGGAGGAATTCTGAGACCTAAGGATGCTTACATTGTAGGAGCCCACAATGGGACTGATGGACAGAAGCTGGTGCAGTCTGCAGCTAATCCTCCACTTCCTACTGGCTGGACCACTTCTGGAATAAAGCGTCACTTGTAGTTGCCACATTTAAAGAGTGACAGTAGAGGGGCTCTTGGGTGGCTCAGTTGGTCAAGTGCCCAACTCTTAATCTCAGCTCAGGTCTTGCTCTCAGGGTCGTGAGTTCAAGCCCTGTGTTGGGCTCCATGCTGGGCATGGAGCCTACTTTTAAAATAAAGAGAGAGTAGAAAATGGATATACTTTCAGAGGAGAGCTGCCCAGATGTGAAAGACTGGAAGCCAAGTTTCAAGAGGGAATAGCTGAAGAAACCAGGGATGTTTGGTATGAAAACTAAAAGCTTTGGGTAGCAATTGCATGAAGGTTGTCTCCAAATAAGAGGACAGTCATTTAGCTGACAGTCATTTAGCTGCCTGGATGGCATCGAAGGACTGAATCAGACCTTGGGGGATAGTCATAGAGAGTCACAAGGACTTTGTGATGGTTCAGTGGCCTGGTGGGGCAGGAAGTAGGTATCCCAGCAGAAGCTGGGAAAGTCCTGTCAGGGTATGCATGATAGGTCCCTGCCATTGGTTGGGACAGACAGTCACATTGGGTGGAATCCCATGGCTTCTGGGGGGAATTGAATCCATCCCAACTCTGAGAAGTCAGCAATACTCATTTCAGGATGGTCCAGGCAGAGAGGAAAACAAGGGGGCAATGCAGTAACACAGACAGGGAAGACGCATGGGAGAAAGTGAAGCTGAGAGGAAAGGATCTTAGATTTCCAAGTCTCACAAGTGGCTCAAACCCTTAAGCCCCCATGTATTGGCTGTGTGGTCACCCCAATTTCTTTATGTAAAATGGTGATAACACCTCTGGCAGCTCTGTTCTAAGGATAATCATGTATATACATACATGGCAGAGTGCCTAACACAACACATACTTGATTAATTGTAGCTATCATTGAATAGGTCAGGACTGATCAGAATTTCAGTGTTGACTCTTGGTTTTTTATTCACCCTACCAAATTCTTGAGTATCCCCCCGATCACAACTGACCCTCCATCAATCCTGTGCTCCCTTTCCTATTCCCTTCCAGGGTCTCCTCTTTCACATCCCATTATCTAACCAGAAAAATGGGATCATCAAGCCAGGTGTGAGGCCTTCATGGTCACTCTCCCCCAAATCCTCACCACTTACCCTTCTCCTCCATCCTGCCTCCACAAGCCTCCCTGTTCCCTCATCTCTCCCTCCACAGGCCGCATCTGGCTGGACAACCTGAGCTGCAGTGGGACTGAGCAGAGTGTGACCGAGTGTGCCTCCCGGGGCTGGGGGAACAGTGACTGTACCCATGATGAGGATGCTGGAGTCATCTGCAAGGACCAGCGCCTCCCCGGCTTCTCGGATTCTAATGTCATTGAGGTCTGCCGTTCGTACACACATACACACACACACCCCAGGATGGCCAGAGAGGGCTGTGGGGTGGTTATATGTGGTTAGAGGGGATGCTAAAAGGTAGGGGATCCTATATGCCCCATGGGATCATTTGAGTCGGTGTGAGGCTGAGGGGGTGGGGGACAAATGATAATGCTCCTAGGCATATTAAAGCCCAGGGTTGTTTTCACATTAGCATTCACGTCACTAAACCTGGCAGGCGCCTCTCCAACTTCATCCCTGGTCCCCAGGACATCCCTTGCTCTCCCTCTCCTCAGAGGTTCCTGCTCTCCTGGAACATTTCCCTTCTTACTCTCTCCTACTTCTTCCTTCAGTGCAACTTCCTCTGTGAACTTCTCCCTCGTGCTCCGGGCCGCCTTGGCTGCTCCTTCCTCAGTTTGCTCCGCACCCTTAATCGCCTCTCAGAGCAGGACATGTCCTTCCACTCCCGTGGTTGCAGGAAAGTCAGTTCCCCACAGAGAGCAGGAGTGCCTCTCAGCCCTGTGTCAGCCCCTGCTCGCCACTGTCTTCATGGCAAGCACGCTGATCAGGGTTCCTTAAGGGTGGCAGGACAAATAAAAGTCGCTACTGAGACTCCGTCCTCTGCCTGTGGTCCCCTCCCCAGGTAGAACAGCACCTGCAAGTGGAAGAAGTGCGACTTCGGCCCGCCGTGGGGAGGGGCAGGCGGCCTCTGCCAGTGACCGAGGGACTGGTCGAAGTCAGGCTTCCCGAAGGCTGGTCGCAAGTGTGTGACAAAGGCTGGAGCGCCCATAACAGCCACGTGGTCTGCGGGATGCTGGGCTTCCCTAGCGAAAAGAGGGTTAACACGGCCTTCTACAGGTGAAGGGGCGTGGGCGCTGGGGGGAACAGACTGGGATGGAGGGGTGCTCGCTAGGAAGCGGTGTCTTGACCTCGGAGAGGGTCCGGGGCTCAGGAACAGTGGGGAACTATGGAGGCCCTTTCGAAACTGGAGAGTTGAGAAACCTTGTGGAACTATGAAGGGCTCCTCAGGGCGGGTCCGAAGTGGGGCAAGCGAGGCTCCGGCTCTCTGAGGTCCGCAACCGGGGCGGGGCGAGTGGCGGCCGGTCGCGCGTCCGCACCCGTGACGCCCTCGGTTGGCAGGCAGAGTCCCGGCTCCCCGGGGCGCGCGCCGAGCCTGGCGAGGCCACGCCCAGCGGCCGGCTGTGTCGCGGGCGGGTACGGTTACGGCGCGGGCGCGGCTCCGGGGCCCGACGTCCGAGTTCAAGGAGCTCGCGGCCGCGCCCTGCGGAGGCGGCGCTTGGGTGTGTCCAGCGCCGGGCTGGGCGCGGGAGTCCCCGCCAGAGGGCCGAACCTTGAGGGTTGGGGGTCTCCTGGAGAGGTGAGGCCTGCCCCTCGGTCGCGGCCATCCTCGAGGCGCGTCCGTGAGCGCGGGAGCCGCTGGCACTCCTAGGCAAGTCTTCCAGAATACCCTTTGGCCGAGGCGCCCGACCCTCTCCAACTGCCCTGGAGCCCTGGGGTACGCACTGGCTACCAGGGTAACGAATCACACTGGTAAACTGCTCTGTGCTTACCGTGCCTCGCAACCCTGGAGCATCATATGTGGTCGTTTAGAGGAATTTGGAAATCTTTACAGTCACTCTATTTTGCAGGCTGAAATACTTTTTTTTTTTCCTCTCAGCTCTTCCTAAGTTGAGTTTTGCAGAAAGACCTCTTGACATCTAGGTCAGCTTCCACTGGGCACACAACGTCAGATATCGTCTGATTAGAGCAGGGTACAGTAGAAATGCTCAACTTTGAGTAGAGCATGCCCAGATTTTGTATGCCTTTCTGTTGAGGAAACATCCCACTGTTCATATTGAACTAGTAATCATCTAAAACCAATTCAGATCTTCCTTTATCCTTGATACTAATAGAAAAGCCTATTTGAACCTAAATCTATGTTGAGTTTATTCTATTAAGTTAGTTTGATACATCATTTAAAAGCCACTTAAAAGCCACAGTGAACCCATGAGATTATCTTGAATCTTGACATTATTTTCCATTTATCATCCCTCCCAGCCTCCTCTGGAAGATATACAGGATAGCTAGGTCTTCTGGCTTCATCAGAGTGACTGTTAAAATTATTGAAATGTTCAAAACCAAAGTCTAACCCTTCCTTACTCATCAAGTCTTTACTCATTACTTGTGAAATGTTTTTTTCCCACTAACTGGGAACAAACTGAACACTACAATGATGTAGCCAGCATTTCACCATTTTATCTATAATGAAATCGTGGGAGATTTTGTTAGTCTTCCTTAAAATCTAGATATATTATGTTCATGGCCATTTTCCAGTCTTCCAATTTAGAAAGCTTATCAAAAAAGGAAATCATGGTGGTTTGAGCTAACTTTTACTGAAATCCTTCTGGGTCTCTAAGCATCTCCATATTTTTTCCCCACTGTTCACAAACTTTCCATTTAATAACTTATTTTAAAATATTATTCTTTAGATTAAGGAATCCTTTTTCTTCTTTTTGAAAGTAAATACATTGTCCAACCTCTAGTCTTTTCCATACTTGCTCAGATTTTCATTGCCTTGGCTCTCAGACACACCTGAAAGTTCTTTCAGCCCCAAGGAGTATACTTTATCTGGTCTGGAGACTCAAACTGTTTTAAAACAGCTGTGTGCTGTGCTCCTTTGCTATTATCTGTCTTGGAGCTATACTTCTTTCTCTGTGCTTTTTCTTTACTTTGCCTGACCCCAACATCAGGTTCTGAAAAATTTATACAATTTAAAAAGCAGGGATTTCAAGTGAAGAGGATAGCATGAACAAAGGTGAAGAGATTCATTTGGTCAGTATTTATATATTGTCTACTGTTGTAGGCACTAGGGATTCGACAGTAAACAAAACAGACAAAAATCCCTGATCTCATGGACTAGGGAAGAATCAGAAAATAGTAAAATTTTTAAATGCAAGGATGGCAAAGAGTGTAATGAATAAAAATAAAGCAGGGAAGGAGTTAGGAAGTAAAAGTGAGATTGCAATTTTAAAAAGAGCCATCAGAGAAGGCCTCTTTGAAAAGGCATCATTTGGGAAAAGATTTAAGGGAGGTGAGGGCACAATCTGTAGAAATCTAGACAAGTGTTGACAGGAAGAGGAATGATAAATGAAAAGATCCTAGGGAGCAGGGGGAGGGAGGGGAGAAGAGTCATGCTCCTGGAGGCCACTGGGGCTGCAGCTGAGTGAACAAGAGAGAAAATGATAGGAAAGGTGATATAAGAGGGGATAGGGAAAGAATAGGAAGCCTGATTGCATAGGGCCATTTGGGAGGACTGGTGTATACTCTGTGGGAGATGAGGTTTTGAACAGAGGCGTGACATCTGACTTCCATTTTTAAAGTATTATTTTGGCTGCTTTAAGAATAGACTGTGAGGAGGGCACCTGGGTGGCTCAGTCGGTTAAGCGTCTGACCTCAGCTCAGGTCATGATCTCACCGTCTGTGAGTTCGAGCCCTATGTTGGGCTCTGTGCTGACAGCTCAGAGCCTGGAGCCTGCTTCTGATTCTGTCTCCCTATCTCTCTGCTCCTCCCCTGTTCATTCTCTCTCTCTTTCAAAAATAATAAACATTAACATTATAAAAATTTATATATATATATATATATATATATATAAAGAATAGACTGTGAGGGATACAGTAGAATCAAGGAGGCAGAGAAATT
Organism: Herpailurus yagouaroundi; assembly: GCF_014898765.1. NCBI lineage: Eukaryota > Metazoa > Chordata > Mammalia > Carnivora > Felidae > Herpailurus > Herpailurus yagouaroundi. The sequence goes on from NW_024412452.1 coordinate 9,648,496, forward strand.
AGTTAGGAGGTTATTATCTCCTGAAAGCCAAGTACAGAAAGTGAGGGTGATGGTGACCAGTGAAAGAGATGAAAAATTATAAAATTCTGTGTATGGTTGAGGTAGAGGCGACAGGATTTGCTGATGGATTTAATGTGGTGGGAGAGGAGAGCGATTAAGGTTCACCCCAAGGTTTTGAGTCTGAGCTAAGTATGGAGATGGCCTTACTTGATAAGGAAGACAATGGGTGAAGCATGTGTTGTGTGAGGATTGGGGGGAGGGGTGTTGTATACCAAGAACTTAGTTTTGGACCTGTTTAATTTTTGGATATATGACTCTAGAGTTGCTGAATAAACATATTTTAAGTCCTAAAACTGGACATCACCAAGGGAGTGAATGTAAACAGGAAAAAAGAGGTCCAAGGACTGAACAGAGAGCTTAAATGTTATGTCAGGAAGGTAAAGTGAAATGCAAACAGCAAGGTGAGGTAGAAAGAAGACCAGGCGAGCAAGGCAGCCTATAAGCCAAATAAAGCGCTTCAAGGAGGAGACGAAGAGCGCCATCACCTGAGTTGGTGCTGCTGGTGGGTCTAAAAGCACAAGGACTGAGACACAAATGCTGGATTTAGCAAAACAGAGTTATTGCTGACCCTGACAAATTTGACAGTGACTAGGATATTTTTCAAAAGACAGTTGACTAGAGTAGAAAATTGTGCTGAGAAATAATGGAAGGAAGATCTGAATGCATAAAAGCCAAAAAATGGAACTTTTTGATGCCAGATTGGAGAGTTTGATCTTTATCTTATGGAAAAATTAAAAATAAAAGTATTTGTATGGGACAATGATAAAATAAGACCAGTGTTTTTAAAGTTTACCTGATAGTAGTGAATTGGAGGAGGAGGTTCTAGATGCCATAAGGCCAGTTAGAAGCTTGTTATAAAAACGAAGCTGATTAGGAGGGTGACAACAAAGAGAGAGGATGAATAGCTGAAGGATGACTGATAATAGAAGAGAAGGGAGGGGCACCTGAAATGATCCTGAAGCTGCTTGAGAGAAGGATGGTGCAAGCCAACAGGCATCTCTGGGCTTCAAGTTAATATGAACTAGCTTTAGAAGTGAGCCATCCTTGGGATGTTTGAGACCCAGGAATTACCTATAGGTATGCATGGCCTGAAGTAATTTTCAGAGATCAGGAATATTTGTGTACATCTTGGAATCTCCTACTGAGTCTAGGATATGAAGGCTGGAGAAGGACACATACTAAGAACAGAGACCATTCTTAGTGAGGAGAGAGGTTGCAAGAGTCCTGAGAGTTCTATGATGGAGATATGAGATAGGCTTCCTTTCACGGCCAAATCACATAGAGGGAGCATTCTCATGGGTGGTACAATCATAAAGGATAGATAAGATCATTTATAAAGAACTCCACCTTCCATAGAGAAAGAAGATACATCTGCTGGCTTTTAGAGGAAGCCAGTAAGATTTAAGGAATGAGAAAATCAGAATGAGGTGCGTTTATCATTTTTCAACTTGGTTTTATAGTTCTTCCCTACAACACGTGAAAGCTGTAGAATTTTAGAAAAGGAAAAGAATGTAGAGATAATTGAACCATTTACTGCCCTTTTGCAGGGAAAGAAATTGAGGTTCTAAGAGCTTAAGTGCTAAAAGCTATTTACTGAACTCCTGCTATTTGCAAAGCACTGTGCAAGGTGCTGAGAACACAGAGGTGCTGAGAGATCATGGAAGACCTCACAGACTACACTAAGGATTTGGGTCTTTATGCTAAAAGCAATGGGAAGCGACTGAAGTGTTTTCATGAGTAGGGCTGTAAGAGGACATGATCAGGTTTGTGGCCCCCAAAAAAACCACTCTGCATTTCTGAGAATGGTGTGGAGAAGAACAAGAGTGAGTGGATTGAAGAGATGTTTAGGAAGTAATACTGACATGACTTGGTTCTGGACTGACTTTGGGAACCAAAGATGAGAAGTATCAAGTTGACTCCTAGGTTTCTAGGGTGGATTTTGCTGAAAGAATTACAGGTTTATTTTTTGCACCTATATTACATTTTAGAAACATTAAGAAGGCAGGGGCGCCCGGGAGGCTCAGTTGGTTGAGCATCTGACTCTTGGTTTCAGCTCAGGTCATGATCTTGTGGTTTGTGAGTTGGAGCCACCGCCCATTGGGCTCTGTGCTGACAGCATGGAGCCTGCTTGGGATACTCTCTCCCCTCTCTCTCTGCCCCTACCCTGCTGACACTCTCTCTTTCTCTCAAAATAAACTTTAAAATTAAAAAAAAAAAGGCAATGGAGTATACCAGGTTAGGTGTAAATGGGAACATATAAAGAGAGGATGTGGAGTGAGAAGAATGCCTTAGGGCTCCAAAAATGTAAGTGACTAGCTAGAGGAGGAACATGCAAAGAAGACCAAGAGAGAGCAACTGGAATGAGGAATCAAACCAGACTCATAGTGTTAGGACAGCCAAGGAGGAAGAGAAGGACAGAACAGCAGTGTGAGATGCTACCAAAAGGGGAACATGATGAAAACTGAAGCTGTCTACTGGATCTATTCTCGCAGAGTGATGGGGAAAACCAGAAAGGAGTGGGTTAAGGAATGAGTGGTAAGAGATAAGATATAGAAGTGGAGCACTGACAACTCTTGACAATTTTTTCTATGAAGAGGAAGGGAGATATGGGGTGGAGGGTGTGTATATGTGCGTGTGTGTCGGAGAGATCGGAACAGGTTTAAAATGATTCAGTTGAGGAGAGATTGTATTCGACCTCTCAATTTAGGAGAAAAAAGATCCTAAAGGATGGAATTCAGAAACCTTTTGGGGGAGTGGTCTTGGAGGAGAGAGATGGGTGGATAAGAAAAGGTGATGCTGACGCGGGTAGGTTTTTATGTTTGATGGCTGAAGGAACAAATTGTAAGGGGAAACAAGCACATTTGTGAATGTGCAAGTGTAAATCAAAACAAGTATCAGTACTAGTATTAAATAAGTACCAGATCCTTAATATAATCTATATTGTATTTTATTATATATATATGTAATATATATATGTAAAATCGTATGTACCATATGATGTATAATATAAAACCTTATAAATAGAGAAGAGGTACTTCCAAGATCTAGATAATACTACATTTTTTATGCTTATGTATTTTAAGAGAGAGAGAGAGGGAGAGCATGAAAGCATGTATGTGAGGGGAGGAGGGGCAGAGAGAGAGAGAGAGGGAGAGAGAAAATCTCAAGCAGACTCCATGCTGACAGCATGGGACTTGATCCCACGAACCATGGGATCATAGCCTAAGCCAAAATCAGGAGTTTGACACTTAACTGAGCCACCCAGGCATCCCTAGATAATAATACATTTTTCTGAGTACTAGTTGGAGGATCAAGGTAATCTTGAAAGAAAACATAAAATACATTTCATTTTAGACATATCTGAGAAAAAGACATTTGGAGAAAAAGTTTCACCCTATACTTATATGATGAAAGGTTCTAAACTCTTAGTAATGTCTCAGGAAAGGGACCTGAGACTTATTGTGCACTCTTTCCAAGGAATGTTGGACACAGTGGATATTTTGGCAAAAAGACCAACTAAATCCATCCTCAGGAAAAAGCCAGGGCAGGAAATACCAAGCAACTTCAGAGCTGTTTCAAATCTGTTTATTAACATCCAGTGCTTCTGCACACAGTATACTATGTCCAGATATGACTCCTCAGGAGAAACAAGAGTAGGAACGTGTTTAAAGAAAGAATAACTAAGATGATAACAGGGAGTCTCATAAACTTAGAAGAACAGACAGACAAAACCTGCATTCATCTATACATAGTTGGACAGAACGAAGAGGGGGCAAAAAAAAGTCTTTGAAATCAAAAGGAGAATGAGAGGAGAAACAGACCTAGTTTCCAGACCTTAGACTTAAGCCAACCTCTTGAAAAATAAAATAGGTCAAATATTTAGGCCAATTAAAAAATAAAGTTTTAGAACTTATTTCTCTGGACGTAAGTTTGGGAGCTGAGCTTGGTTTGTAAATGACTAAAGCATATGGGATTTAATTTGGGCAGGAAGGATGCTGTCATCCTAAGCCGCCTGGCTTCATGCTCCCCAGTCAAATCAAGTTACTGTCCTTGGACATCCAGCCTTGGTGCTTGGTCCTAATTCACTGGCCTCAGACGTGGAAATGCCAGAAGTCAAAGAGCATCCAAGAATAAAAGACAGTTAGCCTCCCTATGACCAAACCAGTTCTCTCTCCTTGCCGGGTCAGTCTGGCGATCTTAACAATCCTAACATCCTTCTACTTATACACTTCCCCATAGACCTCCCCTGAGGTTTAGATCAACCCTGATATTGCCCCTCGTCCCCATCACTCACTACCCTAGTGTAATTTCTGTGCGTGCTGGTACAGGGGCTCTATCAGCCTGAGTCCATGAATTTCACTACTGTTCATCAGTGTGGTTATGTGCGCGTGAGGCCAGACAGCTGTGAAGGGTAAAGCCTCGGGAGTATCTGATGTTATAACATCTTGTTGACTTTCCAATTTTCCTGTTGGAAAAGAAGTTTGCCCCTGGCTGCACCAGTCTTTCCCACTTGGTTCTAGACTGATTTTGACTCTGCTATTGTCTTATCCTCACAGAAAGTTGAGGAAGCGAGCGGCCAAAGCCTCGGCCCGACGCCCCAAGCCCCTTGGAAGGTAATGGGGCAAGAGCCCCGGGACCTCCTGCTCGCCCCTGAGGCCCCAGGAGGTGGATGGATGGAAGGCAGCCTATCCATGTCCATCCCGGAACCCAAGCTGATGAATTAGGGATGTAACTGCACAATGGCCATTCCAGGGGAGGTAGGGAAGGGAAGGGGAGGCAGGCATGGGGATGGGCAAGCTTTGACCTTAGGGTGTACAAAGAGGAAATAATGTAGGAATGGCTGAGGAGAAGCCTTCTCATCTTTATGCTTCCCCCAAATAGCTTGGACTCCAGCCTCAACCACCTGCATGCCTCCTACCCCCCTTAATTCAGTTCACCCACATTCCCATTCTCTCTCCTCCTTTTACCTTGTATCCCCTTCTCCCGTCACCCCCTGGACTGACTAGATTTTTCATCACTGTGGTTGAATTCAGAGCGCAACAGGAGTTCCTAAAGTAGAGTTCAGTGGTGTGCAGCCGTCAGTGTGTGGAATACCTGGCCCCCTTCACTTTACTCCTTCCCACACTCTGCATAAAGTGTCCTTCCCGGAAACAGGAAAAAAAAAAAAAAAAAAAACAGAAAACAAAACCCTCTACCTTTCCTGGGCCACGTACCTAACCACTACCTCCACTAACTTCTTTCTCCTTTTTTCAGACCAATCACCAAGCTTAAAGTCAAACCCAAACCCCGAGTGGGCAGGGGATCAATCAAGAGGTAAATGAAGTTCAGGCTGGGTGTGAGGAGAGGGAGAGTGCAGAGTGATGATGAGTCAGGGCAATTGAGCTGTGGTCAGGAAGGGGTCTAAGAGGCCCCCACCTAGAGGTGGAGGTGTGGCAGTAGCTATTAGAAACCACCTTCCAGATGAGTCACTGAAACATAAAGTGATGCTGGGCCTTATCCTCGTTTCTGGGGAATTATGCTTATCACAGGATTTTTGAAAGTCTTGATAGAAGTTCATCCACTGAACTCCTGTTCCACAGGCTTGTTTATCTTCTCCCAGTGAATTCTAGCAGATACTCTAGCACTTTCTCCTTCAGATGCCATCCTTGCCTCTCCCCCAAGAAGTTAAGTTTGCCTAAGGGATCAATGTTCCCATCTTAACTTTATTTTTTAAAAATAGGTGCTACCAGTTTGGAGGTAAGACTCAGGATCCCCTCTGGAAACTTTGCCAGGGATGGGTTCAGATTATAACCCCTGTGTCTCTGGCCCAGTTGACACAATTAGGCTCCCAGTTCCATAATTTTCCTTGTGGGGTCCTTCAGAACCGAAGGGAGTGGAAAGCTTCCAACCCCACTGATTACCTCTCACTAGGCTTCCAAAGGCCATTTGCACATGAGAAGTCTCCCTGATAACTTCTTCAGCAGTGGCTGAGACACGGAGAATTCATCCCTTTCTTCTGTCCCCTCCTCTCTTCTGCACATTCTGGGATCACCCAGTGGTTCCCTGGTGGCCCTCCTTCTCCAGCTCCTCCTTGTGGTGGCTTCAGAGGAGCTTGGAATTTGAGAGTACTCTTGTAGTACCTTCTAGCTAAGGGTCATCTGTGCCCAACATAGCCATGCTCTGGCCTTCCCTGAACGCCAAATTCAAGGGCACACTGCTGTTTTTACTGTGTTCCTTGTGGGGAAATGGGAGGAGGGAGTTTAGAAGAGCAAGATCTTTTTCCTGTAGTGGCCTCTTTGACTTTTATTTTCAGCAAAACAGGACTTTGGGAGAGTACCTGATCTGTTTGAGCTTCAGAATCCACTGATCCTGAGCTTCCAAAGGTATTCTGTAAAGTCTCCAGGCTTGTCTGTTGTGCTTATGTTTCCTCCTCTCTGCATCTTCCTAGGCAATGACTTTGAGTCGTCATAACCTTGCTTCCTCTGACATCAAGTGATGGGCACATTACTGAAATAGTTCATTGCCAGGCCAGCCTCACAGGCCCATACCACCAATAGCAACCCTCCTCTCTGGGCACTGCTCTCACCACGCGCCTCACTGCCATCTCTTACTCCGTTGGTGTCAATACACCAGGCCCCTCCTTCTCTCAAGGCATCTCTCTGAAGGGTTTCCAAGGTTTAACATCTCTAGTTTAGTCCCATTTCCATGCTTGGGTGGCTACAGAACATTCTTTCTGTTATGTTTAAATTGCAGAAGCATGGACTACCTCAGTAAAGTCCAGCTCAGTTCCGATTCTGTGTCTCCCTCTCTCTCTGCCCCTCCCCCGTTCATGCTCTGTCTCTCTCTGTCCAAAAAATAAATAAACGTTGAAAAAAAAATTTTTTTTAAAGTCCAGCTCAGGTCTGGAGAGACCGCTACCATTCTGTTGTGCATATTCTCTCCTTCTCTGGTCACGTGGACTAACTTTTGTCTGTCTTGCATTTGTACATCTTCATTCCCACATGTGCCAGCCCCAGTCCTTCCCTATGTCCACCTTCTGGTATAATCTTCTCATAACTACCCATCATACTCTGGCCTGGAAGACCCTCTAGCCTCTGAGAAGCCATTTAGACCCAAGACTTACTCAGTCCTTTGCATCCTGACTCATTCAGTTATTTCAGCCTCAGCATAACAGAAGGATGTGCTCACGCTGGTTCTTCAGGCTTCCTGTTTGTCAGCTACTCCCTCCTGCCCATCTCTTCCAGCTGGGCAGTCCTGGCTTCTCACTCTCTTTGCACAGCAGCCTCAGCCTCAGCCTTCGTTAGGGCCAGCAGCCTGAAGCCATTTGGAGCAAGGTTTCTGTCAGGCAAGTCAAGACTAGCTGTCTACCCATAGTGGTCTTTGGCTGCAGGTCCCCAAGGACCCTCCTATCTGGGTAATCTGGGCTCTTTCAGCCTGGAAACTTGCCATTCCCTTTGTCTCTAAGGAGGGAAACAGCAGAAAAGAAGGGAAGAAGAAGGGATAAAATGGTCATGAAAGGTTGGGGGATGGTGGAGGCATGGAGGGGAGGAGGGTTGTCGGCAAAGAGGCAGGAGCATTGTTTTACCCTACTGCACCCCACTCCTGTCCCCCCAGGCTGCTGGCCCAGCGGCAGCAACACTCCTTTGGTCTGCATGGGGTGGCGTGCGTGGGCACGGAGGCCCACCTCTCCCTCTGCTCCTTGGAGTTCTATCGTGCCAATGACACCACCAGGTGCCCTGGGGGGGCCCCTGCGGTGGTGAGCTGTGTGCCAGGCCCTCTCTACGCAGCATCCAGTGGCCAGAGGAAGCAACAACAGTCGAAGCCTCAGGGGGAGGTGTGTGAGACAGTGACTATAACCTTCCCCACCCCAGGTGGAGAACCCCTTAGCCTAGCCAGCCCCTGACTTAGCACAGCCCCGACCTTTGAGGACAGAAAGGAACCTCTCAGGGGGTGGGCCACAGACCTGAGACCACCCCCTCCCTCCCACCAGAATCTCCTTTATCACCCAGGTCTACTTAGCCCTCTCTGTGCTGATGTTTCCATTCACTGCTTTGGGCACATCTCTCTCCTCTATAGACCCGAGTGCGTCTAAAGGGTGGGGCCCACCCTGGAGAGGGCCGGGTAGAAGTCCTGAAGGCCAGCACATGGGGCACAATCTGTGACCGCAAGTGGGACCTGCAGGCAGCCAGCGTGGTGTGTCGGGAGCTGGGCTTCGGGAGTGCTCGAGAGGCTCTGAGTGGTGCCCGCATGGGGCAGGGTGAGGGGGATGAAAATGGGAGGAAGAGGGAAGGAGGAGGTACACACTCTCCCGGGGGGTGGTGTATGGTCCGTGGGAAGGAGACCCCTGGGCAGACAATGAAGGTCCAGTTATAACCTCCTGATCTTTGACCTCTGACCCTAGGCATGGGTGCCATCCACTTAAGTGAGGTTCGATGCTCTGGACAGGAACCCTCCCTCTGGAAGTGCCCCCACAAGAACATCACAGCCGAAGACTGTTCCCATAGCCAAGATGCTGGAGTCCGATGCAACCTGCCCTACACTGGGGTAGAGACCAAGGTCAGTTATCTTCCCGGTTTAGTCCAGAAATCTCACATCCTATCCAGTCCTGGTCATGATCTGCAGCCTGACAGCTTCCCAGCCCACTGTCCCAGGCCCCTGCCATCCTACAACTCCCACCTGATGCCCCCACTTGCTAGCCTTTATGTGCCTCTGAATCACCCTTCAGCCACATACCTGTTATAGGCTCCCACTACCCCTCCCCAAAAGCTTACCCAGAACTTCCATTGTGTCACTACAGATCCGACTCAGTGGGGGCCGCAGCCAACACGAGGGGCGAGTGGAGGTGCAAATAGGGGGACCTGGGTCCCTTCGCTGGGGGCTCATCTGTGGGGATGACTGGGGGACACTGGAGGCCATGGTGGTCTGTAGGCAACTTGGACTGGGCTATGCCAACCATGGCCTGCAGGTGAGTGGGAAGGAAAGGGAAACCAACACGATTGCCTCCAAAGCCTGTGTTTGGGGCAGAGGACTATGGAAATGAGTCCCTTGGACCAAGAGGCTGGATGGTGGGGGTCTCACAGAAACACCAACATATGTCCCCAGGAGACCTGGTACTGGGACTCAGGGAATATAACAGAGGTGGTGATGAGTGGAGTGCGCTGCACAGGGTCTGAGCTGTCCCTGGACCAGTGTGCTCATCATGGCACCCACATTGCCTGCAAGAGAACAGGAACCCGCTTCACTGCTGGAGTCATCTGTTCCGAGAGTGAGTGAAGGATAAGGTGATGCAAGCCAGGGAAGGGAAGCTCTGGGCCACCCCCTTTGAGGGAAAAAGAGAGCCATAATCTGGAGGGGTGCTCCTTCCCTATGAAGAAGCAGCCTCTCACACTCTACAGGGGGAGCAGAAGCACCCCCATCTGTCTCCACCCCTCAGCAGTGACTTCCAACACTCTGCTCCCTTCCATGTGCAGCTGCATCAGACCTGCTGCTGCACTCAGCACTGGTGCAGGAGACCGCCTACATCGAGGACCGGCCCCTACACATGCTGTACTGTGCTGCAGAAGAGAACTGCCTGGCCCGCTCAGCCCGCTCAGCCAACTGGCCTTATGGCCACAGGCGTCTGCTCCGATTCTCCTCCCAGATCCACAACCTGGGACGAGCTGACTTCAGGCCCAAGGCCGGGCGCCACTCCTGGGTGTGGCACGAGTGTCATGGGTGAGAGGATCAAGTAGAAGGGCAAGGTCACTGGAGATGGGGCAAGCCTGCTGGGGGCAGGGACGAAAACAGGGGTTCCCTTGTCCCCACAGGCATTACCACAGTATGGACATCTTCACTCACTATGATATCCTGACCCCCAATGGCACCAAGGTGGCTGAGGGCCACAAAGCTAGTTTCTGTCTAGAAGACACCGAATGTCAGGAGGGTGAGTTGGGCCTAGAACAGACTCCGGTATCTCCATCCCACAGCCTTGCCTCACACTGACATATGCCAATCCCTCTCAGATGTCTCCAAGAGGTATGAGTGTGCTAACTTTGGAGAGCAGGGCATTACCGTGGGTTGCTGGGATCTTTACCGGCATGACATCGACTGCCAGTGGATTGACATCACAGATGTGAAGCCAGGAAACTACATTCTGCAGGTGCCTGGGGCCTGAGATCCAGCTGGCAAGTGGGAGGAGTGTTTGTTAAAGATTTGAAGACTGCAACTGGTCAAATTGACTTTCTCCCACTCACAGGTGGTCATCAACCCCAATTTTGAAGTAGCAGAAAGTGACTTCACCAACAACGCAATGAAGTGTAACTGCAAATATGATGGACATCGCATCTGGGTGCACAACTGCCACATTGGTATTTGATGGGAAGAGCAGCCCAAAGAGACTGGGGGATGGGAAGGAAAGGCCTTCATTCTCTTCTCCCAAAGTCGGTTCTATATCTTCCCACCCTCCTCTGGATCTCCCAGCCTCTCCACTTCTACTCACCCTCCCCCACAATGAGTCCGTTTCCCTGCCTAAACTGCCCATTCACCTTGCAGGTGATGCCTTCAGTGAAGAGGCCAACAGGAAGTTTGAGCGCTACCCTGGCCAGACCAGCAACCAGGTCATCTAAGGTGCTGCCACCCTCCTCTGAAAACCACCACTGGCCCCTAATGGCAGGGGTCTGAGGCTGCCATTACCTCAGGAGCTTACCAAGGAACCCCTGATGTCAGCAGGCCAGCCATGCTCATCCAGTGTGTGCTATGGATGTGGAAACATCAAAACGAAGTTATTGCCCTCCTTCCTACGCCAGCTGCCGGATCTGTGGCCAAGCATGGGGAATTTTTGCTCCCAGGCCCAGCACTGAGTGAAGCACACTACAAAGAGCAGCACCTGATTGACTGCCCAGAACAACAGACAGCAGGAGCTCATTTTCTCAAATAGGGAGGTCAGAATGGTCAGCTCCAGTATCTCCCCTCCGTTCAGGGGGAATACAGCTTTACCTCTAGCCTCTTCATGGGGAAAAAGATCAGTACCCCCCGCCCCGCCCTTATTTTTGACTATAACATGATGCTAGGTATAATTTTATTTTATATAAAAAGCATTTGTGTGATTCCTCAGAGCCCAGGGATTGGTGCTGGTGGTTGGAGGGACCTGCCCCCCACTGGTTCATTTAATCCTCTGTCCAGGTACCCTCAGAGCCTAGGCCAGGAAAGCCAGGTGGAAATCAGAGCAGGAGCCTCAGAGTCCTGCTGACCCACTCATTCTGTGACTTCAGGGGTCACATATAAGGTCAATGTTTCTGGTCCCCGCCGGATGCGCACTGCCAGCTGGGATTGGGTTCGAACAGCTTCATAAATATCTTCAGCATTTTGTACCAGCTGCTCCCCAATGGCCAAGATCACATCACCCGGCCGTAGACCAGCCCTATGGTGAAAGATGGACAGAGAGAGAAAGGAGGGACTAGACAGCCCAGTTCAAGGGCACATGCACGCTTCACCCATCCCCACCTCACAATGCAGTCTCTCCCTCACCGGTGGGCAGGGGAGTCCAGGATGACTTTATGGATGAGCACACCATGCTGAACATCAGGGAAGCTTGGTTCTCGAAGCTGTAGTTCAGCAAGGATGCTGAAAGGACATAGATCACCCTGTTAACCACACCAAGGCACTCTCCCTTGGGTTCACCTCAAATCTCTCATCAACACACTGACAATCGTATAGACAAGGGCATGCACTAGATACTCCAGATACAAAGGCAATTAATTCACTTTCTGCCTTCTCGAAGTTAGGAAGTAGGACATGTATGTAAAAAGCAACTAATTCCAAATGACACACACTACTAAATAACACTAATGTCATTCTAGAATTCTAAGGGAAGCTTTAAGGAGAGAGTAGAACTTAACTTGGGTGTAGAAGCATGGTTCTGGTATTTAACCATATAAAGCAAGAATAACATAAATAAAAACATGAGAGTAGGAAATCAGGTTGGCTGAAACAGAGTATATTCATGGAAGAAGCCAGGTCTGGAAGGCCGAACTGGAGACAAATGGAAAATGGCCCCTGAACACCAGGTTAATGGACTGAAGTTTTTAAAGCAGCAGCAGGATGAAATCAATCTGGTAGCAGGTGTGCAAAATGGATTGGAGTGAGAAAGTCAATATGATGAGAGAGGACAGCTCTTCTGATAGCTCCACGTATGAGGCAACTCATCTTAGATAAAGATAAAATTGGTAACAAAGCTCAACAGAGATGCTAGTTGCCCACCATTGAGTACACTGGTAGTCCTACAGGTCACTACTTTTAAAGTTCATACCTGGGAGTGAGGGTCAGCATCATCACCCCAATGTAGCGGCGCTGGGACCCACTGATTCCAAACCAGGAATCTGTGATGGAGGGACAAATGAGCCTCATTCGGCTACATCCTTCCCTCCCCTCCCTTTCCTCCCAACAGACCCCCACCATCCCCCTCCCCACACTTCACCCCTCCCCCTTCTCCAGCAAGGCCCAGTGAATGCCCTTCCCACCACTTAAAGGAATCCTTTTCCCCCAAGCCAGGCTCACTCTTCTTTTCCCCACGATGCAGAAACTCTCGAAGGCGATCAGAAGGGATAGCAAAGGAGATTCCAGCTGTGACCTTCATGGTATTCACTCCGATCACCTCCCCATCCTGCAGGGATAGAGCCCACTATTCCCTAGCCCAAATAAATAGTAGGAGATGGAGATACCTGAACAAGAGTAGCAGGAAGTATTGGGGAGTTGGGGAGATCTGGTTGGATTTTGGGAGATAACCAACAGGAGACTGCTCAGAAACTTGACCAAACGTCGTTGAATTAGGGAACACACACCCCTTCTCACACTGACCTGGAGCAGGGATTCTTGGAAAGAAGGATGTCCCACTCACCAGGTTAACCAGAGGACCTCCAGAGTTTCCAAACTGCAGGACAAGGACAAAATATGGAAGAGATCCAGGGACTCTACGCCTGGGGGCATAACCAGGATGTAGGCACTTTCTCCAAAATCTCTCTTTTCCCAGCCCAGCCACAGTGGCCACATATGTGCAGCCCAACCTCTGTATACAAACTCGTCCACCAGCTATCACAGTTGGTGCCTGCCCCACACAGCCTTTCCCCCAACCCCCAACCTAGTTTGCCATTCTTCTCATATCAGGACGCACATCAATAGCTGCATCAGTCTGGATGTATTCCACATTGGTTTGGGGGAGGCCCAGGTCTCTGGCTGGACGCTGAGCAGAGCTGACAATGCCAGAAGTGATCGTGTTCTGCAGTGCAAAGGGACTTCCCATGGCAACAACAAACTCTCCTTGCCGGACATCGGCTGAGCGTCCCAGGGGTAGGGTGGGGAGAGGTTCCTAAGAGAGAATGGGAATAAGAGACCTGTCGTCTAGATATGTGAGCAAATTCACAGTCCCAACCAGACCCGGCCTGCCTAGACCCCCACCTTAGTCTGAATCCTCAGCGTGGCAATGTCTGCCACAGGATCCACAGCTGTGACCATGGCCTCATACGTGTCGCCGCTAAGCAGCCTCACACGGACTCGGCGCCGATCAGCCACCACATGAGCGTTCGTTACGATGAGCCCGTCGGCAGCCACCACGAATCCTGAGCCATTCGAGATAGGGACTTCGCGGCCGGAGAAAGGGTGCCTAGGGTGGGGGTAAAGCAAGGATGTGAGGAGACTCAGACACCTAGCTCGCCCGCCCCTTAGCCCGCGGCTGGGTGCCTCCTGCCCTTCCCCACCGTTACCGGCCCAAGATCTCGATATAAACCACGGCAGGTGCTGTCTTCTCCACCACGTCTGCGATGAAGTTGTACTGGCTCCGGGGAGAGGTGGGCGGTGAGCCAAGGACCGAGGCGAGGACCGCTGGAGGACCCCGACCCCCGCCCCACAATAACAACAGCACTGCCCCCCCAGCGCCCAGCGCTACCGCCAGCCATATGCGCGGACGGGTTCCAGGAGTCTCTGAGACCTCCCGGGTCTTGAGATCCGGGGACCCTGCAGTCAGCCGTGCTCGGGAATCCGAAGTCCCCGACGTCAGACACGTCCGTGGTTCAGGGACCCCCCCAGACAACCGGGCCCAGAGACTGGGGGTCCCATAAGTCACTCGGGCCCGAGGGTCAGGAGTTCCTGACGTCAGCAAGGCCCGGAGGTCAGGGGTCAACAGGGGCCCCTTCCCCCAGGGAACCCCCCCCAAAGCCCGCCATCCCCAGAGGTTCCAGCCTGCACCCCGCCCCGCCCTCAGTGCAGCCATCAGCTCCGCCTCGGCTGCCTCTTCGCCCGCCCTACACAGAGGCGGTGCCCTGGACGCGAGCTGGCGGACAGCGGGACGCGGAGCACGCCGGTACCTGAAGTCCTTCAGAAGTGCACGCCGGGACCCAGGATTCCGGGAGGCCGACTCCGCCTCCGCCCCGTGAATGCTGGGAATTGTGGTCCCCGCGGGACGCGAGTTCTGAGGTGGCCCAAGGGCCCGCGAGGCATGCTGGGACCGCTAGCCCTTCCGGGGCGCCTCAAGATTTCGGGTGCCGGCACCCTGGGCGGATGCCCGAAGACTCCGCCTTCCCAGGAGCCCCTGCGGCGGGGCGCGAAGATGGCGGCCGTGGTCGAACAGCCCTAAAGCAGCAGCGATGGAGCCTTCTCAGGCGCTGGGGCCGGAGCGGCTCTTTGACTCGCACCGGTAAGAGCCCTGGCGGGAAGAGGTCGGCTCCCGCATCCACTACGGCCTTCGGCGCCCGATCACCCCGCCTCTCGCCCCCAGGCTCCCGGGTGACGGCTTCCTGCTCCTCGCGCTGCTGCTCTACGCTCCCGTCGGGTTCTGCCTCCTCGTCCTGCGGCTCTTTCTTGGGATCCACGTCTTCCTGGTCAGCTGCGCTCTGCCAGACAGCGTCCTTCGCAGGTAACAACCCAGGGATTCCGGGAGGGTCAGGGCTGGGCCCGGCCCGAGGCCGTGAAGTCACCACTGCCTGCGTCCCCAGGTTCGTGGTGCGGACCATGTGTGCGGTGCTGGGGCTCGTGGCCCGGCAGGAGGACTCGGGACTCCGGGATCACCGCGTCAGGGTCCTCATTTCCAACCACGTGACACCTTTCGACCACAACATAGTCAATCTGCTCACCAGCTGTAGCACCGTGAGTGGGGGGCGAAGCCGAGAGTGCCACGGGGCGGTTCCCTGGGGCCCAGCCCAAGGCTCCCCTTTGCCCTCCCAGGTTTCCCTTGGGGACCACGAAATACTGAATCTTACCCCTAATCCCGCTTCTCTACCCCATATGTCAATTTTTCTCACTTTTCAATATTCCTTTTTTGCTTTCTCTTTTTTCCCTTTCTAGCCTCTACTCAATAGTCCCCCAAGCTTTGTATGCTGGTCTCGGGGCTTCATGGAGATGGATGGGCGGGGGGAGTTGGTGGAGTCACTCAAGAGATTCTGTGCTTCCACGAGGCTTCCCCCGACCCCTCTGCTGCTATTCCCTGAGGAAGAGGCCACCAACGGCCGGGAGGGGCTGCTGCGCTTCAGGTGGGTGAGCACAGGTATGGGTCTCCAGCTGGGTAGGTGGTCAGGCTTGGGGGCCCTTGAGTTTTCACAGTTTTCAGCCCTGCCCTGTCCATCCTAGTTGATTTCCTTTCTGTTCACTTTTAGTTCTTTCCCCCTCTATCTCTTTATTCCTCATTTATCTACTTGTACAGTTTGACAGTTTTCTGTTCTAAGTAAGACTGGCTAGAATCCCATCCTACTTTCTCTTCCCTCTTCTAGTTCCTGGCCATTTTCTATTCAGGATGTGGTACAACCTCTTACCCTGAGAGTCCAGAGACCCCTAGTCTCTGTGGTGAGTGTGTGTTGGACAGGGAATCTCTGGGGCTTGGAGGGCAAATTTCCCATTCCTGGCCGAGGCTTAGACCTCCCTTCATGCCCTTCCTTCAGACCGTGTCCGATGCCTCCTGGGTCTCAGAACTGCTGTGGTCACTTTTCGTCCCTTTCACCGTGTATCAAATAAGGTATTAACTGTCTTCTTTTTTGGTGCTGGGAGAAGCTCACCTCTTCCTTGAAGAGGCTGCCTCTTCTTGTCCTGTTGCAGATCTTTTAGTATCAAGATTCTATCACAGAGGCAATACAAAGTGTTTACTATCTCCCCACCCTAATCACAACTGTTCCATGAAACGAAATATCAAAATGGGGAGAGGGTGACACACTGTACCCCAGGTGCACTCAACATGGTCCTGGATTTTTTTATTTTTTTATTTTTTGCAGATGGCTCCGTCCTGTTCATCGCCAGCTAGGGGAGGGGAATGAGGAGTTTGCCCTCCGTGTACAACAGGTGGTAGGGTACACAGGCAGGGTGGAGGTGGAGTTTTTCCTTAAGACTAGAAGGAGGAAGTCTTGCAACCTTAACACTTTCAACCTTCCAATTCTCCCTAGCTGTTGGCCAAAGAATTGGGCCAGACAGGGACACGGCTCACTCCAGCAGACAAAGCAGAACACATGAAACGACAAAGACACCCCAGATTGCGCCCTCAGTCAGGTATATGGTCTCTGTACACAAAGTTTTTTGGGGTTTTACAGCCTATTGTGATTTCCTTCCTATTCCTTGCTAGTCAGCCTCTCCTTCCTCCCAGTTCTCCACTCACCATGTTTCGGATTTCTTTTTTGCAGCCCAGTCTTCTTTCCCTCCCTCCCCTGGCCCTTCTCCTGATGTGCAGCTGGCAACTCTGGCTCAGAGAGTCAAGGAGGTTTTACCCCATGTGCCACTGGGCGTCATCCAGAGAGACCTGGGTATGGGAAAGGGTAGCCTCACACAGGAGACAGGCACAGAGAGAAAAAGTGGGTGGTGAGGGGAGAAGTAGAGCAGGGAAACAGACTTCCTTCTTTCTTCCTCTCTCCCCAGCCAGGACTGGCTGTGTAGACTTGACCATCACTAATCTGCTTGAGGGAGCTGTAGCGTTCATGCCTGAAGATATCACTGAAGGGACCCAGTCCCTTTCCACAGCATCCGCTCCCAAGGTGAGACCCCAGGAAATGGTTAGGTACAGGACTTTGGTGGGTAGGGGCAGTCTTCATACTCCCTTTCCTTGATATCTCTTTTTTGATCCTGAGACCCTAGCACAGTGCCTCTCTTGCAAAGTAGGCATTCGATGCGTGTTTAATGATGATGACTTCGCAAGCCCTCTGACATTGTGATCACCTCAGTTCCCCAGCTCTGGCCTGGTGACCCCTCAGCCCACAGCCCTCACATTTGCCAAGTCCTCCTGGGCCCGGCAGGAGAGCCTACAGGAGCGCAAGCAGGCACTGTATGAATATGCGAGAAGGTGAGGGGCTTAGAGGACAGTGGGCAGGAAGGGGTAGGTTGGAGAAAAGTGGTAATTATAGGGACAATACGACAAAGCCCACACAATGTCTTCTTTCTATGTCTCACAGGAGATTCACAGAGAGACAGGCCCAGGAGGCTGACTGAGCACAGGATGGCACCCAGAGCCGCAGGACGGAGACTGGGGGCAGCCCTCACCCAACTTACAACAGGCTGGAAGGGTGGGTGGTAAAAAGGGAGGGATGGGGCTCCCCCCAAAACCACATTAAATTCAGGGTTTTCACTCAAGGTATATCTGTTGCCTCTCTGGGTCTCAAAAACCTACTGAGCAGGTTCCTTTTTCCTTGGTTTGGGAAGAACATGGGTGAGAGCCTCCTTGTGGGTTTGTGGGAGGTGGTTGAAATCACCTCTTCGTGTCAAGAGATGAGTGATATTAAGGAAGTATAACTGAACGAAAGACCAACAGCCACTGGACCCTAGCTTGGGTGTTCAGCTCAGCTTTGTGAAGAAACAGCTTGCAAAACTTCAAGTCCCAAGATGCCTTTCACTAACAAGTACAATATACATTGTAGAGTACACATGCTCAGTGTGGTGTCTGGAACCTGTTTTCCTTATAGGCTTCTGGCAGGTTAAATAAGGTGGAGCAAATGGCCCCACCCCAAAACCAGTCTAGGGTTCCCATTTAAGCCCAGCCCCAGGGTGGAGCCGGAATTTACCTTTGTACTTCACTCTGGTCTGGGTTGGTGGTGACTGGCTGGGTGGGTCCAGAACTGGCTGCCATCCTGACACGTCTCAGAGCTGCAAGCAGGTTTGAATCCAGGATCCTTGTGGCCCTGTCGCCGCACCCCCCCCCACCCCAATTCTTGTCCCCTTCTTATTCTCTATCCTTTTTCTCTCGGAGCCTTCCCACAGGATAGCACAATTCCTGCTGCCCTGGAGGCCCCCTATGTTAGTCACAGGATTTTTACTACCTGACTACAGGTTAATAGTCCGCTTGTGATAGTACCTCACTTTCAGACTCCGGTCTCCGCGGTTTTGTAGCAGGCAAGAAATGCTGGGAAGGATGCACCCCAGTGCAGTATCACCTGAGGGTACAGGTTAGGGATCAAGGGTGGGAAGATGGTGTAACTCATTTCATACGAAGCCTTAATCACTGCCCTGCCTTCTGTAGGTACTGCCAGTCAGCCAACATGGCCTCTCAGCTTCTTGGGCTGGCAGAAGAGTCTGGCCCAAGCCCCAGGGAGTCTGAATTGGCTGTGAACCCCTTTGACGGGCTCCCATTCTCTTCCCGCTACTACGAGCTTCTTGAGCAGCGCCGGGCCTTACCCATCTGGGCTGCTCGCTTTATCTTCATGGAGCAATTGGAGAGTAGCCCCTCGGGAGTGGTGTTGGTGTCTGGAGAGCCTGGCTCTGGCAAGAGCACCCAGGTTGGGGGAGATTCTGGGAGTAGAAAAAGGGAGGGGCTAGAGAACTGGTCCTTCCACAGGCGAAGTGGGGGTTGGGCTGCATGGGGTTATTGGGGAGGTGGTCAAAGGGAGACCAGTTAGACTGACCCCAGGGTGGCTGGTGAAAGACCAGGGAACTCCCCAAATGAAAGTGGCCACAGCGCCCCAGCACTTCTGACTGAAGTCCTGCATCTTGCTGATTGGTTGTCCTTCCTGTCCCTACCCCAGATCCCTCAATGGTGCGCAGAGTTTGCATTGGCCAGGGGTTTCCAGGAAGGCCAAGTAACTGTCACTCAGCCCCACCCTCTGGCAGCCCTGAGCCTGGCCCTGCGGGTTGCCGATGAGATGGACCTAACCCTGGGTCATGAGGTTGGATACAGCATTCCCCAGGAAGACTGCACTGGGCCGGACACCCTGCTCAGGTGAGGCCTCTTGCAGGCCTGACCCAAATCTAATTCCCCTCACCCAGTAGAAACAAGCCCAGTCCTCTAACATCTTACCATACACTCCCTCAGCCCAGTTCACCCTTTAAATCATGCATGACACAATGCTGAATGAAGCCCTTAACCCCAGCCAAGGACCTCGGACACTCAACCTCACCCTCATCATGAGTCCCACTCTCCCAACTGGAGTACACCTTGTGAACAAAATGTCGTCAGTGGGGTTGTGGGTCTCAATACAGGTTCACGGTCTTTTTCTGACCTTATAATCAAAAGCCTAGCCCCCTCCCCCAACAGGAAGTCACTCCCCTGGATTCCTGGAGCTGGTCACTGCCCACACTGACTCCTCCCACTGCCAATGTCAACAGGTTTTGCTGGGACAGGCTGCTTCTACAGGAGGTGGCCTCAACCCGGGGCACAGGAGCCTGGGGCGTGCTGGTGCTGGATGAGGCTCAGGAGCGGTCAGTGGCCTCGGATTTGCTCCAGGGGCTACTGCGAAATGCCAGCCTGGGAAACCTTCCAGGGGACTCAAGAGTGGTTGTGGTTACTGACCCTGCCCTTGAACCTAAGCTCCAAGCCTTCTGGGGCAATCCTCCTATTGTGCGTGTACCCAGAGGGCCTGGTGCGTGTCCCACTCCTGTATACAGGGACACTGTCCCTACTGATCGAGTGGAAGCTGCCTGCCAAGCTGTGATTGAATTGTGTACGAAGGAGACTCCAGGAGATGTGCTAGTATACCTGCCCAGTGAGGAGGTAAAAATGGGCTGCAGAAGAAGATTCACATGTATGCCGCCTTCCTTTCTGGGGGAGCAATGCTTGTTAGGAACATTGGAGTTATAGTATTTACTATGTTGGGGTCCTTAGGAAAAGTCAAGGACTTCAGGGTAAAGAGGTCTACCACCCCCTCCTTGAATCCATGTTAAGGCAGAGACTGTGGTTCAGTAAATTCCTGAAATTATAACACCCCCAACTTTATGAGTATGTGCATTTTTTCAGAGTGAAAGACCATAGCTTTCATCAGTTTTTCAAAAGGGTTTGTCACCCAAAAAGGTGAGAACTGCCTTAATGCCCCACCCTTCTCTTCAGGAAATTTTGCTGTGCTGTGAATCCTTGTCCAGGGAGGTGGGGCCCTTGGCTCTCAGAGGGCCTCCACCACGAGTGCTGCCCCTTCACCCAGGACATGGCCCAGCTGTTCAGGCTGCATACGAGGACATAGACTTGGGTGCCAGAAAGGTCGTGGTCACTCACTGGCTGGCTGACTTCTCCTTCTCCCTCCCTTCCATCCGACATGTCATTGACTCAGGACTGGAGCTTCGAAGTGTGAGTGAGAGAGATGAGGGGGATGAGGGGGCTAAAGATAGAAGTGGCCCGCTCTGATCTGTCTTGGCCTTGGTTGGGGGGCGGTGACAGGTGTACAATCCTCAGATCCGAGCAGAATCCCAAGTGTTGAGACCAATCAGCAAATGTCAGGCAGAGGCAAGAAGACTCCGGGCAAGAGGGGTCCTACCAGGTAAGAGTCTTTGCCCTTCTGAGATCAAACATGAAAAGTCACCACACACAAACTCTGAGAAATCTACGGTGGCCTTCTGTCCCAAATCTTTTCTCCCCTCAGGATCCTGCCTCTGCCTGTACCCTAAGTCCTTCCTAGAACTAGAGGCGCCCCCACTGCCCTCACCCAGGGTATGTGAGGAGAATCTGAGCCCCCTGGTGTTACTACTAAAGAGGAGACAGATTGCAGAGCCAGGGGAGTGTCACTTCCTGGACCGGCCTGGTGAGCACCCCTCCTGCCCAAGTCCTGCTGCCTGACCTCCAGGCTCTCCGGGCTCTCCAGGCTCTGAGACTTCCTGCCCTATAAGCCCTGTTTCCTCACCAGCTCCAGAAGCACTGATGCAGGCCCTAGAAGACTTAGACTATCTGGCAGCTCTGGATGATGATGGGAACCTGTCAGACCTGGGAGTCATCCTATCAGAGTTCCCCCTGCCCCCTGAGCTGGCCAAAGCCCTGCTGGCCTCCTGCGAGTTTGACTGTGTGGATGAGATGCTCACCCTGGCCGCCATGCTCACTGGTATAAATCACTTCTGTCTCTGGCTCTTGACACCACTTCAGTCCTTCCCAGCCCTTTCTGATGTGCTGGTGCTCCAAAGGCCAGCCCCATCTCCTATGCTTCCCTTACAGTGCCCAAAATCACAGCCTTAATCACTTATCCTTCTCCTGTCTCGTTAGCCTTTTCCCAATGCTGGTTCTTGCCTCCAACATGCTTAAATCTCTCCTATTATTACTAGAGCTCCACACCCCTCTCCCTCCACACTCTACTCCCCCCAGCAGCTATACAGAATAACCTCTGTCCCAGTCTGCCTAGTGTGTTCCTGCCCACTGCATCCCAGCCTTAGGCCCGTAGCAACCCTGACAAGTCTCAGCTCAGCAGTGACCTCCCGCCCCACCCCCCAGGCCGAATCCACTAAACACTTCTGAGCCCTTCCTTGCTCCTTATGACCTTCTGACACTTGAAAATGCCGACCACTCCCACCTTGAAACTGCCCGATCCCTAAGCCTCTGTGACCTGCTTCTCTGGGTGTTCATCCTACTTCTCTGGTCATTCCCTTCATCTCTTCCTGGGCTCCTTGTCCTCTGCTTACCCACGGTAAATTAGACCTCCGAGTTCCATCCTTTCCCCTTTTGCCTTCTCATTCCTTGAACTCTCCAAGCAAGTTCATGCACACCCATGGTCTTTAGTGCCATCTTTACACTTAAAATTTCCAAACCTTGTATCTCCCTGCCAATATCATTCTTCTGAATCTTAGATTTATATATCCAACTCCTGATGAACATTTCTACCACAATTGTCCACAGTATCCCAGCCCAGAGCTGAACTCAAGCACTTTGCTTAAACTGTTCCCTCACCACCACCACAAAAGCATGCCATCGCCTCTGCAGCTCTACTGCCATCATTCTAGACTAATATTTCTCCGGGTTCTTTCATTTTTATCTCCTAAATGTGTGTGTTTTTTTTAATTCATCTGTTTGTCTCCAAACTCACTATCGGTGCCAGTGTTAGATCCTCATCCCCACTGAGACTGGATTCCTTTAGCCTCCTAACTTGTCAAGTAAACTTCTTCAAACACGTGGACTCTCTTACTTCAAAACTCTTCTCCAACAGCTACTCTTTACCTTCCAGACAGAATATAAACTCATCAGCACAGCACATCCAACCTCTCATGACCTGGCACATACCTGCCTCTCCAGCTTTATCTGCTGCCACTGTGCCACACATGCCATTCTCTCTACCCTTACTAAGTGCTTGCAGTTCTCCAAACAGGCCACATTACTAACATCTGTGCCTTGCCATGCCCACAGTTCAGACTCTCTGCCCCTTTGCCACTGAGCTTATTCCTAACAAAACTTCAAACATTGGCCCACACACCTGTTGTGCTGATCAAGCTTGCTTATGTCTCCCACTAGACTCTAAACTACTTGAGGGCAGAGACTCTTTCATTATTTACGTTCACTGTCTAATAAAGTTTATAGCACCTAGAAGTTATCGATGTCTTTTGAATACATTTCCCAAAATGGCATTTTATACCTTTTCACCCTTCCTTCTATACTACTATCCTCTCTCATTCCCCAAAATGACCTTCCTTGTTTCTGCCTCCAGCTGCCCCTGGGTTCACCCAGCCTCCACACTGTGCAGAAGAAGCTGCCTTGCGCCGAGCCCTGGAACACACAGATGGTGATCACAGTTCTTTGATCCAGGTGTACGAAGCCTTTATACAGAGTGAGTAGCCCACTCGGCATCTTCTTATAAAATCCCAGATTTTCCAAAGAGGGGAATCAGTATGCAACCAGCTGGCAGATCTCTATGCCCAGGAGGAGGTGGCCCTTTGACCAAACTCTGGGTTCTCTTGGGGCTCTCTTTGTAGTTGTAGCTGTTCCCTTTCCTCTTTTAGGTGGAGCAGACAAAGCTTGGTGTCAGGCTCGGGGGCTAAACTGGGCAGCATTGTGCCAAGCCCGGAAACTTCGAGGTGAACTCCTAGAACTCATGCAACGAATTGAACTTCCCTTGTCCCAGCCAGCCTTTGGCTCTGAGCAGAATCGCAGAAACCTTCAGAAAGCACTGGTGTCAGGATACTTCCTTAAGGTTAGGGGAAAGAGTTGGGGTGAAGGTCATAAATGGAGCAGAAAGCAGAGGGATCAAAAATTGATATGCCGTCTCTGAAATTGGAGTCCAGATGATCATTCAAAGGATTTTTAAGAACCAGAAGAAATTTTTGAGGCATTGGAGTACAGGGGGCTATGGGAAATGCCATATGATAGGGACTCTAACACCTAGAGATGATGCTTTACTTTTAATACTCTCACCACCCATCCTAATTCTTTCTCAACCCCCTTTTCTTTTTTCTGTTGTCTTCCTCTCCCCCCCCCCCGCCCCCACCACTCACTCCCTCACTATCTTTGCTTTTCAATGAGGTGGCCCGAGACACAGATGGGACTGGAAATTACCTGCTCCTAACACATAAGCATGTGGCCCAGCTCTCCCCATACTGCTGCTACCGAAGCCGCCGGGCTCCAGCCAGACCTCCATCGTGGGTGCTTTACCACAATTTCTCCATTTCCAAAGACAACTGCCTTTCCATTGTTTCTGAGATTCAACCACAGATGTGAGTTCCCTGACACCCCTCCTACGTTGCCCATTCCCCTTCTAGGGGCCAAAATTATGGCTGGGGAGTTAGCCTTAAGGAGAGGAGGATATCTTAGTGGTTTGTAGTGACATATGATTTGAAGAGGCAGGGTTTGTGGACAGAATGGGAAGTTTAAGAATCTGTATTACAAAAAAAAAAAAAGAATCTGTATTACAAGAGAGGATACAGAAGTCATCTTCTGATTGTGACTCTCTCTGTCAGGCTGGTGGAATTGGCCCCTCCATACTTCCTTAGTAACTTGCCTCCCAGTGAGAGCAGAGACCTCTTGAACCAGCTGAGAGAAGAAATGGCAGATTCTTCAATAGAAAGTGAATCCCCCTCCACCCAAGAGTTTGGAGATGCCTGTGTCCTGCAGTGACTTGCCTAAGGAATGGAACTGAGCTCATCTCAAGGCATTAGATCCCCCTCAGGCTAGCACTAAGGCAGCCAGCCAGATTTAGAAGGCCAAAGGTTAGGGTCAAACGTAAATCCTGGAATCTGAGACTCAAGAAGTGGTGGACCAAGAGTGGAGGGAATTGGGAAAGCCACAGTATACA
Source organism: Herpailurus yagouaroundi (assembly GCF_014898765.1). Lineage (NCBI taxonomy): Eukaryota > Metazoa > Chordata > Mammalia > Carnivora > Felidae > Herpailurus > Herpailurus yagouaroundi. Next base: position 9,672,936 of record NW_024412452.1, read on the forward strand.
TAAGGTTGGACCCTTTCCTTAGCCTTCTTCTATTTATTGGAGAGTGACTGACATGTCACCGCCAAGCCCCCAACTTATGCCAAACCCATCTTTGTGTGCTTCATTTTGGCCTATAAAAGTTCTTTTTCTATGTGTCAAGTTTGAGTTTTGTTCTGCAGCAGCATACACAACATCCATGAGTTAGAGATGACACAATATCATCCACCTCCCCCCACAATATCCTCTTGCCTGGTTCCCTCCTGTGGTCAAGACTTGGTGCTGTGACTGACCTAGCTGTCACTACCCTAGAACATGAGCAGTTTGACAACAGTTGGTCTCTGACCCTGCCCAAAGCTCACTTCCCTCTGTCTTACTGCTGCCTCTAGGGGAGGAAGAATGAGAGTGCTGTAAGAAATCAGACAAAAATCTTCCCTTTTTCACATACAACTTAGATCCTGCTCCTTCTTAAACCTCATGGCTGTTGCAACCATCCCCAAACTCTTAACTTTCCATCAATAAGCTTCCCAGCAGCCCCTGGCCCACTCACAAGCTAAAGTCTTTCTAACAACTTCAGGGACATCATGCTTTCCTTTCTTTCCAGCTGAGTGCTCATTCCCTTTTCTTCCTTTGAACTATTAACTTTGATATCCTCCATCATCTTGCACATTGTAAATGTGTTTGTAGAAATTGGTAGAAAGAAAGATTTAATCCTTACAACTCTGCTTTTTTCTCCTCAGAGTGTCCTCCCCTTGGAGACTCTATCTGTTCTCATCATTCTAGCTCCACGTCTGCATAGATGTCAACCAACCTCCCCCAAAAGCACTTTTCCAGAATGTATTCTCTTTAGGTCTGGCATTTAGTTTGGTCTGCAGAGTTATCTTGCTCCAGTCTTTTCATTCCTCTTTATTATCCACAACACCATTGATCTCCTGGTCCTCTACATTTCCAACCTTGGAATTATCTTTGATTCTTCTCAGATATCCCTACTTATTTGCCAAATTCTGCTCACCCTAACTCCACAGGGCCCATTAATTTTATCCACTGCTCCCCCCTCTCCCCTCTCTGTCCCCATAGGACACCAGAGCCAGATTAGTGACTGTGTCTTTCATGGGGTGTATAAGCATCCGTCTTGCCTGCCGCCCAGGCACGTTGTGAGGCTCAAGGAGGAGGACGGAGTCAGCGGGTTGAACACACACGACAACATGAGGTTCAAAGTCAGGAAGGTATCCTTGGCGATTATTTTACAGTTGAAGAATGAGATGCCCAGTGTGGATAACCCTCTGGTTCCTGTCACAGTCAGTCAGACTCTCACCCTCCAGCACCTCCTCCGTTATACCACTGTCATTGGTGTCTTCTTTCCTTCCATCACACCTTTGGTACAGGCCCAGGCAGTGCGTGCGAGCTGCCGCCGTCCCAACCCAGCACCACCTTGAGCTTGCCCTGTGGGTCCAGAACCCCAGCACTAACCCACCCTCGGAAGAATCCGTAGTCCTCAGGAGAGCAGCTCCCATTGGCCAGCCCTCCCCCTCCCCTCACCTCATTGGCTACCATACTGCAGGTCCCGCCTTCTCGGCTGCTCGGATTCCAGCTGGGGTGCAACCACAGTTGACTGGGAAATGGCGGGAAAGGCCACGTCTAAGCACGGTGCTACCGTGCAACGCTAGCCTGGGAGCCGGCAGTGGCCCAGGAGCCCTCGACGATAGCCTCAAAGCCAGCCCTTCCTCACAAGCTCCGCTACCACAGAGCCACGGCATGGTCAGCCGCGCGCTCCGCGGCCCTGAGCCCGGCGCTCCACACGGCGCCTCGGTCCGGAAAAGAGCGCTCGGCGGGTTGGGCAGGCGTCGCTCACACCACCGAGGCGAGCCCAGACACGGAAGCCACCTTGTTGTCCTCGGCCCAGGGCTGTAGGTTCTGCAGCGCAAAGAGCGACGAGTTGTGCAAGCAGAGTGGGTCGGGGGGCAGCGGCGGCCGCAGAGGCCGGGGTAGGGCGTCCTGCTGCAGGTGCAGGAGCAGCCGGCCCGCGCGGTGCCGCTCCGCCTCGCGTTCCTCCGCCGTCTGGCGCCTGTGAAAGTCGAGTCGCGGTGTCAGGCCAGCCCTCGCCCACCCCGCGCCTCATCGTCACCGCCGGGCCCGAGGTGCCTCACCCGCCCCGCGCCTCACCGCCACTTTGACGCCACCCGCCAGCCGTCGCGCGCCCCACGCCTCACCGCCACTTGGTGCGCCGGTTCTGGAACCAAGTCTTGACCTGTGCGTCGGTCATGCGCAGGGCCTTGGCCAGCGCTGCCCTCTCGGCCGAGGCCAAGTACTTCTGGCGCAGGAAGCGCCGCTCCAGCTCCAGCACCTGCGAACGGGAGAAGGACGTGCGCGGCTTCTTCCGCTTCGGAGGGGTCCGGTTTTGGTAGGGGTGGCCTATGCGGCGCGTCCCGGAGAAGGGCGAGAGTGCGGCTGCAGGGAGGAAGAAAGAACAGGGCAAGGTTTTCAGGGCAGCCCTTCCAGGTGCCCCAGGCTCGGCCTCGCATCAGCAAAGGCCTCCAGACAAGAAAGGGCCTCGGAAGAAATGGCCCTCCCCCTCTGCTAAGGAAGAGACGGCCCCCGGAACTTCATCCTTCCCTCCCCTCAGTGTGGACTGTGGCCTGCAAAGGAGGGCGCGGGCATCGACGGCAGCTCCTACCCCATCGTCTCTCTTAAGCAGCGCGACCACGAGACACAAATTGGGGAAGGATCGCCTGGGTTGATCCGGGCGGGGAGCGTACGGGGAAGTTGAGTTGGAGCAGGACGATCAAAGATGAGGAAAGGGGGTCAGTGTGGGGCAAGACGCTGGAGGGTCGGGCAACCTCACCCGTGAGCCGGTCCTTGGCAAAGCGGCGGCCGCTGTCCATCCAAGGGAAGGTGAGTCCCGCTAGGCCCCCGGCTCCGCCCAAGCCAGAGGGTCCAGGCACCGCGGGGGCACCTCCCGCAGGCGGCGGCACCGGCAGCGGACGATGCGCCGGGACGCGGATCACGCCACCTGGGCCCATGCCGGAGCTGCCAGGTAGGGGGGCCAGCGATCCCGCGGGGCCGTAGCTTGAGGTTCCGTGAAATCCACCCGAGAACGCCACACTCTCCCCATGGCCCTGGCCCGACCGACCGGGGCCTAGGCTGCTCCCGGGGGGTTCCGGGCAGCTCAGGATCTGGTCGATGCCAAAGCTGATTGGCTCGTGGTGCGGGAGGTTGTGCGAGGCCAGGACCGCCGGCTCCATGGGTCCGGGTCAAGGAGGACCGCAGGAGGTTTGGCGGTTGGGGAGGGCGCCCCAGGCAACTCTGGGAGCCCAGCCGCGGAGCGCTGGGGGCGACGGCCTCAGGGGCCCGCGGAGCTGGCCGCGGTGGGTCCCCGGGCCCCCCGGGAAATCTTCATGCCTGTGCACGGGGAGTAGCCGCGCCCGTGCCGGCCTCTGCCGGGCGTCGGCGCAGGGACTCGCATCCCGGGGGAGCGCGACCGGCGGGGGCCCCAGGAGTGCCCTTGCTGTCTCTGAAGCTCAGATGGACGCTAGGGTGCCGGGGCCTCTGCCCGAGTGCAGGGTGGAGAGGGTTGGCCGGCTGGGGCTGGGGCAGTGACTGACAGATCAGCACTGGGTGGGCAGTGGGGGCTGGGGGTAGGGCAGGGGCGGGGCCGGACCCGTTAAAGGGAAAGAGACGCCTGTTTGTGCGAAACACGGGGAAGAGTGGCGGGCGGGTATGGTGGGGGTATGGGGGGAGGTGGCAAGGGTGTTAGGAACCAGGCTCAGCACGGGAGGGGCCAGAGCTTGGGCCGCTGCCCGCTGAGTCAGCCGAGATGCGCACAGCAACTCCATCCTCACCGGCCTCCGCCTTGGGCCTCCTGGGCCTCACCGGCTTCCTCGCAGGTGCCTCCTCCCACAGCCCCCACTCTTCGTCTCGCGATGGGTCCTGCCTGCCAACTCCCGGATTCGTTGTGGCCCCCGCCTAAGTGCCCTCGAAGACCAAATCTCGTTGTGGCTTCCTGGCTGCGATGGGAAGCGGTTGGGGAACAGCGCCGACGAGTTGGAGGCCCGGGAAGAGGACAGGTGTGGGAAGGGAGTGGCAGGGTGCGTCTGGGGGGCTAGGGCGGGCAACAACCACTCTGGGCCAGCTATCCTGGTGCACCTCCCGGCCTCTCCCATAGGGCCCCTACCTCCTTTCGGGAGCGCCAGCAATTGATGCCCTGTGTTTCTGAGAATTTCGATTTTCTGAAATCGATGTAGAGCGGACCATTGGCCCAAGCCGGGCCAACTCCGGCCGGTGAGAGCTTGGGGCTGGCGTTCCGCCCCGGACAGGGGACCACCGATGCGGGACTCTGCCCCTCCACTAGGCGCCTAGGAAGTCTGTTCTCACACACTTCTCCCCTCCCTCCTCAAAGTCAGGAGGACAAAATCTCCACAGGCGACACATGAGTCCTCACCGAAGCCTTCGGGGGGGGGGGGGGGGATCAGCCGCCTCATTTCCCACAGACGCTACACCCCACCCAAGCCCTAGAAACTGTGCCTGGAGTGTGTCAGAGAAGGGAGGTGGGGAAAAACTGAAGCCGCTTGGTGACCTTATGACCTCTGGCCGCGGACCCAAGAGCTGGGAGTGTGTGAACTCTGCGTCCTTCCCGGGATGGGACCCGGGCCCGGCGGGCCCCCGCGTCGTAGACCCGCCCCCGCCGCCTCCCGGCCCGGTGCAGGCCGCCATAATCGGGTTAGCTGGGTCGGAATTACATTACCTTCCCCGGCCCGCCCCGGCCCCGGGGGGGCCCTGGCGCCTCCGAGCCGGTGAGACTGGGCGCAAGGAGGGGGGTGTTCCTACCATTCTGCGGCGGGTGGGCACCGATGAGCCGCTTGGTCTGCCTTGGACACGTGGTGGCCAAAGGACCCCGCCCTGCTGTGCCAGCCCTAGCCCCTAGACTCCAGCCCACTCTGGATGCTCCACTCCAGGCTCCAGGCTGCCGGTTACCCGTATAAGCCGAAATGCCTTCTAAGTCTAGTAAACGGGCTTCCCTGAGAGCACGGATCTTTCAGTTGATTCTCCAGGATCTCCTGGTAAAAGACTCTGCCCCTCCTTTCTCCCTAGCAGATGGGCTGCAGCCCAGTGCCTGAGGCAGGATAAGGGGTCTTTTCTCTCCAGGGAATTAGGAATGATATTTGGGCATCTGGGCAGGAAGATAAAGAAGAGAAAAAAGGGAGTGGATTTTCCCCCACTAAAGCCACCAGGCCCTGGTGTTCTCAGAAGCCTCAATCTGAAGGGAGTGGACCATGGCGGGAGGCAGGCAGTTGGCATTAATAATATGTAACATCCTCCCCCAATTTCTTGTCTACTTCCACTATGCAGTTTCTTCAGTCCTTTCCCCATCCTGCCAACAGCCCCTTCTGAAAGGTGGGCAGAGGATCCTGCCAATTCGGCAGCTGTGTTGTTATCTTAGTGGAAAAGACAGCCATTATCACCTCCCCTAGCATCCTTTGTCAGCAGTAGAGAGATGGGGCAACTAGGGAGTATGAAAGTTCTGCTGTCCAGGGAAAACCACCGAGACAGCTTGGGCTGGATCCCCTGAACGAAAACAGAGAGCCTAGGGAGCCAGCAAAGTAAATAAAGACTCTGAGAGGAACTGGCCTGCAGGTTAGGAATCTGGCAGTCCCTTTACCCACTCTAGGGGGTGGGCCTCTGAGGAAAGGGTGGGCACTAATGTGTCTACAATCAAGCTGAATAAATCCTTCTTGAATGAATCAATCAGAGAGGAAGAGGCAACATCGTGCAGACCTGTATACCTGCTGACTGTTCATCCTGCCTTTTGAGGTCAGCACAGATGGCACTGCCTCCCAGAGATGGCCCAACCGAGTCTTGGGCAGGGGAATGGTCACCAACCCAGTAATATATACATATCTTCTGGGGAGTTACAAGAAAAAAAAAAATTACTGCCTCACTTCAGAAACAATGGGTATCCAATTCTGTCAGCCACAGTCCTAGGAATTTCTCTGCTTGCCTCCACCTCTCTGATCCCAATTCTCTGGAAAAAGTGGTTCCTTTGAGTTTATATCTAGGATGGAGGCCCTGAGGTCAGAACTCCCACCTCCCATACACACTGCTTTGCATCCATCTCCCCATGTCCTACATGCATGCAGGTGGTCCCTAATTCTTCAAGTTGTCAGGCCTTTAAGCTTGCAGCTTCACAGGAAGAGGCACATTCTCAGCCTGTGCCTTTCCTTCCTTTCTGCTTTTTGTGCAGTGTCTTTCCCAGGAGATGGTCCCCACTCCTGTATCATCATTTCTGTCATTAGCTTAGTCCTTCCTACCCCCTGCTGTCTTAGGTCTCTTTTATCTGTACAAGAGAGATTTTTATCTCCAAGAGAGATTCTGTTTTTCTTTTCCCTGGTCCACCCCACCACATACCCACTGCCTCCACTTCCTCACCATTTCTTTAAAAAATTTTTTTTACTTATTTTAAAACTAATCTGTGTGCTCAACGTGGGGCCCGAACTTACAACCCCAATATCAAGAGTCACATGTTCTACCATCAACTGACCCAGCCAGGCACCCCCTCATCATTTATTCTTTTAACTCATCACAACCTGGTTTCACTACACTCTTTTTCAAAGAGCTCCTATGTCCCTATTGAGGACTTCTCTGACATGTTTCACTCTCTGGCTCACCAACTGTTTCTTGAAATGTCCCTTTTGGTTTATGTAATATTGTCTTAGTCTACTTCTCTAGATTTTCATAATCAATGCTTATGTTTTTTCTCCACTGACTTTGGTTTTTCCACTGAAGACTGGGCATTCTCAGATCTCTGACTTCAGCTTTCCCTCTCTCTACATCTGCTCAGGTTTCACCCATTCTAACAGTCCCACCTATTATATCCACCCAGAAGACTCAGAGATCTCCATCCTTGGCTCTGACACTTGTTGTGTTCCAGCCTTTCTGTCCTAACCTTCTGGCCAGTTCTGCTTGCCTTTGCTGCAGCCACCTTAAAGTCCACCAGGCTGGGGGACATGCTCCCCTTGCAAGCTCCCCGCTCACTCCCTCCTATAATGCTTTCTTTTGAAATATTTCAGATATAGCCCTTCCTTTCCATTTCCACTGATAAAACCCTAATCTAGGCCATCATCACCACCACCTATATCCATTCATGTGTTAATCTAGAAAATTTTGATTGAACACCTACCATGCACCAGACACTGGAGATATAGCTGCAGACATAACAGAAAAAAAAAAAAATCCTGCCACAACAAAGCCTATGTTCTAATGGGGGAGGCAGGTAAAACAAAAGACAATATATATTGAAAAACAATAAATGCTAAGAAGAAGAAGAAAAAAAAGCAAAGAAAGGGGAGGAGTGAAAGGGTGGGGGTTGTGATTTATCTAAAGTGATCACAGAAGGCCTCACAGAGTAAAGACCTGGAAGAAAGGAGCCATTTGGACATCTGAGCATTTCAAGTTGGGGATAATGCAAGTATATCTTCGTGTTATCTGTGCAACAAACAGTGAGGGGTCCAGCATGGCTGGAGAGACTGAGTGATTTGGAGAGACCATGCAAAGCCTTGAAGGATTGTAAGGACTTGGGCTTTTATTCTGAAAAAGAAAGCTATTGGAATTTTAAGGAAAAGACACCTGATTTTTTAGTTTTATTTTTAACAGGTTTCTTAGGGTAAAAATAACATACAATAAACTACACATATTTAAAGTGTACAAAAGTGTATGTATACACACATGAAACCACCACAGATAATAAACATATCCATCAACTCAAAAACTTAACTTATATCCTTTTTTATTCATATGGAAACGTGGAAGCAAGGAAAGCAGGCAAGAAGCCACTGCAATCAATCATCCAGAGGACAGATGATGGTATCTTGGAGCAGGGAGGTAAGCAGTGGACGTAGTGAGAAGGGGTTAATTAAAAAATCACTAATCTCATCACTTTTTGCTGCTTTATCCACTCCAATTTACTAGAAGATAAATGAGCAAAATATTTCTTTCATAGAATAATTCCCTCCCTTCAAAAAAAAAAAAGGTCTGCTAGCTCCCTATTGCCCTCAGGCTAAAGTCCCAGCTCCATTAGGCCCTGTTTCTATCACTACTCCCACATCCACACCTCTGCCTCTTTCCTATCCCTCTCCCTGGTCAATCCCTTCGAATCTGCCTTTCTTTTCTATTTCCACCACACTTCTTATCCAGGCACCCCACCCCCATTCTCTGAACTGTGACCACCCAAAGTCCCACTTCTTCCAGAAAGCCTTTGGTGGTCTCCATTGGGGTCTCTCCCTTGATTCTCCAACTGCACTTGACGCTAATACTTCACAGTAAACTTATCCTTGGTTTTTAATCCCACTGGAAGTACCTAAGGATGGCAGTGCACACGGTCTAGAGCTCCTGCGTCCTCTCCAAGTACGGGACTGGGCCTATGCTACTGCAGGCGCTCGCTGCTTCAGCGTGTCTATGTGCGGTAGTGTCCTAGTCCTCCTCCCCTCCTCCTTCGGCATCTGCTCTGCATTAGTCTGTCCCAGGCCTCCGCAGGCGCCGATGATTGAATCATCATCATTAACCAGGGTCTGCCCCCCCCCCCACCACTCGCCGCCACCACAAGCCCCGGCGGCAGGGGAGGATGGGGGGGGGGGCGGGGGACGGAATAAGATCACTACCAAGTCCCTGGGGGTCTCTCCCTCCCCGCCACCCTCTCCGCCACCCTCTCCGCAAAGCCCCGAGACTCCGCAAAGCCCCGAGAAAATCCCGCCGGGAGCCGGGAGAAGGCCTGCCATCCAGATGAAGCTCCGTAACGCGTACGCGTCAGCCGACGAGGGCGACTTTATGAGGAGAGAACCCGGGAGGGGCTTCTTTAGCGGGGTCGTGGTCACAGGAGATAGACGACCCTAAGCGGCGGCTGGCAGAGACCGCCGGGCCCTTTGGGGTAGAAGGGGATAGTCTTTTCAGGCTCCAAAAGTTAGTCCCGCGGTCGAGTAGGGTCTATTATGATGATTACTACAAGAGGTCAATGAGATAGGACCCCCTCCCCACGCCCCCCCACTCCCTAATTACGGATTGAGGAGGGGGAGGGGCCAGTGAGGCTCAGGTGAGCACACGGGGAGAAAGGGACATGGGCGGGGCCTTACAGAGGGTCAACGAATCCGAAAAGACCTAAGCCCTCGTTGCTGGGCGACAAGTCCCGCCCCGCAGGCGGCACCGGAAGTGGCAGGCCGGGATCAGCCTTTAAGATGGCGTCTCCTCAGGGGGGCCAGATTGCGATCGCGATGAGGCTTCGGAACCAGCTCCAGTCAGTGTACAAGATGGACCCGCTACGGAACGAGGTGCAGGGGCGGCGGGGTTACTGCTGTGGTCGGCTAGCGGTGCGAACTGGGGCCGGCTAGAGGACGGGCGGTGGCTGGCCCGGCGCCCAGTGCGCCTGCGCAGAGACAGGGTGCCCAATGCGCCTGCGCGATTGCGATCGGGTTGCCAAATTCCGAGCTAGGACGCTTGCGCATTGTGCCGCCCACGTCGTGTAGTCTCCCCTGGGAAAGGAAGGTCGGGCGAGTCCACGGGAAGGGAGCCCCCGCTGTGCGCGGAGCCCCCTGCTGGGCGGAGGGGGAGTGTCAGCTCCCGGGAGCTAATCCCTTGCGGATCGTGCAGGGTGCGAGGCTTGGCCTTGGAGTGTGATGAAAGAGGCATTTTCGCAGCTGGGAAGGCGTATGATTTGGCGTTGGAGGGAATGGTTGGTGACGGGCGGTGTGTCCGCAGGAGGAGGTCCGAGTAAAGATCAAAGACCTGAATGAACACATCGTCTGCTGTCTGTGCGCCGGCTACTTCGTGGATGCCACCACCATCACAGAGTGTCTTCATACTTGTGAGTGCCCTGGACTCTGTCTGGTCCTTCAGGCCCTAGTCTCCACCAAGCTAGTTGCCAGGCTTTTGGCCGCCTGCCCCAACCACCCAGACACCCCACCCAGCCCGTGAATCCCATTCCCAGAGAGACTAAGAGTCTGCTTTTTCCTTCCTGCAGTCTGCAAGAGTTGTATTGTGAAGTATCTCCAAACCAGTAAGTACTGCCCCATGTGCAACATCAAGATCCACGAGACACAGCCACTGCTCAACCTCAAACTGGACCGGGTCATGCAGGACATCGTGTACAAGCTAGTGCCTGGCTTACAAGACAGTGAGTGACCAACCTCACTTTGAGGGGTCTCTGGAGGACTGATGCTGGGTGGCAGCTTGAGATGACAAAGGCTTTGGTGGGAATCATGTAGGTAAAGAGGTTGACAACCCAAGAGGGACAAAGTATGAGGGAGGGCTAATATTTACTTCCCACATCCCCCCTCCCTTCTAGGTGAAGAGAAACGGATTCGAGAATTCTACCAGTCCCGAGGCTTGGACCGGGTCACCCAGCCCAGTGGGGAAGGTATGTCCCTTGGCAGCAGGAGGGTAAGGTAAACCCCCCAGAGCATTTCTCCTGCCCAGTTTTTCTCTCTGGGGAAAAAGGAGTATGGAATCTGTGCCACTCTCCTCACTACTCTTTCTTAGAGCCAGCCCTGAGCAACCTCGGCCTCCCTTTCAGCAGCTTCGACCACTCTAAAGCCCACTACTATCGATATGATGAGCAGCTGAGTCTATGCCTGGAGCGCCTGAGGTAAGGGTCAGGTCATGAATTGTCTGATGTGACAATGTCAGTGACCCAAAACCTGGGAGGGGCTTGGTGAGAGGGCAAGCAGTGACCCAAAACCTGGGAGGGGCTTAGTGAGAGGGTGAGCAGTGAGGGGGAGTATCTCTTCCCTTGAAGAGAGTATACCATGGCTCTTGGTGAGGGACAGGGGGAAAGATAGGGCTCCTAACCTGTGTCTGTTTCCCTCCTAGTTCTGGGAAGGACAAGAATAAAAGCATCCTGCAGGTGAGAGGGGCTGAGGGGAGGGCCTCTCTGAGGACTCACCTCCCCATTGCCCCTCCCTCACACACCTTGTCCTCTTGCCTTCCCTCCCTATCCCCAGAACAAATATGTTCGATGTTCTGTTAGAGCTGAAGTTCGTCATCTCCGAAGGGTCCTATGTCACCGCTTAATGCTAAATCCCCAGCATGTGAGTATTCCCACAGCCAGTGTTTGGGGGAAAGGGAGGAGCTCAAAGGGAGTTCACAGAGTCTGTAGTGGACCAGGGCAGTTCTTGACCTGCATGAGAGAGGGGTTTCTAAAACTGTCCCCATCTCCCTCCTAGGTACAGCTCCTTTTTGACAATGAAGTTCTCCCAGATCACATGACCATGAAGCAGATATGGCTCTCCCGCTGGTTCGGCAAGGTGAGCCAGGGCCGAGGCAGTCCTCAGGGCAGGGATGTGCTGAGGGGGCCTTTTGAGTAAGAATGCTCCCACCGACTGCTTCTTCTGCTTGTTTTCTCCTTAGCCATCCCCTTTGCTTTTACAATACAGTGTGAAAGAGAAGAGGAGGTAGGGGCCAAGCCCCCACCACATCCCTGTCCCTTTCCCTCCCCAGATATTTATGTGAAATTAACTGCGGCTTTATTTTTTGAAATAAAAACTTTAAAAAAGCATCTTTTCTCTTCCTTCCACCTATGCGTGCTTTGTTCTGTGTCCTGCTTCCCTTAGAAGTCCTCTGAGTTTCATCATGAAAGAGGGCCTCTCTCTGTCCCTTGCCCCTCAGTGAATTGCCAAAGGAGAAGGGTAGAGGACTCTATACATGTAAAATTCAGAAGGTGAGCTAAGTGGAACCAGGCTACCCATACCAGCTCTTGTGTGGGGTGTGTGTGTGTGTGTGCGCGCGTGTGTGTGTAGGTAGGGAAGGCTTTCTGGAGGGGAGCTGTCACTCTACTTGAGTGTTGCAGCATATGCTACAAACTTGACTGGAGGTGTCTTGATTCAAGAGTAGGGCTAGGGTTGGACAGTGGCCACTGAAGGACTGAAGAAGAGTGCTATTTTATTTATTTATTATTTTTTTTAACGTTTATTTATTTTTTTGGGACAGAGAGAGACAGCATGAACGGGGGAGGGGAAGAGAGAGAGGGAGACACAGAATCAGAAACAGGATCCAGGCTCTGAGCCATCAGCCCAGAGCCTGACGCGGGGCTCGAACTCACGGACCGCGAGATCGTGACCTGGCTGAAGTCGGACGCTTAACCGACTGCGCCACCCAGGCGCCCCAGAAGAGTGCTATTTTAAAGGAAAAAATCAAAGAATTGCACTATGGAAGGAATCGAAAAAAAAAAAAAATTGCGGGGTGGGACACAGGGAGAACAAGGGTGTTGAGTTGGAGACATGGTTGTCCTTCAGGTACCCGGACTAGGTGAAGCAAGGATGAGGAGAGGGAACTAGTGTCCAGCAGAGCAAAGGCAGCTTCAAGTAACAAGAGGGAAGCAGCAAGGCTGTTAACTCCCTTGATTAATTCAGCAAACATCCCCTTTTTTATAGGAGCCCAGCCATGAGCCTTAGGCTCTGGAAACAAACTTAGCTAGTCTTCCTGTTCTATGACCTCTTAGTGGGGTAGTCAGACACTTGCCTGACTGGGCCAATAACAGATGGAGGAGAAAGCAAGTTCCTGAAGGAAGCTAACAGGCTGTGGCTGAATCTGGGACAAGTGGGAGGGAGCAAGCAGCATAAATTGTGGCCAGAACTCAAGTTGAAACCTAAATCTTACACTGGCCTAAGTCTGACTCCCATGAGTTCAAAGGGGTCATTGTGCCTAGCTGGTGAGGGCTGAAGGCACGGAGCTCCCAGGGATAGAGATGAGGTGGCAGAAGACTTGGGAGGAGGTGTACAGTGAAGGAGGTCTGAACTGGCTGAGAGAGCCTGAGACTGGGGCGGGGGGCTAAAGGGACTGGGCATAGCAACCAGTGCACGGTGGACCTGGGCTTCCCTCCACACAGATGAAACTTGTAGACCATGAGAAAAGCACAATGTGGGGAGGCTGCAGAAAGCAAGAGCCCTCAGGTGTGAGGGGCAGGCAACAAGCAAGAGGGTGGGGACATTGCAGAACAACCACCCTGCCAGAATCTCCAAGATTCCCCATGCCTCCCATGTTTCGAGCTGCATGCCTGGAATGCTTGTCCCCCTATGCCCATACTCAGCTGTCTTTTCAAGGTCCAAGTGTCACTTCCTCCAGAAAACCCTCTCTCTGCCAGGACCCGGGGTTTTCCATTCCTTTGCATCAGCCTGTACACCAACATACATCTAGGGATTTGGGATTCATTATATCTATCTCAGGGCTCCCCCCGTCTCTTCCGGGGACTCCATGCCCACTCAAGCAGCCACACTGAGGCTGTTCTCAAAGAGTTTGTCGGTGAAAGGGCATTTTCTTTTCTTTTTTTTAATGTTTATTTTGAGAGACAGAGTGTGCTTGCAAAACAGGAGGAGGGGCAGAGAGAGGTAGAGAGAATCCCAAGCAGGCTCTGGGCTGACAGCGAGGAGCCACAAGTGGGGCTTCATCTCACCGACTATGGGATCATGGCCTGAGCCTAAATCAAGAGTCGGAGGCTAAACCAACTGAGCCACCCCTGAAAGGGCATTTTCAAGGAATGACTCACCAGGGAGAGGTTTGGACTTGGGGGGAAGGAGGTAGAAACGTTCCTGGGGACTTTTCAGGTCCTAAGTGGCTGCAGGAGGAGTTGGGGAGTAGCTTGGGGCTTGGCAGGAGCTTGGCGTCAAAAAGGCCCAGTCAGAAGATAAGGCTGACTTAGGGACCAAGCCTCAGGATGAGGCTTTTGACAAGGCACGGTTTGAGGCCAAGGAGCAGTAGAAGGTGCTCAGGACAGGATCTGGGATGGCGGACCAGTGGCGGCCTCGCCAGGGGCCCAGCAGAACCTTCTTTTTGTCTGTCAGCGGTGGTGGCAGAGGCAGCTGTGGTGAGTCTCCCGAGGTGGCTGATGCAGGCCAGCTGCGGGCTCTGCGCCACACAGACCTTGTGCCCCTCAGGTCACGATCTGCGCCACGGGGTGAGGGGTGGGGGTGCAGAATCAAGCCCAGGGTTCTCTTGGGCTGCGCGACCCAGAACGAGCTCCTTGTCTTCAAAGAGGCGGCCGCAGGGCAGTCCCAGCGCGCAGCCGGCCCACTCCCGGGCGCCCTTGACCTCGCTGTGCTTCCGGTGGTGGGAGGGAGCGGGGGCATCGGTACTCACGGGCAGGGCCCAGCCGGCCATTGCCCCTGCCGCTTCCGTTTCCGCGGTCCACTCTCACCTGGGGGAAGGGAGCACCGAGCTTTGCGCCCGCCCTTGGCACAGGAGAGAACAGGTCCCTCTTAGCCCGGGCAGTCTGTCCCCGGCCCGGGGTGGGCGGGAAAGGAGGGAAAAGGTACTTCACTGGTAATGGAGCACACTTCTCGGTGTGCGTGTGTGTGTGTGTGTGTGTGTGTGTGTGTGTGTGTGTCCCGCCGCTCCCCCAGCTCGGCTCGCACGCCCCCAGAGCTCTTTATGAGCCGGCGGAAAGGGCCAGAAAGGGCTCACGGACCCAAGCAAGGCCCTAGAAGAAACGAAACTAAAGTGGAAGTGTCCGAGTCGGTTCATTCAACAACGTTTTCTGAAAGAGAAAACAACCCTTGAAGTGTGCGAGACGGACTGCAGCTCCGCCCCTCGCCCCTCGGCCGCGAGTTTCCTCCCTCAACGCCCACCCCCCTCTCACTAACGGACTTCCCTAAGGGTGGAAAGGGGCGGGCAGGCACCTCTCCGGGACTGGCCCTCATCCGTCCACTGCCCTGAGGGGGTTGTTCGGAGGATCCCCAATCACAGGATTCAAAGGAGTGCGTGGAGAGGGAAATTCGGAAACTAAAGGTTGTTTATTGAACAACTAAGATTGTGCCAAGAGAGGCAACAATCTGGGGGGTGGAGGGCTGGGTAAAGGAACCCGCTAGATGGGAGGCTGAGATGGGCAATGTGGGTGAGAGGTGCAGTGTCACGGAATGAGAGATAAGGTAGGGACGACGAGGAAAGGGAAATCTGAAAAGAGATGATGCGCAGAGGTGTGAGAAAGCATCCTTAAAGGAGAACGGAGGCTCCTTCCCCAGGGAGTGAAAGTCGGAATGTGGGGATCTCTACAAGGAGGAGGAGCAGAGGACCCCAAATGTCTGAAAGGACAATAAGGGGAATCCGTGGAGGTGGGAGACATGAGGGGTTGCTGGAGAATGCTGAGAAAGGAAGACTATCAGAACGGGGGAGGGGGGCTGCGGAAAGGTGCCTGTCTGTGGATCACTCTGTGAAGGTCCAGGACAGGAAGGGTTGCGCCTTGGGGGTGGAGGGTATATGGGGGGTGAAGGCTACAAGACAACTGATGCAGCACCCCCTTCCCATCCAGCCCAGAACCCAAGTTTAATCTCTTAATCTCCCTCATTAATCATTCACCCTCCTCCTACCCTCCCCCCAACATGGGGATCGGGTTTCTCCCCAGCTCAGGTTCCAGAGGCATTGCTGGAGAAGTCCCCTCCTGTGCCCCCCCCCCTTGTCTGGACTAGTCCCTGGCCGCTGGGACAGCCTTAGGGCTCTGCTGTCAGCGGCCTCCTCCCTTTACTAGTCTCGCCTTCTCTTTCATCCCCCAAATGGGGACCTCCTAACCCCGCTGTCATCGAACCCCATTACCTGAGCCTGGTTGCAGTTTGCAGGGGGGGTAGATAGGTGGGAGGGATGGAAAGGACAAATGCCCTTCAGGAGAGAGGGCACTCCTCACAAACATACTAGTAATTGAGAGCAGAGGAAGAGATGACATAAAAGCTACACAGAGGAGGGTTGTAGTGTCTGTTTGGTGACAGGCATGGGACATGAGCTAGGCAGTTCCTGCAGCTTCCTGGGACCCTCTTTAAAAGCAGATTAAGTCTGGGCCACCTGGGTGGCTCAGTTAAGTGTCAGACTTCAGCTCAGGTCATGATCTCACAGTTTGTGAGTTCGAGCCCCATGTCAGGCTCTGTGCTGACAGCTCAGAGCCTGGAGCCTGCTTTGGATTCTGTGTCTCCCTCTCTCTCTGCCCCTCCCCTTTTCATGTCTGTCTCTCTGTCTCTCAAAAATAAATAAACATAAAAAAATAAATAAAAGCAGATTAAGTCAAACCACCAGCATGGTTCAGAGGACGGGGGCCTCCAGCCATGAGGTTCTCTCTTGGCCTCCCTCCGCCTCCTACCATTAATAACCAATTAACAAGATCCTGAGGCATCTCAGTGTTCTGCTGTGGCCTAGCTCTGTTCTTAGACCAATCAGTGGGCCATTGGGCTGTGTTGCTCAGGCTGCCGTGAGGGTACTATGCCAGTGTCTCTGTGTGTCTGGGGGATGGGAGGGGTCACTGGAGGGAACTCATTACCAAGAAGACCCTGTGTTTCTCCATCTTTGGGAGGCCAGGTTAGTGCCTCTGGCCAGGTGAGGGTTCCTCACCCCCATTATCTTTGGCCCAGGGGCCTTAGGTCTCTCAAGCTCTGTTTAGGGCACCTCAACGGCAGGCTCCACTTGCCCCAGGGAATAGGCACAGAGGATCTTCGCACAAATGGTAGGAGGTGCAGAGGTCTACAGAGAAGGTGACATAATGGACACCCCAGGAGGGACTTCTTGGCACTGTGGGAAGAAACTTGAAGAATCCCATAGAAGCAAGTTCCTCAGGAACGGTGAGCTCCTCAGGAGTGGTGGGGCTTCTCTGCCTCTGGGCTGTGAATCCCCTTGCCTTGTTGGGCCTCCACTGGTGGAGCAACCACTGTTCCAGAGCTGCCTTCTTCCTACAAAGGACAGCTGTAGGGCGCTCACTCAGGTGTGAGCCCAGGACTGGAATAGGTGTAGGAGAAAAGAAAGAAAGGACACAAATAAAATAGGAATGAATATCCCAGACCTTAGGGACCTTAGGGACCCAGACCTCAGGGAAATCCCCGAGCTGGCAGGGGTTTCTGTCCCAGGATCTGGTTGGGTCCATGAAGTCTGACCTGCAAGTCACTTTTCTATGGGGACTGACCAGTGGCCCTTTCCATTGCTGCTCTACAGGGTGGTTTCTGGGCTTTGGAGGCTGGGGAACCCCTATTTGAACCACAGGAGCTTAATATGGAGGCAAAGACAGATCGACTGATAGGCCTCGGCGGAGGCCAGTCTTCCCTGGCCAAGACCCCTGGGTGGGGGCAGTAGCGATAGCTCCGGATTTGCTGTGTCTTCTTTCCCGAGGCCCCGGTCTATTCCACTTCTCCATGTGCTTTGACTTTCTCAGGGCCTCTAAGCCCGGGTCCAGCCAGAGAGCTGGTGGATCCACTCACCTGTTTTTGCTTCCGCATCGCATCCCCATTATTCCCGGTTGCAGAAATTCCGCCAGGCCAGGTCCTTCCAAGTCTTGAGTTCCCCCAGGCCCCTCGCGCCACTCTTAATAACTTCCAGCCGCCGGGACCTCTTCAAGAGGGTTCTGCAGGGGTGGGGCGCGGACGAGGGGGCTAGGTCAGGAGACCAAGATCCTTTTTAGGAGGGATCAGAGATCCTAGAACGGTCAGGTCTGATCTCCCTCCTCGGAATTCTGCAAATCCCATCCGTTGGGGCAAGGGGAAGCAATTTATTGCCGACTGGTTTATGAGCCAGAGCAGCGGCTAGGCGGGGAGTCGATGGTACACAGAATCTGCGGGCCGTCCAGGAAGGGTCCAGTCCGAGCGTGTACGGGGCCATGCCCTGCCGCGCGGAACAGCTCGGCGGCCGGGTATGGCAGGTTGTTCCTGGTCTGCTCTCCGCGCCTCCCCACCCTGTTAGAAATACAGCTGCGGGGACATCTACCAGCTCCAGACCCACCGCGGCCCCGGGATGGGGGTTGGGGGCGCAGGAGGAGGGGCACAAGGGGCTTGGGCCCAGCGCGGGGGGCGGGTCCGAAGCTGGGGGCCCAGATAGGGAGCCGCGGTCTGGGGCCCAGCGCAGCCGGCGGCGGGACCGCCACAGCCCCGTCGGCCATGAACTCGGGACCAGAGCCCCGGACACCCCGGACATTATTCAGCATCGCCGACATCCTAGGCCCGCGCCTGATCCCCCGAGGACCCTCTACGTCCCAGCTTCCAGAGTCGAGTCCTGGTCCCACGTCGCCTCTGTGCGCGCTGGAGGAGCTGACTAGTAAAACTTTCCGCGGATTTGACTGGCACGCTCCGGAGCCCTCTGAAGGTATAGCGCAGGCAAGGTCGCGCACTTTGACTTGGCCTTCTCCCCATCTCTCTCCTTCAGGTCCCGGTCTCGACCCTTCGTTCACAATGGCCCCCACCCTAATCTGCCCTCTGTCCTCAGCCCACGTGCTGGGACTTCCATATCCCAATCCTCACCTACCCTCCGTTAGTTCCCAGGCTCCGCGGCCGCTCCTCGGAGGCCGCCAGCGCCGAGGGGGAGGGCCAATCTGTCGAGAACTGAGTGACCCGTTGGTCCGTTCGCTGTAGGCGGGGCAATCGCGACACCGAAAGGCCGGCGAGATGGAGACAAAAGGCCTGAGCCCGAGGCTGTGAACAGTGAGCTAGGGCATGGGCGGTGCACAAAGTGCTGGGCGGCGAGGCTCGGTCTCTCCGGGTGACCTAGCTCCGCTCCACGCCGTTCTCTTCAGGAAAGGGGACAGGAACAGAAGGTCTTTGGGGCGGCAAGGGTCGGGGATTACGGACTTCGCCTCTCCTTACACTTTGAACCCCCACTACCTCCTTTTGGGCTCGAGGAGGAGGTTCCCGTGTCACTAAAAAAAAGCGTAAAACAAGAGTGCTCATCATAACCTGAGAGTCTTTAGAAGGGCATGATCAGAGTCGTATTACATTCATCACACAGGGCTGCCCCGGGCTGTCCCTATTATTTTTTTTAATGTTTATTTTTTGAGAGAGACAGAGTGTGAGCAGGGGAGGGGCAGAGAGAGAAGGAGACACAGAATGGGAGGCAGGCTCCAGGCTTTGAGCTGTCAGCACAGAGCCTGACACGGGGCTCGAACTCATGGACCATGAGATCATGACCTGAGCTGAAGTCGGATGCTCAACCGACTTAGCCACCCAGGCGCCCGGCTGTCCTATTTTGACCATGGTCGCCCGGCCTCGGATGCCGGGCCCAACCTACAAGCCCACTTATCCCAGGGCTCCGGAGGGCCTCAAAGATCCCTCCCCAGATTGCCTGACGCCCTGCCAAGTCTCCTTTGGCCAGTCCCGCCCTCTTCCTACTCCCTCACCTCCTCAAGATGCCCTCAGCCTGCTGCTTCCCATACCCAAGTGGCCCGTTCCACTTTATGCCCCCACTCCCAATTCGGCCTGAACCCCCGTTTGGTAAGGGACCACGGTTCAGGCTCCTGTCCGCCTTCTCGCTCCGCCTCCCCCACCCCGGCTTGAGCCCCCCCACAGCTTCTCCTTTGAGCGGATGCCTGATTCCTGCAGGCTAAGACTGACCCCCGCCGTATCCCCGCAGGCCGCGCCGCCCCGAGGGCTCTGGGCCCTGGCCAGGCTGGCCGCAGACGGCGAAAGTCACGCACGGCGTTCACTGCGCAGCAGGTGCTGGAGCTGGAGCGACGCTTCGTCTTCCAGAAGTACCTGGCGCCTTCCGAGCGCGACCGGCTGGCGGCGAGGCTCGGTTTGGCCAACGCACAGGTTGTCACGTGGTTCCAGAACCGGCGAGCCAAGCTCAAGCGCGACGTGGAGGAGATGCGCGCCGACGTGGCCTCGTTGCGCACGCTGTCCCCCGAAGTTCAGTGCCGCCTCTCGCTGCCTGACGGCACCCCACGCCCCGTCCCTGGCCGGCCTGACTCCGGGCCCCACCTGTCAGAAGAGGAGATACAGGTGGACTAATGAAGGCAAAGCCGCCGCCGCCCTGGGCACCTGGATCCCCGACCCCTTGCCTCCGTGCTCCGCGCCCTGGGTACTAGGGTGGAGGGAGGGTGTGGATCTGGCCTCCTCTGGCTCACAGTCCAGACACTCACTTTTCCCAATTGTTGAGAATAAAATGGAGACTCAGTCGCTCGACGCCTCAATCTTGGCGCCCCAGAGCAGTAAGAGCAAAATCTGCCGATTGTTGTGCAGATTCCGTGCTTGGCTGAGCGCTTTAAACGCGATGTCTCCTTCAAACCTCATAGCAGGTCTATTCGGTGATATAATTATACCCGTTTCACAAAGCAAGAAGCACTAGGTCAGGATTTGGGCCTAGGTATCCTGCCAGCCTTCAGAGCCAGTGCATGTCAGCCGGACGGCACTCTGGAGACCTCGAGCTGAGGGACACGTAGCTGCGGGCGACCTACCCCTACTGACTGCCTTTAGTCGCTGGACTCCAGCAGGCCTTTGACCCGCCTCCTCCAAGGCCTTGCAGCTAACCTCTGGGCTGCTCCAAAGTGACAAAGTTGTGCCTGATCCTACCCTTTCCCCACCCTGAGGTCATTTGTTAATGGGCTTCAGACCATTCCCTCACTTCTGCTGAAAGAACCCCATGCTGAAACACAAGCTAAGTGAAAGCGGTGGGGAGAAGGGGCACAACCCTACTTCTGGGACCTCTGCCCCACACTTGGGCAGGAAATGTTCCCCCCAGGATGGTGGCCTTGGCAGGAGGGTGGGGAGGCTGAGTCTGGCCGCGGAGGTGGAGGCTGGAGTAGCTGCATGGGGACCTTGGCGGGTGGAGTCAATAGCCTACCCCCACCAGCGGACATTTCTGAAATTAATTTATTCCACTGGTAATTAATCACCCTCTGGCAATATGATGAGAAGGTAAGAGGCCTATGCCTATGCAGGGCCATCACTTCAGATCTTCAGAAGACCATGCTTAGGTTCTTTCCTGGCTCCCCTCTCTCCGTGTCTGTCCTTCCTCCCTCCTCAGGCCTTCCATGCTTCTGCCCAGATGCCACAACTCATTCTCAAGAATGTTCTGAGAATGATCCATCCAGGATTCAAGGGGAGTCAGCTAGGGCCTCGGTTGCAAGTGGAGGTCCCAGGAGAGAATATTTCAGGGAGACTGAACAATGCTGGAAGGCAGAAGGGAACCTGGCACTGTTGGACAATAACTACCGCTTATTGAACATAATTCAAGTGATGTGCATGGATTAATCTTCACAGTAATCCCAGAAGATAATGAAATTTTAATTTCATTAAATTTTTTTTTAATATTTATTTTTGAGAGAGGGACAGAGTATGAACAGGGGAGGGGCAGACAGAGAGGGAGACCCAGAATCTGAAGCAGGATCCAGACTCTGAGCTGTCAGCACAGAGGCCCACGTGGGACTCGTGGGACTTGAACTCACGAGCCATAAGATCCTGACCTGAGCTGGAGTCAGATGCTTAACCAGCTGAGCCACGCAGGTGCCCCAGATTTTAATTTCACTTTAAGTGTAAGGAGACTGAATCACAGAAGCCCAAGAAGATGTAGTAATGTCATGGAGCTTGTAAGTGGTATGGCTGGCACTAACCTGCTTGTTTGACTCAGGAGCTCATGCTTTTGACCACTGCATGTTCTGTCCCCATAACTGTGACTGGGCCTAACTGAAAGAAGAAAATGGTTTACAAAGAAAGCCGGGGAGAAAGGGCCAAAGGTAGCAGTTTTGGGATTCTACTATAGATAAAGCATAGTCCTTGAAGGTTTTAGAGAGGAGAGACGTGACAGCAATGTTAGAGCAGGCTAATCTGGCTGCAAGTGTAGGGCGGACCAGTAACTGGCAGGGACCTGAAGAAGGAGCGTATCTCTGGCCACTGCAGAAGGTAAGAGCCGAGAGAATTCGGGGCCAGACGTGGTGGTGGCGGGGGGAGCTGTAATGAAAAAGGAATCTGTTTGATTATCCCAATGACCGAAGATTGCATGAATCTGTGACAGCCTCACAAACCTGGGTAACTGGAAGAAAAATGGCATCATGGGCAGAAATAATGACTACTGGTGTGGAGCTAAGAACTTGTCAGCCATTACGTACAAAAAGTGTTCTTTGCACCTGTGTTGCCCTTTCTTTTTTAAATTTTTTTTTCAACCTTTATTTATTTTTGGGACAGAGAGAGACAGAGCATGAACGGGGGAGGGGCAGAGAGAGAGGGAGACACAGAATCGGAAACAGGCTCCAGGCTCCGAGCCATCAGCCCAGAGCCTGACGCGGGGCTCGAACTCATGGACCGCGAGATCGTGACCTGGCTGAAGTCGGACGCTTAACAGACTGCGCCACCCAGGCGCCCCCTGTGTTGCCCTTTCAATACACATGTGCAACACACACACATAACTTCCCTGGTTCCTGTTCAGGGCCTTCATCCCCTTCCTAAGGCTGCCTCTTTGGAGACTTTAGAGTGACCAACTCATTCCCATTTGCCCAGGACTTTCCCAGTTTTAACACTGAAAGTCCCATACTCCAGGAAATCCTTTAGTCCCAGGAAAACCGGGATGGTTGGTCACTGTGCTTTCCAACCCCAGGGACTCAGAACTCAGACTGCTGTGTTGGAACCCTACCCATTAGCAGGGTGAGTGTGGGGCAAAATGGGGATAAGGTGTCAGGAGTCCTGTGGTTCTTAGAGAAGGTTCAAGTCCAGGATAGGTCAAGAGATACTGGGGAGGGGATATTTCTTCGAGAGGCTGGAAGAGCAAGGAGCCAAATCAGCCTGAAAGCAGATACCACACAGCAATGGTGGCTGCCCATTCTTTGAGGAACCCTGGAGGAATCCCCAAAGCAGAGAAGTACCCCTCTGCTGCCCTGAACAAAGCCAGATGAGCAGGCCTCTTATGAAGTCACCATAATAGAATCCCCTTTCAAGCAAACACAACCACCTCTCCCCAACTAGGCACGAGCAAAGAATTCTCAGAGCAAATAATTCTTGTTAGGAAGTATGATTGTGTCAAGTTAATTGGCTCTGAGCCGTGATCCCCCTCCACTTGTGTCCTCTTAAATTCTAGCCCAGTGCTTCCACCTCTCATAATCAAGCCTTGGATGAACACAACTGAAATCTCTCCCACCAAAACGGCCTCTGGATGGTATCTCCCCCGCCAGGTGCTAGAATAGTGCTTGGGTTGGGGCGCCTCGGTGGCTCAGTTGGTTAAGCGGCCGACTTCGGCTCAGGTCATGATCTTGTGGTCCGTGAGTTCAAGCCCCGCGTCGGGCTCTGTGCTGACAGCTCAGAGCCTGGAGCCTGTTTCAGATTCTGTGTCTCCCTCCTTCTCTGACCCTCCCCTGTTCATGCTCTCTCTCTCTCTCTCTCTCTCTGTCTCAAAAATAAATAAATGTTAAAAAAAAATTAAAAAAAAAAAAAAGAATAGTGCTTGGGCATTAGGGTCGATCACCTGGAGGGCTTAATGAAATACTAATGGCTGAGCCCCCGCTGTTGCACTTTCTGATTGAAAAGGTATAGGGTGGGGCCTGAGAATGTATATTTGCAACAAGTCCCTGCTGGTTCAGGGACTACACTTGGGAGAACCACAGTCCCAGGAACTCTGTATTTTGTGAAATAAGCAGCAGTGTACTCATACTCATCTCTTCCCACTATGGGAATCATGATTATGTAGGACAGTTGCAGATAAAAAATCAGTTTATTTAACACCCTTTATGTACCAGGCACTTTGTAGGTATTTTCTCACACTTTTACTTCCACTCCTCACAAAAGCCCTGTGGGGTAGGGACTGCCCCCATTTTACAGATGAGGGAACTGAGGCAGATGACCCAAGGTGACCCAGCTAGCAATGGCAGACTTCATTCTGATATATTCAAGGAGCCTGCTCAATAAACAAAAAGAATTTGGGAAAGCCCTGTAGAAAGGAGGTGTGTTTCAACACCTCCTATACAGGTGTGAATGTTGTTGAGCAAGACCATAAGGCAGCAAGAATCATTTATCCTGGCAAATGGTTCTCCCAGGCAAGGCATTCTGGAAGGCTTAAAAGTCCCCCACAGATCCATATTTCAATGAGCTGAGAGTCCCAGGCAAGGCTAGGGAGGAAGCAGCCAGGGGCAGCTGCCAGGACCTTAGAGAACCAAAAGACCTTGATTCTTACACAAGAAGTAGGGAATTACGGCCTTCTTTGGGGGGCAGTAACTCTTGGTGGGAAAACTGCATAAATTCACATGGGGAAAGGCTCATTACAATACCCAGTGCTGGAACAGAAAAAGAGCATGGCCAAGGTAGCAGCTCCCTGGGTGCTTGCTGACGCCTCATCAGCAGGACAGTCAGCAGTGGGAAGATGTGATGTTATGAACCCTGCCAACTCCAAGCAGGAGCTGGTGAGGGACTTCCCAAATGCAAACCCCAGTGAATCTTCTGGCAGTTGGAGGAGTTGAGACTATTGGGCAAAGGAGAGGTCAGAATGTGCACCAAATGACAGAAAACAAGGCATGAGTGGCTGAGGCTAGAAGAAACAGGGTAAGAGCTGGGCTCAGGAAGATGTGAGCCTCTATCAAGGTGAAGGGTGGGACTCAGGCCTCATTCATCATCGTGGCCCTGTTCCTGAGCATAGAGCTCTGGTTGGTGAATGAGTCCCTCGGGGCCAAGCAGCAGAGCAAGGCCCATATGCTCCCTGTGGGGTCTGTCATAGTCTGAAAACCTAACTTTTGTACAGTTCCCTCCTTAGCCTTGGTGGATTTTATTTTTCCTTACTGCTCCCAGAGGAAGCCATCTGCTTTAAAACCAAAGAAAGGTTGTTTCAGTGGTCATGGGGCTCCTTTCTGTCATCCGGTCTCTGTGGCAAAAGGAATGACAACCAGGGGTGTCTTTAATTATGGTTTTAGAGTACAAGGTCTCAAAATATGCAGTGAACTGTGGGATACACACATGGCCTTGTCCTATGAGGGACAGGTCCTCTGTCATCTGGCCTGAGGTAGATGCTGGGGCCCAAGTCCTAGCACGCCAGAGCCCTTTGAGGGGTCCTGGAGAGGGTGCGGTCTTCTAGTCTGAATTTGGGGCAGGGTCCAGTTGGGGTGGCTCAGATGACATGGGGGAAAACGCAAGGGTAGAGACAGAAGGCCAGGAGCTCTTGGAGCGGTGCTTGGAGGGCGACTGACAGACGGGAGGCCTGTGGTGCCCGGCTCAGCATGGGAAAATGGTTGCGGGAACCCAGTTGTCAGATGTGGCACCCGGATTCCTCCTCGCTGATTCTGCTGAGAAGGGAAAGGAAGGGGCACCTGTAGATACTCCTTTTCAGTGGACTTCAGTGTTAAGGGACTTCCCAAATGCAAACCCCGGGGAATCTTCTAGCAGTTGGAGGAGTTGAGACTACTGGGCAAAGGAGAGGTCATTCCCGCCCATTCCCACCCATTCCCGCCCATTCCTGCCCCCACTATCTGTCTGAGGCAGAAGGGAGCAGGGCCCACTGTGGAAATGCCAGCCATTTCTCCTGCTGCCCCCTCAGCATGACAGTGGGCAGGTTCCCTTACCAGGGCGAGGTGCAGAAGGCAAGAGTGGAGCTCCCGGGCTGCATCAGGCTGGGAGCCGCCTCTCAGAGTCTCCTGGAACACAGCAGCTGCCTCTTCAAAACGCTTTGGTCCCAGAGGGATTAGAAAGAGCAAAGCTTAGGTATCAAGGGGGTAAATGAAATTAAAACTGCCCCTTTCTCAAACTCACCTAGGCCTCTTGTACCACTAAGACTGTGACACTGTGGTACTAGGAGCTTTCCTAGAAAATGCAGTGTAAACCCAATCCCCACCCCATCCCACCCAAATTCCTCCTTTGCTTCCAATCTCAGACCCATTACCTGCAGTCCCATCAAGGCCTTGCCCAGGCGGAAGAGGCCTCGGGGCCAGCCAGGTTGCAGAGTAAGGGCCACCTGGGCATCAGCCAGGGCCCACATTGGTTGACCCAGCCGTTCATGGCAGAAAGAGCGGTTTCCAAATAACCTGATAAAGACAAAGTGGCCAAAAGTCTGGATCCTCAACACTTTGCCTTGTCCTGACCTCCGAGCACAGAGGCTAAGCCCCTACTCACCGATGATCCCGAGGGTTGAGCTTCAAGGCCTCGGTAAAAAGAAACACAGCCTTGTGGTAGAAACCATTTTGGGCCAAGGTGGTACCCAGCTCTGGGGAGGAGAGAAGGCAGGAAGGTTCAGATGGGGCTAACCCAGAGAGGGGAGGGTGAGGAGGGGAAAAGAAGGAGAGAGATAATCTCACTTGCCAGCTCCTGGCTCTGCTGTAAGGCAGCTGCCGGTAGTCCTGGAGATGCCTAAGGATGGGAAGCAAAGTCAAGTGGGACTTGAGACCTCAGCCTCCCCAAATCTTTCTCCTTTGTTCAAACAATAAATATTGCAGTCAGCATCACCCAATTTATGTAATTTTTATGACAGTTCTGCAAGATGGTATCAGCCCTACCTTCCTGCAGAGGAAACTAGGGTCAGGGTGTCGGTGATGGAACTGGACCCCAGGTCTCTTGATTCTAGAGCCAGAGAAGTCCTTCTACTGGTCACCTCACCTCTGCCTTAGGGGTCTGCCTGGGCCTTTCTTCTATTGGAGGGCTCCCTTCCTCCTGGCCCATCTTCTCTTGGGGGCCCAGACTTTTGCCTCGGGGCTCCTGGCTCAGTCCCTTGTCTCTGCGGGCACTGGGGGGCCAATCCCCAACCTTGCGCAAAGCCAGAGACACGAAAGTGCTAGATAGATCCAGTAAGTCCTGTGAGCAGAAAGGAGAGTTAGGAGGGGATGGGATGAAGTATGTCCTGGAGTAGGTGGAGGGATAGGTGGGAGTGGGCAGAGACCAAGAAGGGAAGGAAGGGGGCTCTCACCTCTTCCTCACCACACTGTCCCTGAGCAGGGTTCCCAGGGCTAGATGGAGGGCTCCCATCTCTATCTGGGGTGGCCTTGAGCTGGAGAGAAGGCAGACAGGGATCACCCTGAGCTGCCTTTTCAGCTCCCACCCTCCTAGCACTGAGTGCTCCTCATTCCTGCCTATAGACACTCACCTTGGGCTCCCCACCCTCCTGCTCCAAGCGTTCCTGTCGCCTGCGATCCTTTTGACGCTGCAATGATAATGACGACGATGTATTATTTGAAAATTCTATGTTTTTTTTAATTTTTAAAATTTCTATTTTATTTTTGAGAGAGAGAGAGACAGAGCATGAGCAGGGAAGGGGCAGAGAGAGAGGGAGACACAGAATCCGAAGCAGGCTCCAGGCTCTGAGCTGTCAGCACAGAGCTGGATGCGGGGCTTGAACTCATGAACCGTGAGATCATGACCTGAGCTGAAGTCAGAGGCTTAACCCACTGAGCCACCCAGGTGCCCCTGAACCTTCTATGTAAATACACACACACACACACACACACACACGCACGCACGCACGCGCACGCACGCACGCACGCGCGCACGCAATTTGTATCTTGAAACCAATTCTTCACGTGTACAAGAGGTTATATGACATGTACTGGGTTAAGAGCTTTGCATACACTCTCATCTAATGGCTACAACTCCAGGAGGTAGGTTTTGTGTCATCCTCATTTTACAAGTGAGCAAGCAGACACGAGAGTCACCAGGCAGAGGTCTCACAGTAAGAAAGAGGCAGATTCCAACCCAGCCGGTACAGTGTGACTCCAGAACCACCACATCATAGGGCTTCCACGAGACCTTCCACCTCTGGGCTCTGAGCTCCTTGGCCCCCCTCTGGCAAGAGGGTCTACTACAGACCACCTTGGGTTCTTTCCTGTTCTCACAAAGCTTCCCTCTTTCCCTCTTCCAAATCCCTCCAGGTTCCCACTCCTTCTGCCTTCCAGCCACCTTCTTCTTGAGTCGTTTCTTCTCTGCTTTCTGTTTCAGGCGCTCCTCCTCAGCCACCAGCTCCTCAGCCAGGTGGTTGGCTTCCTGGAGAAGGAAAGGCAGGTGACGGGAAAAGAGAAAGAGAACAAGAAAACCAAAGGGAGGCCAGCAGTATGGAAGGAGCTTGAAAGGTCCAGATTAGGGGAAAATACATATATGGGAATATGGCAGTTGGAGGAGCCCTGGGGGAGGTGAAGCCCCTTGTTGACCGTCTCACCTCTTCAGTCAGCAGGAGCTTCTGGGGCATGGCCACCTCAAGTAGGCTGTCTGAGCCACCGGAGGCAGATGCAGAGGCAGAGGGGCTATGAGGGCAGGGCTCACAGGGCTCAAACCCTTGGGGAGGATACAGAAAGGACTTTCGGAGACCACAGTAAGTGCCCAGTCCCTCGGCCCCTTTGTCTCTGTCACTCTGTCCAGAGGTTTTAGCCTCATCACAGAAATGGTCCAGGAGGTAATCTGTCAGGAGGGATAAGGAAAAGGGAAAGAAAAAGGAACATGAGAGAGAGGAGTATCTGAGGGCCAGCCCTCCCCAGGGTACCAGCCTTGATCCCTGGGCCCGGCCCCTGCACGCCCCACCATGGTGCCACAGCTGCAGCCGCCTGCTGCTCCCATCCACATGGATCCGGTGCAGGCCCTGGGGATCACTCTCCACAAGCCGTCGAAGAAAATCCACTATGTCCTGGGAGGGGGAGGGGAGGGAGGCTGGTATTGGGGGGAGCTCTAGGAGAGAACGAGGGGCTTGGCTGGATTGACCCCTCCACCATGGCCACCACAAACCAGCCACCCAGCCTGGAGAACCTTATTGGCTGACCTCTCCCCACTCAGCACCTTAAGACACACTGCTCTGGTTTTCCTGGTATCACTACTCTCCTGCTTCCCAAGGGTTCTGTGAGGCCTTTCAGTCCAGCCTTCTCCATCATACAAGATCTCCTCCCCTTGACCTGCCACCACATCAGCCACACTGAGGCCCCAGAAACGGAACCCTCCTACCTGCTCTTCCAGCCATGTCCCTTGTCAAATCCCTGAATATGAGCAACCCCATATAACCTACTCGGGAGCTACCGCATGCCTGAATGAGAGCAGCAGTTCCTGGCTGGCCTCTCCCCTGCACTTCATTTGCTTCCCCTCAAACCAAGCTCTCAGCAGTTACTTCCCTACTCAGCAACTAACTTCCAGTAATTCCCCACTGTCAAGGCCATAGGCAGGACTGAGTCTAGCTCCTCAGCCTGAGATTCGGAGCCTTCTGCAACACTCCCTGGCTGACCTTCCCAATCTTCTCTGTAATTCTCCACTGCTTGGCTGCTTTCATCCCTCTGCTATCAGATCCCTTCCAGGATCTTCCTCCCAACTGTCCCCCGATCCTGGCTGTGAGCTTCTCATCACATCTTGTCTCACCTTCAAGGCCCAGTTCAAATTCCATCTGCCCTCAAAACCTTCCCAGACCTCTTCATCTCCAATAATCTCTGCCTTCACTCAACGAAGCTATACTCACATGCTCTGTGTTATACAATTTAGAACCTTATTATTCACTGCTTTTTATTGCTCTCTCAATTGGCAAGAAGCATGGAACTGGAAAGAACACTGTCATGAAATGAAACTGCTTGCATCTTAGTTCTGGCTCTGCACTGCCCGGTTGTTTGATTGTGAACAAGTCATATAACCTCTCTGAACCTTGGCTTCATCATTCACAAGATGAGAGAAGACTCTTCAAGACCTGGTCCGTTATGTTCTGGGGTTCTTGTGAGAATCATTTCCCCAGTTACTGTAAGCTTTAGGGGAGAACAGGAGTCATCTTGTTCCTGTGTGGCCTAATCAGGCCTAAACAGAGCACACCCCTGACTAGGTGGTGGCCCACTGACTGAGAAACTTAGAAGTTACGTGAAACTCCAATGTGCTAAACTAATGCATAGGAAGGACTCCAGATCACTGAGGTATAGTCAACTTTCTAAGCAGTTTTAGAGCCAGGGTTTCCATCAGAAGATTGTCCTGACTTCACAGCATCTTCATTTATGCTGCTGTGCACTTTTAGCAATACTTATTTTATTTTCAAACTCAATTGCCTGGTGGGTTTGTTTCAACTTCTAACTGGCCCACTCTAGCCATCTTTAAAAACAAAAAATGATTACCTTGATCTTCTATTTCTCCCCAAAGCACAGTCTATGCTACTCTCTTAATTCACATTGCTGAACACAATCTAGCAACTCAGTCCTCCATGAATCATCTCCTACCTTCTTGTCCTACCTCAACCTACAGTGGCCAGTGGTCTCCTCTGAAGTTCCTACAACACACCAAGTGTGCTCTCATCTCAGGCTTTTGTACTTGTTACTTCCTCTCCCTGGAATGCTCTTTCCCCAGTGAATGGCTCACCCCTTCAGATCTCTTCTTAAACCTTTTCCAGGAGGCCTTCTCTGACCACTTCCTTTAAAAAGAGAAGCTCTCAACTCCACTCAGCACCCCCTGTCCTTCTTGCTTTATTTTTCTTGGCACTTTTCATATTTGGCATACTATATTGTTTATTTGTTGATTGGTTGCCTCCACTAGATGCTTCTAATTCATTGAAAAAAAGGAATTTTGTCTGTTTGGTTTACTGCTGTCTTTCCAGTGCCTACAACAGTGCCTGGTATACAGCTGGTGTTCAATATGTGTGCTGAATGAGCAAAGCAGAGAGACTGGTGAGGAGACTATTCTAATAGAGATGCAGTCAGAAGCTGGGTCTGAAGAACCTTTGTGGCCCAGTGAGTTTGGACTTCGTCTTGTCAGTGATGGGAGTGGAGTGCTCAAGTGAAACAGCACTGGAGAAGATGAGTCTAGGGGTGGAATGTTTAGTTAGCAGGCCATAGGCCATAGAGAATGAGTTCTTGAACTAAGGCCATGGCAGTGGGAGCAGGAATGGAAACGATGCGCTTGAGTCAAGAGACACTTCCAAAGTGGATTTTAGTGATTTCATGTGTGAGGTAAAGGAAAGGGAGGATTATGTACAATGATTCTCAGATTTATGCTGTAAGCAACTGGATGTCAGTTCGTGTTGCTAACCAAAATTAAGATTAGAGGAAAAGGAACCAATTTGCAAAGATGATGAGTTAACTTCTAGACTTGTTGAGTTTGAGGTTTTGGAGAGCCCCAGGAAGCAACTGGAGACACAGATTCTCAGGGCTCCTAAATCTGATCCTGTCCTTCCCTCAATAACCCTATCACCTACTTGAGGACACCCAAGCCCCTGTGCCAGACAAAGCCTTTCAAGCCTCTCTCTTCCTTCTTTCCCACTGCATTTCTTACGGTTCCAACCAAACCACTCAAGTCCCACTTCGGTGAGGTCCTCTAAACTTTTCCTTGCCTCGGCGTCTTTGCTCACACTCCTCCCTCCGTTCGTAATATCTTATCCTAAGGAACTACCACCCACTTCCCAAATCCTCAACTCAGAAACCGTTGTCAACTCAATCCCGCCCACGTCCAGCACTTATCTAGGCAGCGTGGTTCCCGGGGCCCCACGCCCTCCATTTGTCACGCGCTCCTCCAGGCTCCACGGAGCCCTCAGAGCCCAGGGCATCGCCCGGCATAGACGGGGCTCAGCACAGCTGGTTGGAAAGAGGCGTGACCAAGATAAACCCGACGAGGAAGAGCTAGGAGTCCCTTTTACCTCTGCGCCGTAGTCTTCAGGACCGAATTCCTTGCAGAGTTTGGGGACAGCAGCGACCTCCAGCGGACAGCCAGACCGCAGAGGACAGTCTATGGTAAAGGAAAGCAACGGCGCGTCACGGTGTTCAGGTTGGATGGGCCGGAGCCCTACGCCCACCGCGTGAAGCCCAAGACCCTACTGAAAACAGACCCAAGTGGGGCTGCCCTACCCTCCTGGACCCTCTCCTGTCTTGTCACACCTGCTTACCTAGCTTTATCCGCCCCACAGCCTTCGGAATCGGCGCCATCTCTCAACAACAGTAACCCGAAAGTGAAAGGTGATCTGGTACTTGATATCCGCCGAAGGGCGGAGTAGGACAGAGTAAACTGCCATCTTTGTTACGGGCAGAAGCCTCCGATTACGGAGCGCGAGAGAGTCCAAGACGGTCCCGGCGGCTCCCGGGCGAGAAATGACGGCGCCTGGGACAGGGCGGAGTCCCGGCGGCAGCGGGCGTTGGGCTGTGCGGGGAAGTGGGACTCGTCAGGTTCGTTCCGGACTCGGCGTCCCATGGCCCAGGGGTCTCGCTCCGGTGGCTTTCTGCCTCCGCTCGCCACCGTGCCGCCGTTTTGGTCACAACCAGAAGGCGCTGTGGAAGAGCAGTGGGAGAGAAGGCAGGAGGGCGCTCTCGGCGGGGACTTTCGTGGCTGGCCGCGGCTGCCGGTTGCCGGGAGCATTCCCTGCCTGAACCCACGGCCCGGCGGAGCTCGGGGAGCGCAGCCGTGGTGGGCTGCGCCGGCGCCAGCAGACGCAGGAGAGCACCGCGAGGCGGGCGCTGCAGACTGGTGGCAGGAGCCGGCAGCCGGCCGCCCCATTCCTCCCGCGCTGCAGCGTCTCCGGGCCGTGTTGCTGCGGCTGCATCGTGAGCGGGAGCAGCTCCTTCAAGCCCGGGACTGCGCCTGCCACCTGCAGACGGCCGTGCGCCTCCTGAGGATCCTGAGTCCCAGCGCGACGGCCCTTGGCCCCGGCTCCTTGCCTCAGCTGTGCCGCGACCTGCTGCTGCCTTCCCGTGGGGCTGCCCTGCGAAGCGGCCTACGGGAGACTCCGGAGCCGCTACTCCTGGCGCGTCCCGTTGGACTGGCCGCTCAGCGCCTGGATGCTGCCATCGAGATGCAGCTTCGGGCTCTGGGTCGGGAGCCTGCCAGCCCGGGCTTGTCGTCCCAACTTGCTGACGTGCTCTTGGCACTTCCCGCCTACCACCAGCTGATGGGAAAAGCCTTGAGCCAAATTCCGGGGGCAGCGCGCCCTTTCCCACCCCTCCGTGTGCTCCACCTCCTGACGGGGGAGCGGGGTTGCCAGGTGGCTGGTCAGCTAGATGAGGCTCTCAGGGGGTCGGGCTTGCGGGACCACCTCCGAAGTCGGTGCCAGGAGGAGCGGGAGCTGCTGCCCGGGCTGCTGGGGCTGCTGGGGGGTGTGAGTGATTCAGCCAGCAGTGGACTGGGGCTTGGAGGGGCTGGAGCCCTGTGGAGCCAGTACTGGACCCTGCTATGGGCAGCTTGTGCTCAGAGTCTGCACCTAAGTCTAGGACCCTGGAGGGACCACAGGGCAGCCGCACAACAACTGAGTCAGGCACTGGGTCAGGGTGAGTGATGGGCCTGGGTGGGCATTTAGGAAGACTGGGGTCTCTTTCTTCTCCCTAGCCTCCTCACTCCCCTGCCAACCAGACTCCAAAAGCAGTCCCTTTAGAATGAACACCCCCACCCCACCCCTCCTCCCCACCAGTCAGGCAATAGTATCTGGGCTTTCAAGGCAAAGTCTCATCTTCCACTCAAGTCTTGAGGCTTGGTGGAAGCCTCCCCTCTTCCCCCATCACTGAGTGGGCAGTGGTTCTGGAAAAGGGAAGCCTTCTTTTCAGGCTCCAAGTCATTTCTCCCACTAGCATCCCTGCCTCAGGAGTGTGAGAAGGAGCTGGCTTCTTTGTGTCGCAACCTATTTCATCAGTCCCTTATCTGGAATTGGGACCAAGGTGAGAAGGAAGGGGCATTGGGAGTGACACAGCCCCAGATTGCCCCTTCCTTATCAGACCATACCCCTCATCCTCAGGCTTCTGCCAGGCCTTGGGATCTGCTGGTGGAGATCAGAGCAGCCGTCCCTCATCCTCTCATACCACTGAACTTTTGCAACAGCTTTTCCCTCCTCTCTTGGATGCCCTTCAACAACCCAGGTCAGGGCTGCTCCTCTGTCAGCCTCCAGGTGAGACAAAGTACTGGGGATGGAGGAACAGAACAGTTGAAGGTATCCTCTTTATTCTTTCACTCTGTTCTGAAGCCTGCCTCCTCCCAGAGGGGTTCTATGACCCCTCAGATGTTCCATCCTCCTCTCCCCAGATCCTGCACCCCTTGCTTTAGGGCTCTGTACCCTGCAGACCACCTTGCTCTGGTTTTTGGGTAGAACTCAGCAGCATCTGGCAGCATGGGCCCCAGATTCTTTCCTGCTTCTGATCCAGAAGGACTTACCTGTGAGTAGCTGGGGAGTGGGCAGGAGAGGAGCCTGGGCTGGGCTGAAATCTCACTTCCCATTTCTGCCAAAGCCTCTATTGCATGAGGCGGCAGCTCTGTCTAGACTGGCCTCAGAAGAAAGTTTGTCCCTGGAGGTGGAGCAGCAGCTGGGCCTGGAGATCCAGAAGCTAACTGCACAGATCCAGGTGAGAAGAGCAGGGGCGCTGGCAGTGGCAGTTTAAGAGTCTGTTCTATGCCCAGCTTTGGGGTTAGGATGATGGTGGTGGTGATGGTTGTGGGACATCCCAGGGATTTGGAATCTCTAGAGTCTCTGCTGAATTTATCTTTTCTTACTCTGTTCATTTTTTGTTCTCTTTTTCTTTACCTTGTTACTATGGAAAACTTCAAACATATACAAAAATAGAGAGAAGCGTATAATGGACCCCCATATTCCTACCACTGAGGCTTTAACAGCTATCAACTCCTGGTCAATTCTGTTTCATCTGTATGTCAGGCTCTCATAACAGCCACTAATGATTACTGCCTAGATCCATTATTTCATTAAAGGGTGCAAAGTGGTGATATCCCAAGTCTATCATTTCTTCTTCATTTATCAGTTGAATTATTCCTATAAAGTGAAATTTGCCTTCATTAATTATTTGGTTACTCTGAAGTACATTTGATAGAGAAAAAGCCAGATAAATGATTGAACCTATCCTTCTATTTACTAGCTTTGATATGATGTTTCTCTTTTATAAATATATAACTTATGTTTTTTTATTAAAGTAATACATGTCCATAGTTTAAAAAGTGAAACAGAATAGTGGTGCCTCTCGGTGGCTAAGTTGGTTGGAGCATCTGACTCTTGACTTCGGATCAGGTCATGATCTCAAGAGCGTGGACCCTGCTTGAGATTCTCTCTCTCCCTTTGCTCCTCTCCCCACCTTGCGTGTGCACGCGCTCTCTCTCTCAAAATTAAAAGAAGTAAAAATTTAAAAAGGTGAAATAGAATATTATTTTAGAAGGGCTTTAATGAAAAAACAATAGCACTTTAACTACCCCCACCCCACCTCTGATTCCTGTTCCATAGTGGTGACCTTCATCTACTCTTGTTTGTCTTCTAGTAGTTTATTTTATTCTAAACTTATAAATAAAATTATTATACTTCTTTTTAATTTTTCCCCATTTTGCACAGTATCTGTTCCTACTATGGAGGATGTTTCTCCGTCTTTTTGTTTTCTCTCCCTGCCCAAGTTTCTCCTCTGCTCTGAATTATTCTGCCCTGAATAGGGGCGTGGCTACAGAGTTCAGGCTTTGTCCCTCTGCTCCTCTTCTCTCTGCATTCCTTTTATTTATTTATTTTTTAAATGTTTATTTACTCTTGGGAGAGAAAGTGCAACAGAGCATGAGCAGGGGAGGAGCAGAGAGAGAGGGAGACACAGAAGCTGAAGCAAGCTCCAGGCTCTGAGCTGTCAGCACAAAGCCCAGTATGGGGCTGGAACTCATGAGCTCTGAGATCATGACTTGAGCTGAAATCAGATGCTTAACTGCCCCTCTCTCTGCATTCCTGTTTGCCCACAGTGCCTTGGTGCTGTGCTTCACTCCCCCCTGCCTCAACGGTTTAGCCCTACTCTACCATCTACATCTGCCTGTTCCACCTCAATTTATTGCTGCCTCCTTCAACTCAACCTACCCCAGAGCAGGCTCCTCATGAGGAAGTTGGGACAGTGATAGCCATGGGAACTAGCATGTAATTACATGTAATTACAGAAGCTCCATACAGGGTCTATGTCTCGAGCTGGTGGCTAGACAGCCTCAGAGGAGCGGCAGGGGTTACTGGAGGTGGGGGTGGGCAGTACATAGTTCCTTGGGGAAGTAGTGGGAAGGTGGCCTGACCAAAGCACAAGCTCCCTTTGTGTGTGCATGTGTGTGCATGTGCGTGTATGCATGCATTCAGGCATATACACACTTGTCCAGAGATGGATGGGGGACTGTGGAAGAGAAAGCAGGTTGGCATCAAATTGTGGAGGGCATTGGACACCAGCCCACAGAATTTGGGCTTTGTCTCATGAATGATGGAGAGCCATGGGAAGAGCAGGAGGGGAACAGTGGAGACGGTGATAGAGTCTGATCCAGCTATACTGGTCAGGTTGGGAGATGAGGAGACATAAAAAAAAGGGTCCAGCTCTTGGTGGTGGTGAGAACAGGGACAGTGTGCTTACTGTGTGAACTAACCATTGTGCAAAGGACTCTGCATGCCTTGTTCGTGTGCCTGGTGATTGCACTGTTGGGTGTCTGCTCTGGGCATTCCACTGCATATGGCACTGGGATGGAAAAGAAGAATCAGACATTGTGAGTTTTCTCCCCACCCAGACTGTAATGTCCCAGACAGAAAGACTATTTCATAGTGTGACCTTGTGTTTCCTCGGAGTGTTGGGTACAGAGAGATTCCTAACAAATGGCAGTTGACAATAGGGTAGTTTCCTTGGTATAAATAAGGAGTAAGGTGTTTTGGTTTTCAGGAGAAGAGAGCAAGAATTTGGATTTAGGGGGGCGCCTGGGCGGCTTAGTCAGTTAAACATCAGATTCTGTGTCTCCCTGCTTCAGATTCTGTGTCTCCCTCTCTGTCTGCCCCTTCCCCACTCGCACTCTGTCTCTATCTCTCTCAAAAATAAATAAACATTAAAAAAAAATTGGATTTAGGATAGGCTATTGTCAGGATATATACCAGAAGCCACATGGGCTCCACTTCCCCCAATCCAGCCCCCAGGTCCCTTCCTCTCTTCAGGCTTACAAGCATCCAGTTACCTTTTCTTTACAGAGCTGTCACCACATACCCCATTTCTTGGGGTTCCTCTCCCAACGGGCTGTAGGGACCTCTCTCTCTCTCTCTTTTTTTTTTTTTTTTTTTAGTTTATTTTCTTTGAGAGAGAGAGAGAGAGCAAGCAGAGCAGGGGCAGAGAGAGGGAGAGAGAAAATCCCAAGAGAAAATCCCAGGCTGTCAGCACGGAGCCTGACTCAGGGCTCAAACTCAAGAACAGTGAGATCATGACCTGTGCTGAAACCAAGAGTCGGATGCTTAACTGACTGAGCTGCCCAGGTGCCCCAAGAACCCCCCTCCCTTTTTTTCTTTTTTTTTTTTCCTTTTTTTTTTTTCTGCCCTCTCCCATTACAAAAACATAACCTATCAAAACACAGAAACCAAACCAGCCCATGGGCCTTTTTTGCTTTATGGGTTACAAAAGTAATGGAAGTAGGTGTAAAAAATATTCAGTTTAAGGACATTCCAAAAGGTCCTGATTCTCAGAAAGTTACAGTGCTTGCTCCTGGTCTGCATATAGTTCCTGCCTTCCTTTCATAGATGGTGGAAGATCATACAATTCCCCCTTTCTTTCTTCAGCCTCTGCCTGTCCGTAGATCTGCAGACCACTCTCTCTAGCATTTGCTTTTAAACATTGGTAGTGGTGAGGGTATCTCCCCCTTTTTTCCTATTAATGTTCCTATAGAGTAAAATTAACCTGGAGGACTTCCAGACTCTGAACCAAGCTGAGAAGAGCAGGGTAATCCTATGACAATTGTCTATCATCTTTTCTGGGTCCAGGCCTTTAGGAAAACCCAATAAAGCTAGGACATCTTTCCTCAGAATTCTGTTCTGGGGCTTTATGAAAGCCAGGTTAAAAACCTGAGATTCAAAAAAGCATCATAATTTGGCAGTTCTCCAACAGAGAAGCCCCTTTTACTTTCTCCATATCTACACAGCTCCTGCCTGAAGAGTCATTAAGTCTCTTTTTTCAAGAATGTCATAAACAAGCCACACAGGGCTTCGAACTCTACATGCCACAGGGCCGGTACTGGCGGCATCGTCTCTCTCCTGGTAACTCCTCTTCCCAGCATCCCCTTCCAGGGTTCCCAGGGGTAACAGTGTCCTGACTCCTCCAGATCCTGGCTCCACTACTCTGTCTCCATCCTTGTCCTTGCCTCCCATGTCCCCACAAATCCTAACCATCTTCCCCTAAACGTTCCCTTAGGAGCTCAACAGATCTCCATAGCCTCATATGCTGTCCTTTTTCTTCTCTCATTCCAGAACTGCCCAGCATTCCCAGTGAGTATGCTGGGTTGGTGGTTCGCACTGTACTGGAGCCTGTGCTGCAAGGATTGCAGGGATTGCCGCCCCAAGCCCAGGCCCCTGCCCTTGGCCAAGCACTGACAGCCATCCTGGGTGCCTGGCTTGACCACATCCTCAGGCACGGGATCCGGTTCAGGTGGGGAGAAAAGGAGGCAGTGGCAGAGGGCTGGATGGAACTGGAAAAAGCGAGGGGGTATAGGTGGGGCGGAGCAGTTAGAGAGGCAGTAGAGGCAGGTGGCCACATTGTACCTTGGCCTTCAGCCTGCAGGGGGCGCTGCAGCTCAGACAAGACTTTGGAGTGGTCCGGCAGTTGCTGGAGGAGGAGCAGTGGGGCCTGTCGCCAGAACTTCGACAGTCTCTGCTCACACTCAACATCTTCCAGAGGCTGGATGGGGCCCTGCTGTGTCTATTCCAGCAGCCCCTGCCCAAGCCTGAAGTCCACAGGAGGCCTCCCTGTTGCTGTGAGTCACTGTTCTCCAACTCCAGGCTCTCCTTGACCTGCCCTTGCTACTTCATGTGCTCCATCCCCCATCCACATCACTGACCTCATATAGTTGTCAAGAGTGGTGGTACCCCTCCTCCTGCCCACTGCCTGTCTTCCATTCCTGCCTTACTAGGTATATGCAATGAGGTCCAGACCATGGAATTGCCCAGCAGCAGCCTCAACAGCTTGGAGAACTTGGAGCCCCCTCTTCGGCCTGGAGCACCCCCAGCCCAGACAGCTCAGCTGCTAAGCACACTATGGGCAGGGGGACCTAGCCCAGAGGCTTACCTGGTGGGAAATCAGCAGGCCTGGCTTGCCCTGAGGCAGCACCAGCGCCCCCGTTGGCACTTGCCTTTTCTTTCATGCCTGGGGACCAGTCCCGAATCCTAAGGAACCTGGGATGCCGAGGCAAAAATTCAGAGCTCCCCATCTCTGGCTGGAAAAGCTCAGCCATTTAGAAGTGCATGTTAAAGAAGCCTACATTGTGAGCCTGAAAGAAAGGATACCTGAGAACCACAAGCTACAAAGAACCTGGACTTAGAAGCTAAGAATCCAAGATCACTCCAGTGCCTGGAGTCCAGAGTAAAGGGCCAAACCACCACAGCCTGGAACCTGGAGGTCAGCATCCTTGGGAGGCTCAGGCCTAGTTCCCCAACAGTGAAGACATCTCAGGGCTAGGCCCTAGAAGAAGGGCTATGGAGTTGGGTCCCTGGGGAAAGGGAAAGAGAAAAAGTGATAGAAAGCAGAAAGCCTAGATGCCACTTCCTCTTAAGTCCCAGGAGCCAGGCTAAACACACAATTCATCAGGAACCACAGAGGTGGAATAGGCATTTCTACATTTGGATCAGTCCCAAGGGTTGTATTACCCTATACTCCCTGTGTTGTTACTATTCAAAAAAAAAAATTTTTTTTTAATGTTTATTCAGTTTTGAGAACCAGAGAGCAAGCAGGGGTGGGGCAGAAAGAGAGGGAGACACAGAATCGGAAGCAGGCTCCAGGCTCCGAGCTGTCAGCACGGGGCCTGACGTGGGGCTCGAACTCACGAACTGTGAGATCATGACCTGAGCCAAAGTCAGAAGTGCTGACCCACCCAGGGCCCCTTCTATTTTAAGTCACTGAATATTAGGCTAAAGGTCCTTCACGTTTAAACTTTGTTTACTCAGAGTTCAATGTGTTTGATCTTCAGTTACTTGAGGAGGCTTTACCTCCCTGGTAGCTGTATAATCCCTGCCATGGCAGTGTCCTCACCGAAGGGACCAGCGCTTGACATGGTGTTAACCTAGATCTGGCACAGCAACATACGGAAAGGGAAAGACCGCAAAAGACGGACTAGTTATCGCAGCCAAGTGCAAGGCTTTTGCATTATTTATTGTTTTCGCCGTGGTACAAGAGGACTATTAATGATAGGTATTTACTGACCGCTTACTTTGGGGCCCTCCATACCCTGTATCGAAACCATCTCCCCGCTGGCCTTCCTCCTCTCGGGGTGGGGAGTCCAGGGCCCCAAGCACCCGGAACGCTAGCTACTGGAGAATCAGAGACCCGCACCCTGAAGAAGCCGGGGGCAGGGAGGGGAGAGCGGCGGTAACGGACACTTCCGCCCGCACAAGGCCTTCCGGTGCGGAGGTCACCATGGCGGCGTCCTTGGCTCGGCTCGGGCTCCGGTCTGTGAAGCAGGTTCGGGTTCAATTCTGCCCCTTCGAGAAGAATGTGGAGTCGACGAGGTACTAGGAAGTGGGGACGGGAAGGGGCGCGCCTTCCTCCCGCTGGGGGTCTAGGGCGTCTAGCCCTCTCGGCCGGACCCTCAAGCTGTTTTCCCACCGCAGGACCTTCCTCCAGGCGGTCAGCAGCGAGAAGGTCCGTTCCACCAATCTCAACTGCTCGGTGATTGTGGACGTGAGGCACGACGGCTCCGAGCCCTGCGTGGACGTGCTGTTCGGTGGGCTGGGGTGGGGAGGCGGGCGGAAGGGGCGGCAGGCAGCCTGCGCGTCCTCAGTCCGGGGCTCGCCGCCCTCGCCGTGCCTGACTCGTTTGTTTCTTCCCCAGGAGACGGGCATCGCCTGATTATGCGCGGTACCCACCTCACCGCCCAGGAAATGCTCACAGCCTTCGCCTCCCACATCCAGACTAGGGCTGCGGCGGGGAGCGGGGACAAGCCAGGCGCTGGTACCGGGCGCTGACAGTGCAGAAGAGATCAACAAGCAGATTTTAGCTTGGGATTGTTAGGACACTTACCTAAGAGTTTGAGAGACTTCGTCACTCGAATCACCATCTGGAGGGCCATGGAGCGCCAAAAAGAAAAAAAAGAGCGAGCCCTGTGACTACTGATCCAACCAACGTTTCTGAAACGAGACATGATTGGAGAGGGATCTGCACAAACTTGAATTTATTTCGTTTTCTTACCATCACTCCCTGCTTAACCCTTTTGAATATGGCTTTTCCCACCACTCACTCAAGGTACCTCTTGCTCTTATTAGCCAAATCCAGTGCTGTTTTTCTCGGTCCTCATAGTTCCATCTCAGTAACATCTGCCACTTTTAATTCACTCCCTTGTGGAAGTTCTCTTCCTCATGGGGTTTTTTTTTTTTTTCTTTTAACCATAAAATTGTACTCTCATCCTTCATTTTCTTCTGTATGTCTGAGCATTTCATCCTGTCATAACTTGAACTCTGGGGTTAAAGCCTACATTTCTGTTTGGCTCTAATCTCAACGACTGTGCTGTGGTCAGGTTACCTACTACCGATTTCCTCCAAGCCCCACCAAACTCTGTGTCCAAAATAGAATTGATAATCTTACATATACATATACTTGCCTCTCCCCCTGACTTCTCCATTCCTTCATCTGCTTCATCTTCTCAGCCACCTGGGCTGGAAACCGCAGCATTATCTCTGCTTCTGCCCTCTCTCTTTCCCTGCATATCCAGTTAGTAAATTCAAAATATTCTTTTTTAAACAAAAGCTTCTGAAATGTTTTCTCCATTCCCACTCACTTTCCTGTATCATTGTATTCTCCCACCCAATCTCCTTTTTTTCTGACCGTTTTTGCTGCTGCTTACTTTTTTCTTTCAAAGCACATCACTGTTTTTATGTCTCACTACTTGTTTCACACTGTGCCCAATGCGTTTTTCATACTAGGTTACCAACTCATTAGTATGGATCATGAAATCGATTTAGAGGGTTAAATCAGCCTTTCAAAAACAAAGTAAAATAGAATAAAAAGTATCAGAGTGCATGGCATGGAGAATGGGAAGTACTCTTTTAAGAAATTTAAGTTTTCAGCATAATCATGAATATATATATAAAAAATGAAGTATGTTTATGTGTGCGTATCTGCAGGTACTTGGTTGCAGAATAGAATTGTTTCTTATCACGGGTTGTAGGAAAAGATGGTTGATGGCTACTGGTTTAGAGAACTTCAGAATTCTTAGACAATCAAGGATCTCTAGACACTGGCTGCTGTGTACTTTGCCAAATACATTTTCCATGACTTTGCTATAGCATTACTACACTGCTTCTCTGCTTGAAAGGGTGCTATCTTCAAGGGCTGTTTTTTTCCCCTCCCCTTTAAAAAAGAAACTACCAAAAACTAAACCAAAAACCTACCAGGAGGCAGTATGGTGTAGTAAAGAGCCAGAATTCCTAAGGTTGAAATCTTAGCTTTGCCCCTAAGTAGTTCTGTGACTGTGGAAAAATTACTTAGTCTCTCAGTGCCTGTTTCCTCATTAGTAAAATTGGGATAGTAGTACCTATCTTCTAGGACTGTTGAGAGGATTAAATGAGTTGCTGTTGTAAGTGCCTAAAACATTACCCGGAGCATATGTGTTATCTAAGAGGCCTTATGCCTCTTATAGCCAAAAGGATACTGACAGCCTAGATTTGAGTTCCCCAGCTCAGTGGCTAGCTGGCTCTTCTGTCTGGCCAGACTTTACCTCTCTCCTCATCTGTAAAAATGGACATGGTTCAGACATTGTTGTAAACATAGATTGAATGCTGGCACTGTGAACTTGAGGTTGGGGCTGTTTTTTCTGTGTCCCCAGCACTTTGCATAGTGCCTGATACATAGTGTGCAATTAACAGTTGTCGAGTTTACAAATATTTACCATCTACCGTGTGCAATTAGTACTGTAACTGTGATTAGTACTGGGATACAAAGATGAATAATGAAACCCAGGTATGTAATAAGTGCTACAGTAGACATGTGAATTAGATGCAATGGTAGCAAGGAAGAGAAAGACATGAGTGACCATTAGGTTTGGTCAGAAGGTGATTGTTGAAAGAGCAAAAAGTCTACTAGTGGAGGGTAGGGCCAGATACCATATTATAGCAAAATTGAAAGCAGATATAT
Source organism: Herpailurus yagouaroundi (assembly GCF_014898765.1). Taxonomy (NCBI): domain Eukaryota; kingdom Metazoa; phylum Chordata; class Mammalia; order Carnivora; family Felidae; genus Herpailurus; species Herpailurus yagouaroundi. The sequence continues at coordinate 9,715,573 of NW_024412452.1, forward strand.
GTAGCATAAAGTACTAGCTTTATATAATGAGTTTGGATGGGAGGTGTGATAGTAGCTAGAGTAGCATAATGATGTCGAGTAGGGTGTTTTAAAGGATGATAGGGACTTGTACTTTATGAAAATACCTTTTAAAAAGTTTTTTTAGTGTTTGAAAGAGAGACAGAGACATAGAATCGGAAGCAGGCCCCAAGCTCTGAGCTGTCAGCACAGAGCATGATGCAGGGCTCAAACCCAGGAACCCTGAGATCATGACCTGAGCAGATGTCAGGAGCTTAACTGACTGAGCTACCCAGGTGCCCCTATGAAAACACCTTTTATGCTAAGGTGCAAATGTTGCCTCCTTCCTACAGCCTTTCCTGACCTGAATATAAGCTATCCTTCTAAGCTGCTTCACTTCCTGGTTTGTAGAAAAGTGGGGGAAATGCATTCTCGAAGTGCATGCACCACCATTCTGGTCCTATTACGGTTCATCTAGATAAGGAATCCTGGACTGAGTGGATATCTGATTTGTCTAAAGTTACAGGTCGCTTGAAGACTGCTGGAACAGGGCCCCTGGATGCCTCAGTTGAATAAGTGTCCCACTCCGGCTCTGGTCATGATCTCACAGTTCTGGAGTTCAAGCCCCACATCCAGCTCTGTGCTGACAGCTCAGAGCCTGGCACCTGCTTCTGATTCTGTGTCTCCCTCTCTCTCTGCCCCTTTGTCTCTCATGCTCTCTCTCTCTCTCTCTCAAAAGTAAACATTAAAAAAAAAAAAAAAAAAGATTTCACGCTTCCTTTTGGGTCCACTCCAGCACACTCCACTTAAGTTGGAAAGAAGGCATGAACGTGGGCAAAACGATCCAGTCTGTTTTAGACACACTTCGGCTCTACGCTAGCCACTTCCTGGCTCTGGGGCCGGGGCCAAGTTACTTGAATTTTCTAGGCCACAGTTTTCAGCCACCTGCCTGGGGCGGGTTAGAGGGCGGTTAAATGTCAACCACTCGGGATGGCGTCTCAGGTTGTTAATATATAGTCATTTGAAAAACAAAACAAAAAAAGCCAACGTGAGATTACTTGTATCTACTAGCCTGTGAAATCCGCAAGGACGCCAAAGAAACGTTAACCCAGGGTACAGCTAGCCCTAAACCACGCGGGTGACGGCGGTTCCGGACTTTGAGACTTAATCTGACGTGGCGGGGCGGGACTTCCGGCGGGAGACGGAAACGGAGCGAGAGGCGCGGACTGGCAGGCGCGGGTGACAGGTCTGTGGTCTCCGGGCGCAGCGCGGAAGCCGGGGAAGCAAGGCAGGACCTGGGCTCCATTGCCGCCTCTCCGAGCACTGCGACGCCGACGTCCGTGCCAGGATGGCTCGGGGCGAGCGGCGGCGCCGTGGAACCCCGGCAGAAGGAGCGCGGATAGCTGAAAGGGTGGTTCGGGGCGGCCCCGCACGACGGGGCGGCGCGGCCCGTGGCGCTGTCGGGAGAGCGGCTCTGGGCGTTGTGGTCCTGTCTCTGGCCCTGGGCCTGTCAGGATTCTGGCTGCTGGCGTGGCACCGTGTGCGGCGGGCGGTCACACTGCACTCCGCACCCTCGGCACTGCCTCCCGACTCTTCCAGCCCCGCCGTGGCCCCGGACCTCTTCTGGGGCACCTACCGCCCTCACGTCTACTTCGGCATGAAGACTCGCAGTCCGAAGCCGCTCCTCACCGGTAACTGGGCCTCGGGGCGGGAGGGCAGGCAGGCGGACTCTTAATCTGGGCGCCCCAGCTTCACGCCAGAACAACAGTGGGGAGGGATGGTTCAGAAGAGTTATGAGGATGAATGATCGTGAAGTTCTCGGAGACCCAGAGGGACAGGTCCCCTGCTCTCTCTTTGACTTACGTGGCCATTCTACCCCCAGGACTGATGTGGGCGCAGCAAGGCGCCACCGCAGGGACCCCTAAGCTCAGGCACACGTGTGAGCAGGGGGACGGCGTGGGTCCCTATGGCTGGGAGTTCCACGACGGTCTCTCCTTCGGGCGGCAACACATCCAGGATGGGGCCCTAAGACTCACGACTGAGTTCGTCAAGAGGCCTGGGGGTCAGCACGGAGGGGACTGGAGCTGGAGAGTGACTGTAGAGCCTCAGGTCAGGGCCTCAGGACACCCTTCCCCCAGCCCAGACTCCCTCCACCCTTTCTTTGCTGCCAGCAAACTCAGTATGTTGTGAAGGTTAACAGCAGGGGCTCTGAATCTGGCTGCCTGCCTTAAACACTTGCCTGTATAGACCATCTCTATTTACTATCCATAATCTGTGGTTTCTGTGTCTGCAAAATGGAGATACAAATAACACTTTACTCATAGGATTGTAGGAATAAAAGAAAATGATGTGTAGAGTTCTTAGCATAGTATGCAACACAAAAACACTGTTTCCCAGAGAACCCTGTGCAAATCTCCATACCTCATCTCACTAGGTACTTACGCTCATTGACCCTCAACGCTGCAGATATATGTTTACCATGTTGCTCCTGCATGGCGTCCCTTTGAGTAAGGCTGGATTTTCAGGAGAGACTACTAATCTAATGCTATGTTTTTCTGTCCTCCTTGGTCACACAGGCCTCGGATACCTCTGCCCTGCCTTTGGTGTCCCTGTTCTTCTATGTGGTGACAGATGGCAAGGAAGTCCTAGTACCAGAGGTTGGGGCCAATGGGCAGTTGAAGTTCATCAGTGGACACTCCAGTGAACTTGGTGACTTCCGCTTTACACTTATGCCACCAACCCATCCAGGGGATACTGCCCCCAAGTATAGCAGGTAACGGGGAAGAGAGTGTGGGGTGATGGTAGGGATGGTATGGATGCTGACTTAGCCTGATATCTATCTCCCCCACTCTACCTTCTTTCCACCAGTTAGTTCCCTTCTCACCAGGCCCCAAGTCCCCTGCATTGCCAAGACCCTCCCATCTTGACTCTCCTGATCACCTCTTATTTCTCTTTATAATCCCCACCATTTTCTCCTGAGTAATATTTCCAATTTATCTTCTTCCCTTCAAGCTACAATGTCTTCTGGTCCTCCAACCCAGGACTTCCCTTGCTCACAGAGATGGTGAAGAGTCGCCTAAGAAGCTGGTTTCAGCATCGGCCCCCAGGGGCTTCCCCTGAACGCTACCTCGGCTTGCCAGGATCTCTGAAGTGGGAGGACAGAGGCCCAAGTGGGCAAGGACAGGGACAAGGGCAATTCTTGATACAACAGGTGACACTGAAAGTCCCCTTTTCTGTGGAGTTGGTGTTTGAATCGGGCAGTGCCCGGGCAGGAGAAAGACAAGCCCTGGCACAGTTGGCAGGCAGCCTGCTCACCCAGGCCCTGGAGAGCCATGCTGAAGCCTTTAGAGAGCGCTTTGAGAAGACCTTTCAGCTGAAGAAGAAGGGGCTGAGCTCTGAGGAGCAGGTTTTGGGTCAGGCTGCCCTCAGTGGCCTCCTTGGTGGAATTGGCTACTTCTATGGACAGGGTCTGGTGTTGGCAGACATGGGGGTTGAGGGGTCTGAGCAGAAGGTGGACCCAGCTCTCTTTCCACCTGTCCCTCTTTTCACAGCAGTGCCCTCCCGATCATTCTTCCCACGAGGCTTCCTCTGGGATGAGGGCTTTCACCAGCTCGTGGTACAGCGGTGGGATCCCCGCCTTACCCGGGAAGCCCTAGGCCACTGGTTGGGGCTGCTCAATGCTGATGGCTGGATTGGACGAGAGCAGGTACTAGGAGATGAGGCCCGAGCCCGGGTGCCCCCAGAATTCCTGGTCCAACGGGCAGCCCATGCCAACCCCCCAACCCTGCTTTTGCCTGTAGCCCACATGCTAGAGGGTGGTGACCCTGCTGACTTTGCCTTCCTCCGCAGGGCCTTCCCCCGTCTGCATGCCTGGTTCTCCTGGATCTACAAGAGCCAGGCAGGGCCAGTGCCACTATCTTACCGCTGGCGGGGCCGGGACCCCGCTTTGCCAACCCTGTTGAACCCTAAGACACTGCCTTCAGGGCTGGATGACTATCCCCGAGCTTCACACCCCTCAGCCAGTGAGCGGCACCTTGACCTGCGGTGCTGGGTGGCACTGGGTGCCCGTGTGCTGGTGCGGCTGGCAGAACAGCTGGGAGAGGCTGAGGCAGCTGCAGAGCTGGGCCCACTGGCTGCCTCGCTGGAGGCAGAGGAGAGCCTGGATGAGCTGCACTGGGCCCCAGAGCTAGGAGTCTTTGCAGACTTTGGGAACCACACAAAAGCAGTGCAGCTGAAGCCTCGGCCCCCCCAGGGGCTGGTGCGGGTAGTGGGCCGGCCCCACCCTCGCTTACAGTATGTGGATGCCTTGGGCTACGTCAGTCTCTTTCCCATGCTGCTGCGGCTGCTGGACCCCAACTCATCCCGCCTTGGGCCCCTGCTGGATGTTCTAGCTGACAGCCGCCATCTCTGGAGCCCCTTTGGTTTGCGCTCCCTCGCAGCCTCCAGCCCCTTTTATGGCCAGCGCAATTCAGAGCATGATCCTCCCTACTGGCGGGGTGCTGTGTGGCTCAATGTTAACTACCTAGCCTTAGGGGCTCTCTACCACTATGGTCATCTGGAGGGTCCCCACCGGGCCCGGGCTGCCAAGCTCCACAGTGAGCTCCGTGCCAATGTGGTAGGCAATGTGTGGCGGCAGTACCAGGCCACAGGTTTCCTTTGGGAGCAGTATAGTGACCGGGATGGGAGGGGTATGGGCTGCCGCCCTTTCCAAGGCTGGACCAGCCTTGTCCTACTGGCCATGGCTGAAGACTACTGAAGGGGAAGGGTGAGAGGGGAGCCAGGCCCCCACTCTGGACTAAAGGGACCAGGTCCCTAGCTTCTGCCCCCAGTTCTCAGATACTAGCGCTTCAAACTTTCCTCAGCTCATCTCAGGTGTCTCCTTACTGTCATCCCACATAGCCCCGGGGTGAATGTGAATTCAGAGTCTATTTTTCTAAATAAATTGGAAAACCATGCCAAACTCCATTGCTTTTGCCAATTTTGCCTCACCAAGAAGTCTTAGCTCAGTCCAGACCTTAGAGCTGCCTGCTTTTCTTCAGAGGAGGTTGGGAAACGTGGCTATTACCTGTCCCCTCAAATCCAGTCAGGTCAAGTGCGATGCAGAAGTTCAGCACCAGTCCACCCAAATTCACAAGCAGCTGGTTCACATCTCTTTAATGAGATCAAAGGCTTCTGTGTATGTTTTAGGGGGTAGAGCTAGCACAGTCCCCCAAACACAGCCACTCTCCTCAGGATTCCACCCCTTTCAGGCAGATTCGAGGAGGCAGGGAAAGGCCAAGGAGAACTCAGAGGAGTTGGGGCCAGGGCTGTTTCTGGTGGGCAAGTAATCCACCCGCCCTCCCAAAACTGATTATGGGATGTCCCCTTCACTGGAAGCTAGCCCCACAGGAGAGACCTGGGGCACAGGATCAAGGGGCAGCACACAAGGGTCCTCCAAATCTGGTGGAGTGGCACTAGCCCTAGCTTCCTTGATTGGCTCGCCCTCACTGGAGTCAGGACAAGGGCAGAGCTCAATACCTGAGTCACCAGTCAGGCGGCGATAACGGCAGGATGGGGGCGTGGGGGCGGGGCTCACCCCTGCCCCAGGCTCATCCTCTTGATGAGGGGGGGCACTCTGGTGGGAGGAAACACCTTCCACATTTGTTCCCTCGCAGTGGGTAGGGCAGCTAGAAGCAGAGGAGCAGCAGGTACGTTCACTGGAAGCAGTCAAGGGGCAGCCTGAGGCTGCAGTGTAAGGAGGCGGTGGTGTGCCAGGGCGGTGAACCACATCCTCGTAGGCAGGGGGTTTGAAGGCGCTGAGAAGGCCTGCAGGAAAGAATGGTATGGTCGGTGGGGCAACCAGCAGTGGGGTAGTAGTATCTTTGCTATTAGGTAAAGTGTGCTTTGAAATGTCTGAAAAGGGAATGTGGGGATGATTCAGGGTTCTGGGTTGGGAGGGGCCGCTGGTAGTGAGCCCAGAGCCTCAAGCCACTCACGAAGGTCAAGTAGTGAACCGGAAGGGACAGGGCCAGCCCCATGGCATGCCCCATGGTAGGCCAACAAGTTGATCTCACGCTGCCGCTGCTGTTGCTGCAGCCGGAGTTTAGCTCGTCGATGACGGAAGGCGCAACAGCAGCTAAAGAGGATGAGGACAGTCCAGAGCAGCCAGAACCCTGCAAGGGGTGAGGGAGGGTCTTAGATACCTCCCATGCAGAGAAAGGTCCATGAAGACTGGAATTTTGAGGCCCAAGGGCAGGTGGGCAGAAGGACCCGAGAATAGCCCCCTTGGAGACTCACACCAGAGCTCATAGTAGTAGGTGCAGCAGCCTGTCTCCCCGCAGCAGTGACCACTCTCACAGAGGTAGGGCTGGTTGTTCACTCCTGGGCACAGCTCTCGAAGCTGGGAGCAAGGAGGCACTTAGAACCAAGGGAGATTCCAGCCCCAGGCACTGTCCACCCCCACCCCGCTGCATGCACGGACACAGTCCCACCCTGTGAACCAAGCTGAGCTCAGAGACCTATGGGGAGGGGAAGAGTGATGGAGAGAGGAGTGTTCAAATGTCAGAAGGGCTGTCGACGTGAAGGCCTGTGAAGGCATTTGGAATAGCAAGTATCTATCTAGAGAACTAAATGCACAGTGTGGACATACAAAGAGGCAGATTTCAGTTCTGCATATAGGAGACCTCTCACACTCAGGCTGGCTCCCCAGGGTGTTTTCTGTTAACAGAGTGTCTGGGCAGAAGCCAGAGGGCAGTCTGAGCCATCTCAAAGTCTCAGACAATAGGTAAGGGGTTTAAGGTAATTTCCAATGTTAAGATGCTTTCATTATCCTCCCGGGGCCTGCCTCCCCACCCCCAAGCTGGGTCTTTCCACCCTTGGGTCTCAGGCTTCCTAGGGTATAGGAAGGGCCATATGAGACCCAGAGCAATGCTCCCAACCACATGGGACTGCTGTGGATGATAAACGATGGCATCCAGGGCATGAGTCTGGGTTCCAGCTCTTCTCCAAATTGCTCCCTCAAGAGAAGACGCTGCCCGACTCTGTTGTGACAACACGCACACAGAAAAACATCACAAATAACTGTTGCAAGACAGAGGGAGCTTCCCTGGGCCTCACTATGCCTCTGGTCACTGGAGAGCCACTGCAAGCTTCCACTGCAGCCATGGGATGGGGTCTAAGAAGCTGCAGGCAAAGTCAACTGCATCTACGTTACAAAGTTTAGACAGAATAGAAGGGACATGTTTAGGAACTTCACAGTACCTTTGGCTACCTGAGTTCCTCCCCAACCCCGCAAAAGGAAGGGACAAGGAAAGGGAAAAGAGAAATAAATGGCTGTCGTGATAGGCTTTTGGAACAGTTGGGATACCTGCTGTTGCGGCACCCGAAGTGCCCCCCAGGCTTCCTCGCTGCGGTTCCCGCTGCTGGCCTGAGCCATGCCTCCACCTACAGCCCCCTGTAGACCACAGCCTCCTCTATTGCCAGGCGCCCCGCCCCTGCCACCTCTGCCATGGTCCCTGCCCGGCCCATCTTCTCTGCCGCCACCATCATTCCGCGGCCGGAGCTTCCATCCGGGGAGAGCGCTGCCAACTAGGACCCAGATTGCTCGGTCCTACCAATCAGCAGCGCCCGCCGGCGGGCGGGCCAATAGCAACGGACCAGAGGTTTCTCCCAGTGACCAATCTACAGCAGTGCCTCTGCCACTCTCCCAGACAACAAGAGCTTACACAGACAAAGAGTGGGGTAAGGTTCGACCCACGGCCCTGACTGACAGCGACAATAGCCAATATGGACAACAGAACGGGCTCTGCGTTATCAACCAATGAACGGCCGCCCAGAAAAGCAAAGTTTCTGCTGATTGGCTTGAGCGCTATTTTCGGGATGACGCCGAAGGCCCAACCAAGCCAGGTAACTCCGATGAAGAGGCGGGGGGGGGG
>NW_024412452.1:9728482-9731718 GCF_014898765.1 Herpailurus yagouaroundi
AAAACTCAGGGTTACCCTTGACTCCTTTGCTACCCCTTCCCTGACTCCTAACAGGTGTCTATTTCCAAAATAGATCCAGAATCCATCTGATTTCCTCCTTCTCCACAATTTCGCCTTGGTTCAAGCCACCACCCCATCTTTCACCTGATTCCTACAGCTTCCTGGCAGATGTTGCTTCTACTCCTTACCTCCACGAAGAAGCCAAAGTAATCTACCAAAATATAAATCAAATGTATCACTTTCCTGCAAACAATACTTTCATGGCTTAGTCACACTTATTTTTCTCCTTGACCAATACTAGGCATGTTCCACTCTCAGGGTCTTTGCACCTGCTGGTCTCTGCCTGAAAAGCTCCCCTGGTATTGGAAATGTACTTTCTTCAGAGAGGTCTTCCCTGACTACACTATCTAACATTTCTTCTCCACCACTTTCTATTTCATCACCCTATCTTTGTTATAAACCGTGCTCTTCAAAATTATTTACTTACCCCTCTCCCCCAACACACACACACACACACACGCACGCACACACACGAATACCACTCCATGAGAACAGAAACCTTTTCTGTCTTTTTTTCACCATCGATATCCCCACTGCCTAGTAACATTCTTGGGACATGAGAAATTCTCATTATATGTTTAGCAAGTGAATAAAGAATGAACCGACTTACCTGTCGAGCAGTGAGCAGCCTTTCGTTGATCTCCTTCTTGAGATCTCCATTGTCATCCAGCTCTCCCTTTTCCAGGGCATCCAGCCACCTCTGTTCCTCCTCTTCCTCTTGACCCCCTAAGCCCCCCGACAGGTCCCGAAGTGGGGAGGGGGATAGATTACTGTCTTCATCTGGAAAGCAAAGTTGGAAAGCTAAAAGTAAAATTGTTCAGATGGGGTACCCTAATTTAGCCAAGTTAATACTGGGACACTCAAAATTCTCACCATCCTCAGAACCAACCCTCCTCCTTTAATCAGGTATAATGAGAAACCCAGTTTCCCCACCTCCAGATCCTTCTCACCCAGCCAGGCACGGTACTGCTCAAGGGGGACTCCTTCCATAGGTTCCTCTTCATTGTCCACAACCATAAGGGGAGAGGGTGATCGAGGACCTTCAGGTATCACAGTGAAAGTAGGAACACTGCAGAAAAGCAACCACTGTGTAAGCTGAACAGTTGTCTCCTCCTGCTTGGTAGCCTTTTCCAGTCCTCCCCTGCACCCTCTTGGGTTCTCGCTACCTTAACCTCAGCCCTGAAATCAGTGTCCATTCTCTTCTATTGGAAAGCCCAGAGAGCTTCTTCTACCTCTGCTTGCTCCTAAAGTTCCTCAAGTAAAACCTTGGCTTTCTTGGCCTCACCTCTTGGTGCCCAGGACCTGCCCACCCAGCTTGATTTTGAGTTTAAGCTGGGGCTTGGCAGGTGACGGCTGCGTCGGCCCAGCCTCCTCTTCCTGATGGTGTTTCTTCTTGTGTTTTTTCTTGTGCTTCTTGTGCTTTTTCTTGTGCACTCCATGGCCGTGGGCACCCGCCAGACTCAATTCCAGTGCTTCCCCTGCGTAAGGAAAGCCTGTCAACAGTGGACCACAACAGCCGGGCAGGGAAAGCCTTGAAGAACCCAATACCCCCGAAGGGGCCCACTCTTCCCGCGGTACACGCTGTTACCATAACAACACCTCCGCCTTTCTCCTTCCCACCTGTGGCTAAGTACCCCGGAGGCTCGGAAGAGCAAAAAAAGGGACTCCTTTTCTGAGAACGCCTAACTTGCTTTACCGACCCGCGCCTACCCGGTTCAGGGGCTTCCATAGCCCCAGAGGTGCTCCCGCGCCGCCACAGCTTGCTCATAGGGTCCTGCAAGGAAAGGGGACTGGAAAAGATAGGAACACATGCTTAATTGCCTTTTCCGCCCCGCGGAAGAACTGACTCCCGCAAAATAACAAGCTACTTCCGGTGCGTAACAACCATGCTTGTGCGGGGCACGCTCGGAGGCTAAAATCGTCCCTGAGAAACAATGAAACGTCTAACGAAAGTTCCGGACCTCTGAGGCTGGGACAGCTTAAAAGGGCACGGCTTTGCCTTCGCTTCGTCTCCTCACACTCGGTTCCAGGACTCAGGGCGGGCGATTCAATTATTATTGTACCTAAACGTGGAAAGCGTGTACTCTGGACCAAATTCGGTGCTTAGGCTATGAGGATACAAAGATGAACATGAACAATTTCCCCTGCTTTTGAGGAGCTCACAGCGCACTGGAGGAGTACGTAAGAAACTATACTGCCGGTAAATGGCAGATGTATTTAATAGGACAGGTACCCTAGGAGCAGAGCAAACTGTATTTAAGCCTACATTCTCATCAGTAGAGAAATGATGAATGAATTATGGTGCACCTATACAATCTGGAACACTTTATTGCCAACAAAAGTTAAGAGTGATAAGTAACTGATAACATTGACATGGAATTTAGATCCTAATGGGTAATAGCACTGGAGACGATCTAAGTGTCCCTCTAACGAAACACCAAAGTAATTTGGTGTATGGACTTGGCACATCCATACAATGGACAGCTATGCTGCTATTCAGAGGAATGAGCCCTCCGAATGCTCCCAAGAAACTAGTGACATCAATTCTGATAGGTGACTAAGAGGAACAAGGGTGAAGGGAGACTTATTTTTCAAAATATACACTTTTGTGCCTTTTTAACTCTGTATAAGATATGTGTCTATTTTACCTAATAAAAAAAGAAGAACATGGGGTGCCTGGCTGGCTCAGTCGGTTAAGCGACAGACTTCAGCTAACTAAGGTCATGATTGTATGGTTCATGACTTTGAGCCCCATATCAGGCTCTCTGCTGTCAGTGCAGAGTCTGCTTCAGATCCTCTGTTTCCCTCTCTCTGCCCCTTCCTCCCCCCTCTCAAAAATAAGTAAACATTAATTTTTTTAAATAAAAAATAGTTTTTAAAAAGAACAACAAAGTAGATCTGTATGTGCTGATATATGAAATAAGAAAGGTGAGTTTCAATATGATGTGATTGCATTTAAAAACTGTAATATGCTTCTCGGGGCGCCTGGGTGGCGCAGTCGGTTAAGCGTCCGACTTCAGCCAGGTCACGATCTCGCGGTCCGTGAGTTCGAGCCCCGCGTCGGGCTCTGGGCTGATGGCTCAGAGCCTGGAGCCTGTTTCCGATTCTGTGTCTCCCTCTCTCTCTGCCCCTCCCCTGTTCATGCTCTGTCTCTCTCTGTCCCAAAAATAAATAAA
>NW_024412452.1:9731818-9742698 GCF_014898765.1 Herpailurus yagouaroundi
TGCTCTGTCTCTCTCTGTCCCAAAAATAAAAAAAAAAATAAAAACGTTGAAAAAAAAAATTTAAAAAAAAATAAAAAAAAAACTGTAATATGCTTCTATATATATAGAAAAAAATGAGGAATGCATACTACACCTTAATTGTGGTTATCTTTAGAAGTTGGGGTTGGGGAACTTCTACTACCTAGATCTGTGATGAATTTTCTTACAGCCAGTATATATCAAATTTATAAATAGAAAAATGTACCGCCTATATACAAATGTTTAAGTATGTACAAGATGTGTGTCTGAACTAGATAGCATCACGGAACAAAGAAAGAACTGATTCAAGAGACATTTCAGTGACAAAATTAAAAGGAATCAATGAAATTATATATGAGAATTCACGAAGAAGTCAATGTTGTATAATGATTAAGATTAACAGAATGGACTTTGGAGTCAGACTATCCTATTATAAAAAAAATAGTTCCACTAGGGGCGCCTGGGTGGCGCAGTCGGTTAAGCGTCCGACTTCAGCCAGGTCACGATCTCGCGGTCCGTGAGTTCGAGCCCCGCGTCGGGCTCTGGGCTGATGGCTCAGAGCCTGGAGCCTGTTTCCGATTCTGTGTCTCCCTCTCTCTCTGCCCCTCCCCCGTTCATGCTCTGTCTCTCTCTGTCCCAAAAATAAATAAACGTTGGAAAAAAAATTAAAAAAAAATAGTTCCACTATTTATTAGCTGTATAATCTTGAACTAAAAAGTTATTTAAGCTTTCTGAACCCTAGATTTCAGCTTTGTAAGATGGAATGAAGTAGGAGTTACTTTAGAAGGCTCTTTCAAGGAAAAAAAGTGAATCAAGAATGCAAAGTACTTTGTACCTGGAAAATAGTAGATGTTCAATAAGCAAATGACAACAACAATACTTGACTTCTGCATTTCTGGCCCAAGTATTTAGAGGGAGCGTAGTGTTTTAAATAAGAAAGTGAACATAGGAAGAGAAGAAAGTATGAGAATCAGTTATTGTTGCCCAAGGTGAATTTGAAATGCCTGAGTGAATGCCCAGATGGAGATGGAATACCGACAGGAGAAGCCAGTGCAAAAGGTGTGAGTATGGGTGTCATCAGCATAGAAACAGAGGTGCCCCCAAAAGCATGGGAATAGATGAGACATTCCAGAATGAACAAGCAGATGAAGAGGAAAAGACCAGGAACAGATCTGAGTGATCATCTGTCCTGGATAGGCAGGCAGAGTGGCCAGGCAGAGTTGAGAAGAAGAGGCCAAAAGAGGGCAAGAAAGTCATACTTCAACAGATGAAGGCTGTGATCAGTTATGTGTAGTCCTGCAGAGGGCAGGCTGAGCTCCTAGAAGGAGATGCATTCTAGCAGGTGTGAAGGCAATAGTCCTGTATCACCAGGGGTTAAAGTGAGGGACCACCTACAGTTAGTATTTGTCAAACACAGTATAATTTATAACCTGCTTTCATATCCTTCTCTCCCTTGATCTCCATGGCAGCTCTGTAAGAGCTACTATTGTTACCTCATGAAGAAACTGAGGCTCAGAGAGGTTAAATGATTTAGTCAAAGTCACATAGTTAGGGAGTGTTGAGCCAGCCTCCAACAGAGGCTTCCTGACACCAGGCTCAGTGGTATTTCCTCAACATCCTGATGCCCAGCAGGGAGCAAGTGGCAACAGCAAGTAGCTGCTAGCTTCGTTATTTTGTTTTGTTTTGGTTTTGCTTTGTTCAGAAGAGATTTAAGCATGTTTGTAGGGTAAAAGGAAGAACTTTATTCTTCTGAAAGAGTTCTTGGCCTTATTTTAAAAATATAATTTATTTTGTAATAATCGCAAACATACAGAAAAGTTGCAGGAAGAGTACAAAGGACTCTCTTACTTCCTAAAATCAGATTCTGCAATTGTTAACATTTGTCATTACCCCTCCCCCTCATTATCATTACTTCTTTTCTGATCTCAGACAAAGTTGCAGACCTGATGCCATTTCCCCCTTAAATATATCAGCAAACAAGTACTCTGTTCTATAACCTTTGTGCAACCCTCCCAATCAGGAAATTAACATTGATAGAACGTGACCATCCAATCCACAGAGGGCATTCAAGTTTGACCAGCTGCCCAATGTCTTCTTTTCCTTTCTAGCCCAGAATCCAAATCCGGAATCATGCATTACATTTTCTTATTGTATCTCTTTGATTTACTTTAATCTGGAACATTTCTGCACTCTTTCCATATATTTCATGACCTTGACAATTTTAAAGAGTACAGACCTGGAGCACTTGGGTGGCTCAGTCAGGTAAGCTTCCAACTTCAGCTCAGGTCATGATCTCATGGTTCATGGGTTCAAGCCCCATGTGGGGCTCTGTGCTGACAGCTCAGAGCCTGGAGCCTGTTTCAGATTCTGTGTCTCCCTCTCTCTGCCCCTCCCCAGCTTGCACTCTGTCTCTCTCAAAAATAAATAAACATTAAATAAATAAAAAATAGATAAAGAGTACAGACCTTTGGGGGCTCTTGACTGGCTCAGGCTCATTTGGTAGAGCATGCAACTCTTGACCTCAGGGTTGTAAATTTGAGCCCTACATTGAGTGTAGAGATTACTTAAAAACAAAATTTTTAAAAATGCTTATTTATTTATTTTAAGAAAGAGAGAGTAGGAGAGGGGCAGAGAGAGAAAATCCCAAGCATGCTCTGTGCCGTTAGCATGGAGACCACCATGGGGCTCAAACTCATGAACCACAAGATCATGACCTGAGCTAAAATCAAGAGTTAGTTGCTTAACCAACTGAGCCACCAGGTGCCACAAGTGTATTTATTTTTGAGAAAGAGAGAGCACGCATGTGCAAGTGGGGGAAGGGCAGAGAGAGAGGTAGGGGAGGGAAAGAGAGAATCCCAAGAAGGCTCTGGCATTGTCAGTATGGAGACTAACACAGGGCTCGAACCCACAAACCATGAGATCATGACCTGAGCCAAAACCAAGAGTCAGATGCTTAACCAACTGAGTCACTCAGGCACCCCCAAAATGAAATCTTTAAAAAAGGGGGGAACAGGCCTTTGGTTCCTTAGGATGCCCCTAAACCTGGATGCATCTGGTGTTTCCTCATGTCTAGATTCATAATTGTTGGCCGGAATACTACACAAAGAAGACTGTGCTGTGTTCTTCTCAGTGTATCACATCAGGAGGCACATGGTATCAGCCTGTCTCACTATTGATGACGCTAACCTTGATCACCTGGTCACAGTGGTGTCTGTCAGTGTTCTCCACTGTAAAGTCTCCATTGTTCACTTTTGTAATTAATGAGTTATTTTCTGGGGATATACTTTGAAACTACTCTGATAATCCTGTTCCCCATCAAACCTCCATCTACCAAGCTTAGTATCCATTGACAAATACTCTGTGAATCAACAATATGTAATAATTGCCAACGTAATCTTTCTACTTCCATTATTGCATCTACATGTATTATTAGTGGGCATGCTACTGTGAAGGGGTGCTTTCTTTTCTTACATTCCTTTACATATGAATTATTTATATCATTTTCTGTTTCAGTCAGTGGGTTGTAATCCATTAGTACCATTATTCATTTTGATGCTGAAACATGTCCCAGGTTTGGTCAGTGGGCATTTCTTTAAGATGATTTCTGGGTCCTTTTGACATGTCTCCATCGTTCTTTGAGCACTTTTTTACTTTCTAACACTACAAAATGTTTTGGGCTCATCTTGTCCTTTCCTTTGAAAAGGGTGGGAACCAAGAGAGGCCAGGAAGTAGGAACATGTGGCTGAGGTGGCACTGAGCTACACCAATGACACCACCAGAACCTGCTGATGAGGATTTCCCTGTTGGCACAGCCACCTGCTCCCCATGGGCTGCAGGTGCAATGATTATATCATGAACTCTCCCTGGGTCTTGTTTTCACTTGTTCAAGATTCAAAGTCCAGTTGGGAGCATTCCAATTGGTTGGCTTAGGCCAAGCGCTTATCCCTGAGCTGTGAAGAAGTGTGAGAGAGGATGAATAACCTTCTCCAGATGCCATAATGAGGGTAGAGCCTCAGCCTACCAATATTGTCCACAGTAGGGGACCATGCAGAAATAGGAGGATGATTTGAACACCAGGTGACTGACAACCCCTTCTCCGGATATCTACTTCATAGTTGGAGAGACAGAGACACAGACATAAGTAAAGGAAAAAGTTGGAAAGATTATGCACCCAACCAGTAGTACGCTGGTAAATTTTTAACAAAAGCTCCCCGAGAGAAAAGAAAAAAAAACAGCCCTGATTTATGGTGTTCACCTGTTTCTGTTGTGTAACTACTCTCACCATGCCCAATTTCAAATGTGACATGATGGAACACAGGAATTTAGGAAGAGACATAGCATTTCCACTGTGTGTGTGTGTGTGTGTGTGTGTGTGTGTGTGTGTGTATACTATTGATACAAATAACCTCAACAGATAATAGAAAAATAGTGAAATGAGGAAGTGATGAATTTTGAGTATTTGTCACCTTTGCTTTAATAGAATTTATTTGTGAGGTTTTAGATTTAATTTTTAATCAAAGCTGTGTTTAACACCTGAAATGCACAATTCTAGGCAATTTAGCAGTTGTCTCTTATGAGCTAGTGTGAGGCCTCAGTACGCCATGGCACTAAATGTCTCAATGTTTTTCTCTGATGCTGAGGAAGGCATGCTTTTATTCATTTATTTTTTACTTTATATTATTTTTATTTTATATTTTATTCTATTGTATTCTATTCTGTTTTACTTCATTTTATTTTTAAATTTTTTTTTCAACGTTTATTTATTTTTGGGACAAAGAGAGACAGAGCATGAACGGGGGAGGGGCAGAGAGAGAGGGAGACACAGAATCAGAAACAGGCTCCAGACTCTGAGCCATCAGCCCAGAGCCCGACGCGGGGCTCGAACTCACGGACCGTGAGATCGTGACCTGGCTGAAGTCGGATGCTTAACCGACTGCGCCACCCAGGCGCCCCTATTTTATTTTATTTTATTTTATTTTATTTTTAAGTAGGCCTCATACCCAGTGGGGAGCCCAATTCAGGGCTTCAACTCAAGGCTATGAGATCAAGACCTGAGCTGAGATCAAGAGTCAGACCATTAACCAACTGGGACATCCAGGCACCCCGTATTTTGTATTATTTTTAAATGTCAAATTAGGAGTACATTAGTTTTTTTTTTCCAACTGTATGTGTGTTTTCAAATAAGAATTTAATTTAAAAAATAAATCAATCCACAAAACTGTTGGCCCTTGTTTCTCCACTCCTATTCAGGCACAGTGTCAACTGGCTTCCCTGACCCATCACAACCTCCTCCAACTGATTTATGAAAGAGGCTGCCGGATTATGATCTCTAAAATACAACTCTAGCTATCCCACTCCTTTTGTAAAATCTTCAGTCACATGGAATTCAGATTCCCAGGCAGGATGTGAGCTCCACTTCCTTTCCAGACATCTTCTATTCCTCCACCTCTTGCAGGGGTTTTCAAACCCTTCCAGAGAGGGAGAGCACAAGCTCCCCGGGGTGGGGTGCAGGGCAGCTGAGGGCCTGTGGAGAGGACAGTGCTTGAGGCTCCAGCCCTGCTCCCATCACAGCAGCTGCTTGCTTCTATTTCACATATTCCAGGTAAGATTTCATTCTGTTGCTAAAAAAAAAAAAACAAAAACAAATAGTGTTTGAAATGAACCCTTTTAGTCCAACAGCATGGCTCATCCCAGTCAGGTACTCTCAAATCTGCATGTTGACTTGAGGCATTTCCTGTATTCATTTACTTCAATGATGGTTGATTGAGTACTTCCTTTGTGCCGGGCACAGGGCATAAAGCAGTTGACAAGACAGATTGTTCCTCCCTGGGGAATTTACAGTTAAGGAGAATGACAATAGAGGGGCGCCTGGGTAGCTCAGTCTATTAAGCATCTGACTTCAGCTCAGGTTATGATCTCATGGTTCATGAGTTCAAGCCCCACATTGGGCTCACTGCTGTCAGCGCAGAGCCTGCTTCCGATCCTCTGTCTCCCTCTCTCTCTGCCTCCCCTGCCGGCACTCTTCCCCTGTTTCTCAAAAATAAATAAACATTTAAAGATTAAAAAAAAAAAAAGAATGACAATAGATATTTGAAGAAATAAACAATTCTGGGGTGCCTGGCTGGTTCAGTCAGTAGAGCATATGATGGTGACTCTTAATCATGAGGTCATGGGTTTGAGCCCCACATTGGGGGTAGAGTTTACTAAAAAAACAAAAATGAAACAACAACACTAAAAAAAAAAACAAAACAAAAAAACCCAAAGCCTTTCCCCTTCCCTCTCCTCACCCACTCTTTGAGGTTTATCTCAGAGGCCATGGATTTTATAAAATCTTTTGATCGGACTTTCCTACTGACCAGAAGAATTCCCTTCTCCATGTAACTGTATATCAAGGCTGTTTGCGGTTTTCCTCCCCAGCATCCATTCCCTCACCTTCTGGTGGTAGTACTGAAACAGTCTTTGGGAAACCACCTCTCCCTTCCCTCCTCTCCTCAGTCAATAGGTTCCAATTGGTCTCTGGGAGTGGGCAAGTGACCCAGGTCTGGTCGACTGGCATGTAGAATCCTCCCTTAGCCACAGTGATTGGTTCAGGTCGGTCGACCCCTCTGGCTACAGAGGTTGGACAAATGATCCCAGATGGCCCGTAGTGAATCCAAGACATGGGTAGGATGTTCAGGAAACAGATGCTGTCTTTTTCCCTGAATTTAAGCCTGAAAAGTTATAGACCCAGAATTTTCGGAAACAATCTCATGCTGTGGAGAGTGAAGCCAATGTGGAGCAAAGTAGAGGTAGATGACGGGAAGAGGCAGGATCCTTGGGACGCTGAATGCCTGAGTCAAGCCACATCTAAAGCCTGGCCTCTGGATATTTTAGTTCCTTAAGACAAGAAATTTCCCCTTTTGCTGAAGTAATCTTAAGTCAGGTCTTCTAGAAGAACATTTGAGTAATTTGCCGTAGCAGAGCAATTCTGTCCTCTCTAAAGTTAAAGGCTACTATTTCTCCGACTCCAGCCCATCTGCTATGAAGGAGACTTACTCTCAAGATTTATTCACTTATTTATTTAATTTTATTAATCTATCAAGTTCTCTCCAGTAAGTTCTAGAATCCCCAAAAGACTAATCAGTGTGGTCAGCAAGCTAATACTCTGCCATTTCTTTCTCTGTCACTAGGCTCTGTGGGGTGAGGAGGGCCCCCTCTTCTGCACAGACTGAGAGTGTTAATCCTGTCTTGCCCATCCAGCAAAGCAGCTGAAAAATAGTCAACATTGAGGTCAATGATCAACTCACCCTCGTAAGGCACTTATCATCTGGGTCCAGATCGCTGAGGTCACCTGTGCCCCATCCAAGGACACAAGAGTGCTGCACCTGCTCCTTTGTCTTCATAGCTCCACTTTTGGAGCAATTGCTTTATGTCAGACACTATGCTGGGCATCTTACACCCATTCTCATATGGAATCCTCATAGCAACCGGAGGAATGGAGATAATTACTATACCCCCATTGAACAGATGAGAAAACTGAAGCTCAGTTCAAGACTGAGTCGAGGCTCCACAGTTAGTAATTGACACAACAGGATTCCAAAACATGCTTAAGCATGGCCCCGGGATTGGGTGGATGGGCAGGTAGAGAATGGAGGACCTAAAGCGGGAGGGGGACGAAGAGACATTGAGACTGTAGGAAGTTGAAACGATCACTTCAGAAGCTGCTTGGTGTGGAACTGGGGACGGTCCCGGGGCCCGGCTAGAACCGCAGTGTGCCACGCAGTGACCCCAGGTGGCCACGGGATTTTCCGCGCGCAGGTAGTGGGGCTTGCCAGGTGGGGGAGGCGGGCGGGGCGGGGCTTCCCTGGGTCCGCCCCTTTCCCAGGTGAGGCGCCTGAGACCTGGGCGCGACCGGATGACGCGCCCCCGCAGTGTTTGAGCAGTGTAGGGTGCCTGGCTGTGGGGTTGTCGGGCCAGGACTGCTTGGTGCCTCGGGACTGGCTCGGCCGGCCTGGCCTTTGGCGGGGGTGGAGAAGGAGGGTGCCGCGCCCTGCCCAGCCCAGGTGTCGTCTCCGGGGGCGGAGTTTGGGAATCCGGCTGCGGGAGATTCCCAGCCGGACTGGCTGGCGGACGTCGAGGAACAGAAGCGGACGAGATCGGACACAGCTGGCGGCTCCGGGAACTCACAGAGCAGGTAAAGGCGCGGGGTCGCCAGCATGTTCTCCCGAAACCACCGGAGCCGGGTCACCGTGGCCAGGGGCTCCGCCCTGGAGATGGAGTTCAAACGCGGCCGCTTCCGACTCAGCCTCTTCAGCGACCCGCCCGAGGTGAGACCCGCGTCCCGGCCTCCCCCTTCCCCCGGCTCCTGCAGCCCCGGCTGCCCTCGGCCCCCCGCCCCCGCCCGCGCGCACGCCGAGGGGCGGAGACGCCGCGGTCTGGGTTCTAACCGGTTGTTGACTTCAGAAGTGAGGCGCGCACCGTCTGAAAGTTAATCAAACCTGTGCCACCCCCGACACTCCCTGACCAGTTGGGATGACTTGTCTCTGCCTGGAAAAACTCCGGGTTGGCTTGAGTTTAAGGGTCCGCAGGCTCGATTCCCAAAGTGTGCCTGGACCCGGCCTATCCTGCGCATCCCGCGGCGAAGGGAGGTGAGCGGGTAGGCGGGCCCCAAACAGCTCGGATTCGTTTGGGCTCCCTCTTCTTCCTCGGCCGCCAGCCCTATCTCACAACCTGTCTCAACCATCTGGGACAGCCTTCATCACCAACTCGACTTCTAGGCCAGGTCTGACCACTTAGTCGCTGAAGCCCTCCCCAACTGCTCCTCTGTGCCCCTGAAGGGCTGGGAGTGTGTGTGGTGGGGCGGGGGAGTCCCTTTTAATGATTTGGGCGTTTACCACACCAAAACTTTGCAGCCCAGTCTCTAGTCACAATTTCGGCTCTACCCCATTACCTACCTAGTCTGAGCCCTACCTGTAACTCCCCGTAGAGGCTTGGGAGCGGCTGAACGTTGTGGGCCTGAGTTAGGACCGAGGGCAGTAGCGACAGCAAAGAGGCTGTCCCCAAGGTCACCTCTCCTTCCCTGCAGGACCTGTAAAGGGTTAAGTGAGGGGGCCTTCCTCCCGCCCCCCTCTCCCTCCGGGCCGAGATTCCAGGCCTGGCTTCTGCCCTTTCCCCCCAGCCTGCCCAGAACAAAGGCCCTTTCACATCCACCTCCCGGTGTCCCGGGCCTTCTCTGACTCAGAAGCCAGTGGACCTGGGGGAGAGGGGCTTTGTCGGGTTCCTCACGAGCAACCCAGCGTGTGACCAGCGTGGGGGAGGGAGAGGCGAGGCCTGGGGACCAAGAGGAGGGGCCTGTGGGCTGGGGCCGCCCCTGGGATAAGCTGGGCCTAAGGGGCCAGAGCAGAGGAGCCAGAGGAGCCAGAGGAGCCGGGGCGGAGTCGCAGGGCCCGCCGGCCGCTGAGGGGAGTGTGACTCCGTGGGCCGGGTTGGAGGTGGTGGGGCGGGGGGGGGGGGGAGGGGGGGGGGCAAAGCTGCAGCTGGCTGGGAATCGGGGCTGGTTTCCTGTCTGGAAGGGAAGGGGCCCGCAGAGGGGAGCGGGGGCAGCAGCAGACAGGCACACCCCTGCCTTTCTCCCGCCCTCTCCTCCCTTCTTCTGGAAAAGCGAGGTAATTGTGAGCCCAGGGTGGGGCGGGCTGGATAAGGGCCCCAAGTTGGAAGAGGTGGCCCTGGGGGTTGGGCCCAGTGTACCCCTTTGTCCCGCTCCCTGGGCTCACCAGTCAAGTCCTCACCTCCATCCCTCTTCTTTCTGAGAGTGAGAACCCCTCTCAGAAAGCTCTGACCTGCTGCCCAAACCCACAACTCTGTAAAACCTGCGTGAGCGTCCCCTCCCTGCCCCCTTCCAGCTGTGCCTGCCCCTCACGCCCTACCGGCACACAGACTCTCTGTCCACCAGGCCAGGGATGTGGGCGGGGGCTGGGGAGGGGCCAGAGTCGGAATGAAAGGGCCTTTTTCTTCCACAGCTGGGAGAACAGCTGCCACCAAAGCAAGACTGGACACTCTGTGCCCAGAGCCCCCTCTGCAGCTGGCCTCCCTTCCTGGGACCTTCCTCACTCTCACCTCGCTTTCCTTTCTTCCCATGCCTGGCTCCCACCAGGACTCTGGAACAGTGGTAGGCAAGGGAAGTTTGTCACAGCTGCCAGAGGGGTGTAACAGGAGTGCAGAGGGACGAGGGCAGCCTCTGCCCTCTGCCCACTTCTTTCAAGACCAGGGAAGCAGCGGGAGGAGGAATTGTGGAGCAGCGTGGTGCCTGTCCAGCACCCCCCCCTCTGGAGGGGTCCACAAGGGAAGGGGCAGTGGGGGCACAAAGATGCAGGACAGATTGCACATCCTGGAGGACCTGAATATGCTCTACATTCGACAGATGGCGCTCAGCCTGGAGGTAACGCCCCCACCCCTGGAGTACACCTCCTGTGCATGCACCCCAGCCTCAGTTTGCCCCCACGCAGCCCTGCTGGGGCTGAGGAGGGAGGGTGGGACCTGCTCAAAGTGGGGAGAGGGCCAGGTGGTTCTGTATGCCTTGTGTTAGATGCTGTGTGTGGACCTACGCTCAGTTCTGTTGAGCAGAGCATTATGTTGGCAGAAGGGTCTTTACACCTGTTTCTGAAAGCTCTGTGAGTGGGTGTGGATGTGTGTTTTGGAGGGGGTCATTTAAGTGTGGAAAGAAGAGAGGACTTTGATGTAAGAGAGGTTTGTAGGAAGGCTGTGGCCTTGCTAGAGAAGGGGAGGGGGGCTCTGCATCAGGATGTAAGAATTCTGTTGGCCCTGGAGATGGCAGCGAGCTGTTTGTTCCTCTATTTATTCTTTTTTTTTTTTAAATTTTTTTT
>NW_024412452.1:9742798-9833499 GCF_014898765.1 Herpailurus yagouaroundi
AGCTGTTTGTTCCTCTATTTATTCTTTTTTTTTTTAAATTTTTTTTTCAACATTTATTTATTTTTGGGACAGAGAGAGACACAGCATGAACGGGGGAGGGGCAGAGAGAGAGGGAGACACAGAATAGGAAACAGGCTCCAGGCCCTGAGCCATCAGCCCAGAGCCTGACGCGGGGCTCGAACTCACGGACCGCGAGATCGTGACCTGGCTGAAGTCGGACGCTTAACCGACTGCGCCACCCAAGCGCCCCTATTCTTAAACACCTTTATTGAATACCTCTATATGTCAGGCTCCTTCCTAGCCCATGGGATACCTCAGTGAACCAGACAGGAAAGGCCCATTCACCTGGGGGAACATATAAACATGCAAACACGTAAATCATCTCACACAGTGAAATGATGGCGAAAATGGGATGTAACACACATCAGGTATCAGGTAGGGAAGGCAGCATTCAGTGTGGAGGTCAGAGAAAGTCTTTGCAATGAGATCATGAACTGAGACCTGAAGGATATGAAGGTATGTGAAGACTGGACAAAGGGCTTTCCTGACAGGGCATAGCAGGGGCAAAGCTCTCAGATGAGGATGTGTTCCAGTTCCAGTGTGGCTATACCTGGGGCTGAGGTCATGGACAGGGTCCAGATTATGCAGGGCCTTGAAGGCCCTAACAAGGCATGTAGATTTTACTCTAGGTATGCTGTTGGCCCATGCAAGGTTTTGTTGGTTTGTTGGTTTGTTTAATTTTTAATGTTTATTTATTTTAAGAGAGAGAGAGAGACAGAGCATAAGTGGGGGAGGGTCAGAGAGAGAGGGAGACACAGAATCCGCAGCAGGCTCCAGGCTCTGAGCTGTCAGCGCAGAGCCTGATGCGGGGCTTGAACTCCTGAATCACAAGATCATGACCTGAGCCAGACTCAGCGCTTAACTGACTGAGCCACCCAGGCACCCCTACCCATGCAAGGTTTTTAACCAGGAACAGTACTTGTCTAATGTTTTAAAATAATGACTTCTGTGGACAATAGGCTAGGCAGGGGTTGGGGGTGAGAGAAAGAGTTGGCAAGAGTGGCAGCAGAAGACCACTGGACAGCAAGTTGTTACAGCCTTAGGGGAGTGAACGTGGTGGTGTGGAAGAAAGTGCTGGTGGTGGAGACAGAGTAGGGGCTGGATTTCAAATGACAGTAGTAGATCTGACAGGGCTGGTTGATGGATTGGACATGAGGACTGGACACTGATGGATTTGCCTCACAGCAAAGAGCGTTCCAGGTATGTGGCTAAGCAGCTGAGTGGGGTGGCCATTTACTGAGATGGGGAAGGAGAAGAAAACCACAGAGGTGACCTCCTGGACAAGGCAGGAGATTGCTGTGGGGGAAGGTCGGAGGTGGGATTGTAAAGAGAGCACATCCTTGGCACAAATTGTGCAGGTTGTTTCCTTCACAAGGGTGCCAGGCAGAGGCAGGAGTCCTGGCCTGCTTTGGGGCTACAAACCTTTAGAGGGGACACCTTTATCTAACTTGTTTGCCTGGAGAGGGTCACCTATTTCTAATATGCAGAAAGATGCTCGGGGTACCTGGGTGGCTCAGTCAGTTGGGTGGCTGACTTCGGCTCAGGTCATGATCTCACAGGTCATGAGTTTGAGCCCTGCATCAGGCTCTGTGCTGACAGCTCAGAGCCTGGAGCCTGCTTCAGATTCTGTGTCTCCCTCTCTCTCTGCCCCTCCTCCACTCACATTCTGTCTCTCTCTCTCTCAAAAATAAATAAACATTAAAAAAAAAAAAAGATGCTCAGTGAGCCCATTGGGACTCTGATACCACCTATTGTCCTGTGTTGGCACATGGGATAAAACCTAGTCCTTTGCCCCGTCCATGTTACTAGTTACATGTGGCTATTTAAATGTATAATTTAGTTAATTAAAATGAAATAAACAATTTATTTCCTTGGTTGCTCTAGCCACATTTCAAGATGGCTGCTAAACATGTCCATCATTACAGGAGATACTGTTGAACAGAGCTGGTCTAGGTATTTAAATGTTTAAATTCTGCACCCTCTCCACTGTCTTGTGCTCCCTTCCCCCATGTAATTTTTCTTCATGGTAAGTCTGTTCAAGTTCTGGGGCAGAGGAGGGGGCTTAGATTTCACTTTGGTCATCTCTCCTTCAGCTACAGGCTGAGGGTGCTGTGTTCTTTTTCCACCAAACCCAGCAGTCTCCTCCCCGCAGCCCCTACCCCCAACTCAAGAGAGAGATCCACTGATATTTCAGAGATTGCTAAGAGAGGTACTCATGGAAGAATAAATCCAAGAAGACTTTCTGGAGGAAGCAACTTAAGCTGCAAGTAAAGGGGAGGTGGGAGTGAGAGAAAGGCTGTTTTAAAATATGTGCTGGGCCAAGGAAACAATTAGACTTTCCCACTTAATTCTCAAACAATACTATGAAGGAGATAGAACACTCCCCAGTTTATAGTTTCCAGAGGCTAAGTTCTCACAGCTAGTCAAATTCCCAAGCCAGGATTTGGATTTAGCCCCAGTGGAGATTCTGAAGGGAACAGAGGTGATGAGAAGCAGAGCAGTAAGTCAGGGACAGAAGAGAATGGGAGGGAGGGACAGGAAGATGTCCACGGAGAGCTTAATGTGTGCTGGGCTTCTGCCCATGACTCATCCTCCTTCAGCCCCTTGGGCCTTGACCCAGGTCCGGCTGACATCCAATTCTGGGCTCTTTCCCAGGAGAGTCTGGAGAAAATGCCTGCTTGGGGAGAAAGGGGTGTGTGGGTGGGGAGGGGGAGACAAGAAGCTATCCTTGGGGTGGGGAGATGGGGGCTAAACACAGGGATCTAGAAACAGTGCCAGGATTCCCGAGATGCTCTGCCCAAAGGGAGGAAGCAGGATTTCTAGAGTCCTCTCCTCCCTGGAGCTGTGGGAGAGCGGGTTTGGGGCCAGAGTAGGGGGGGATGATAGCAGGCTCATTCATTTAGGCTGAGCCCAGAAACTTTTCTATGGCCCCAGTTATTCCAATTTACACACTATCTTCCTCCCCCATGCTTTTGGGCAAGGGGTCACCTTGGAGGGCAACCGCAAAGCAGGAGGGGCCTCTGGCCTCCTGCAGCTCTAGCGGCACCAAGGCCAAAAAGCCCTTTCCAATGCGACGTGGGAGCTCTGGGAGGCAGCCTTGCGCACGACTGGGTCTCCTGGCTGCGCAGCTAGAGCCCGGAGCCTAACCCTGCCGGGAGCTGGGAGGGACCGCCTGCGCCCAGGAGCCCCTCCACTGCTCTCGCGGCGGTTGGGAGCTGATGTCACCATCGCCCCAAGCGCCACGGGCGGGAGCGTGCTTGCGAGTCCCCGGAACCAGCGCGTTGCCTGCGTTGGTGCCACAAGCGCAATGGACAGGGCTAGGGAAGGATCCGTGAGTGCTGGGGCCCGGACAAAGAGACTAGCCAGGAGGGGGCTTGAGGACGCCTCTCTGTGCCCTCCCTTCTCTCATCCGTTTGTGGTGTTTGTGACAGAAGCTGGATGCAGAATGGGATGGGGGTTGGCAAGCAAGAAAGCTTAGCAGAGGTGGGACCCTGGTGCAGACAGACATAGAGGGGCTGAGGGGTGGGGGTGGGGCAGGAGCTGTGTAGTCTGGGAGGGCTTCCTGGTGGAGGGGGCATTATGAGCTGGTTGGCCTATTTCTGAAGTGTCAGGAAGAGAAACAATGCTGGGAGAGGGGTCATGAGAGTCAGGCCTAGCTCATTGGTGGCCCAGGAAATAAATAGTGAAGGAAGAATGTTTTCAGGGAGGCTGGACAAGGCTTTCGAAAACAGGAATTTAGGGTGTTCAGGTCTTGGAGATGTGGAGGCTGGAGCCACCGGGGACAGAAGAAAGTGCCCAGTGTGATAATTGGTGTGAGGGAGAAGACAGGTTTTGGGTGATCACATTCACCCCCCTCTTCCAGCCTGGTGTCTCCACTTGGTTTCCTCTTAAACTAATCTTATACTGTAATGGGGTTAGTTTTCTACCTCCTTTCTGAAGGAGGTCACTTCTGGTCACTTCAACCAGAAGCAGACATGGTCTCTGTCCTGTGAGTGTGTTTATACCATGACATGGCACTTATGGTGCAGCCATTAATGTCTGCATCTGTCACCTCCCAGCTGGATTTTAAATGTGGGCCTTGGACAGCACAGGGATGCTCCAGGTTTGTTGGATGAATGCTACTGCTGTCAAAATAGCAGAATTTATTTTTTTCAACGTTTTTTATTTATTTTTGGGACAGAGAGAGACAGAGCATGAACGGGGGAGGGGCAGAGAGAGAGGGAGACACAGAATCTGAAACAGGCTCCAGGCTCCGAGCCATCAGCCCAGAGCCTGACGCGGGGCTCGAACTCACGGACCGCGAGATCGTGACCTGGCTGAAGTCGGACGCTTAACCGACTGCGCCACCCAGGCGCCCCCCAAAATAGCAGAATTTAAAAAAGCATCCTCACCATTCATGTATACTATGTGCTGGGCATTGTGCTAAGTGCTTTACATTCCTGGCTTACTGAATTTTCACAAATCTGGGATGTGGGGACTATTTCCATCCTCATTTTACAGATGGAGAAACCAAGTCTTAGGGAGTCTGAGTAAACTGTCTAGTGTATTTTAAATAAGTTTTTTCTCAGCTTATCAAGACTGGCAGGAATGTCACAGACCCAGGTTTGTCTCATGTCAGACTGGTGCTCTCACCCTCTGCTCTCTGCCAAGACCTCCAAGGCTCTTTCTGAGTGAATGTTCCTGAGAATCCTGGTGCCTCTCTCATTGCCTACCCACCCCCATCCTTATGCACAGCCTGTTTAGCCCCTCACTCCTGACCTCCTGCCTTGCTTGCCTTCCCATCCCCAATCCTTGCCTCTGTCCTTAACCTCCCAAGCTCAGATCTCCTTAGGCAGGTCCCCTAATTTGGAGTGCATACAGGGTTCTGTGCAGCATGGGTGAACTCTATACATGGTATGTTCCTTCTCCACCGATCCCTTGCTAACTAGATGCCCCCCTCCCCCAACTCATCACTAGAGTTTTTGGGGTAATCCAGGATGGTCTTTACCATCTTGTCCATTTTCTTTAGTTGGTGGTTCTCAGCCCTGGCTACACCTCAGAATCACTCGAGGAATTTTCAAAAAAACTCACACACTCCACTCTTAGAGATTCTTGTTCTGCACATCTGAGGCAGAGCATGGTAATGTGTTTTTTGTTTGTTTTTAAATGAGAAGATTAAAAATTTTTAAAAAGGTAACAATTTCCAAAAGTACAGTAGTAAAGAAGGCTGTATATATTTTTAAAGGTAGCATAAATCTGTTTTCCATTCCTGGCACCCAGGCCTACAACCTCATATATATACATATACATAGGTATATATATGTATATACATATACCTATGTATATGTATATATATATATATACATATACATATATATATATAGTACACTAATGGTAGAATTGTGTAATACTGTTTTCTTTTCTCACTTAATATATTTTGAAGATTTTTTTCTTATCTACGCACAAATGTTTACCTCACTCTTTAATGTCTGCAGCCTTTCATATTCCATGATATAGAAATGTTGTGATTTATTTAACCAATGCCTGAGTGAAGGACTTTTAAACTTGGTGCTTTAAAACAATGTTATAATGAGTGGTGTCTGGGTGGCTCAGTCAATTAAGCGCCCAACTTCAGCTCAGGTCATAATCTCATGGTTTGTGAGTTCGAGCCCTGCGTCGGACTCTGAACTGACGGCTCAGAGCCTGGAGTCTGCTTCAGATTCTGTGTCTCCCTTTCTCTCTGCCCCTGCCCTGCTCATGCTCTCTCTCTCTCTCTCTAAATAAAAACATTTAAAATTTTTTTTAAATGTTGCAATGAATATGGCTTTGCCAATAGGTATAATTGTATTTGTAGGATAAACTCCTAGATATTGAATAGCTTGATCAGAGGATACGTGAATTTCTAGTTTTCATAGATTTTTCCAAATTGTGCTCAACAGAGGCTGAAGGAATTTATGCTCCTACCATCAAATGCATGAGTGCATCTGTATTTTTACAAAGCTTTTCTGGTTATTCTTGGGTAGCTGAGGTTGAGTTGCCTAAAACATAAGTTTCTTATCTGTTTCTCCTGGGCCACAGCCCACTTGGGGACTGGAGGGTGCTTCAGCCTGTCCCCAACTGACATTTCCTTCTCATTCTTTCCCCCAACTCTGGCTAGGACACAGAGTTGCAGAGAAAGCTAGACCATGAGATCCGGATGAGGGAAGGGGCCTGCAAGCTGCTGGCGGCCTGCTCCCAGCGAGAGCAAGCTTTGGAGGCCACCAAGAGCCTGTTGGTGTGCAACAGTCGCATCCTCAGCTACATGGGTGAGCTGCAGCGGCGTAAGGAGGCGCAGGTGCTGGGCAAGACAGGCCGGAGGTGAGCAAGGGGGAGGCAAGGCCATATGGGGGGTAGTCGTGTACTGTGTGTATCTACGGAGTGTGGATCACCCTGAAGATGACTTCTCCTTGAAGCCTTGTCAGAGGCCTGGGAGATGCCTTAGTGTTTTATCACTACAGTGTGCTGCCCAAGGTGCACTAAGGAGTAGCTAGGGCTAGACTCAGGAAAGCCAGTGTATCTGGTGAAAGGCTGTCAGTCTGAGGGGTTATAATGTAAAAGGGCTAAATTGCTAAGCCCTGCCTGTGATCCGATGAAGCTGGCTGGCTGGCTGGCTGGCTGGCTTCTGGAAAGATAATTTTCTCAAAGTGGGTTCACCAGATGGCCAATTTACCACAAACTGACAATAGTGTACCTAAGGTTCACCATCACAGGCAGTGCTCGAGAAAGGAAATAATAAAAAAACATTTAAGGGAAAGCCTATCTGCTCCCCTAAATTAGATTGTGTATTCTAAAAGGGGTCGGCTTCTGGATGTGAAACACCAGCTTCATGACATTAGATGTTGCTCATCTGACAAATCCATGGTGAATTGGTTGAGGTGATGCTCTGGTACAACTAAAGTGTTTGGAGAAAATACCTGGCAAATGAGGCCACTTTTGGTAGCCTGGTCATTTGGAAAACTGGCTCTGGCAAAATAAGCCTGTTTGTCCCCACTGCTGAGTAGGGAGAAGGCTCCAGCTGCCCACTGGCAGGGTGCCCATCCCAGCTTGGCCATGAAGGCTGACACAGGAGAGGTTGCCAGGAGCCCTCCACCCGTGAAGCCCCTGGGGGAAGGCAGATAACCAGCTCTGGCTTCCCCATAAAGCTAAAGGGCAAGCAGGCTGGGAGGTGGGGGGCAGTTTCCAATGTGAGCTTGCTATCTTCTGAAAGGCAGCCGTCAACAGGCTCTGCCCTGGCCATAAAACCTAGGCAGTGTGATTTGAAGTACATCCCAAATTGCTGACAGCTAACCACACTGTCATCAGTGCCACATCATTTAGCTTAAGGCCTTACTAAGTTGATAATTAGTGGAGCTATGAATTTGTATGGATAAACTCACTGTCACTTTAGGAGAGACACATGGCTTGGTGAGTCCTGCTGACGGGTGGGGAGGGGAGTAAGGCCAGGTGTCTGGGGCCCTGCAGTGGGGTACTGGGAAGGCCCAGCCTACCTGGAGATGGTAAAGGAGAAATCAAAGCTGAGGGGGAGGGAAGAGAGGTTTATGGCAAATGGAACACAGATATTCTTTACTTGAGTTCTTGATTTTCCAACCCACCCAGTATCCTCCTGTATCAAAGAAGTGATGAAGGAGATGGTAGAGAAGAACAGCCTCCCCCATTCTTAAAAAGAAAGTCTGCAAACTCCTCCAAGTTGGGTTTAATGGAGAAGAACTCTTGAAAAGGAGTCTCTGCGGGCACCTGTTCCCTCAAGCCCCACTCATCCCTGGCAGGGCTCTGGGGAGGTGGTCAGAGAGGATGCTTGGAGGGGGAGGAGCCTGGAGCTTATACTGCATGTGAGCTGATACTCCTCCAGTGTCCCCAAGCCCAGTGACTCCCTGGGTTCAACTGACAGCTCTTACAGTCCCTCAGTCCTGCTAGGTCAGGCTGGTGGGGGACCTGGGGTTGGGCCCTGGGCTGGAGGCAACAAAGAACCCTTGGGAACCAGAACCGGGGGGTGGGGGGTGGGCATAGTGTCTAGAGGCAGGTGGCGATGTTGTGATTTGCCCACAGGCCTTCTGACAGCGGGCCGCCTGCTGAGCGCTCCCCCTGCCGTGGCCGGGTCTGCATCTCTGGTAAGAAGCACAACTCCCCTAGTCACTGGCACTCTTTGCCCAACCACAAGATCTCCTGCCCTGTCTCAACATCTCTTCCTGCCCCTCTGCCCCTCAGACCTCCGGATTCCACTCATGTGGAAGGACACAGAATATTTCAAGAACAAAGGTGGTGAGTTGCACACATGCTGGGACAAATGGAGGGAGTGACCTGAGGTTGGGTGTTCTTGTGGGCACATCTTTACCAGTTTTGGCCTCTGTCCCCAGACCTGCACCGCTGGGCTGTGTTCCTGCTGCTGCAGCTAGGGGAACACATTCAGGACACAGAGATGATCCTGGTGGACAGGACCCTCACAGACATCTCCTTTCAGAGCAACGTGCTCTTGTGAGCACCTGGTCCCTGTGACGTCCTCCTTTCTCCACTCTGCTCCAATCCCTGGATGCCATAGCTGCAGGGGGAGAGGAGAGGGAGGAAGGGAGATGGGCCTCACCTGGGGAGTTGTCCTGTACTTGCACCACATCTGTCCTTCACCCCTGCCCGCCCCCTCATGCCTCCCTGGACTTCCCCAGGAGCATCCTCCTCTCTTCCTCCCATACTCCTATAGCACCGAGGCAGGGCCAGACTTTGAACTGCGACTGGAGCTGTATGGGGCCTGCGTGGAAGAGGAGGGGGCCCTGGCTGGAGCCCCCAAGAGGCTTGCCACCAAACTCAGCAGCTCCCTAGGCCGCTCCTCAGGGAGGCGTGTCCGGGCATCGCTGGAGAGTGCTGGGGGTTCGGGGAGCAGTCCCATTTTGCTTCCGACCCCAGCTGTGGGGTAAGGCTCTACATTCCTCCACTGCCCTCAGTTGCCTCTGTCCTGGCTACGGGTGACCTCAGAGCTGTGTTGAGCATGCAGAAACTATTTTGTGCTGCTGCCACAGCATGTAGACCTACATGAAGTAGCAGCGGCCACACAGCTGGGAGGCACTCTGGCCTACACCCCGGAGCAGGCCCATGTCAACTGAGAAGACCAGTAAGAATGCAGGGAGAGCTAAGCTCTGGGGTCTTCAAGTTTTTGCAGCAGCAAATGCATCTTATATGGATAGAACAGAGTGCTCTGGTTGGAGCAAAGTAGCCTGGGTCCTGAGGGGTTGCCTGCTGATGCCTAGAGGCACCCAACAGAAACACGGGGCCTCTGAGAAGCAGTTTGAAAGCTCTAGGGCAGTGAACAGAATGCTAACTTTGGAGACACACATGAGTTCAAATTCCAACTCCACCACCTACCAGCTATAAATTTGGGGCAAATTTCTTAACTTCTCTAAGCCCCAAGCTGTCTCATCTATTAACAGAACAATGCCACCAACCTTCCAAGGCTGTTGTGGGAATACAGTGGAATAACATAATTAAACCACAGGACCCAGCACTCAGCAGGAGCTCAGTAAATGTTCTAAGCCCCGTGGAGGAGGCAAGCTAGTTTTCTGTGGGGCCGCCTGAACGATGGGGCAGATCTGCTTAGCTCTCAGATCTCCTGCTATTTAATACACCGATCATGGGGCTGAAGCCCACTTCTCTGTCTGTCCTGCAGGGGTCCTCGTTACCACCTCCTGGCTCACACCACGCTCACCCTGGCAGCAGTGCAAGATGGGTTCCGCACACACGACCTCACCCTCACCAGCCATGGTGAGTATGTGCTGTGGGGTGGGGGGGATGCTGGACAGTGAGAAGAGGGGCTGTTGAATGGTCCATTTTCATTCCCTATCCTTACCCTGCACTTCCTGTCCCCCAGAGGAGAACCCCGCCTGGCTTCCCCTTTATGGTAGCGTGTGTTGCCGCCTGGTGGCTCAACCTCTTTGCATGACTCAGCCTACCGCAAGTGGTACCCTCAGGGTGCAGGTGAGGAGGGGGCCCTGACGTATAGAAGGGAACCTGGAGAAGGAAAGCTGGATCACCTAGGCACCGAAGGACCACTGAAAAATCAAGATCTGGGTAGAGGAAGGAGGGTTAGGGCAAGAAGAGAGTTGGATCAGACAAGAGCATGGGCAGAGAGGAGCAGATTCTCACTGGGGGAAAGGGAAGAAGGGTGTTGGCGGTGTGATTCCCCCAGGTAACCTGAGTCATTTACGCAGCAAGCTGGGGAGCTGCAGGACTGGGCACGAGTGCATGGAGTCCTGAAAGGCACAAACCTCTTCTGTTACCGGCAACCTGAAGACGCAGACACTGGGGAAGAACCCTTGTTTACTATTGCCATCAACAAGGTGATGGGTCCCTTGGTGAAGCTACCAGGTGCCAGGGCCCAGGAGTGTCTCCTTCAGGTCCCAGGAGGGTGGGTGCAGAGAGATGGAAATTCACCTGTTACTCCTAACAGCACCATACCTAGCTTCAGGGCCAGGAATGTTCTCCCTCACCAGCATCACTGGAAAACTCTTCTACTCACCAGCTTCAGCCCCTGCCTAGTCTCAGAGGGTCCCATGGCCAGTTTAGGATTTTCATCCTCTTTCTGCCTTTTCCCTCAGATTCCAGTCTGCCCCTACTTCACCCTTTCCTGGATTTCTCTCCCAAACCCAAGTCCAATGACTTCTCTTGGTTTCCGAGCCCTTTTGTTGGCTTTCCTGCCAACTTTTATGAAAGTACTGAGGGACATTAGGCCTCAGCATTCCTGCGTGCCTCTGTGCCTTCCTTGCCTCACTCAATCCCTCCTTCCCTGTCTCCATCTGCTCCATGTTCCTGACTGAGGACGATCTGTCTCATCTCCAGTCCTTTCCTGCCATTCCCTCCTGCTCTGCTCAATAGGAGGCAAATTAGAGGGCTTGAGGAGAGACCCAACAAGCTCCTCCTTCTAAGTCAGGGATGACCAAACCTGCCTGATGTCACTGCTGACTTCTGTGACCAACGTGAAGGTGGCAGCAGACCCCTTCCTTCTCCTGCAGGAGACTCGAGTCCGGGCAGGGGAGCTGGACCACGCTGCGGGCCAGCCCTTCACCCTGAGCATCAGTAACCGGTATGGGGAGGACGAGGTGACACACACCCTTCAGACAGAGAGTCGAGGAGCCCTGCACAGCTGGATGGAGGCACTGTGGCAGCTTTTCTTTGACATGAGTAAGAGGAGGAGGCTGGTTTGAACCTTGGGAGGGATTAAGGTTTGATGTTTTTACCCAAGGCCTCTATATCCAAAAAGTGTGGAAGGGAACGTGGCAGGGGAGAGGAAGGCCTGGCCCTCTCAGTCTTCCTCCTCCCACCCCAGTCACTGCCCTCCTTCCAGGCCAATGGAAGCAGTGCTGTGATGAAATCATGAAAATTGAAACCCCTGCTCCCCGGAAACCACCCCAAGTACTGGCCAAGCAGGGGTCCTTGTACCATGAGATGGGTGAGTGAAAGTGCACTCAGGGAACCTGATGGGAAGTGGGGTTGGGGGCTTCAAGGGAGCCTAGATAATGGCAACAGAGAGAAAGCACTAGACTGAGGCAGAGCTCTGGGGACCCAAGGCCCACTCGGTCTTCTTGTATTTGTTTCTCTTCTCCAGCTCTTCTTAGAGCCACCTCCACCAAAGTTCCAAACAAACCCCCAAAAAGCCAGATTCATTTCATGGACTTCTGTCCTAATTTCTTCTTCTCTGTTTCCCTTTCTGCATGTGGATTCCTGTCTCCTCCTCTGACCCTCCACTTGCCTGGCACTGCTTTCATTTTCCTCCTCTTTTTCACCCACTTCTGCCCACCCCCTCATCTCCATCCCCCCTGCTCCCCATATCCCATAGTTGTATCAGAGCCAGTGGCTCCAGGGGGCCCAGGTGAGGGGCTTCTCCTGCAGGATAACACAGTCTCGGCTGAGATCCGGGCTTTGCTTTCCTCCTATTACAGTGACAGGTGATGGTCAGGGCTGGGTAGGCCTGGGGCCTGAGCTCTGACTAGCCCCCTCCCCTCAACCCCTTCCTGGTGCCACAGCTATTGAGCCGCTGGATGACATCGCAGCGGTGACAGACATCCTGGCCCAGCGGGAGGGCACAAGGCTGGAGACACCCCCACCCTGGCTAGCAATGTTTACAGAACAGCCTGCCCTGCCTACCCCCTGCTCACCTGCCTCAGTGGCCCCAGCCCCAGCTCGGACCCACCCCATGCCCTGGGGGCGACCCCGAACATTCTCCCTGGATGCTGTCCCCCCAGACCACTCCCCTGGGGCTTCCCGCTCGGTCGCCCCTCTCCCCCAGCAGCCATCCCCACGGTCCAGAGGCCTCTTCAGCAAAGGCCCGTCCCGCACTTGGCTCCAGTCACCAGTGTGAGAGAGAAAGGTGCTGGCAACAGGATCTGGCCAGAGGAAGAGAAGACCCATGTGCAGTCAGGCTCTGGATGCGGCGCTGTCAGTAGAAGGTTGGCCAGCTTGGCCACACCTTCCTCTGCTGGACTTGGGGTAGGCTGGGGAGGAGGAGCGGAAGCCCCTCTTAAGCTGTGGTTGCCAAGGTGTTGAGGGGCTCGTTCCTGGGACTGGCTGGTACCCCCGAAACCCTTCCTGGGAGAAAACTGGAACCAACCCTGCCCTACCTCCCTGCACTAACCAGCTTTGAGGATGGCACTGAAGAGCCTTGGGAGGGAGTGCACCTCCCTTGTGACTCTCACATCAACCATTAAAGTTATTTAACGGCAGCCTTCCCCTGGTTCTTGAGGACAGGTTGCCTTGCTGCTTGGTCTGGACCTGCCCCGTCCCCTCATCCCTGGAGCTTAGTTGACCAGGAGTTGTGAAGTATAACTGTGATACTGAGTAATCAGACAAGGGCTGGGAGGAGGGGTACTTTATAAACACCACAGGGAGAAAGGAGGACTGCTCTTCTCTCACACGCTGCTGAATCTCAGGATCTCAGCGAGGTCATAGCCAGTCACAGCAAAGGAGCTCCCCGAGGGGTCACAGAATCGGGCACCACACACCTGGGTGTCAGGCACACACTCACCATGACAGTGTTCCACCTGGGGGAGAAGAGGGCTGCTCAGGGCCTGCTGCCTCAGGCTTGGGCCCCCCTCTCCACTCCTGCCACCACACACACCTCAGTGTAGCCACTCTCTGGGCTCCTGCTCAGTTTCCAGATGTGTACAAAGGTGTCTTCGGCTGCAGAGAGAAGCTATAGAAAAGGTGGTGGGCTGAGTGGGCATTGGTACATGCCGACAGGGGACCAGGATAGGCTGGGGTGCCTGGTCCAGATACCCAGGGAGAGGGCTACACTGAGCAGCAGACAAGTCTGTGGACTTTCTCTCAACATCCCCAGCACCAGGAACAGGGTATGGAGGGATGAAGAAGGAGACTGACCTTGCCCGCCTCGGAAGCCAGGTCCAGGGCGCAGATGGCCCGGGCATGGGCGCTGATCTGGACATGCAGAGTTCCTGTGCCGGCCTCATACAGACGCACCTGCCCATCCCCGTAGCCTGCTGCTACTGTCCCATGCCACAGCTGCACGGAAGGGCATGGGACCCTGCAAGGGTGATAACCCACTTTAATTTCCTTGGACCCCTCAGGAAGGCATCAGTCTCCTTCCACCTCACCTACCCAAATCCTGGAATTCGGGTCAATAATTTGAATTCGGGCCCTGACCGCCAGACACACAGCAAGCCTGAGTCATCTGCCGTCACCATGTCAGCCACACAGTCCTAAGGAGAAAAGCAGGATCAGTCCTTCCCTTTCCCCCTGCTGGGTCCTGTATACAGAGCAGGAGGGGAGGGGACACAGCATTCGCATCTTTGTCTCTCTAGGGAAAGGGCAAGACATGCAGCTCTCCTGGGCTGAATGGAGGGTTCCCCCAGGATGCATAAAAAGCTTTCTTTGCTTTCCTTAGAGCCTCACTCCCCCTGACCCCCGACAAACCATGTGTTAGGAGAGGGATATAACAGTCTTCCCTGGAAGGATAGTAAAACTGAGCCCATAGTGTTACAACCTTCTGGAGGTCCTGCAGGGAGCCAGTCACAGTCATAACTAGAGTCCAAACCTCTTGAGAACCCCCAACTCCAGGCAGCCAACATAGCCCATGGGCCCAGCTGTGGGTCAGGTGCGGTGGAGCATATGAATTAGAAGATACATCCCCTGCTCTCAAGAGGTTTGCAATCCAATTAGGGAGACAAGAGTTGTCTTTGAGAGTAGTACCGATTCAGGGTTCTGCCAAGGGAGATCAGTGAGAACGGAAATAGGGGGATGGCTTCCCAGAGAGAGTGGCACTGGGGGTGGGTCTGAATAGGTAGGACTTGCCCAAGTCCAGAAAAGGAAGCTGCATGTGTCAGACTTGGAAAGCATCTTAGAAAACATCTGTCCCAACTCCTCAATCCACACTAGTATTGAAAAGTGTTCATGAACTACTAAATGCCACGTAAATGGAAAGTCAGGCTTCATCACTGGACTTAAGGTTGCTGAAGCCTAGGAAAGTGCAGCAATTTGCCCAAAGCCATCCAGCTGCTTAGTGACAGAGTCAAGACTTAAACCCGGGTGTCCTGCCTCCCAAAATGGGAAGGCTCCCAGGCTCCTTGGAATTGGTAGGGGGAATCCACTCACCTGTCCCTGGGCAGGTTCGGTGGCAATGTCTGTGACTGGTGTCTGGTGTCCAGCCAGCTCTTCACTCACTACAATGTTAGGACCCTTGGCTGGGATGTCAAACACCAGTATCCGGCCCGACCATGTTCCTGCAGAACCAGTGCCCCACTGATGGCTTCCTGATCCTCCCCAGTGTCCAACCACCACACGTAGCACTCCCGCCATCCCATAAACCTTCATAACAACCCCCCGACACGGGGCCCCAACAGCTCTGCTCCTCCAGTGACCACCATTATTCTATCCTACCCTGCCCCTCTGAAGCCCTCCATGCTTTTCTGGAGTCTCTAAGGGCTTCCTTCGATCCCATCCTTCCCTCTAACCCTCAAAAATTCCCTCAAACCTTCAGCATCTTTCTGGCCAAAGCCCACACCCCTATACTCCAGCACCCCCCAATTCCCTGCCTTTGGCTCCCTCACCCACACAGATGAAGTGGCCACTGGCAGCAATCCCTCGGGCAAACACAGCCTGTACTGAGTATGAAAGGGGAAAACAATTAGAAATAGCACCTCCAGCCCCACCCAACACTCCCTACCCTGATGGCACTCAAGTCCTGCAGGTACCTGGAGATGCATCTCCAGAGTCCAGTGCGTGCCAATAGACCATGACAGAGCCATCTGACTCGTACATCTGCAAGACAAGAAGCAAGGATGGGGGCACAATCCAGCTGACCTTTGCTGAGCTGTGTACTTCACATATTCATGTCAGGCCTTAGCCCATTTAATCCTCAAAACAACTCTGGAAGGCAGGCAGTTTTTATTCCCATCTTACAGAGGAGGACACTGAGGCTCTGATAAGTTAACTAAATTGTCGAAGGTCATACAGCTAGTAAAGGGGAAGGTATTGGAGATGGCACTTGGGAACTGGAAAAGATGGGAGAAAGGAAGATGAGAACCGAGGAAGAATGAGCTAAACATGTGAAAGGTTTGTAAGCATTTAGAGACAAGTAGGGAAGGGTCTAGGGGCTTTGGGGAGGAGTTGAGAAAACTCTACTGGGGGAGGGTAGGAAGCGCCTCTTCTTACCTGTATTCCTCGATGTGAGGTGAGTACCAGTAACACTCGGAAGGGGAGGACACACCAATGGACCTAGAGGGAAGTGGCCCAGTCGGAAGAAGTGGTCAGAGCAGAGGACAGGAGGACTCAGAAGAGCGTTAAATCAGAGGGTTAGGGAAGGCCTATTCCTTGAGGTTTGGAGAGGAAGAACAGAGCTTAGGACCGGGTTCAGCAACACCACTCACCTGGGTGATAAGCGGAGGGCTCACTCCGGCTCCCTCCTTAGCGTGGAGCTGGCGCTGGGCCAAGGGCACAC
Organism: Herpailurus yagouaroundi; assembly: GCF_014898765.1. Lineage (NCBI taxonomy): Eukaryota > Metazoa > Chordata > Mammalia > Carnivora > Felidae > Herpailurus > Herpailurus yagouaroundi. The sequence continues at coordinate 9,758,808 of NW_024412452.1, forward strand.
CTTCAGGGGCAGCGCTGACAAGCTGGGCGCTGGGTCCATGGACTACCCCAAAATGTGTGAGGTTGCGGGAGGGCAACTGCAGCACACTGAGGTTGTTGCACAGTGCAGCGGCCGAACCTCTAAGGGGAATGGAGCGCTCCCGGCGGAACATCCTAGTGAAGAGAGGCTCGAATCACAGGCGCGCTGCGAACAGTAGACAGCGGTGATTACAGCGGGAGGAATGGGGGGTGCTGTCATGAGGCACTAAAGACCACTGGGAGTGGGTAAGGATGTGATGGGGAACCCGAGGATGGCGATAGGAGAGTCCGGAGCGGGGAGGTCTTGGGGAGCGGGAAAAGGGAACCCTAGGGCTGAGTCATGGGGCGATGGGGAAATCCCAGAGGAGGAATGGTGATGGCACAGGACCCGATGGCCCCAAGCGCCCGAGCGAAGGCGGGGTGAGGCAGGGTAGCCACCGCACCCCTCTTCCTTCAGCTGGCACCCTGAAGCTCCCGGCGAGGGTCAGAGTTCACACCCGCAGGTCGGCTTGCCTGACTGCGGAATCTTGAGGTCCCTGCGAATCCACCGCCACCATAGAGACGACGCACGTACGCACGGCCAATAGGCGGGGCCGAGCAACCCAAACGTACAGAGCGCGGCGCGGTTGCCAGGGCAACTGTGGGCGGGGCGAGTCGGCCTGCGAGGGGTGAGCCTCTCGGTGCTAGGCGCCGTTGCTAGGGCGACGGTTAGGCAGGAGCGGCGGCAGCAAGGCTGGGAAGCTGCTTGAAACCTCGGGGTTGGAGCGACCGCTGCGGCGATGGCTCACGAAGGCTCGGTGAGCTTCAGCTCGGCTGGGGGTGCGTTGGAGCACCGGAATCGGCCTTTAAGGTCGGTGGCGGGAACCATGCATCGGGTAGGCTCCGCGCTAGTCGGCGCCGGCCCACCATGGGAGCGTTGGTGGTGACCAAGGAAGCCACGTCGGTCTCGGGCAGAAAATCTACATCTCCACCACGCACGCTAACACGCTCAGCCACAGTCGGAACCTGAAGGAAAAAGTCAAATGGGTGGTGCAGAACCCAAGAACAGGGCTTTTTGGAAGCAGCTAATGCATGTAATAAGTCTCTTATACTGAGGTACCCATTCAAATGGATAAACCAGAATTGGTCAGGCATTGGGGAGAGGTGTTGCTAAATAAACTCCCTTTCAAGGATTTTTAAGAGAAAGAAATGGATTAAACAACTCTGAGGCTGCACTTAAAAGTCAAATTGTTTATGGGGCGCCTGGGTGGCTCAGTCAGTTGAGCGCCCGGCTTTGGCTCAGGTCATGATCTCAGGGTTTGTGAGTTTGAGCCCCGCGTCGGGCTCTGTGTTGACAGCTCAGAGCCTGGAGCGTGTTTCAGATTGTGTCTCCCTCTCTCTCTCTGCTCCTCCCCCGCTCGTGCTCTGTCTGTCTCTCTCTCTCAAAAATAAATAAAACATTAAAAAAAATTTTTTTTAAGTCAAATTGTTTAAAAGCCAAGGAAACTTTAAATAAAACAGATTTGAGGAGGTTTTGTGCTATAATATTTCTAGCCCCTCTGGTCAGGCCATGTCTAGGCACGGTCGCTATCACCGGTGCCACCCATGAAACACTGGGAGGGTAAATACAAGAAACAGACTCTCCTCTCCGGACCCTGCGTGCCCTGCTCTGGCCAAGCCTGGTCTGGGCTGTGGGTTATTCCCTGGGTTTGCCACCAGGGCTGTTTTCACCAGCAGAAAAGGGAAATGACACTTAAGAGATTTTGAGGTTCAGTGTAAGGTTTAGGAAACACCAGATTTGGGGGAGAATGAATTTGGGAGGACATCTGGTATGAAGCAATAAGGTTGGGGTGAGGAGGCAAAGATTTGGGAAGATTACATTTAGAGGTACATTTTGGAAAGAACCAGGTTCAGAGAGACTTGAAGGAAAGTGAGGAGGTTCCCAAGAATCTGCTCATAAATTTCTTATGTCCCTAAAATGAATTTATGGAACCAATCTTTTTCTTTTTACATGGCATTTTCTTGATTATAAAAGGATAAAGCCTCATTATAGTACAGAGAACTTATAAAATAGAGAAGAGCACAAGAAATAAACATATCCACTGTTACAGTTTTGGTGTTTTCCTTTTCTTTCACACATAATGGTTTATACAACTGAGATGATATTGATATGTCATTTTATACCCTGTTTCTATCATGTATCATTACATCATAAGTATTTTCATGTGCCATTGTAAATTCTTCCTAAAGATTATCTTTAATCATTGCATAATATTCCATAATATAGAGGGCACACAATTAACCATATATTCTGTTACACATATGTTTTAAATATGTTTAAATGTTTTAAATATTATGCTATTGTAAATGACAGCTCAGAGAGTATTGAAGGATATATTGTGATTTTCACTTCGGAATATGCCTTAAAGGAAGGAAGGTTGGACACCTTTTCAAATGTTTGTTAGTCATTTGCAGTTCCACTTTTGTGAAATGTTATGTCCTTTGCTTATCCTTGGGGTCTTAGGCTTTTTATTATTTTTATATGAGTTTTTAGTATACTTGGTAATATTTATCCTTTCTTATATTTATTGCAATTTTTTGAAAGCAGGATAAAGTCAGGTTCTAGGGGCAGACAGACCTGCATATGAATTATGACTCCACTACTTTCTTGCTGTGTAATCTGGGCAAGTTCTGCAAAATGAGGATAAAAGTAGCATGTAGTCTAAAAATGTAAGACTTGAGTCGATTGTATGTAAATGAAACATTTAAGTGCCAGTAAATGGTAACTACTGTCGGCTTGTACTTAGGAGTGTTTTTAAAATATGTACAGGAAAAAATTTGCATATATATATATATATATATATACATACATATATATAGCTATTTCTTTATTATTTCTTACATAGCTTTTATGCTTCGGTAGGTCTTTCTCGCCCGGAAATTGTATGACAATTTAACCTATTTTTTCCTACATTTAATTTTTTGCTTATATTTTTATTTTATTTGCATGTGTGTATCCTTTAATTCATCTGGAGTTTATTTAGATGTATATTGTGAAATGAGGATCTAAGTTGATTTAGGGGAGGGAGGAGGCTCTAAAGAGCACTAACCATTTATTGACTCGTTAAGTTCTTTGAACTCTCAAGGACTTTGAACCTTTTGAACTAGTGCCAATAGCAGGGACTGTGGCCTTAGAGCTATACATAGTTTGGGTATACTCTGTAATGTCAAGCAAGTGATGGTTAATTTGTGTTGTTTCAGTTTCTTTGTAAAATGGATTTAGTGAGCTGTTAAGAAAATTAAATTAGCTAGGTCGAACATCTAAAAATGCATCTGACACATCGTAGGCTCTTAGTGGACTGCCTGTTCCTCTCAAAAGGCTTTTCCTTCCTACTGGACAACTTGAGAAAGCTTCTTCCTAGCCTATAGCTGCGTCCCCATTCCACTTTTCCAGGTTTCCTGCCCTGATTGCCCCGTTCTTTCCTCACAGAGGCAGATCCGGGACCGCGGGGTGACCCGATCCAAGGCGGAAAAGGCGCGACCGCCTACGGTTCAGGTACCACAGGTGGACATCGTGCCTGGGCGGCTCACGGAAGCGGAATGGATGGCGTTCACGGCCCTCGAGGAGGGAGAGGATGTTGTGGGGGACATCTTGGCTGATCTGATGACGCGAGTAATGGACTCTGCCTTCAAAGTCTACCTGACCCAGCAGGTGGGTCTGGATGGGGGTTTCCAGACCATCTCCACCCCGCCCCCCCAAACTGGGCTAAGACCCTCTCTCGCCTCCGTAGTGCATTCCATTCACCATCAGTCAGGCCCGGGAGGCGATGTTGCAGATCACCGAGTGGCGCTTCCTGGCCAGGGACGAGGGAGAATCTGCAGTGGCCGAGGACCCCACGTGGGGCGAGGACGAGGAACCTTTGGCATGCACGACGGATGCCTGGGCTCAGGGATCAGTGCCCGTGCTGCAAGCGCCCGCCTCTGTGGGGCTGGAGGAGATCTTCCAAGGCGAAGTAAGCACAGCCCCCAGCTCCCTCCGCCCCTCATCCCCCTACTCTGTGCCTCGCCGCCGCCGCTGCGTCTTCCTTCTCCTCACGGCCTCTCTGGATTCCTCCACCCTTAGTTCCTCTCTCCCCTTTCCAATGTGTCACTATCCACCCTCCACCCCTAACCTCGGTGTATATCCCTAGGACCGAGGGAGCGTGGACCAGATCTCTTTAGGAAGATCGTGGACGGCGAGAGGCTCTCAGGAGCAGATGGAATCTTGGGAGCCTTCTCCAGAGCTGCGAGTCACTCCGGGCCCCCCACCTACCCCAGAGCTGTTTCAGGAGACAGGGAACGAGGGCCTTTTAGAGGAACTGGACGTCCAGGCCGGAGACCATCAGTCTTCGGCTGGATCCTTGAACTCGAGCAGCCAGCTGTCGGTGGAGATGGCTCTCGACGGCAGTCCCCCACCTTTTCCGGATTTGTCCCAGGTAGCCAGCACCCAGGCATCAGCCCAGAGGGTACCGCCCCGCAGCTCCCAGTTCTCGCTGGAGGACCTCTATCATTGCACCGCCCAGCCGCACGCGGCTGGGGACTGGCTGAAGCTCAAGAAGGAGAAAGTGCCCCGCATGGACGGCCCCTCCTCCTCATTCGAGCCACAGGAGCCTAGGTGCGCGGACGCGCTGCGGGGCGCGCGTCACTACAGGGTGGGACGCATGGCCCGGGCGCGCCTGGACCCCGCGCGGCTGCCGCGCCACTGGGTGCGCCCGCTGGCTGAGGTTCTGGTTCCAGACTTCGAGGCGCGCCCGCTGGAAGCCTACCGCGGGAGCAAGAGGGGCGGGAAGACGGAGGCTGGGGCCAGACCCCTAGCACCGGGCCCCAGTGTCCGTGTCTCCCCAACAGTTTTCTTTTCTCTCTCGCCTAGTGCTCCTTTCCGTGTCTTGGGCCCGGGCCCTGCTCTCCAATCCCCCTCTTTGAGCTTAGGCCCACCACCACTAGGCTTTGGGTCAAAGTTGGCCTTTCCCAGCCCTGGGCTTCGCTTTCTTGCCACCCGCCCAACCCTCCAGGATCTGGCCCGGAGCCCCAGCCCTAAACAGTGGCCAGGTGCCAAGTGGCCCAGTGGCTGGGAGGGGGCGGCTGAGTTGCTGGGCGAGATGTGGGTAGGCCGCTGCCACGTACCTCTGCATGGCCTTCATCCCAGGGACCTGGAGGGTCAGGATCCACACAGGTGGACTCAGGCATCCCGAGTTCTCGAGGCCACGTCCCAGGTGATGTGGAAGCCCATGTTGCTGCCTGAGGCAGTGAAGCTGGCTCCTGGTGTGAGCTTGTGGAACCCAACCACCCAGGTGCTGCTCAGATCTGCAGTACCCCAGCAGGCAGACACAGAAGGCAGCATCTCTCTTCCCATCCAGCAGCACCCCATCCAGACTGGTGCCCCAAAGCCTCAGGTGACCATGAGACAGCTAACGAAGAACTCAACACCCAAAGTGTGGCCACTCCTCTCCAAGGACCTGACCCATTCTGGGTCCTGAAGCTCAGCCAGTACTTTCCTTCTTTCTACTTGCCAGAATAAACACCTCAGTTGCTTTAAGAGTTGGCCTGATGTCTGTCAGTTTCTTCCAAGGGTGCTTACTCAGGAGCAGTTGTCCTGACGGCCTGGAAGGTTGTGGAACACTGGGTCCAGGGAATAACCCCATTTCCACCCTTAGGAGAGACCCTGCATTAGGGCCAAGGTTGCTCCCCAGCAGAGGCATTCTGGAGAACCATCTCCCTCTCTACAAAGGAATAGACATAAGGGCTACAGGTAGGGTCTGCTTCAACTGGACGAACTTAAGAGTCTCTTTGCAGTAGGGGACTGAGGGGACAGCCCTGCTTAAGCACACCGTGATTAAAGATGGGAGAAATTTGATATTTTGCTTCTCCAGTTCTGGAGCTCATAAATTCACCTTAGGGTGGAAGTCCAAGTTTCACTTGTAGACCACTATGAGCCTACACAGGAGAACACTGACTCTAGGCCAAGGATAGCAGCGAGGCAATCAAGTGACTAAGGCACTCAGTTGAAGGTGGAGTTCACTCTCAGTTTCAAACAGGTTGCTTGAACAAATCAGAGAGTAACTGCCTCTTTAAATTTTGTGTCCTGGACAGCACACCAGCCTGACCGCTCAACCCCACTCAGCTTTGACTAGCTCCTCCCCAACTTACCTTCACTTCGGCACAACACTTCTGGTAGCAGGTCAGCAAGTTTTTGCAATGTTGCAGTGGTCTCTACTCAGCACCCTTGTCTGGAGCCCTGGCTCTGTCCTGCTCATTCTGGTCCTCCTGCATAGACTATGTATGTGGCCTTGGCATAAGTCTCATCTTTGGGACCTCCAGCACTGCTCCACAGACTTGACTGGGAAGACAGCGGTGGTGACTGGAGCCAACAGTGGTGAGTGCCCTTCTCATCCTGCCACCTCATTTGGCGTCTCAGTCCAGTCCCCCAGTAGCCCCAGTGAGGCTGGCCAGAGGGCCAGCACGCACTTTAGTCACACCCCAGACTAGCCTATTCTGAAACTGCCCTTCTACAGGTATTGGGAAGGCCGTGTCCCAGGAGCTGGCCCGCCGTGGGGCCCGGGTGATCCTTGCCTGCCGTAACTGGGAGTGTGGACAGCAAGCCCTGGCTGAGATCCAAGTAGCCTCGAAGAACAATTGCCTCCTGCTTGGCCAGGTGGACTTGAGCTCTATGGCCTCCATCCGTAGCTTTTCCCGGTGGCTTCTGCAGGAGTGTCCTGAGATACATCTGCTGGTTAACAACGCTGGAACCTGCGGTACATGCCTTGAACTGCTGCTCCCAGACACATTGCAGGAGCCTCCTTTCCAGTTCAGGGACCCTAAAACAGGCACCCCCAAACCCAACTGGTGCATCCTGCTGAATAACTTTAATTCGTACGTGATCCTAAAAAGCCTACCTTGAGTAATAGCCCCCATCCTTGCACGTACATGTTCCTGTGGAGTTTCTACTGAATGCCAATATATGCCCTAGGTCTGTATCCCTCCATCACCCACTACCTATGTTCTCATTTCCTCCCAGGATTTCCCAAGACACTTACCCAAGAGGGCCTTGATCTCACCTTTGCCACCAACTATGTTGGGCCCTTTCTGCTTACAAATCTACTCCGAGGTAAGGAAGGATGGCTGCCTACCTTCTGTGCTGCCGTCACTTCTCATTCCCCTGGCATTTCCGTAGCTTACTGTTTCCAATGGCTACTTCCTTTCCCTTGGCCTCAGCTGTTCACCGAGTGATGACACAGTAAGCTTTTTGATGCACACAGCAGGGCAACCCGCCTGACCTAAGTCAGGACTGGGAGGCTGGTACTAAAATCAGTCAGGCCAAAATATAACCAGCAAGGGGATATAAGATCCACCTCTCTTTCCCCCAGCTCTGAGTTCTAGGTAAACCAGTAGAGTCAGTCATCTCGACAAGAGCTTCTTAAGGGTGGCACTAGACCACTAGGAATATAGACACCAAGAATGCCTACTTCCTGCTCTCAAATAGCTCAATATCCCCCAGGAATCTAGACAGAACACATCACTGTCTTGGACCCAAGTCCTTTGACTTTCTGATTTTTGAATCTTTTCTACTTAAGGAGGTTTGGGTTCTTGCTGGGGAAGCTGGGGCAGAGTGAGTGGTGGGCACTTTCTTCCTAACATTTTCTCCTGGATTGCACCCTCTTTAAAATAAAATCAATTTTGGGGGTTAGGTAATATGTGTCCAAAACATAAAACTGAAAGCGTACAAAAGGGGTGACATTTCAAAAACTCTCCTCTCAGGGGCGCCTGGGTGGCTCAGTCGGTTAAGCAGCCAACTTTGGCTCAGGTCTTGATCACTCAGTTTGTGAGTTCAAGACTTGCTTTGGGCTCTGTGCTGGCAGCTGGGAGTTCAGAGCCTGGACCCTGCTTTGGATTCTGTGTCTCCCTCTCTCTCTGCCCTCCCCCGCTCACTCTCTGTCTCTCAAAAACTGAATAAACATTAAAAACAAACAAACAAACAAACAAACAAACAAACAAACAAACAAAAACCCTCTCCTCTTCTCCTTGAAAATCAGCTACCCGTTTGCCTCTTAGGAGGCAGTTTGTGTTGCCAGGATCTCATGGGCTCTTTAGTGGCTGATAAAATTAGCCACAAATGGAAAGTGAACAAGCACAAGGCAAAACTGTATGGGTTTGCAAGTAGGAATGTTTTGTCTCCTTTGCAAAAATTCTAACACCCTGGCTGCACCTTGCTTAGTAGTAGGTTCTTAAACTGTCTTTTCTCTTCTTCTTCTCTTATCTATTCTTCTTCTTGCCACTTCTAGAAATCACTTTTCACCATATTACTTGCTTAAAATCCTTGGAAGGAAGGTACTCTATCCTTTACAGGAGAGACTCTAAACCCTTTATCTCCACTTACAGACCCCCTGCAGACTGAGAGCCTCGCCTTTTGCCCTTCCTTAATCCACACTTTTCTCTCTAGCAGACAATCTGTAGCTCTTGGTCCGCACTTTCCCCCCCTCCAGCTGTGCTTTTTGCACATGTAGTTGCCTCTATCTGCACTGTCCTCTCCCACTCTTTTACCCTGACTAACTTTATTTAGTTCATCCACCAAGACTGAGCACAGATACTGCCCGTGCTGTGAATCTTGTCCTTCACCTCCCCCAGCAGCCTCCCATTTATGGGGCTCCCTTAGCCCTTGTACACATCTCTGTTCCTGCATTGACATTGTTCCAGGATGATCGGTCTCCAGTTAGGCTGTGAGCCCCTTTAGTCTTTATGTCACTATGCCTAAAAGTTTGGGGTCTGTTCTCTTTAAGAATAATTCTTTTTTCCAGCAAAATTTTGGCTAAATACCACCTGCTCAATTTTTCATTTGTGATTCTTAATTTAAATGTAGGGCTCAAAATAGTTTTAGCATTTTGAACACTGTAAACTCATATGTGACAACTATTTTTAGTATTTTATAGAATCCAGACTATATATATATATATACATATAAATGTATATATATATGTATATATATATACATATATATATATATAGTAAGGCACTTAACATTTTTTTTAATGTTTATGTATTTATTTTGAAAGGGGGAGGGGCAGAGAGAGAGGGAGAGAGACAATCCCAAGCAGACTCCGTTCTGTCAGTGCAGAGCCTGATGTGGGGCTCGATCTCATGAACCATGAGATCATGACCTGAGCTGAAATCAAGAGTGGGACACTCAACTGACTGAGCCACTCAGGTGCCCCCCACCCACTTTTTTTTTTTAAGATTTAATTTGTACTATTTATTGTATTTATTTATTTATTTTTTTACTTTGGAAGATAGTGGTTTGTTTGTTTGTTTTTTTAACACTTTCCCAAGTTCCTCTATACACATTTCTTTCCCCACTCAACCTAGCACCCTTATGTCCTTAGCACCTATCTTGGTGTCTGCCACGATCCAGAGACCTAACGAACATTTGGGTGACAAATATGTGAAAGACAGGTTACATGATGTCTCCAGTCTCTCCTTTTCCCTCTTGGCCACCAATGAGGTAAAACATAAATAAGGATCCATTAAATTAGCTCCAGCTGGCAAGTGGAAGAAAAGGCAAAAGTCCAAACTCTACAATGAAAGAGGAGGAAAAACATTAGGAAAGTAGTTAATGAAAATGAGTCTCAGTTCACATTAAGCTGTCCTGTGCCTAGCCTGGGGAATTTGGGGGGTGGACAGTGACCCTATCCTGAAAATCCTGGATGGTCCCTGCTCTCTTGGAGTCACCTGGAGAGGTAGGTTGGGGAGTGGGCATGGGAGTTCACTCCAGAACTTGGATCGAATGAGTGTGGTTCTCTTTCTACCCAGGGGCCCTACAGCGGGCAGGATCAGCCCGGGTGGTGAATGTGTCTTCCTTTCGGCATGCACATGGGTATGTTGATGAGGAACATCTGACAGGGGCTGGTAAACCCTTGATCTTTAACCAGAATTATGACTGCAGCAAACTGCTCTTGACCTCCTTCACTGGGGAGCTTGCCCGGAGACTTCAAGGGACAGGTAATTGCCTGTGAAACCCCCTTATTCCTCCATTCCCAACACCACCTCCCAACAGTCCACATCTCATCCCAATATGTTCTGGCTAGTGTCCCCCAACCCAGCTGTTAATCTCTGCCATTTTTCATCTATGCAGCCTGTATTTCACTCAAGTCTGTCTTCACATCTCCCTTTCAATCTTTCCAACTCTCTTATCACTCCTAACATCCCTTTCCTCTCAGTATTTTCCAATACCAACACCATCCGTTATGTTCCTCCTAAAGTTCACCCAATGCTTTCAAATACTTATGTCTCCTTACTGGCTTGAACACTACCATTCGTGTAAGTTCCAGAGGACCGACTTCCTGGACACCACCCCAAGCCTCTGGTTACGTCTGCCCACAGACCTGGTAGGATCTTTGCATTATTGCATACTGGAGAACCGCACTTAACTCTTTCTTCCCATGCTCTACTTGTGTCTCATCCTTTCAGGTGTGACTGTGAACTCTGTGGACCCGGGTATAGTGTACACAAGTATCATGAGGCATTTTTCTTGGTCATACCGCTTCCTCTTTTGGCTCTACAGCTTCTTCTGTAAGGTGGGTAGGGGAGGAGCTGGCTAGCCTGAAGAGGGTGGGGCAGGGCTCTGCTTCTGTGTGTCCCCAGTAGGCTAAAGTCAGCTTGGCATGACTCCTTCTCTTCCCCCATGTCTCTACAGGATGTCAGACAAGGCGCAGTCCCAGTCCTCTACCTGAGCTTGGCAAAGGAGCTGGATGGCATTTCTGGAAAATATTTTAACAGTTCCTGTAGGATAATTCTTCCCGCGAAAGCTGCTCAGGATCCTCAAGCGGCCCAAAGGCTCTGGAATGCCACGGTCCAGCTAACAAACCTGGACAAGATGGACTGATCCCCCGTGCCCCCAGCCCTAACTTTGCCATCCTCCCTGATTCCCAGCCCCTACTCTGGTCCTGCCTTTTGTTTGTTGGCTCCAAGCATCAATCACCTTGTCTAGTATAGCAATCACGTCCTTTTCCTGTTGCCTCAGTGGCATGAGAACTCAGATTAGCCAGGGGACAGTTTTAGCTTCTACTTTACTGCCAGTTCTCTAATGGAAGTGTTCATTCCTTGGATACTGGGATCTCCAAATCTACAGAGTCCCACGTTGTGGTGACCGGTGGGGGTGTGTGTGTGTAAAACTCCTTCCAGTGGGGATTAGGGGTGCTGGAAGAAGGGAAACTTCCACCTGTATCGCTTAGTTTCTACCCATGTACTTGCTGACTCTGGGGGAGACAGCACCACACAATGCCATCTTGATTAAAGCATATACCACATCCTGTAGGATAGCAGTCTGACTTCACAGAGTGTTGTCTCTCAACTGGTACTGTAACTGAGCCTGCAGATGATCATTCCACATTTCCGTTAAACCAGCTGCTCCTGGGTGATGAGCCAAGCATTCAGATCAGTGAATTCTGGTGGTGGGAGCCAATTGTTTTTTCCCTCAGGTCTTGGTTCATCTGTATAAATTTGGGGATCGGCTCTTCAAATTTCACACACATACATGAATACTTTTTGTGGTTGCATTCCATCTATGATGTCCAGTTTTCCTAACCTTGGACAAGTATACTCCTATCTATTTAACTCTCTTTAATATCTTTACCAAATTTTCAATAATTTTATCCATAAAATCTTGCACCAGTTTTACTATATTTAATTCAGGTACCTTAATTTTGACACTATTGTAAATGGGGCTCTTTAACCTTTGTGTGCTGATTGTCTATCAAACGACTTGGAAAAGTTGTCTAATTTTAATGAGTTCTCTGTAGGTGCTTTTGGTTTTTCTACATAGAAAATCACCCCATCTAGGAAAAATAAGTTTTACTTCTTCCCTTTCAAGTATTCTAATTTTTGTTTCTTTTTCTAGGAGACCCTCATAGATATTCTAGCGTTAAACCGACCCTGTATTTCTGAAGTAAACCCAGTAAGCCCCACCTAGCATTTCTGGTCGCAGTGTTGTATAGACATTGCTAAATTGAACATGCTCATTATTGTTTAGCACTTTGCACTGTGTTCATAAATGAGATTGACCTATACTTTTCTTCTTAAACTTTTATTTAAGCAATCTCTGCACTCAATGTTGGGCTTGAACTCACTGCTCCAAGAGGAAGAGTTGCACACTCTTCCAGCTCAGCCAGCCAGGTGCCCCTGACCTGTACTTTTCTTTGCCTATATTGCCATTGTCTGGTTTTGCTGTCATGGATGTATTCATTTTATACAATGAATTGGGGATTTGTGTTAATACATGGACGTCATCTGAGAAGCAGTTGCCAAGTTAGGATTGAATGTTCAAGAAACCTATTATGGGAAACGGCTGCAAGAGAAAATGGGAAGGAAGCTGGGAGAAGCTGAGAGGGCCACCAGACTGTGATCTGAGTATGACCCTGAGTGAGGGAGGGAAAGAAGGCTGGTTGGAGCCTCTTAGAGTACAGTGCAATGATTTTTCCATTTGTGGATTCCCTCTCTTGTTTTGAAAGTATGCAATCTATTTATGTCCTTTAGTGGTTAGTCAAAAAATTTCAACCTGCCTATTTGAAATTAGGTGGGCCTGTCCTAATCAGGTGAGCCCTCTAAAAGTGTTTAGGTTTTCCCAGAAGCCAGAAAGACTCTCCTGTTTACTATGAAGAAATAAATTGCCACATTGTGGAGAGGGCCATTCCTCGGGAACTGAATTCTGCCAATACCCAGTGAGTCTGGAAGAGCACCCGGAGCCCAGATGAGATTGCAGCCCTGCAGTACATGGTGATTTCCGCCTGGTGAGACCCTGAATAAAGGATCCAGCTAACCTGTACCCAGACTCCTCATCCACAGAAACAGACAGTACCCGTGTTCTTTCAAGCCACTGAGTGTAGTAATTGGTTATGCAGCAATAAAAAGCTCATATGGGATCCAAAGAACCGTCTCAGTTTTATTTGCTTGAAAATGTCTTTATTTCACCATTTTTGAGGGATCATTTTGCTGGCTAAGGAATTATAAGCCGACAAGTATTGTCTTTTATCTCGCTGAGCATAATTTCTTTGTCTCCTGGCTTTCATTGTTGCTATGAGAAATCAGATATTAATCTAACAGTACTTTGTAGGAAATGCCTTTTCTGTGTTGCTCCTTTTATGGTTTTATTATTGTCATTGCTTTTCTGCAGTTTCACTACTTTTAATCCAGATGTGTATTTCTTTTTGTTTGTTCTGGTGGGAATCCCTTGGGTTTCCTGAATCTGAGGATATATATGTCTCCTGTATTTCTATTTATTTATTTGATAAATCTGACACGTTAAATTTTATAAGTTTAACGTGTACAGTGTGTTACTTTGATACATTTATATATGTAATATGACTGCCATTGAAGCAATATTTATCACATCATTACAGTACAGTATTATTGTCTATGTCCATCACACCATGCATCAGACTTCTATGACTTGTTTTCTACTCGTTACAAGTTTATATCCTTAAACACCATTGATCTTATCCTTCCTATCCTCCATCTTGTAGTAACCACCATTTTACTTTGTTTTTTTCACAAGTTTGACTTTTTTAGATTGCCCATATAAATGATATCATACTATATTTGTCTTTCTTCATCTGACTTATCTCACTTAGCATAATGTACTTAAGGTCCATCCGTGTTGCCACAAATGGCAAGAGATCCTTTTTTTCTCATGGCTCAATAATATTTAATTATCTATCTATCTATCTATCTAGATATATACCTACACATATCTGTATATGTATAATACATACATATATATATATGTATATATATACACACACATACGTATAGTAATCCATTCATCCATTGATGGATGTTTGGGTGTTTCCATATTATTTTGGCTATTGTGAGTAATGTTGGGATAAACATGGGTGTACATATATCTTGTTGAAAACCTGTTTTCATTTTCTTTGGGTATATACTCAGAAGTAGAATTGCTGGGCCATACAGTAGATCTGTTTTTAATTTTTTAAGGAAACTCCATATTGTTTTCACCGTGGTTAGACTAATTTACATTCCCCCCAACAGGTTTTATAAGGCTTCCATTTTCACCTCATCCTCACCAGCACCTATTGTCTCTTGTCTTCTTAATGATAGCATTTTCGTTAACAGATAAGAAGTGATACCTCATTGTGGTGTTTATTTTTATTTCCCTGGTGATTAGTGATTTGGAACAACTTTTCATGTGCCTGTTGGTCACTTTTATTGCCCTCTCTGGAAAACTTTCTATTTAGTTCTTCTGGAAATTCTTTAATCATATTGTTTTTGTTGTTGTGTTAGTTCTTCGTATATTTTGGATATTAACCCTTTATTCGATATATGGTTTGCAAAAATTTTCTCCCATTCTGTAGGCAGCCATTTCATTTTGTTAATTATTTCTTTTGTTGTGCAGAAGCTTTTGAGTTTGATTTGGTCCTGTTTCTTCATTTTTACTTCTGAGTTTGGATAGTGGTGATGGTTGTGCTGGTTTTCCTTTACACTTCAAAAGTATTCTAGCTGATCTAAGAATTAAATTGACGTGGGACAGATTAATAGGAGAAAAATTCTGAGTCTCCCTCTCTCTCTGCCCCTCCCCCGTACTCACACTCTGCATCTCTCCCTCAAAATAAATAAACATTAAAAAAAAAGAGAGAGATAAGGGACATAGAAGAGACTTTGATCAAACAGGCAGTGCTAGGTTCCTTCCTATTTACCACCCCTAGTTAATATTATAATGTAGTTATCTATGGTGAGAGCTCTCTTCCTGAAGAGGGTCCTCTATTTAAGTTCTTTTAAGCAGTTAGGTGGGAGGTGAAAGTTTCTTCCTCTTTTGGGCCTTGATTATTTTTAGCTTGAAATAAGCTGCATGCCAAAGTGACACATTTTGGGGTAGACTGCCCTTGGCTCCTACAGTTGCAGAATAATGTAAGTGTACTTAGTTCCATTGAACTGTATGCTTAAAAATGGCTAAAATGAGCATCCGACTCTTCATTTCAGCTCAGGTCATGATCTCATGGTTGTGAGATCCAGCTCCTCATCAGGCTCCACGAGGAGCACAGAGTCTGCTTAAGATTCTGTCTCCCTCTGCCCCTCCTCCACTTGTACTCTCTCTTTCTCAAAAAAAAAAAAAAAAAAAAAAAAGGTTAAAAGGGTAAAATTTATGTATGTGTTACCACAAGAAAAAGTATGTGCATACAGTGCCTTTTAAATTTATTTTCATATGCCATTTCTCTTTAATTGCAGGGAATGGAGGCCATTTCTACTAAAATTACAGATGCACTTATTATTTGATCCAGATTTATCCTATCTGTATATACCTACTCACATACGGAGTGTCATGTGTACAAGGTGATTCACTGTAGTCTTGTTTGCAACTGGCAAAAGACTGGAAATAAAGTATCCCCCCCAGAAGAGGCTGGTTCATAAATTATGTATATTCAGGCAATAGAGTACTATGCAGCTGAAAAAAATGAATAAGGAAGATCTCTATTTACTGATTTAGAAAGATCTCCAGGATATATTAGGTAAAGAAACCAAGGTACAAGTATATGTAGCATGCTACCTTTTGCATAAGAAATGGGAGGAGTAAGACCATGTATTCTTATTTGTTTGTATTTGCATAAAACATTTAATGGATAAGCAAGAAACTATAAAAACAAGGGTTACCTGTAGTGGGCAGGGGGAAGGAGTGGATGAGAACTAAGTTTGAAGGGAGGTTTTTCAGTGCATACTGTTTATATTGATTTGATCTTTACACCCCAATGTGGGGTGTAAACACATGACCCTGAGACCACAAATCAAGTGCTCTACTGAGACAGCCAGGCACCCCAGGTTGTTTTCACTCTTAGATTAACTGAGATAAACGAAACAATAGTTATCATTCAGGCTTTTTACATGGGTTCATTTAATCTTCTAACAACCTAATAATATAGATACTATTATTAACATTCTCATTTTACAAGTGAGGAAACAGGGACATGGAAGGAGTTAAGTAACTCACCTAAGATCTCACACAGCCCACAAATTGCAGTTAGAATTCAAACCCTCCATCTATCAAATCCTGGCTCTCCCAACATCCTTGAACAAGTATCTTTGAACACTTGTCCTATTATTTCATTTCTTTGGCTACACTATTAGAAGTGGTTACATTGGAGGCACCTGGGTGGTTCAGTCCGTTAAGCTTCTGACTTCGGCTCAGGTCATGATCTCCCGGTTTGTGGGTTCCATCTCCTCTTAGGGCTCTGTGCTGACAGCTCAGACTCTGCTTCGGATTCTGTGTCTCCCTCTCTATCTGCCCCTCTCCGTCTTGCGCTCTCTCTTTCTCTCAAAAATAAACATTAATAACAACAACAACAAATTTTTTTTTAAGTAATGCTTTAAAAAAAAAGTGGCTACATTGGGTCAAGGAGTTTGTCCTTTTAATTTTTTTTCTTTCTAAATTAAAAGAACCAAAATGCCATTATATACATTGGCATTATTTTACATTCCCATCATAAGGGCACGAGGGGGGTGCCTGGTTGGCTCAGTTGAGCGTCTGATTCTTCGTTTCGGCTCAGGTCGTGGTCTCGAGGTTCGTTTCATGAGCCTGCTTGTTATCTTCTCCCTCTCTCTCTGCCCCTTCCTCAGCTCGAGATCTCTCTCTCTCTCTCTCTCTCTCTCTCAGAATAAAAAAAAAACAAGGGCATAAGAATGCCTGTATCCCCATATGGATAACACTGAGTAGCAGCAAAATTTATTTTTTTCCTCAAGCGAACTGATGAGGTATGGCTTGCCACTAATGTTTTAATTAGCAGTTTAGCACTCAAAAGCTTAGCGAATGACCCCTGGGGAGCCATTTGCCTAGGGCAACGAGTCGTCCAGTCCCGGTGCGCTGTCTCCCCTCGGCCGGCAGAGGGCGCAGGCTTAGAGGCTCCTCTCTCCTGTGGTCCTCGTTGGCTTCCCAGGCACAGTGCGCACGCGCATATTTCGCTCCAGGTGTCCAGCTTTGTGCCTGACCGAGGTCTCCTCGGCTGCGCTCAGCGCGCAGCTTTTAACCCTGGCTGGTTTTCGGGGAAGAGTAGCGTGTTCCCTGAACCCCAAGCGACTCTGGGCCTCTGGGGCGAGAGGGTGTGGGGCGGGCCTCGAGGGGTCGGGCGGCGCGTCGGGCAGCCCACGCGGGCGGGGCGGGCGGGGCGCGCCCGGCAAGGACTTGGGCGTCGGTCGCCGGTGGTGGGGCCGGAGCCGGGCGCGGAGCCCCTGACAGGACAGGTACGGAGGCGGCCACCCTGCCAACCGTCTCCGCCGCAGCCCCCCGCGTGTTCGCTAGGTTCCCGGCGGTGGACGGGGGGCCGGGTGCTGGACTGGGGCGCGGCATGGAACCCGGTGTGCGGAGCGGGGACGGTAGGGATGGGCCGCGGCGGGGTGGGCGCCTGCCTGAGTCTGGGCCTGTCCGACCCACCTGCCCTCTTCAGTCTGGTGGTGTTCTCCCTGGGTCGGAGTGGTGTTGCCTCCTAATTCCTCCGCAACGGCGAGGGCCCCCCTCCTTTCCTGGGAGTGTCTGAGGCACCCCTGAACCCATTCCGAGCTACAGGTTTCCTTGTGGGCACATGGTTGAGAAGTTGGTGTCAAAAGAAAAACAAAAAAACCTTAGAGGACTGAAACGTGGGGGCGTGGATATGGGTTTGTTGTGTCTGTGCCTCCCACTGCTGGGGTCCGCCTTAACTGGCTGCATGACTCTTGAGAAGTCATCTTGCACATTCCTCTTGTCTTTAGGCAGAACTACAGGTAAATCACACACACAGGAACTCCGCCGTTTTTAAAGAGGCAATGATTTAGAAGCTTCCCCTCATGTATTGCAGTGATGAGAACAGCAAGCCCATGTTGACCACTTACTAATCCAGTGTGCTTAAGGTACTGAGAGTCAAAGAGCGATGCGGTCAAGATAGACATTCTTTACCCGGTGTACTGCCAAAGCCTCAGCCACTGGGATATTAAAGGAAATTACTATAACGTTTTTCTTTTAAGGCATTATGTGCTCAAATATGTTTTGAAACTTCATGGTTAAAGTTTTCTCTGGAATATTTCAGAGCCTTCAGTGTGCTAACAAGATCACTGAAAGTATGGTATGGAGACTTTCCCAGATTTGAATGGGAAATGCTGTTTTTCTTGGGTGCTAACTCTGTTTAACATCTGAGATAGTTTAGGAAGTGCAGTTCCAGAATTAGAACATCAGGGTTTGGAAGGGACTGTGTAGGTCAGTGCTTTTCAAACTTTAATGGCTCATAGACTTGCAGGTCTTGTTAAAAACAGATTCCGGGGGGCTCTTCATTTCTTTCTTTTCTTTCCATTATTATTATTATTATTATTATTATTATTAAGCACGCACAAGCAGGGGAGGAGCAAGGAGAGAGGGAGAGAGAATCTCGAGTGGGCTCCACACTGTCAGCACAGAGCCTGACTTGGGGCTGGATCTCACAGACTGAACCATGAGATCATGACCTGAGTCATGATTGAAGGTCCCACACTTAACCGACTGAGCCACCCAGGTGCCCCTGTTTCTGCATTTCTAACAAGTTCCCAGGTGATGCTGCTGCTGCTGCTCTACGGACCACACTTTCAATAGCAAGGGTGTTGATCACTGGATTGAAATTTAGAGACCATGTTCTGCTTCCTGCTTTGTAACATAAACTTTGCTGCCTTGAACGAGCCCCTTCACCTGTCCAGGTCTGTAAAATAGGAGGCTGGACTAGAAGAGCAGTAAGGTTCCTTTCAGATCTAAAATGCTTGTGATTCAAGTTCAGTAACCTTTGTGATAGTTGAAGTCCATCTAAAATATCCTTCCCAAATGGCCAGTTTGGACTTGAATATTTTCTAATAATGGGGAATTTACTACATTTCATCCTGAGATAGCTTAATAAGGAACTTTTTCAACTAACTGAAATACATCTCTGCAACTTCCATCCTGTTGGTACTAGGTTATTTTTTAGAATTGAACAGAAAAAAAGTGTACAGTCCCCCTTTAAAAAGGTTACTCTTAAAGTATTAGATGATGGTTGTCCTCCCAAATTTTCTCTGCTGAATTATCCTTAATTCTTCCATGTCATTGTTTCAAATCCCTCTTTTATTTTTTTTTTTAACATTTATTTATTTTTGAGAGAGAGAGACAGAGCATGAGTAGGGGAGGGGGAGAGAGAGAGAGGGAGACCCAGAATCCAAAGCAGGCTCCAGGCTCTGAGCTGTTTGGTAGCACAGAGCCTGATGCGGGGCTCGAGCTCACGAACCGCGAGATCATGACCTGAGCCGAAGTCGGACGCTCAACCGACTGAGCCACCCAGATGCCCCTCAAATCCCTCTTTTAAATTTAGTCTTTCTGCATGGAGTCTAGTGAGGTTTTGGCTAGCCTTTGAAGGCTGGGTGGGGCTTGCAAGACTAGGGAAAGCATCCTAAGCAGCTGCCAGTGGTGCAGAGATGACGCTGCATATGTCAGAGCCAGGATTGTTTGGTTAAGTAAGAAATGGTATGTCAGTGAAAGATTTGGGGCAGGTGAGTATATGGACAAAATATTTTAGAGTGCATCATCGTGTTACTGTGATATATGATGTGGTTGGAAATGGAGAAGGAGAGAGGCAGGGAGCCAAATATACTTCACATCCTAGTAGTAGAGGATTTATGTTGATGATAGAGGAATGCCTTATATTTGTGTATAAGATTTTACAGATTACAGAACCTTCCACCGGCATGATCCCATTTTATTTAATAGTCCTGTGAGGTGGGCAGAGCAGCTGTTATCCTGCTTTACAGATGAGGCGCCAAAGGGGGAAAATGCCTTGCCTTAATTCTCAAAGCTATTAAATGGTGACCACAGTGGCGACAATGGTAATGGAGGAGAAAAGAAGGATGCAGGAGGCAATACTAAGGAAGAATTGGTTAAGTTGGGCCTGACTGACATGAGGATACAAAGGCGAAGAAGTTGTTACAGAGAATTCAAGATTCAGGAGACTCATACTACCATTGACAACTGCCACTCTATGTTTTACTCTACCTTCTCTGTCATTGCTAGTGGCTGCCTGGAGTTATGGGTTGAGAGGGATTGTAGTAGAGGATTCCCAGGTTGCTTGGCCTGTCTACAGCTCCTGGTGGTACTGTGGGGACTTGGGTGTCTGTCCCATACCAAGGGAAATGAGAACTGGATCCACATCCCTGAGGAGGTAAGTGCTGAGCAGTTGACTGATTGAAATCTACCTTAGGGTCCTTGCCATCCTGGAGACTCTGGATTTGGCTTTATATCTTTTTTTTTTTTTTTTTTTTTTTGAAGTTCAGGCAAGTACCAGTAGCACTTGGCTGATGGCCAAATTGAGTGTCCATTCTGACCTCTTGAAGCTCCTACATATCCCCTGAGGGTTTCTCTTAAGCAAATACTAGACCTTTGTCACCCGCAGAGCCTCACTCAAGCTGTTTTCCCAGATCTGCACTTGCGCTAGAGCCTAGAGGTCTCTCTGTGGTCCTCCTACTGTGGAAGCATGTGAGATTGAGAATTAGTGTCATTGCCAAATTCCATAGGACCTGGGGCTGTCCCTACATTTTTAGTTTCTTAGGCTCCTATCTGGAGAGGAAAGAGTACATCTGCTGGGGTTTGTGTGTGCATGACTGTTAATTTCCTCCATGGTGGGGGTCTTTTTAGGGTAAGCTACTCTGGGAAAGTTGACAGAGCCAGCTTATATCCCTAGAGCCTGGTGTTGGTACAGGCTTGTATTTAACATTAAATGTCTTCTGTGCTCAGTGCTTAGGATACTGGGATGAATAAAAACTCCCTTCCCTGGAGGAATTCATGATGGGATAAGAGAGACAATATTTTGATAAAAACGTGGTGTTGTAATAGAGATCTGTCCAAAGTGCTGTGTGAGGGCACAGGGGGGAATGGCTAGCTCTACATGGAGACATTGGGAGTCTTCAGGAAAGAGATGATAATAGAGCTGAGCCTTAATGATGAGAAAAGAGAATGGCCTTGGTGACATTTGCAGCATTTATAGAGGCAAAGGGGGGAAGGTAAATAGATCCATGTAGCTGGAATATATGAACTTTGGGATCAAAGGAGAGGTTATTGATGAGACTAGATGTAATGAGGCCAGGTTTTTAATGGTCTATAGTGCTGTGCTCAGAAGATTCAGTTTTGTGGGCAGGGAGATGATGTGATTCTATTTTGGGAAGCTAACTGAGGAAGTAGACCGAAAGGGGAGAATCTGGATCAGGGACATTAGTAGGAGACTCTTGTAATAACATAGGCATGGCTTAAGACTGAAGTAAGGAGGGGCGCCTGGGTGGCGCAGTCGGTTGAGCGTCCGACTTCAGCCAGGTCACGATCTCGCGGTCCGTGAGTTCGAGCCCCGCGTCAGGCTCTGGGCTGATGGCTCAGAGCCTGGAGCCTGTTTCCGATTCTGTGTCTCCCTCTCTCTCTGCCCCTCCCCTGTTCATGCTCTGTCTCTCTCTGTCCCAAAAATAAATAAACGTTGAAAAAAAAAATTAAAAAAAAAAAAAAAAAGACTGAAGTAAGGATTAGGTTAGTGGGGATGGTAAGGGGATGAATCTGAGAGAAACCGTGGAGACAGTCAACCTAACATAATGATTAACAGGTTGTTGAGAACAAAAGAGGGAGTTGTTAAGGATGACTTGGTCTTCTGTTTTGGGTGAGTGGTGGTGCCAGTAGTAAAGAGGGAATATAGGAGTGCCTGGGTGGCTCAGTCAGTTAAGCATCTGACTCTTGATTTTGGCTCAAGTCATGATCTCACTATCAAGCCCTGAGTCAAGAGCCCTGTGTTGAGTCCTGCCTCAGGCTCTGCACTGGGCATGGAGCCTGCTTAAGAGTCTGCCTCTGTCCCTGCTCATTCATATTCTCTCTCTCTCTCTCTCTCTCTCTCTCTCTCTCTCTCTCAAAAAAAAAAAAAATATTTTTTTTTTTTTAAAAAGGGAATATAGAAAAAATATTTTTTGAGGGGGAAGTTACCAACTGTGTTTTAAGTTATGTTGAACTTGGGTCCGTGGCACTTAGCAAACAGGTGGAAGTGTGGGTCTGAGGTTCTGAAGAGAATCTGTGCCTGAGGCAGTAGGTGTAAGTGGGAGTTGATGCTGTGGGAATGGATGAGCCTCGCTATGCTTATAGGAGGCTGAAGATGACAGAGGAGTCAAGAAGGATTGGTGTGCAAGGTAAGACAATGTTGTCCAGGGAGCTAGGAGAGGAAAATGTTCCAGGAAGATCAGCAGCTTCAGTTGCTACAGGGAAGTCAAGTTAAGACGAGCTTGGAAAATGTGCCTTGAGACTGGATTGTTGGATCACCAAGGCTCTTCTACTTTTGGAGTGTGAGCAGCTTCCGAGAAGTGGTAGGGACAGGAGCCAGGTTGAGCCAGATTGAGGAGTGGATGGGAAGGGAGGACAGGGAGGGTGTACTCACTTTGAGTAGTTTGGCAGGGAAGGAAGGGAGAGAGATGGTGGCATCTCGTGGAAGAGGTAGCGGTGACTAGAGACAGTTTTTCCTAGAAGAGTCTTGAGCATAGGTTACCTGATCCTGTATAAGAGCTAGTAGATAGGGTGCAGTTGAAGGTAGGAGAAAAAAATATGATTGCTAAATCAGGTCCTCAGAGGAGGGTGGAAGGGTTGGCTCTGAAAAGAATGGGACATCATTTTCTTTGAAAGAGGAACGACAGAAGAAAGAATGTAGGAAGAAAGAGGCAATGATGGTTGCAGATGTATCTAAATTTGCAAAGGGATTCTTATCTAACAGGTTCAGTTTTCTTTTTCAGCAGAATTATCTGCTGAGGAGAGTGGGTGCTGGTGTGGGCTCAAATAGGAATAGGACTTGAAATTAGTAAGGGAAGCTTGAAATAACTGTCCAGAGGCAGGGAAAGAGAGTAGACCTGGTATTCTCTTCAAGAGAATCTGAACTTGAATCTTGCATTGTAGGCCTCTCCTTCCTCTTTCTCATAATAATAATAATAATAATAATAATAATAATAATAATAATGGCTGATGTTTATTGATGCTCCATACCAGGTGCTCTTCTAAATGCTTTAAAGGCATCCTCGTGTAATTTTCACAACTTTGTTAGAAAGGTATTGTTGTTGTCTCTATTTTACACAAGGGGAAATCAAGGCATGGAGGATTACTTAGGCTTAGTAGTGTTTATATTTGATGAGTCTCTTACCTCTGCTGAAATGGCATTCCTTCCTCTTAGGCACCAGAGAAGGCAGAAATTTAATCCCAGCCCCCAGTTTTCTGGACCTAGAGGGGCTAGAGTCTCGGGCTGCTAAGAGCAAGTCTTACCTGGCCAGTGTGTGAGCACGACTGTGGCATGGGTGGGCAGGGAAGTGGGGTCGGTGTTGCCACTGGCCTTTTACAAATAGGTAGGAAACTCTGAAATCCTTGAATGAGAGTAGCATCCGACTAGAAAGACAAGTAACTGATAGTGATTTGACAGGTATTGCAGGCAGAGATTCTGTCACCTGAGACAGTGAATATGTAAAAGAGAATTGTCTCCATCAACCAGAAAAAGAGAATTTTTTTTCTGCCACATATGGGAGTAGACAGACCTATATAACCTTACATAATAGCATAGATTATTAACACTCGCCTTTTATGTTATCCCCTCTAGTGTGATAGAATTTGCAGGTAAGATGCGCTTGAGTGAAGGGGGAGAATGGTGGGATAGCATGAATGGAAGAGAAACAGGCTTACCTTTTTCTGCTGCAGCCACTGGAGCATCATTTCTGTGTCCTTCCTCTTGTGGTTGCTATGGATACGCCTTTGCGTGGTGACTTGAGATTGATTTCCATTATGATCAAATGATGACGTGGATTTAAAAAGAAAGGACAGAATGCTCTGCTTCTGGGGAGTGGCTGGTGAGCTGCCCAAAAGGCAGAGTCCAAGCACAGCCAAGGTGGCTGTGGCTTTGTTGGCTGCCTTGGCTTTTGCTGAAGTTGTGAAATGGTGCATCTCTCTCTTTAGAGCGCAGGCTCAGGGTTCCCTGTCTGCAGGGTCCTAGTGCCAGAGATTTGCAGTTGATTCATGGGGAGGAGCCGGCAGGAACTTCAAACAGGCTGTTAAGTAGGACTCCTGCTAGCACTGGGAAGGTTGTAGTTCTTGAGTATGGGGCTGGGGGCTGCACTCAAGTACCTGTTACCTTCCTGCAAAAGTTCCTTTATTGAGGATAAGTGAGGCATATTGTATAGCTTTCCTCCCTGACTCTTCAGGGTCTGAACCCTCTGGAGGCAGGCCTGGTAGTCTCTGGGTATTCTTGGAGGAAGGGGATACTTTGGGAAGAAGTCAAGCTGCATTCAGATTGGGAGTGGGCTGTAGGCATTTCTGGGATAATAAGGAGCTGGAGAGGTAAAGAAAGTCATTTAGGCGGTGCCTGGATGGCTCAGTTGGTTGAGTGTCCAGTGCTTGTTTTCGGCTCAAGTCATAATCTCGTGGTTTGTGAGTTTGAGCTCCACATTGGGCTCTGTGCTGACAGCGTGGAGCCTGCTCGGGATTCTCTTTTTCCCTCTCTCTCTGTCCCTCCTCTGCTCGCTTTCTCCCTCTCCCTGTCCCTCTCTCCCTCCCAAAATAAATAAATAAAAGTTTAAAAAGTCCATTTAGGGTTTAAGTCCTATCTGTATGAGATCTGTAAAGTAGATACGAGTCAGACCGAGGAGCAGTGGGCTTTGTGTGTGTCTAATTTCTGGGTTCCTGTGTGTATCTGGACTCCAGCCTTCCACCCTCGTAGTCCCATCCTTCCATACCCCCTGACACTCAGTGAGCAGACAGCTCTTTTTTTCCTGATTCCTGAGGGACTTACATCAGTACTTACCCCTTCCTTACTAGTGCTTTCAGAGATACACAGTTTTATCCTAGTCTGAAGAAAATCTGAATCTTGTTGGTTACCATTGTGTTTTTTTTTTAATGTGTTTTATTTATTTGTGAGACAGGGAGAGAGCATGAGCAGGGGAGGGGCAGAGAGAGAGAGGGAGACACAGAATCCGAAGCAGGCTCCAAGCTCTGAGCTGTTAGCACAGAGCCCGACGCAGGGCTCAAACTCACGGACTGTGAGATCACGACCTGAGCCGAAGTCAGACAC
This sequence comes from Herpailurus yagouaroundi, assembly GCF_014898765.1. NCBI lineage: Eukaryota > Metazoa > Chordata > Mammalia > Carnivora > Felidae > Herpailurus > Herpailurus yagouaroundi. The sequence continues at coordinate 9,783,913 of NW_024412452.1, forward strand.
TTAACCGACTGAGCCACCCAGGCGCCCCAATTTGTGTTTATCTTTGTAACCAAACTTTCAGTGCCCAGTGCCTGATGCAATTCAGTTCATGTGTGAACCTTGCTATCAGACTGCCTGGGACTCAGACCACTTCCTCTATGAGTGGGATGAGGGAAATGAGACAGTTCAGTTAGCTCAAGATCAAGGTTAATTGAGATGAGACAAAGGAGGTCAAGGGCTCAAAGGATGCTGGGGTGCTAGTAAAAGCGAGGTAGAAATGGTGCAGGCTGGGCGCCAAAGAGGCTTTTCCTTCTTACTTGTTCCTCCTTAATTCTTAACAGTCTACTCGTTTTCCTGTCATTTTCTGAAATAATCTCTAAGATCATTGGTTATCTATTTATCAGACATAGATTTTCCCTTCCTCTCTTCCCATTTTCCTAGATATTTTAACAGTATATAATATCACTGGGGAGAAAAATAGACTAGAAATCCAGGGTGTATCTGTCTCATCTCTGGCTGAGGGAACATGTAACTCAGAATTATTCTGTGTGACATGGGATGGAGCCCAGTGGTGCTATGAAAGGATCACCTGTCCGTGTAGCTAGTTAAGTGTGCGCTCTGTCATTTTCTGGCCATGAGACTCAGGAGAGTCCTTTGACTTCTGAGACTCAGTTCCATCACCTGTAGGATATAGAGATAATGGAATCTGTTTTGTTGGCATCACAAGTTCATTTTGGAAGGAGATAGTGAAATACATGTGTCCACGTACAGTTACATTTGTTCCAGAGAAGGCCCTAAGAAAAGACTTATCCTCTCTCCCCTAACATGTTCCATTTCCCTTCCCGGTTCCTCCCAATTCTCTTATTGTTTTCGATCATCATTCTTCCAGTACTCATGCTTGAAAGCTCCTGGGTTCATTCATTTTAATTTTTGTGCATTCATTCATCCATCCATTCATTTATTCATGTAGCATTTAAGTTCTTACTGTGTGTAAGTCATTATTGATGTACCTTCTCACTAATGATGAAGATAACATCTGCCTTTTGTTGAGCATCTAATCTGTGCCAGGCACTGTGCTAAATGCTTTACTTCTTTAATCCTCACAACATCTCTGTGAGGTAGGTATCATTTACCCCTTTTTTCAGATGAGGTAACTGGGGCTCAGAAAGTTCAGTATCTTGACCAGAGTTGTACAGATGAGGAAATAGGAGAACCAAAGCTGTGTGCAGGTCTGTCTGTCTCTGGAGCCGTGCAGGCCCTCCGCCTCTTTCCCCATGTGTGATCTATCCCAGGGCCTTCTCGGGGCGTCTTTGTACATCCTCTGAATTGGTTTCTGTCCTCTCCTGCTTGAGTTCAGACCCTCCTCACCCGTTGCTCATTATGCAGCAACCTCCTTGCTATTATCCTGTCTTTACCAAGTTGCTCCTGCCTCCACTCCAGCCTGCTCTGCCTCCAGTTTGATCTTTGTAAAATAGTTTTCATTATGCCAGTCTCCTGCTCAGGAAGAAGACACACTTGTTATTGGATCATGGAGATGGACTTATCTTTCCCTACCTGAATGTTAAGCTCCCTGACTATCCATACTTAACCTACTAGTATATCTCAACATTGATGTGTTTATTTATTCAATAAACATTTGACTCCATGAGCTAATGGTGATGGGATCACAGAGACGAAAAGTTGTGGGCTATGCTTTTTTTATTATTTTTTTTAAGTTTATTTATTTTGAGAGAGAAAACACCAGCGGGTGAGGGGCAAAGAGAAGGAGAGACAATCCCAAGCAGGCTCCGTGCCATCAGCACAGAGCCCGATGTGAGGCTCGAACTCACAAACTGAGATCATTAGCTGAGTTAAGATCAGGATGCACTGACTGTGCCATCCAGGGCCCCTGTGGGGTTTGCTTTAAAAGGCTTATAGTTTGATAGAGGAACTTATCTAGAATTCTTTACTTCAGCCAAACTAGTCTACTTTAATATTTCCTAGTCAAGCAAAACTATTCTGTCCCTACTCAAAGTGTGTTTACAACTTACAGTGTTTGTAGGCCTTTCCACATATCCAGAAAAAAACAAAACAAAACACCCAGCCCATAATTCAAGGCATAGTCAGGTACCCCTTTTCTTTTTAATTCACCTGTTTTTTGTCTGTAATTCCTATAATTATAACATTGCCTAGATATTTTATTTTTAGGTTTATATACTACATTATGTCAGCTGATTTTTTTTTTTGCATTTCTACAGCTTCTGTACTTTTTACAAAGCACTTTTATGTGCTATACCTTATTTGAGCCTTATAACATTAATGTAGAGATGGCAGCTGATATTCCCATTTTATAGAAGAAACAGCCTCCAAGAAGTTAGGTGACTATATATACACCTGTATGGTTGGTGAGTTATGAGGTTGTTTTTAGATATGAGTTCTCCTGTATTTTGGAAGACAGTATGGTCTAGAGGAGGAGCACGCCCTTGGAAGAAGCCTAGAGATACATGTGGTAAACAGTGAGGCTAGTGGAAAGTGCAGAGGGTTCCAGTTCAGGCTTTGGTTCCAGTTTTGGCTCCATTCCTCACCTTGTGTGTAACTTTAGGGAAGTTACTTAGCTCCCTAAGCCTCAGTTTCCTTGTTAGCACTGTCCCAGGCCTGCCTTTCTGTGGAGTTACTGTGATTTACAAATATGAGGATAACAACATTGTTATTAGCTGACTTTTGTTGAGTACTTACTAAATGCCAGGCAATGCCTTAAATGTTTTACATGGATTATCTTGGCTAATCCTCACAACAGCTCTCTGAGATGTGTTCTTTGCTCCCAAATGACAGATAAGGAAATTGAAACACAGAGATGTTAAGTAACTGGACCAAGTTTACGCAGTTCCCAGGGGGTAAAGCCAAGAATTGGACATAAGCAGCTTGAGTCTAGAAAAGTACTCTTAACCATGGTACTAAAACTTGTGTTTTTTACGGTGCTCTGTAGGCTGTAAAGTGCTCTGAACATGCGAAGTCCAGGCTGCAAGGAGCTGCGTGGCTCTGCCTACCTGGGTAAATGTGACTAGGGAAGAAGAGGGCAAACATGGAAATTTTGCAGGGGAGGAAAGAAATGGTTTCCTATGGGGGTCTGGCCAGGATTGAAGATGTGAAGAGGTGTTTTGGGGCCATATATCTAACTGTTGACTGTCATTCTACTGTTGGGCTTTTTGGCCTGCCTTAGAAAGAGGGTGGAGTGGAGGAAGATTCTGTTCGGCCTGTGAAGACCAGTGCAGAGAAGACAAGTATCCCTAGGCCCAGGGAATCTAGATCCACTCTGCACATAGTGGAGCTATATAGGGCAGACCCCAGACCAGCCTTGAGTGCTTAGGGGCAGGGACTCTGGTTTGTCGGTTCCTAGGCCATGTTAGATGGGTAAATGAATGAAGTGGTATTATGACATAGCCCTCTGGAGACTTCTTACTGGAATACTTAATCTTGTTAAACATTTTCAATTATAAAAGTAATACATGCTTATTAAAGAAATTTTGTGAACTATGGAAAATAAACATCTCATTTTTTTCTGTTAAGGAGATGCCTAGAAAGCAAGGCCAAGAGTGTAAGGGGCAGGTAATTGAGGTAGATTGGGCCTTGTGCTGTAGGGGGCATGTGGAGCTCTCTGCTCTTACTCATCCAGTTGAACCTGATAGTCTTAGAGTTCAAGTGTGTCCCTTTATAACGACCAGAAGGGAGGAAGGGTATGGTAACCTTTTTCAGTGTGGGGAGGACTGAGGTACTTGACTTGCTTTTCTGTGTGTATGAGATTATCTCCATTACTGCCCTTCCTTTGCTGGGTAGTGGGCAGGGCCTGGCTCCTTTGGCCCAGTGTGAGATTGAAATCCAGACTCTATAATTATATGGGTTTGGGTCCTGAGTTCAGAGTTTAGAAAAAGGAGGGAGAGAGAAGAGCTCCAGATAGGGAGTAAGAGACCCTTGTTTTGGCTGTGTGGAGGCCTGCTGGTAGCTGATCTTTTTGAAGTGTCACTTGATGCTTGTGGTCCTGCTGAGGCACATTGTAGGGGGAGGTGTTGGGGGGGGGTGTCAGTGATGCTGAGGGGTGAAGACTAGGAGGACCCACCAGGGCTGTGCTCCCAGTTTACTCTAGAGGTGACTGCTGAGGTTCCGTGGTGTGGGCCTAGCCCCTTAGTCCCTGCCCTGCTTGTCTGGGCCAGGTGAAGCAGGGGGGCACTAGGACCCAGATGCAAGCACGGTTCCTGACAAGTCTAGAGCAGCACTAGCGCAGAGTGAGACTCATCAGCTGGCAAGCAGGATTCGGTGTCTCTGGGTTCAGGAATCATCAGGCAGCAGAGAGGACTTGCTCCTCAGCCCCCATCTCTGCCCCCACCCCTACCCCGGTAGGCCACCGAGTGAGGTCCATGGACTGGGGAGGGCCGTGCCTGACGGCTTCTGTGTCTGTCCATGAGGGCCTGGAGCCCTGACCCTCCTGTCTAGGTTTCTGCCTTTTCTCTCTGTCTTTGGCCCACTGGGGGAGGGGGTAGAGGCCGGGTGAGCAGCATGGCCCAGAGCAAGAGGCATATGTACAGCCGGGTAAGTGGTCCTTATTGGGATGGCCCTGGGAGGGCTGCTGGAGAAGGCCTGGGTGCCTGTGGACACAGCTGTGGGGGCTGGGGAGACAGGCTGGAGCTAGACTGGGGCCACTCGCAGCAGGGAGTGATGGTGCTAGGCTGGACAGGCCTCCCCTCCCAGAGTTGGGCCCTCAGTGGGGAGTGTCAAGGCCTGACCTTTGACTCTTAATTGGACCTCTGGCCAGAGGTTCCTGAGGGGATTGGACTATCTTGGGGACTCTGAATGGGGTTGGTGGGTTGGAATGGCCTTACAGTGACGCCTTTCTTTAGAACTGCTTTGTTGTTTGTCACTTGCTCTTTCTTTCTTCTGGTTGAGATTGAATCTGTACCCACTATTGTGTCCACCTGGATCTGAGAGGCTTCTTAGGATTGGGAGGTTGGGGGAGTCTCTTGAGTGTGGGGCTAGCCCTGATGTCACTGTCAGTTCTTTTTATCGTCAGATCCATGAGAGCCACTCTGCTGTGCTAGGTGTGATTTGGGGTCCTGAAGCCCCTGGGAACTATATCCTTATCTTCCTAGATGAGCTCTTTGGGGAAGGGATTCAGGGAGTGACAGGCTCTGTCAGAGCTCCCTTCTGAAGCCAAGTGGGAGCATCAAGGGGAGCCCTGTGGAATCTTTAGGACCAGGGAGTCACTTTCTCATGTCTCATTCATCTGTTTGCTGCAAGGCCCTTGGTTCATGGAGCTGCTGTTGCTAAAAATGGCTTAGGTGTGATTTTCTTCTAAACCATGGCCCTCTTTGGGACCTAATTTCATGTTGTGTCCTGTCATCACGGGTGTGTCAGAAGCTGAGAACTTCTGAAGGACAATGTTTAGTCTATTCCTTTGCCTTGTCCATCCACGGGATAGTAAGCTATCCATTTGGACCACTGGCAGAGTCTGGGAGACAGTGCAGGTCAGATCTAAGATATCTGATTTACCTGGCTTTTGTTTTTCTTTTTGTAGCAACATAGCTGGGGGAAGGATCTCCTGAGCTTGGGGTAGAGTTGATAGGGCATGACTTGGGCCAGGGAGAAGGGAATTAAAAGGTTGAATGGGCTGTGGTGAAGTATCTAGGAATGTCATGGTGGGTGTGTGGATGGGGTGGGGGCGGGGAGTCAGGGCTGGAGGGAGGCACAGTTGTGTGCCTTTGAGAGTGAGAGACCTAAGAGCTGTTTGACCACAGGGAACACAGACAACAGTGGGGAGTGGAACAGGATTCTGTGTGGGAGTAACCCATGAATCACCTGTCTTCCCAACTTAGGCACCTGAGTCAGGGTATTGGGCTTGGAGAGCCTGGTCTAAACTGAGTTATTCGCTTGAGCTTTACTCTCCTGCTTGGGGGCAGTGCTCCTGAGAAAGAAGCCATGTGGTGACATTCACAGATCTGTCATTGAGTTCTGATTTGTTATAAAATTTAAATATAAACTCCTAAAAATTCTGGCAGATTCCAGAGGAGTTTGGAGAAGTCTTAGAACATATCACTGGTATTTTTCAAAAGGGAATTTGGGGTCCACTTCACCCTGAGAATGGGGTTCAGGAAAGTGACTTCTTGTCCTTTTTCAGTCCAGGATCTTGTCCAGGCCTTACTTAGGATGCATTAGGATGATATCCTTGATGTGAGGCCTTTAACTGCATATATTTGCATGTGTCTTTCTTTCAGACGCCCAGTGGCAGCAGAATGAGTGCCGAGGCAAGCGCCCGACCTTTGCGAGTGGGCTCCCGTGTAGAGGTGATTGGAAAAGGCCATCGAGGCACTGTGGCCTATGTTGGAGCCACACTCTTTGCCACTGGCAAATGGGTAGGCGTGATCCTGGATGAAGCAAAGGGCAAGAATGATGGAACTGTCCAAGGCAGGAAGTACTTCACTTGTGATGAAGGGCATGGTATCTTTGTGCGCCAATCCCAGGTACTTACACCCTGCTCTGGGTGTATGCATGTGTACATACTCTGTTGCTTGGGTGGCTTTTGTGTTGGTGCTCCCTTTTTCTGGGCATGAGTGTAAGTCTCTGGTTGAGAGAATGGGAGGTAGTGGGGGAGGGAAGATTAGAGACCCATCCCATATTGCAGCCATCGCTGATCTGGCTATATTGAGTTTGTTCTGTGGCCTCAGATCCAGGTATTTGAAGATGGAGCAGATACTACTTCTCCAGAGACACCTGATTCTTCTGCCTCAAAGGTCCTCAAAAGAGGTAACAGCCACCCAGTTAAATTACTTTTTCACATCCAGGAGTCCTCAGGACTTCTTCCCAGAATACAGGGCCACAGTGGATCCTGAGATTTCTCTATCCCCACCATACTCCCTTGTTATATCTCTTCTACCCCACCACAATGATCTCTGCCCCTACCCCCCTATACAAACACATGCTTTGTTTCTGTTTGCTTCCTACAGAGGGAACTGACTCAGCTGCGAAGACCAGCAAACTGGTGAGTGGTTGGGGGTAGGAGTGGGGAGCAATAGAAAGAGGGGAAGGAGAAAGAGAGGAGGGAGACTAATGCTAGATAGGTAGAAATAGTAGGTGAGTAAACGGAGTTAGCCTTCCAGTCTCCAACCTCCCTGGAAGCTTTCTGGGTATGAGCTGCTGCTTTAGGGGTAAAGGTGGTAGCATGGAAAAACTGTTAGGGCCCAGATGTTTAGAGTCAAAAGGGGCCGAGGCTAGGGGTGATAGGGAAGATAGGTCTGACCCTAGTAGTGTTGTTGCCAACTTGCTGCCTTATGGTACCCAAGGCTGCCAGGCTCTAAAAGGACAGAGGGTAGGGGTAAGGTGAGAACTAGAGGAAGAAGGAGTTCTCCTGTTTGCAAGTGAATGGTAAGGAGCTGTGCCTACTGCTGCCTATTTTAGGCTGTATGCAGAGGGCCTGTTCTAATTCTCCTGCACTGCTCTGCGCAGGGTGTGTGAGGGTGGGGATTCAGATTCTCCACTTTCTCTGGGCCAGGGTGTGGACAGCCTGGAATCTGATCCTTGAGGGACCCCTCATCTCACTTACCAGGACTTGGCAGTGACCTGACTTCCCCCTTTACCTGTGTGTACCTGAGTTTGTCTTAACACCTACACCCAGGATGTCTGGCCAGCTAGTCACACTGTGGCGTTTGTTCTCTAACTCTGCCCTTTCCTACTCCTCATGCAGCGGGGACTGAAGCCTAAGAAGGTGGTGTGTTTACTATTTGTGACTGGGTGGGTGAGGGCCATGAGCCTCCTCCCCAGCTGTCCTGCATGTCCTTGGGCTGCTGCATGCATGTGTGTGTGACCTTGGGGCTGGGATGGCCAGAGGAAATGGCAGCCTTGGCTTTCAGAGTTCCTTTGAGGGATGCGGGGACATCAGGCTCAGTACCAGGCTCAGATGGCACTCATTAGAGATGATTTCTGCACCTATTTGCCCCTCTCCCCACTGCCTTAGGACTTCTCATCAGACACTCCAAACATTTGACTGTGAATGTAAAGCAGCAGCATGGAGTACAGCATTTACTGGATTACATTACTGGGTTTTCAGCTCAAGTTTGGGGGCAGTGGGAGGAAACAATGGGAGGCCAGGTGAAAGTACCAGGTGAGATGATTGGGCAAGGAGGCAGGAGGCCAGGGAGAACAGTCCTGAGTTGGAAAGCCTGATAGTCCATGTGCCTCCCTCTGGGTGAGCACTGCCGTGGATGCCCACCCTCACACTGCTCCACTAGTCTTTCCCTGCCTCTTCCTTCTTCTGGTGGTGTGCTTGAGGCCCAGCCCTTGCAGACTTTCATCAGCCATCATTGAATGGGGCTCAACTGTGCCACCCCCAGACTCTTTTGAACTCCTAAGTCGCTGCCATGACCACTTCCTCACACCAGCCCCTGCCTTGGGCTTGTGCCCAGGCTATCTCTGACGTGCATGTGCCTGTCTGACCTGTATGTACTGTGCTGTATGTATGGTTCTGTGATTTCCTTGTTGCCAATTGTCTCAGGCCCTTATGACCTGCATGGAGAGCTACTGGATCGGGGCAGTGGGTGGGGAGAGGAAAACATCTTTTCAATTCCTGGTTGTTAGTGGGTCCTCATTTTGGAGTCTTGCCATGGAAGAGACCACATACTGGTACTTGCTCTGAGGTCCTGGCTCAGGTGGGAGTGGAGATGTGAGAAGGAAAATCATGCTGTAAAGGATGCTGGACCAGTTACAAGGTCATAGAACAGTGGCTTCTTCCCTTGGTTTTTGTCTCCTGTTGGGGCTCCCATCTTGTCTCAGGCCCCTGAATAGAGAAGAGCATGGACCTGCAGTCTGATATCGTTGGAGGAGTTCTCATCACAGGCTGACCTGACCTGGGCGGGGCCTGAGTCATGTCTGAATGCTGGGGTTTTGGCAGCTGCCTGGGGAAATGTGGCAAAGCCCAGCACAGACTGCCTGTGCTGGGATACGGGGCCTTCTTTGCTCCTGGTGCGACATGCCAGTTAAATAGTCAAGTCCGTAGCCAGATCTTCCTCTCCAGTGGTCCTCTCATAGCAGACCACTTAGCCCAGGGCCCTGCTCTCACCCTGCGGGGAATGGAGAGCTAGCACTAGAACCAAAAACAAAGGAACTTTTGAAGGGGAGGGCAGAAGAGAACCCAGATGTCTCTAAAAGGTGTCCACTCCCTTCTGGAAGGCCTTTAGAGACAGGCTTTAATCCCCCTTCAACCAGGGGAGGGTTGGGATAGGAGCCAAACTGTCATTAGAGCTACTGCTGAATATTCCCCAGGGTTTCTTAGTGTCATTGTTGCCCCTCAGAGCGGATGCTGTCACAGGAGGGGTGTTCTGGGTAAGGGCGTTGTCTTGTGTGTGTAAAAGACAAGTGGAGTTGATGGGCTGTGGGCAGAGGGAAGTGTATGAGAGAGGCTGAGGGAGCAATGAGGCTCCATGTCCCTGCCCAGTCATGCCCTGGCCCCAGAGAGTACCATTTCTGGGATGGCCCCTAGCCCAGTTTCTTGGAGCAGACTCTTGGGGATGGGGTGGGGGAGGGAAGGGGAGGGAAGAATCAGAACCTGTTCTTTGGAAGAAGAAGCAGGGCGGGTTCTGCGCAGGACTTTATCCAGTCATGTGGGGGAGGCGGAGCCAGCAGAGCCTGGCGGTTGCTAGGTGACCGTGGAGCAGTGGCTCCACCCCCACGGATCAGAGGAGGGTGGGTGCATGACGTCAGGTGGAGCTGGTGCTGCGGCCACTGAGGCTGCCATCAGCCTTAGCTGGTGAACTGGGCCTGGCGCCTCTCCGGTGCCTGCCGGAGCCAGGCTGACCCACTGCGCACCTGCGGGGGCTTCTGCGTCTGAGCCACAGCCATTTGCAGGCTGGGAAGCAGTCCGGCAGAGAAGCTGAGGCTGCATTGCTGGGATTTGATGCACTAATCTCCTGTCTCCGCCGCCTTTCCCTCTGTTCGGTCTTTTTCCCTCCCTCCCTTCGTCTGTCCTTCCTCTGTGTGTCCATCCTCCTCTGTCCCTCCTTCTCTTTCCTCTCCTGGCTTTCTTTGGTTTTCTGCAATGATGAGACAGGCACCGACAGCCCGAAAGGTACTCTTGCTTGCTCTGGTCCTGCTGCCGGGTTGCCAGGGCGATGGTGGCAGCAGGCTGCTGGGGTGGGGGTGGGGGCTGATTGACTTCATCTGTCTACCTGGTTGGGGGAGGAGGGTGGGGTTGAAGGTGGGGGGCAGGGAGAGGTGTGTGTCACTGCCATGCCCCACACGCTGGAAATTTGCTCCCTGCTCTGCCTGATTTGGCCTCTGACTGAGTGTGTGTTCTGGGCCTTGTACCCAGTAGCCTCACAACCGTGGGGTTCAGGCAGCTTTTGCTGCAAACTGCCTCTGGGAGTTTCCTGCGAGAGGATTTGGGAAGCAGGTCCCTGTGTCTTCATGCCTTTAGCAGGACTACCTCACCCTTATCCTTTGCTAGGATGCCTCTTGGTTGTACTCCCAGCATCCCTCCCCCACCAGGGGGTGTATTAAGGGGCTTTCCCAGGGTGGGATGGGGACCCTAGAGGTCTTTGACCCTCAGCTATGGAGGCTAAGCTCAGGGTAGGAGGGGTGGGCGTTGGTCTCCTTGGACTCAACGTCTCCTAGAAGCAGGGTCTAGGCCAAATCTATCTTTGCTGGAGCTATGAGACTCTGTGTAGCAAGAACATAATTTGGGACTCAAGATTAATCATGTGTTTTAGTTTAAGGCAGTAGTTTATTTATGCTGCTGCCCACCTCCATGTCCTTTCTTGCAGCTGGGTGGGGTTACTTTGCTGAGCTCTGGGCTTCTGGTTAATGCAGTATTCATGGTTCTGTCACCTGAGCCCTCTGCCCTAGGGATGGAGACTGCTGCAGGATCTGGCCCTGGGGAATGGGGTAGGGTAGAGAGGATGGCTGCCTTAGGGGCCTGATCCCCTCTGCTGGGGTCGTATCCCTCACTTCTGGACATCTAGCATCACTCTGGTCACACAGTATTTCTAGGGAGTCTTCTGTAGAGTCTAGCACTTAAAGGAAAGGGCTGACCTGGGAAAGTCCTTGGGAGTGGTGGGTGGGTGGGGCCTCTGGCTCTGGGCTGGAGTGCCAGAAGGACTAATCTCTGGGGACCTCTACCAGCTGCTGCCTTTGGTCTCCTGTGGCTTAGCCTAGGAGACGGGGATTTCTGGGATATCCAGGGTGTTCGAAGGGGTGAGGTCTGCAAGGGTTGGGCATAAGTGGGACAAGGAGCCAATGGGGGAACAGGAGTTCCGAGTTCTTGGCGTGGGAACACGGTAATTCACTGGAGGGAAAAAAGGACGGGGTGGGGATGGGAGTGGGTAAGCAGCTAACTGTAGCCCCATTCCTGGTACTTCTTCTGCTCTCATTGCTGTCCCTTCTGCTGTCTTTCTGCCATTATCCTTTCTTTCCTGACTACTTCTCCTCCTCTGGCTCCTGTTGCCTGTCCAGACCACAACTCGGCGGCCCAAGGTGAGAAAAAAAAAAAAAAAAAACCCTCTGTACAAGCCACTGCTGAGAGTAGACACACATTTCAGGCATGTGCATGTGTGTGGGCATGTGTATGAGCAAGTAGAAGTTGGTCACGGTGCATCCTGGGTTCTCTTTTTCAGAGGAGTGAGGGGACTGAGGGTAGTGACAGGCCTCTCCTGCAAAAATGACTTCTTAGGAGAGTGTATGGGCCAGTAGCCTGAATGCAAAAGAGATATGAGAGTGGTTGTGGTTAATCAGGGCTGGCTTTCTTCAAAAAGGGCATTTTGACCAGTTTTGTTGCATGAATGGGGGTAGAAGTTGGAAAAAAGGTAAAGAACTTGGCAGTGTCAACATCGGGGGATAAGGAGCTGGGGGTGTCTGTGGGTAGCATGTGGTCTCTGAATGTCAGCCCACCAGGAATGCTTCAGGGCTCAATACTTCAAGGGAGAGCACTGGACAGGCCTGTCTGCTCCAGGGCCTGGGGCTTCAGAGAGCTCCTCTGCCTCAGCCCCACAGGGCCTGGGTAGATACTGCCTGATTAGAGCCCCTCTGTCTTACGGGGAGAGAGATGACAGAAGGTTGGCTGTACTGACCGTGTTTCAAGGGGGAGCCTAGGAGTACAACTTTCAGTCTGGCCCTTTTACCTGCAGGGTCCCCTAAAGTAGACCAAGGGAGGGAGAATCAGCTCAACTTCCAAAGAGTAGGATACAGAGCTTGGTACCTGCACTCCTAGCCCAGAATTCTCTGGGAACATGGAAGTTAGAGAACAAACTCCAGTTTGTTCTTTTGCTCTGGGAATGACATTGGGGTAGTTTTTCTTCCTGGGGGAGGAGGGTACAGGCCCAGAGCAATGATAGGACTGGGAGTATTTGGAAATTGCCAGAATGATCACAACTGGGTCACAGAGGGGAGGTCTGGGGAGTAAGGGATTCTGCTGTAAGTGGGTAGTGCCAGAGCTGGGAGGAATGTGGGGTCAGTGCCAAGGGAGGAGCATTATAATCTTATGTCTTCTTCTATCACTTCCTCCCTCTCCCCTCTGCCTGCCTCCCGCCTCCCCCGTCCTTTGTCACCATTTCTGACTTTGTCATTTTTCCTCTCTCCTTCACTTTGCTTCTCTGTTCTCACTGCGCTTTGATATTCTCTCTCACTGTCTTTTTCCTTCTGTGTCTCCTTCCCTTGACATATTCTCATATTCTGTCTCTCACCACCCCTGTTCTTTTTCTGGTCTGCCCCTGCCCTCTCTGAATAGCCCACCCGCCCAGCCAGTACTGGGGTGGCTGGGGCCAGTAGCTCCCTGGGCCCCTCTGGCTCAGCATCAGCAGGTGAGCTGAGCAGCAGTGAGCCCAGCACCCCAGCTCAGACTCCCCTGGCAGCACCCATCATCCCCACACCGGCTCTCACCTCTCCTGGAGCAGCACCCCCATTGCCTTCCCCCTCCAAGGTAAGGACTGGGGTTGGAGTGAACAAGAACCAAGATACAGAGGGCGCCTATGACCCTGGGAAGGATCTTGGAAATTTTCCAGGGTTGGGGGAGACCCAGAATTTGGATCAGCAGGGTGGGGACATAGCATATGGTTAGCCTGTCATTGACTTGGCTACCCTTTCTTTCCTTCTTCCATACTTGCCCCTTATGCATTGGTCTTTTCTCAGATGTTTGTATGCCACTTGCTTTTGACCCTGGGGCTCTAGAATGTTGTTTGCATACAGTCTTGTCCCTTTGCTCCAGCTCAACCTTGGTGGGAGGAGGGGGAGGCTGTGCACCCACTGAGGGGTTTCTCCTTTGTAGGAGGAGGAGGGGCTGAGGGCCCAGGTACGGGATCTGGAGGAGAAACTGGAGACCCTGCGGTTGAAACGGGCAGAAGACAAGGCAAAGCTAAAAGAGCTGGAGAAACATAAGATCCAGCTGGAGCAGGTGCAGGAATGGAAGAGCAAAATGCAGGAGCAGCAGGCGGACCTGCAACGACGCCTCAAGGAGGCGCGGAAGGTGGGACTTGGGGTGAAAGGGGCTGGCTGGGGAGCTTGGGACCCAAGCCACTGTACCAGTAACTGGGCCAGAGCCTAGAACATCCAGTGAGAAGGGGCACATGAGGCATCTCTCTGCTTGCACTCCCACCAACCTCCACTCCTCCTTAGGAAGCCAAAGAGGCACTGGAGGCGAAGGAACGTTACATGGAGGAGATGGCTGACACTGCTGATGCCATCGAGATGGCCACTCTGGACAAGGAGATGGCTGAAGAGCGGGCTGAGTCCCTGCAGCAGGAGGTGGAGGCATTGAAAGAACGTGTGGATGAGCTCACCACTGACTTAGAGATCCTCAAGGCTGAGATTGAAGAGAAGGGTAAGGGGCCAGGAGCTGCTGGGGGCCAAATGGTGGGCTTAGAACTATGTCTGAAAGTGTTAATGGTCTTCCCCAGGCTCAGATGGGGCAGCGTCCAGTTATCAGCTCAAGCAGCTCGAGGAGCAGAATGCCCGCCTAAAGGATGCCCTGGTGAGGTAGGATCCCCTCCCTGCTTGGCTCCGGAGCTCACTCTCCTGTCCCCAAATGTATCATAGCGCCCATTGCCAGTGATGTGGACACACACTTTCTCTCTTCTCCCTCCCCGCTTCCCCATAGGATGCGGGATCTTTCTTCCTCGGAGAAGCAGGAGCATGTGAAACTCCAGAAGCTCATGGAAAAGAAGAACCAAGAGCTGGAAGTTGTGAGGCAACAGCGGGAGCGTCTGCAGGAAGAGCTGAGCCAGGCGGAGAGCACCATCGATGAGCTCAAGGAGCAGGTCTGGGGACCCCAGCCTCTGGCCCAGAGGACCCCTCTCCCAGGTTGGTGCCTCTTTTTTCTAGGCACCTTTCAGCAGCCCTTTTCTCTGTTCCCTCCATGTAACACAGGTGGATGCTGCTCTGGGTGCGGAGGAGATGGTGGAGATGCTAACAGACCGGAACTTGAATCTAGAAGAGAAAGTGCGAGAGTTGAGAGAGACCGTGGGGGACTTGGTAAGAGAACAGACCCCAGATTTCCCACCCCGATGGAGGGTGTTTGGAAGACGCTTGCTGAAAGAGGGACTGACATAGGACCCCTTTGAGCAGGGTGTGCGGTGAGTGGCCCCACCCTGACCTTCTACTCTGACTCTGCTTTTCCTTTGCCTCTACTGCCTTGGCACCTTCCAGGAAGCGATGAATGAGATGAACGATGAGCTGCAGGAGAATGCGCGCGAGACAGAACTGGAGCTGCGGGAGCAGCTGGACATGGCGGGCGCGAGGGTCCGGGAGGCCCAGAAGCGTGTAGAAGCAGCCCAGGAGACTGTTGCAGACTACCAGCAAACCATCAAGAAGTACCGCCAGCTGACTGCCCACCTTCAGGTGCCTCCGTACCCCCTGCTGTCCACTCATGATTGCCCAGGGCTCCCTCCTGCCCCAGCTGTGCCTCATTGTCTGTCTCTGCCCCCAGGATGTGAATCGGGAACTGACAAACCAGCAAGAAGCATCTGTGGAGAGGCAGCAGCAGCCACCCCCGGAGACTTTTGACTTTAAAATCAAGTTTGCTGAGACTAAGGCTCATGCCAAGGTCAAGAAAATGGATAGACCAGAGAGTGGGGAGTGTTGGGGCATCCAGCCTGGGTGTGGCCGTAGGCTGATCTGGCGTGGGGTCCTGGACTTCAGGTTGCTGGAGGAGGGGGTGCTTTGTGTGGTGGTTTGGAAGACTCCTGAAGCAGGGGACCTGGTGGAGCAAAGCATGGTGGCTCTGAGACTCTTTTCCAGCCTGGCTGAGAGCCTGCCTCCCTGTCCACCTCACAGGCAATTGAGATGGAATTGAGGCAGATGGAGGTGGCCCAGGCCAACCGTCACATGTCCCTGCTTACAGCCTTCATGCCAGACAGCTTCCTTCGGCCAGGTGGGGACCATGACTGTGTCCTGGTGCTGCTGCTCATGCCTCGTCTCATTTGCAAGGTATGGCCAATCAACCTAATCACATGTTCAACAGGAATCTGTTGAACTTGCTGTGTGACAGGCATTGAGGATGCTGAGCGAAGATAGCAGCCAGCATCCCTGCTCATAAAGAGTTTATGATGTAGTGGAGGAATATAGTCAACAAAGTCGCAGAGGAATGTGTATTATAGATGGTGGGTTTTGATGAGGAGGTAGCTTCTTTGAGAGAGCACGGTCTGGGCTCTGATTTAGATGGGGTGGTGTCACTGAAGGAGTAACATTTGAGCTGAGACCCAGAAGATGACTAGGAACTAGTGGGGGAATAATTGTCAAGATAGAATTCAGGTAAAAGGGTAGCAGGAGCAGCAGGAGCTTTAAGGCAGGAAAGAGCTTGGGCTCACTGGCTCCACATTCCAAATCCTCATAACCACCAGTAATCACATCATTATCTTTTCCCTGTGTGAGACTCCCTGACTATCTAGGAGCCGTTTCTGCTTTTCTCCTCAACGTGTGTCCATGCCCCTGACGTAGTTGCTCAGTTTTGTGTCCTGTATTCCTGAGTCTGTGTTCTCCATCCTCTTCTCTGAGCCCCAGGTCCCTGGTGCTTCTTCCCACAGGCAGAGCTGATCCGGAAGCAGGCCCAGGAGAAGTTTGAACTAAGCGAAAACTGTTCAGAGAGGCCTGGGCTCCGAGGAGCTGCAGGGGAGCAGCTCAGCTTTGCTGCCGGGCTGGTGTACTCACTGAGTCTATTGCAGGCCACACTCCACCGCTATGAGCAGTAAGTGATCCCTGGCCCCACTCTAGGGCCGCAGGCTGAGATTGGATAGAACCGACATTGCCTGGCAGGTCTTGGCCTCAGAGGACCCTTCTCTGGTCTCTAGCGCCCTCTCTCAGTGCAATGTGGACGTGTATAAGAAGGTTGGCAGCCTCTACCCTGAGATGAGTGCCCACGAGCGCTCCTTGGATTTCCTCATTGAGCTGCTACACAAGGATCAGCTGGATGAGACTGTCAACGTAGAGCCTCTCACTAAGGCCATCAAGTACTACCAGGTCTGGGGCAAGAGTTCAGGCTTGGCATAGGAGGGAGGGAAGGTTTTTCCTGGTAGGGCTGTTGGCAGCATAGCCAAGGTTGTCTGTCCCCAGCTGGCTGCCTATGGCTTGGCTTGCTCTTAGAGGAGCTTGCCTGAGGATGCAGTTCCCTGGGGGTTTCAGATTCTCCTGTACCTCTGGAGTCCCATGATGACTGGGCTCCAATTACAGTTTGGGAAGAATTCTCCATCCTTCCAAGACCTAAAGATTGCCTGTTGCTTTGTCATTTCCCCTCAGCATCTGTACAGTATCCATCTTGCTGAACAGCCCGAGGACAGTACCATGCATCTGGCTGACCACATTAAGGTAAAGGTTCTGGGCCAGTGGTTGAGCCCCCTGTAGATATCAGAAATGGAGGACATCAGATCAAGAGATCTGACCCTCAAGAGGTGTCACATAAGACTGGAACAAGGTCAGATCAGGGAAGCCAGAGAACGAATATCTTTATGGGGGTCAGTGGAGGGTGGGGACTTCTTAGAGATGGATGGTGATGGTGCAGAAGGGCTCCTGTTGGGGGCTGACAACCACATGCATCTATCCTTACAGTTCACCCAGAGTGCCCTTGACTGCATGAGCGTAGAGGTGGGACGGCTGCGTGCCTTCTTGCAGGTGAGAGCACAGCTCGATCTCTTGGACCTCCTCCTCCTTGTTAACCCCCGCCTCCTCACCTCCAGCCCTAATGCTGACTTGGTTCCCCGTCTGTTTCATATTCTCTGAGTAGGGTGGACAGGAGGCTTCAGATATTGCCCTCCTGCTCCGGGACCTGGAAACATCATGTAGTGACATCCGCCAGTTCTGCAAGAAGATCCGAAGGCGAATGCCAGGGACAGATGCTCCTGGGATCCCAGCTGCACTGGCCTTTGGACCACAGGTTTAGGGCAGCGATGGGGGGAAGGAAAGGAAGCTGAGTAGAACCAGGAAGGGCTTAGAGTGTCAAGATCTGGATCTGGTCAGGGAACAAGAATGGTTTTAAGGTAACTGGGAACTGTGGTGCTGGACTCCGGGTGGGCTCCTGACTCTGGGCTGTTGCACAGGTGTCCGACACACTCCTAGACTGCAGGAAACACTTGACGTGGGTGGTGGCTGTGCTGCAGGAGGTGGCAGCTGCTGCCGCCCAGCTCATTGCCCCACTGGCAGAGAACGAGGGACTGCCTGTGGCTGCCCTGGAGGAGCTGGCTTTCAAAGCAAGCGAGCAGGTAGGCCTGGACGGCAGGGCAGACATGGTGGGGGAGTGATATGGCCAGTGTGGGATTTTCACTACTGCCCTCGGCTCCTGTAGATCTACGGGACCCCCTCCAGCAGCCCCTATGAGTGTCTGCGCCAGTCGAGCAACATCCTCATCAGTACCATGAACAAACTGGCCACGGCCATGCAGGAGGGAGAGTATGATGCAGAGCGGCCCCCCAGCAAGGTGGGTGGGGAGCTCTGTGGAGGGGCTTCAGGGGCTCAGGGGAACAGGACTTGGCAGAGCTGCTGCTGGTTGTGGAAGGACTGGGAGGCGGGAACGGGGAATCCAGAGGGCACCGCCCTGCTTAGAAGGCAAGGTTTTCCCTGTGCCCAGCTCTCTCTGGAAGGAGAATGTTGGTGACCTCCTCTCACTACCCCTGCCTCTGCTCTCGCTTGACCCCTAGCCTCCCCCAGTTGAGCTGCGGGCTGCAGCCCTTCGTGCAGAGATCACTGATGCTGAAGGCCTGGGCTTGAAGCTTGAAGATAGAGAGACAGTTATCAAGGAGTTGAAGAAGTCACTCAAAATCAAGGTGAGGGTGTAGGGTAGGCTCAGGAGCTAGGGGGCTGGGAAGTATGCTGAGGTACAGGTCAGCACTGAGTGTTGGGGATCTCCTGGGGCTGAGACTGGTTGAGGGTTGAGGGCACCTGTGATCAGTGTGGGGAACAGCTGTGGGCCTTTAGGAGCTTTCTGGTTCGTGCTCTGTCACAGGTCCCTGGGGGGGATGTAAAGGATGTAAAGGAGGGTGTAAGGGAACTGGACACTCTGACCTTCGCCAGGGGGAGGAACTAAGTGAGGCCAACGTGCGGCTAAGCCTCTTGGAGAAGAAGCTGGACAGTGCTGCCAAGGATGCAGATGAGCGCATCGAGAAAGTCCAGACTCGCCTGGAGGAGACCCAGGCACTGCTGCGGAAGAAGGAGAAGTCAGGCACCTTCCCTGGGCCCCTGCTTTTTCCACCCCTCCACCCTGCCAGCCAGTCTCCCTCCTAACTCATCCCCCTGTCCAGGCCCTATCAGAGTGAGACTCTCCCCAGGGGAGCAGATGCCATCTCCTTTCCCCACTGCCAACACCATTGTGTCACCCCAGTCATATCATGTGCTGCTGCTGGCTCCTCACCAGCAGGGCTACTCCAAGGACCTGTCTGGACTGAGAAATGGGGACGGGGCTCTGGGGAAAGGGCATTGCCCAAGCCCGGATTTCTTTTTCGCAGAGAGTTTGAGGAGACGATGGATGCACTCCAGGCTGACATTGACCAGCTAGAGGCAGAGAAGGCAGAGCTAAAGCAGCGGCTGAACAGCCAGTCGAAGCGCACGATTGAGGGGCTCCGGGGGCCCCCTCCCTCGGGTATTGCTACCCTGGTCTCTGGCATTGCTGGTGGTGAGTGCAGTGGGACAGGCACCATTGGCGCAGAGGAAATTGAATGGCCTCCCTCCTGTCCTTGGCCTCAGTTTGACTTCTACCCGCCTCTTACTGGACGTTCAGCTAGGAATGTGCTCGCCCAGTTTCACTCTGGCAGTTTTTCACCAAGTTTTTACTTCTCCTGAAGATATGTGCAGAGGTTCCCCCCGCTCCCCCAGCGCTGATCAAGGTGGGGCATTACCAAGCTGACCTCAGAATTACCATAACAGTTAGACTCTAGCATATGTCCCTTTTGGACCTGCAGTCTGGCCTTTCTGTCCCAGCCCTATATCCCAGAGGGTCATCAGCCTGCAGCAGATTGGGCTAACTCTGCTGCCGTATCCAGCCATGCCTGGTTCCTGCACTTGATTGCTTCTCTGCTTACACTTTGCATTTCCCCCTACAGAATTCACATGCCTTTACTCCATGGTGTGGTTGTCTGTCCCGTTGCTGACTTCTCCCACTTGGGGCTTGTGTACTGACCTCTGCCTGGTCTCCAGTGTGGTCAGGGCTCCTTACCTGGAGTTTTTCTGGTTATTGGGCCCAGGCTCCCCAGTTTTCTTGGATCATGGAGGTGGCTACTGCCATGTTAGTTCTCATCTGCTCTATAGTTTTCCAGTTTCTTACCTCCAAAAGACAGACTTCTTGCCCTAAAGCCCTCAAGATCTCTAGAGCTCCCCTGCTATGCCTGTCTTGTCACCTGGCCTCACCTAGGGTCTTGTTCTCATCAAAGCCCCCCTCACTGGTGCCTCTTGATCTTGGGAGGTGACCAAGTACCCTGTTGACTTTGGACTCCTGTGGTACAGTGGGCTCCTGTTCTTTGGGGAAGGGGTCTCCAGAAGTTACCACGTTGTGTTGTTTTAGCACAGGCTTTTTAAACAGATACCGGTTCAAACTTAACAAAATTTCCCACCAAAAAGAGTGTCTTTCGCCTCAGAACAGTGGGGTACCCAAGGAGCAGGAATGTGGCTGCATCTTCAACTTCAGCTTTTCTACTGCGGGAAACAAGGGTGCAGACATCTCAGGGTCTTGGGAGCATCCCCTCTGCCCTTCTTGGAGATGGAATATGAGGCAGAGAGGCTGGAACGCCACATGCCCCAAGTGCTTCCTCCACGCACACCCCCACTGCTGTTCTTCCTTATGCTCTGCACCCTGTCTCATGGCCTTATTCCTCTTAGCTTTCCTTCACACGTATTTGCTCGTACCCCAGATGCAGAGGGCAGAGGCAGGGTCTTATTAGAGGAGGAGTGATTAGGGTTTCCCTGTAGGTTGTGACCAGCATTCCTCTGGCGTGACCTCTTAGCCCCAAGTTGTCTAACTCCTCTCTCCTCTCTTCCTGCTCCCCCATGGGCTATTCCGATCACAGAAGAACAGCAGCGAGGTAGAGACCCGCCCTGGTGGGGGGTTACTGGGGCTGTGGGAACCCACCCTGGTGAGGGTTACCAGCCTGGGGGAGCAAGCAGGACTGGAGGTGGGAGTGGATAAGGAGAGGGGTTGAGTGGAGATGGGGCCCATCTTCAGCCCTCTCCACTTGGAGCTGATGGCATTTGTCTTGGTACACACAGGAGGCACCCCCGGGCAGGTACCAGGGTCTGTTGCAGGCCCTGGGCTGGTGAAGGATTCACCCCTGCTGCTGCAGCAGATCTCTGCCATGAGGCTGCATATCTCCCAGCTACAGCATGAGAATAGCATCCTCAAGGTGAGTTGTTCACAAGGAGGACTGGGGTGCAGGTGGAGCCCCCCTGCCCCATTGATGATAGATGGCAGGGCCTTCTGTCACCTCTCACTGCCATTCCTCTTCTTTCCTTCACAGGGAGCCCAGATGAAGGCATCCTTAGCAGCCCTGCCCCCCCTGCATGTGGCAAAGCTCTCACCCCATGAGGGCCCTGATAGTGAGCTAACAGCTGGAGCGCTGTATCGTAAGACCAGCCAGCTGTTGGAGACGTTGAATCAACTGAGCACGCACACCCACGTAGTAGATATCACTCGTACCAGCCCTGGTATGGAGCCACCAACCCCTGAGATTAATAATATACCCCCTCCCTTTGCCCCAGGGATGTAACCCCTACCCAGGCAGCTGCCATACTGTAGAGGCTCTTCCTGGCATTGCTTTTTGGCCTCAGTGTTCAATTTGCTTGATTCACCCATTACGTACCTGCTCCATGAGAAGGTCTAGTATCTTCACTTTCTGACTCTTAATCCAGTATAGCTGCCTGCTTGGGCCTTGGTGGGCCTCACTAGCCTTCCCTCCCCACAGCTGCCAAGAGCCCGTCGGCCCAGCTCCTGGAGCAGGTGGCTCAGCTCAAGTCCTTAAGTGACACCATCGAGAAACTCAAGGTTAGCTCAGACCCTGCCCTTCCTCAGTCTACAGAGTTTGCTTCATAGTGTTCCCTGGTGGAATCCTTAGCACATTTGTTTCCACAGGCACTCCCATATTTCCTTTGAGCCCAGCCCTGTGATAAGAGGTAGAGGGCAAGGTGGGGTTCCTGCTTTGGAAGCTCACTGTCCCAGTGCAGACAGAAGACAGATTCTCATCAACAAAATGGGTTGAGCTAGGATCATCTTGAGAGTGTGTGGTTTGGGTGCAGCTTCTTCAGTGCTGAGATCACTGTGGGGTAGAATGGTTGTGGATGGCTTCCCAGGGGCCGTAGAATCTGAGTTGGACCTTAAAGGATAAGGATCTGTAAAGTAAGGATATTGGATAGGGATGGGGTTGGAGAGCAAAAGTGTGATGACAGAGAGGACCGGGTCCCTGCCCCCTGATATTAGTGTCCCTGTGAAGCCAGGGAGATACTGGGCTAGCCTGTGCGGGTCCCCTAAATGAACCCTTGTTCCACTCCTTGCCAGGATGAGGTCCTTAAGGAGACCGTATCTCAGCGCCCTGGAGCCACGGTCCCCACTGACTTTGCCACTTTCCCTTCATCAGCCTTCCTCAGGGTAAGAGGGAGCATCGGGGGGAGGATGGGCAGTATTGAGGGCTCACGCGGGTCCTTCCCCTCTCCTCCAGAATATGAAGAGGGTTTTGGGGTCTCAGGTCCAACAACTGCACATCCTGAGTTGCCTGTCCAAGTCTTACTTATAAGGGACTCAAGAGTGCTTGCAGTGCTTCCAGAAATTCAGTATTTTAGCAGTTAAACATCTATGATTTTTGACACCAGGAGAGACTCAAAACTCCCGTGTCAGACTATGTACCTCAATTCTGATTTGAAATATGTGGTCACCATAGTTTAGGATCCTCAAAGCCTATCTCGCAGGGACTGCCTTAGTCTCCATGCTCAGAGGCCTTGTGAGTGGCACACAGCTCAGGTGACCTCTTCCCCTTGCCAACTCCCAGGCCAAGGAGGAGCAGCAGGACGACACTGTCTACATGGGCAAAGTGACCTTCTCGTGCGCAGCTGGCCTTGGACAGCGACACCGGCTGGTGCTGACCCAGGAGCAGCTGCACCAGCTTCATGGTCGCCTCATCTCCTAAGTGCTCCTTCTCCTCTCCCACACCCACCCCTTGCCCCATCCACTTCTACCCTCAGCCCTCCTGGTGCCACTCTGCCTGATGCACAGCCACCTCAGTTAGTCCCCATTGTAGAACCGTGTGTGTACAGCTGTTCCTGCCCTACTCAGCTTCACTTCTGCCAGTCAGTGCCCTGCTCCTGCCCCTCGACTTGGGTTCCCCTATTTCCATTCCCTGGCCTCTGCCAGAATTTGCTGTTCAGCTGTTCCCTCCTTCCTGAGGGGCCTCAGGGCATGTGGGGGATAGGCTGAGACCCCACCACCAAAGGTTCAGTGAGGTCCCCCTGATAGAGGACTTCACCCCTTGATTAAAGCAACTTCTGCTTCAGTGCTTTCTGTGTGTTGTTGGGAGTGGGACTTGGGCCTTTCAGCTCAGAGTGGGAGTGGAGAAGAAGGGATGCTGAGGAGGCTTTGGCTGTGCCAAATTTGAGAGACCGATAGAATGTTCACGTGCAGTAAGTTACTGTGAACAAGGGGGAAAGGGCTGGACCAAGGGCTTGGCACCTAAGTTCATCTTCAGTTAGGAGAGCTGGGACTTAGGCTCAGCTACCCAACCTCCATGTGTCTCTCAACCAGTTCCTGTTGACGGCAGAGGGACCTTTCCAGATGCAAACTGGGCCATGTTATTCCTTGCTTTAAATCCTGAAATGATTCTTCCAACTAAAATGTAAAATTTAGATAAAACCCTGAAATAGTTTCTCTAAGTATCTAGAGTATAAAATTTGAATTCACTAGAATAGCACACCTACTAGAATAGGCTGTCTATGATTTGGGTCCTGCCCACCTCTCCATCCTCTTGTGGGTCTACTTGTCCACATGTGCCTTGTGGTCTAGCCTTAGTGAATCCCTACGGTTTCTTTGCCACCCTGTGCTCTCTCAGACTCCTTTCCACTGCTCAGAATGCTAGCCCCCTCCTGCCCTCTGCTCCACCTCCCTGCCCCCATCCCACCTCAGGTGACATCCTGTTCATGTATTAAGACCACTCTGACATTGCCACCTTAGGGAATCTCCAATTCCTGTTGCTTGTTAGGTGCTCCTCTTCTGGACGGAGCAGAGAATATGAACCTTTTTTCCAGGTGTGCTTGGATTTAGTTGTTTTGTTACTTGGCAAGGTCTCTAATCTTTAGTCTGTTTCTGAATCACAGCATGGAAAGAATGATACCTTACAGGGTTGCTGTGAAGGCTAAATGAGATAATGCACATGGGCTTCTAGCGCCGTGCCTGGTGCACGGCAGGCTTTCCTCTCTTCCCCAGCACACACACCTGCAACACTGCTTTATGCCAGGAAGCCTCTCTTTCCATTGTAATCGTTAGTTAACCCATCTGTCGCTCACTTTAGACAAACTGAGAGTTCCAACAAGATGTCTTTTATTTCTTCATCCCCCCAAACACAGGAGAAGAGTACATGTTTGGGGACGAGAACTGTGAGTTTCATTTTGAAAATGAGTTTGAGGTGCTTGTGAGAATGCCCGAGTGCAGATGGCCATTGGCAGTTGGAGCCAGCTGGGTCTGGAGTTTAGAGAAGTCTAGGTTGGAGATACAGGTAGGGGAACGAGCTGTGTCATTGGTGGTTGGAGATTTGGATGAGGTGTAGTGTCTTAGTTCAGGTTCCTCAGAAAATTGAGCCGGAGGCAAAGCTGAAGTGCTAGTGCTTAAGGCAGCTGCAATCTCCAAGCACTGAGATGGAGGAAGAGGATTGAGGGAAGCTAGGCAGGGAAGAAAAAGAAATGAGGTATGTTTTTAGGAGTTGGCCGCTGCTTCACAAAGACACAGCTAACCCCTTGCCTGTGTGTACTGTCTCTGGATAGACTGTTGAGAAACACTGTGCCCAGCTGGAACATTCCATTGGGATTGATGGAAGGATGGAGAGCAGATTCACCTCCTCTTCCTCCTGTGTTCTTTTGTTGCTCCAAATTTTCCCTCCCTCACTTGCTGGGATTGCATTACTTGGCCACCAGGAAAGCCGGATCCCATGCCCTGCAGCCATCCAAGTCCTGAAGTAGTGAGGTGAGCAGAAAGGCACTGGCCCAAAGGACTTGGCCAAGGCAGAGCAAGCAACTGAAGGCCTGGAAATCAGGTGAGGCCTCAAGTCACCCGAGGAGAGTGTCCAGGGCAGGGGGAGGCAAGATCCCGGGGCAGTCCTGAGTGTTACAGAGCCTGCAGTGGAGCTCAAGGGAGCATCCATTGGAGAAAGGTCCCCAGAAGAAGTGTCACAAGGCCAAGGAGGAGAGGTAGTCAGCAGGCTCTGATACAGCTCAGAGGTCCTGTGGGCTGCATTCTGGAAAGTAGCACCTGATTCTCAGATGCCTGATGAGCTGACCAGAGCAGTCTTGGTGGGATAGAGGGAGCAGAAACTGGGGCATGGTGGCAAGAAAGGGGAGAGAGCAGCGTGTGTGCACTGTGTCCCAGTGTTCAATCGTGGAAGCTGATGCAAGCATCACTACAGATGGTAATGGGAGCTCCTCATGGGGCCCAAGAGGTTTCTGGAAACTGGGATGTGATGATGGGGTAGAGAAGCCTAGTGAGGCACCCTGTACCAAGGATGGAGCACAGCATGGGAAGAACCTCCTTTGATGCATCCACTCAACTCCCAGTTGTGCCATGAGAACCAGGCAGACTGGCTGGCGATTGGCAGGGACAGGGTATAAACAGTCTCAATTTTGTCACCTAGGAACCCCTCTCTTTTTGGGGTTTTCTTGGGCAGATTCCTAGGGTCAACATCAATTTCCCCAATATAGCAGCTTTGTGAAGTAAGAATAAGGCTCATATCCCAGCTCTTCCTCTTATAAGCTGTGTGAATTTGGGCAAGTTGCTTAAGCTCTTGTTTTCAGTTTCTGTATCTGTACTGAGGCTAATAGCACCTTCCTCAGGTGGTATTCCTTCCACAGGTAATTTCTAGGGGAAGATTAAATGAGATACCATGTTTGACACAGGTACTCAATAAAAAAGGATATTTGGGAGAGGCTGAAACTGAATAAATGAAATACAAGTAGCCATGTTCCTAAGACATACATTTATGACACAAATAATCATATTTTGGGTCCCAAGGGATAGGCAGTCCTTGGCGCTCAGCTTTTAGCTTGTTTTCATGGTCTGTTACCATCTTACTTTCTGCCGTCCAGGTACTGTTTCCTCCTACTCTTAGCAGGCCAAGACTGAAGGAGAATCAAAGGTTTGTGGCATTCTCCCTCCCCACCCCAATTTGAATTTGCTCGCTTGGTTCCCATTTTCTGTGCTACCCCACAGTGGGGAGCAGGAATGGAGGCAGTACGGAGACTTGAGTCTCTGCTGGCTAATCCTAGGAAACGTGCAAGGCCCCAGAGCTGACTGTGCCCTACCCAGCCTTGGAGCTGAAAGTGAACCAAGGGCACGTGTGCTCCACAGCTCCAGGTGCCCAACTGGGGCAGCTTCAGAGGATGGAATACCTTTACCCCTGTCAAGTAGGCCCAGGGCACCTGGAGAACATGGGACCTGAGGGTGAGGGTTCCTCCTACCTTCCTGTGGGTGTTGTGATCCATGTAGTTCTCTCCAATATGTATGTTGAGAAACATGTCATTCATCCAGGCTTCTTTCATCTTTACCACATGTGCAAGCTGAGACTGGCACTGCTGCTCCCAGGGACAGATGGCCGTTACTGCTGAGGTGCTCAAAGGGGTGGCCTGGGACGTTTGGCTTCCATTCCTCCCCGGAAGCGTGGGGAGTTTGGGAGTGAGACCTGGACTCGTCTTGTTTAAATAACTGGTGTCGGAGTAAATAGATGTCTGTCACTCTGTGTTTTGTTTTGTTACTTTTTATTATGGGAAATTTTAACATTCAAATGAAGAGCATAGGGTATAATGAATCTCCATTTGCCTGTATTTACCATTTCATGACCATTCTTATTTCCTCTACACTCCTTCACTCTTCTTTCCCCCCAGATTGTTTTGAAGCAAACCTCGGGCATCATCTTACCATTTCATTTCAAAGTATTTTAGTATCCCTAAAAGATAGTTCTTTTAAAAAAAGAAACTACAATACCATTATCGTGCCCCAAAACTGTACTTCATCAAATATCCAGTGTTCAAATTTCCCTGATTGTATCCTAAATGTTTTGTTTTACAGCATGTATATTTGGGTAAGGTTCAAGGGAAAGACAGCACACTACAAATAGTTGTCTCTTGAGTCCCTTATTCTAAATTACCATTATTGCACCAATATATGCTTTATATGTATATACTTTAAACTTTATTTTTAATGTGTCAGCAATTTATACACGTATTATCATCTTGAGAACACAAACAACATAACATGGAGGAAGAGTGAGAACATAGGTTCCCAGTACTTAGTCACTAATGATTGTGGAGAGTTTCCTTTTAGGCTTTTTTCTCTTTTTTTTCTTTTGAGAGAGTGAGAGAGCGAGCGTGCATGTGTGAGTGGGGGAGGGGCAGGAAGAGGCAGGAAGAGAGAGGAAGAGAGGGACAGAATCCCAAGCAGGCTCCGCACTGTTAGCACAGAGCCCAGCATGGGGCTCCCATCTCATGAACCGCAAGATCATGACCTGAGACGAAATCAAAAACCGAATGCCCAACTGACTTAGCGAACTAGGTGCCCCTGTTTTCTATTTAAAATGTTAATTTAAAGATGTCCTGCCATGGCTCTGCAAGCATAGAGCTGCCGGAAGGGGAGTACAATGAAAACAAAATGGACCCAAAGTTAGGAAGAGATAAAGAAGCAGAGTCAAGAGAGAATAGACGTTGAAACTAAATATAAGGATTTCCTCCATTCAGATTGCTAGCCTCAGTCTTCACCTGGGCTGCTGGAGCAAAATACCACGGATGGGATGGTTTATTGGCAACAAACATTGATCTCTCTCAGTTCTGGAGGCTGGGAGTCTGAGATCAGGGTGCCAGCAGAATGAGGTTCTGGAGAAGGTGCTCTTCTGGTTGCAGGCAGCTGACTTCTCAGACCCTTACATGGCAGAAAGTAAGTAAACTCTGTGGCCTCTTAGGAGGGCACTAGTCCTATTCATGATGCTCCACACTCATGACCTAATCACCTCCCACAGACCCTACCTCCAAATACTGTCACATTAAGGATTAGATATCAGCATGGATTTTGAGGAACACATTTAGTCCATAAGGGCATCCAAGTAAGTGCTAAGAAATTATATCTTCCAACCCCACCCTCACCCTAACAGACAGTCTTCAGATTGTCCTTTAATTAACCAAATTGATGGGCCCCATTCATCTGAGAAGGAACAACCTCCTCACAGCACTGTACCCGGAAAGGGGGCAGAGGGAAGGAAAAGTGGTGGGACGGCAACCTGCTTTTGAGGTTCTCTAGGTGTTGGGTAGTAGAGCCTTCGCTTTGGGAAGCCTGTCAATTAGCTGGAGCTATGGCCCTTCAACTTTATAAATGATGCTGTAACATATTTCTACTGAAGAACTGCAAGATTCACCAAAAAATGTTTACAGAAAGGGACCAGATACCCAGGCAGTATGGCAACGTGGGTATTGATCATGAGCTGAGTGCCTTCGAACTCTCTGCTCCACAGGTTAGGTTAGAAACTCCAAACCCATGACTTTTGATTGAACAATGGGGCCAATACCAAGTGAAGCTTTGCTTCACGTGTGACAACAGGATGGAGCTACAAGAAAACAAACACTTCCGTAGAATATAACTGAGAAGCCCCTTGAACTTCCTTCAACCAAGCCATACCTACTGGCCAAAGATGTTGTGCTTTTCAACCGACAGAGGATAGTGGAGATGCCATTGATGCCACCTTTTACCATAGGAAGGGACATGTGAATGTACAAGAAGGTGATGGAGCTGCGGTCAGCACTGGATGTAGCGGATGCAGCAGGATAAAGAAGGATACAGAGCAGTGCCAAGAAAGGTTAACTTTCTCCATCCCTATCCCTGCCCAAATTCTGGATTTATAAGCACTCAGGTCATTCTATCCACTTTCAGAGAATTGGCTTAGGGGAGAAAGAAATGCAGAGATTTTTTGTCTCCTGAAATTGCTAAATAGGACTTCACAAAGAGGTATATGAGGGTCTGAGATGACTGAAAAAATTTGAATTTAGAAGGTGGAGAATTTTATAGGCATTCGAGTCACTTCTCCCTGGGCTGCTGAGCCATTCACAGTAAACCACAGGTATGGTAAGTCCCACTATTCTCGCCTTGTTAGTGAGCAGGAGACAGCAGATACATAGCAAGTAACATAACAAGTATGATATCAAATTACATAAACCAGCTTGCAATGGTAAAGTTAAGAAAAAGACTGTCCAGTAGTTTTAGTTCTGGGACAGAGAAGGGTTTCCAATTTAAAGATTTGTGTCCCCAGAGTCATGAGTCCTTTTTTTGTTTGTTTAATTTTTCATATTTTATTCCTAGTATTAATAGGTTAAGAAAGTAGAATTTCCCAATTATTGATTTATACTGTTTATAAACACACAAAGTGCTCAATTTCACAAATAGTGATATTCACTGATCTCTTTAAATGTAATTTCAATCCTTATTTTGAGTGTAATAATAATTTAATACCTAAACACACACAAAATATGTATATCCTGAACTACAGGAAGTTGAGGAAGTGGTTTCCATAAACCATATTTGATTTTAATCAAGTACACATTTTCACAATCAACAACTGCTAACAAATATGTTAATAAAACACTACCCCAAATGCTTATTCTGGCATCAGCGTTTTAAGCAATTCCATTCCAACTACTGCTAAAAACATGTATTTTAGAAGCTTTAATCTGATCCAGGAAAATGAGTTCTACAACTTGACAAATATTATTGTCTAAGCCCCAGAGCTTTTAAGTCAAAAAAGCCTTCCAACACAAGCATTCACGTGAAATTTAGTTTCTCCCCAAAATCACTTGCTATCTAAAGAAAAGGACATGGAAGGCAATTATCTTTTTTTTTTTTTGAAAGTTTATTTATTTTGAGAGAGAGAGAGAGAGAGTGAGCGAGCATGTGTGTGAGTCAGGGAGGGGGAGAGAGAATCCCAAGCAGGCTCTACACCCAATGCATTACATGCTCAACCAACTGAGCCACCCAGGTGTCCCTGAAGAAAATTATCTTTTAAGGCAGATAAACAGTAGTACAAAAGACTATATTCCCATATCATCTACTTAAGAGAAACACAAACCAGTTTACTATCTTTTGTTAAATTTTTTATTTAAATCCCAGTTAGATATTAGTTGCGGGTGTACATTATAGTGATTAAACCATTTAGTATCCTTAATAATCTGTTAGATTACTGTTGCTAGGAACTTGGGTTCAGGTATCACAGGGTAAAGGTGACATTTAGATTTCACATATTAAATAGCTATAGTAGGGGCAGGTGGTTAAATAGTTACATATTTATATATAATATATGATAACATTAAATAGTTATAGTAGGGGCTCAGTCAGTTAAGTGTCTGATTTCAGCTCAGGTCATGATCTCAAGGTTTGTGAGTTTGAGCCCCACGTGGGGTCTCTGCTGTCAGCACAGAGCCTGCTTCAGATCCTCTGTCCCCCTCTCTCTCTGTCCCTCCCCTGCTCGTGCTTCCTCTATCAAAAATAAATCACTTAAAAAAAATAAAAACAAATAGCTATAGTATAGCTTACAATGGCACAAAGTCATCTAATATAAGTACTACTTCATCATTTAGATAGTCAAAAGTCAGAAGGAACTGTGTGGTTTGCAAGATAATTTAACTTTTGTGTGGTCATTAAAACCCAATGAGTAATCAAGTATGGTATTACCAAAGCAGGCAATTAAAATCTCAAATATCACTCTAAAATTGAAGACATGAAAATTTTGTTTCTCCATCTTTCAATTACACGGATCTTACTGTAGAAAATATTCAGTTATTATATATGGTTTCCACACAAGATACTGAAGCTTCATAAATTACAAAAAGTGTCAAGATCCATAGTAGGCTTCGTCAAATTATTTTTCAGCTCGTTTCAAATTTTCATTCACAGTAATCACGAGTAACCTTAGCAAACTTCCCTGGGTCCTTTCAAATCAAAAAGATGAATCCTCAACTTGTACTTACCTTGTCTTTCATTTGACATTCCCTTGTGCGTCGTTTCAGAATGAACTCTATGGCAATGTCTTCAAGAATATGCACGGTCTTAGTGTAAGTATTCCAATCATCCGGGGTACCTGGGTGGCTCAGTTGGTTGAGTGTCTGACTCTTGACTTTGGCTCTGGTCGTGATCTCACAGTTTGTGAGATGGAGCCCCGTATGGGTCTTGGCACTGACAGTGTGGAACCTGCTTGGGATTCTCTCTCTCTCAAAAATAAATAAACATTAAAAAAAAGTATTCTGATCATCCACCAAACAAATGCATTATATATTGCAATTCTTTAGAAAAAGTCTTCTCTGTACCTCCGCCATTTTCTTCATCAAACACGGGGTTTTCTATCCTATCTTCTCAAGGTCATTTTTATTCTTCAAGTCTGTTCTTGGTGTTCTGCCAAGGCTATTCAGTCCTGGACTTAGTTGGATGGCTGTGGTGCCAGGTTTGGAACAGAGCTGGAAGCAGTGCCAAAGTCTCCCCAAGTCATTTCTCAGAGACTGGAGCTGGTGTTATGACAAGAATGGGAGAAGCCTAGGATATCTATGTCACTGCCTCCATGGTTAGATTTGGAATGGGTGGTGGGGGCAACATGACTGCTCGTGGCAACCTCTGAGGATGGAGGGGGAAATAGTGACTTTGCCTCCAGGTGGGGCTAGGAGTAAACTTAAACTCCCAGTGCTAAGTTTAGTAGTCCTGGGCTTAGAAACATATCATCTCTTGGTTGCAATGTTACTATTACTCAACTTGGTGATCTGTCCTTCCTTGAAGCCCAGATCTAATTTGGGATGAATGTCTAGTTCTTGAGATTCTTTGGACATCTTAGATACTTGCTTTACCTACTTGAGGTGATTTTGCAGAAGGATGTTAAAGTCAAAGGCATCACCCCGATCTATGAAGTAAATGTCAATGAAAGCACTATGCCCAGTGTAGTCCCAGAACACAGTAGAAGCTGGAATCTGCCCCTATCTCCTCATCAATGGTAAGATATTGTTTTTTGTTGGTCCCCAAGCAAGGAGCTCCTGTGATATTTTATACTTGAGTTGATAGGCAACCTTTCATTTTGAAGTGATTTGGAGGTGCCCAGTCTAAGCAGGCTGGCCCAAATTCCAGCCTGTATCTGCTGTAGGAGGCCCTGGGCAAAATCTGGTAGATGTTGACATCTAGCTTCATACACAGGTCAAGTCTTGTATTTCCACCTTGCTGCTATATTGGCCCTGCTCTCCATGCCTGTTAAATCTCTTTTAATCTCTCGGTTCTTAATTTCTTTTTTTTTTTAAGTTTGTTTATTTATTTTGAGAGAGACAGAGTGTGAGCAGGGGAGGGGCAGAGAGAGAGACAGAGAGAGAGAGAGAGAGAGAGAGAGGGAGAGAGGGAATCTCAAGCAGGCTCCACACTGTGAGTGCAGAGCCTGACACCGGGCTCCAACCCACAAAACTGTGAGATCATGACCTGAGCTGAAATCAAGAGTCAGATGCTCAACTGACTGAGCCACCCAGGTGCCTCTCTAGGTTCTTTATTACTTGATTTTTCCATATAATTTATTTGTCAAAGGAACTGTTTCTCAGAGTTTGAATTTAAAATACATTCTCATGGTGTTAATAGGTTCCTTTGCCTTTCACATTTCCTATAAATTGTTAGCTTTTCCTATAAATCACAGCTGTGATTCTCAAAGTATGATTCTCTGGCCACCAGCACCAGCACCACCTGGAAACTTGTAAGATATGTTAATTCCTACCCCACCAGAGGGGCTGGTCATCAAAGCCAGCATCCCATGGCCTTGGGAGGCTTAGCATCCCATTTTTGAAGTCATCAGTTGAAGAAACAATGTCAAAACAACTGGGGTAGGGAGGGGTAAAATATTGGTGAGGTAGTAGTTGGTCTCTTGATGGGATGACATGCAAGTATTTCTAGGTTTCAATCAATGAAAAATTTAAAAACTTTTTTTTTGCATCATATCAAAACAAATGGAATGGTAGACTTATGGTTAAACAGTTAGCTTAGTTGATTTAATGTACTGTGAAAACTGTATGACTACTGAGGGTCCAAGTTTCCCTGCCTTTCTTGGAGAAGTGAGAGGACAAGTGTTCACTAGGTTATCAAATCTTGACACTTTCTAGATGACAAGGTAGCTCAGATATGGAAGACCCTCTCCTGGAGTCTTAGATCACCTAGGTACTTAGCAGCTGAGAACACCTGGTTTAGAAGACCCTTGGCTGGGTCCTTCACCTGCAGCAATGGCTTGTCAAGTTTCTGTAGAGAGTTGAAAGCCAGGCCTGTTTTCCCTTCTAATCTTAATGGAAAGAGCTAGCCCAGGACTGGCTGTTCTAGAAGATAGTGAGAACCTATGCAAACAATTGAGCAAGGACCAATAGGTGAAACTCAAGTTTTGTGAACTTGTGGAGTAAATACAGCTTGCCTACCAAATTGTGAAATCAAACTTTGTTTTCCAAAGTCTCAGTGGACAAAATCTAAGATAAATTACTTTAGACCCATATGGACACTCCTTTGTTAAAAAAAAATGCTGTAAATATTTGTTAACACTCATGGAACAGACTGCCAGAAGAGAATGGATTTTACTGTAAATTAACTTTTTAAAATGGATTAAAAAAGAAAAAGAGCACTTAGACGCTTAATACAATGATAAAACACAAGTAGTTGACCACAACTTGTTAGAGTTTTCCTATATATTTACACAATGATATAGGAAATTCATTTTTCAGTGGGAAAAAATCCTAACTATTTTATAAAGTAGGTAGTTGGACTCCTGTTTTTGTTTTTGTTTTTGTTTTTTTTATGTAGTTTTGAGAGAACCTGAGTGGGGTAGGGGCAAAGAGAAAGGGGGACAGAGGATTTGAAGCAGGCTGTACGATGACATCAGTGAGCCAGATGCAGGGCTCGAACTCATGAATGTGGGATTATGACCTGAGCCAAAGTTGGACACTCAACTGACTGAGTCACCCAAGTGCCCTTGGGCTCCTGTTTTAAATGAAGACATGTTTTCTGAAAAAGAAACATCCCCCCTGACACTAGGTCAGTGGGGATATAGAATGACTTGGGGTGCAGAGGCTGGAACTTACTTATCCATTCTACTCTTGATGGACATCTGGGTTGATTCCAAGTTTGAGCACCTATAAACTACGCAATGTAAATATCCTTGTTTACTTGGCCTGGTACACATGTACAAAAGTGAAATTGCTTAGTCATTTTGATGAGGGAGTGTAGGGCAAGCGGAGGGCAAAATACAGGCTAACAGCACCCCCCACCCCAGGAAAATATGTGGGATATTGCTCGGACACTCCTGGCTACCCAAGAACAAAGCAAAGGGGTTTAAGTGCTTGCCATGGTAATGTGGGAAACTAAGGCAAATGAAAAATTGAATTTCTTTACTGCCTACAGCCCACTGACAGGTCCTTGAAACCTGCAGAGTCACCTCCCTCTAGGAGCTCAGCTACCTCAGGATGACACTTTGCTAGGGGCAAAAGAGAATCTTAGCTTTACATTATCCCAACCTCAGGGATCCTGTAAATCTACTTCCTTTATCTCAACTGCCCCAAAATATATGCTGGCAATCATGCTCCAAGCTTATAGTCTCCTGATGTGCATATGAAGGGTCTCATGACTGAGGTTTTATTAAACAGTAATAAGTGGTGTTTCCCTGGCAACAGCTAGCCCCTCAAGGTCCTGGAAACCTTGTTCCCAAAATACCTTAGAGACTTCATCCCTCACCCCCTCCCAACCTGAGGGTATATGAGTTACCCATCACACCCCCAGTGCAGCCCTTTCTGCCCATGGGTCTGTCCCCATGCCTTAATAAAATCACCATTTTTGCACCAAAGACATCTTCAAGAATTCTTTCTTGGCTGTTGGCTACAGACCCCATGAACCCCCCCTATCGCCCCAAAACTTCATTAATTTGGTATGTGTATTTTCATCCTTATTAACTATCTCCACATTGTTCTTGCAGAGTGGCTGTCCTGGTTTACAATCCCAGACCAGGATGGATCTCCTTGCCTGGATTCAAGTGCTCCCCTGTAGAGAGTGGGGGAAAATAAGTGTTAGGAAGAACAAGGAAGTTTGGCAAGGAAAGGCCTTGGGTGCCAATCCAAGGAGCTCAGACTTCATTTGACTGCCCTGGAAATCCTCTGGTGATTTTGGAACAGAGAACAAAATGCAAAAATGCGGTTTTAGGAAGGTGACCCTTTAAAGCTGACAGTTGGTTTGTGTTGTGGGGAGAGTGGGGATGGTCATGGGGCTGGCTTAGGCCAGCAGCAGGACTCAAGTTCACAAGACAGAGATTTGTGGGGTGAATGTGCAAAGGGGGAACTGAGCAAATGCCATGGGACAAGAGATCTGGACCATACCAGCTCTACCAATGCTTGTCCTTGAATAATCCCATTAGACCATTGCACACTGCTGGTGGGGGTATGCTTACCACATTCCTTCTGGAAAACACTGTGTCATTATTTAGCAAAGATGAAGATGCAGATACCTAATGATCAGAAGTCCCAAAATATACCAAAACAAACAGGCAAACAAAACCACTTCGAGACGAGGGACTTCAGGAAGGAAGGAATTTTCAACAATGTCAAAGGTAACAGGCCCGTCAAGAAAAGCCCTGAAAAGCATCCACAGACTTCGGCTATCAGGAGTCTGATGATGAGTTTTGCCAGAGAAATGTTTGTGACATGGTAGGAACAAAATGCAGAGCAGAGTGGTTTGAGGGCAGAGCAGATGGTAGCAAAAGGTAACTGCGTGTGTGACGTGCTGTCGGGATGGTTGGCTGAGCACAGACTCAGCACACAGGAACATTTGGGATGTGATAAAAGCAGCATTTCAAACTAGTGGATAGAGGATACATAATTTGACAAATGGTGATGTAACACAGGGGAACAATAATAAAGTTAAATCCTTGTCTTAAATTCAAGTCAGACGGCTTTTAGAACTAGATGGAAATATAGGTGTACTTAAACCTGGTGGTGGTTAAAATGTTTCTGAGACTGGCAACAAAACTAAAACCTTAAAGGAAAATATGGATAAATTTGACCTCATTAAAGCATGCATGCACACACGTGCACTGGACCTCCTGGAAAAGAAGGAAAGGTCACTGACAAAATTGAATAACAAATGACAAATACAGAAAAATATTTACAATAGATGATAAATAATTCTTATGCATAAATAAGAAAAAAGAGAAACACACTGATATAAGCATAACTACGAATAGCAATTCACAAAAACTCCAATTGTTTCATATTAGCTGCAAAAAAGTCAACCTCAGTAGGAATCAAAAACTCTAGTTCGAGATGAACTGAACTCTTACATTTACTTCTCTTCCCTCCCTAAGTTCATCTGAAATTACTTTTTTTTTCAATGAAATAAAGGAAAGAAAAGGGAAAAAATTCCAAAGCAGTGCTGGAAAACAAGTAGAGTAGTTATCCCTTACCCATGGGGTACATATTCCAAGACCCCCAGTGGAGGCCTGAACTGCAGATAGTACCAGGCCCTGTATATACTGTTTTTTCCTATATATAACATACCTATGATAAAGTTTAATTTATCAATTAAGCACAGTAGGATATTAATAACAACAATAATAAAATAAGACAACTATAGTAATATACTATAATGAAAGTCATATCAATGTGGTCTTTCTCTCTCTCAAAATAGCTTATGGTATGGTACTCACGCTTCTTCTTGTGATGCTGTGAGATGATATCAGGCCCACGTGATGAGATGAAGTGAAGTGAAAGACGTAGGCACTGTGACATACCGTTAGGCTACTTCTGACCTGCTGATAAAGGAGGATCACCTGCTTCTGGACCACAGATGACTGCAGGTAATTGAAACTGCAGAAAGTGAAACTGTGGGTAAGGAGGACTCCTATACAGTAGATTCTTTGGGATCTGACACCCAGCACCTTGTCCCTTTGGCAGGAAAGTCCTCCAGCCCCACTCTGTTCATGTGGTTCATGAGGGACTGCCATGTTCTTGCAGAGTCAGCTTCCTAGCCGTGGCTGAATGACCCAGGCTTGGGCACAGTTAGGGGAGGGGATGCCTCTCACTCACACCT
Source organism: Herpailurus yagouaroundi (assembly GCF_014898765.1). Lineage (NCBI taxonomy): Eukaryota > Metazoa > Chordata > Mammalia > Carnivora > Felidae > Herpailurus > Herpailurus yagouaroundi. The sequence continues at coordinate 9,820,652 of NW_024412452.1, forward strand.
CCCTTACCTTGTGTTCTATTTTATGGCACAAACACATCATAGTCAATTGGAAGACCAAATATAGCTTTACCGGTTGGTAAAGACTTAGAAACCTTGTGGTACATTCTTGGATAGGCTCTCTTAAGATCCCTTTTGCCCTCCTTTTTATTTAATTTTTTTCTCACATTTATATTTATTTTGAGAGAGACAGAGAAAGAGAGCAAGCAGGGGAGGGGCAGAGAGAAAGGGAAAGAGAGAATCCCAAGCAGGCCCTGTGCTGTCAGCACAGAGCCTGTCTTGGGGCTCTATCTCACCAACCGTGAGATCATGACCTGAGCCAAAATCAAGTGGGATGTTTAACCGACTGAGCCACTCAGGCGCCCCTCCTTTTCGCCTTCCTAATTGCACAGATTGGAAAGCCCCAAACCTTATTTCTCAGTATCCATTGCTGTTAGAGTTCTGGATATAAACTGGGTTCTACCAATTGACTATGCTTGCATCACATTTGCTGAGGAATCTGCCTCCTAACATGGAGAAAAGAGGGAGTCACCTGAGAATTAGGTAGAGTAGGAAACCCTGCAGCTCTGAGACAGTGGGCATCATGGCAGCCAGTGGCAGTGGGGACACTTTGGGCGTGTGCCCCACAGTCCACCCTGCCTGTCCCTTTGTTCACACACAGCAATCGAATGGCTGTTTTCCTACAACAAGGCAGAAAGGCTCTCAAAGTAAATAAGAACTCTTGGAATAACGTTTTTTGTTTTAAGCCAAAAAAATGTAAATAAGAATGTGCATTGGTTGACAGCGAAGGTGGCATTAGAGCTGGACAGAGCAACAGTCAAGTGCTCCAGGGAACTCTCGGTGGACACTGGACACAAGCAGGACAGCACTCTGCTGCCAGGGCAGTTCCCTCCCCATTTCTTTTATCTGGAAAGATCCTCAGCCTGCAAACCTGACCCCTTTGTGCATCCTGGAGGGAAAGCTATCTGCCCATACCTTCCTGTCCCCTCACTAACCCAGGGTGAACCTCACCCTCTAAGTCCTGCATGAAGTGAAAAACAAAAACTAAAATAAAAAACTAAAATATCTGAACTAAATATCCAAATGATTTAAACAAAACCTGGGTGGGTGGAAACCAAAGGGTTTCAGTAGAACGCTTGGTGGTAACAGCCCAACGGGCCTTAGCCCCTCTGCTACCATCCACTCTGAGTCCGATCACTCCGTTCTTGCACAAAGTCCCATTTCCCATTCCTTTGAGCTCAGACACATTTGCTGATATTTATGTCTCTCCCTAGAATGGCCCAAACCTTTTCCTCCCCAAACTTAGTGTGTACAAGGGAAACTGCATTCTTCCACCAGTTAGGTCTTTATTTTTACAGCTTCTTCCCTCTGCCTCATATACACCCTTGTTCTGCTGTTCCAAATCCCACCCCTACCCTTTCCCTTCACTGTCCTTCTGAGGCCATTTTCTCCATGAAGTGTTTCTTTAACACACAGGGCCTAAGCTAGGGCCTGGGCCCTCCGAGACAAGCAACGATCATTTGTGAAATGAGCCAGTCCTCCAAACACATATGATTTTTTCTTACCGAAACCCTCCTTCCCTTTGTGCTTTTTTTATGGGGCCTTGCACTTTTCTGCTTGTGCTTTTGTCTAATTTCTGATGTGCTAGAGACTCCATGAGGCTGGACACTGTACCTTCTGGGCCAGGGTATCCTGATGTGCCCAAGATGGAGGGGTCCCCTGGCTTGTTGTTCTTTCAGAGCTAAAACCAGGAAAGTGTCAGACAAACCAAGCTGAATCTGTTATCCTAGTCTTGCTAGTCTTTGATTCCATGGATTGTGGAAAGAAACTAGGATGTAGGGTTAATATTATGGCTCAGACATGGTCTCCAAAATATATGCCCATATGTCTGCTACATGTGTGGCTTTTCCATTGGGGGAAACCTCAGTGAGCTGGAAATAGAGGGAGGACTTTATACCAGAAGATAAAATTCCTATCTGAAAGAGAAGGTAAACCCTGAAATATGGATCTGAAGACCTTCAGTAAATCTACAATAGGGCCTGAGTAAGAAGAGGGGTGGAGTTCATTTTTTAATGGAGCTTCCAACCCCGGCTCTTCCTCCTACATCTATGAGTCCATGGGCTACTATTACACTCTCTGAGGCTCAGTTTCTATATCTGCAAGATTTCATCTGGGGATGAAAATCCTTACCTGGCAGGACTATTGAGAGTTAAATAAGGGAAGGTGTATGTGTCACCAGGCCCAACACTTGGTGTCTAGAGATGCCTAAGCACTGGAGATTTCAGCATGCTCCTCTTCCTCCCCCCTCCTGTGTTCTAAAACTCCAACCCTGTGTGCCCACACCCCAGCCCTGTGTGCCCCCACCCAAACCCTGTGTACCCACACCCCCACCCTATGTACCCACACCCAACCTTATGTGCCCACATCCCAACCCTGTGTACTCATACCCCAATCCTGTGTACACACACCCCCAACCCACACCCCCAACACTGTGTGCTCACTGCTGTGTGCCCACACCACAACCCTGTATCCCCCCCACACACACTGTGTGCCCATACCCCCAACCCTGTGTGCTCATACCCCCCAACCCTGGGTGTGTACACCCCAACCCTATGTACACACACCCCCTAATGCTGTGTGCTCACTGCCCAACCCTGTGCCACACCCCAACACTGTGTGCCCACACCCTAACCCTGTGTACACACCCTGATACCATATGTTCACACCCCCCTGACCCTGTGTGCCCACCCCCAACCCTGTGTACACACACCCCCAACGCTGTGTGCCCACACCCTAACCCTGTGTACACACCCCAATACCGTATGCTCACACCCCCCAACCCTGTGTGCCCACCCCAACCCTGTGTGCCAGCACCCCAACCCTGTGTATACCCCCAACACTATGTGCCTGCACCCTCAACCTTGTGTACACACCCACCAACCCTGTGTGCCTGCACCCCAACCATGTGTACACAAACCACCAATTCTGTGTGCCTGCACCCCCAATACTGTATGCCCACATCCCCATTGCTGTGTGCCCACACCCAACAACCCTGTGTACACACCCCCAGGCCCTGTGTTCACACCCCCAACCCTGGATGCCCACACCCCCAACCTGCTGTGTCTGTATCTGAACCCTGTGTGTTCACACCCCTCGACCCTGTGTACACCCCCCAATCCTCTGTGTCCACACTCCCAACCCTGTGTGCCCACCCTCCAACCCTGTGTGCACACCCGCCCAACCCTGTGTGTCCACACCCTGAACCCTGTATGCACGCCTGCATCTCCCAACACTGTGTGCCCACCTCCAACCCTGTGTGCCCACATCCCCCAACACTGTGTCCCCATACCCCCCAACCCTGTGTGTCTACCCCTCAACACCATGTGCCCTCACTGCAACACTGTGTCCCTCCCCCACACCATGTGCATGCCCCCACTACCGCTTCTTTTCCCTCACTTCCCACTCACTGTCTTGTCCTCTTCCCACCGATTGCTCCCTCAGTATATCTTTCCTACTTACAAAGCAGTTAAAATGAGGGCAAAAATCAGCACAAAACAGAAAATCACAAAGTACACCTTTTTCTTGTAAGGTTTGATTTGCTCAAATGTCTGCTTCATTTCTCTTGTTCATATCCTTCTCTGAAGAGTCAGGAATTGGGGTTTGCAGAGCTGGAGGGGCTGTGGGATATGGAACGTTCTCCTTAGCTTCAGGCCTCTGAAGAGAAGAGGCAAACAATCTGCCATTTCCCCAGAGGATTATCTCTTTTAGAGGAGCTGATTCTCTTGGGGTAAATGCCTGAGCAGGCTCATTGTGCTTGGGCAAGCTAAACCGTCAACAATAAACCTCCCTAGGACACGCTGATTAGATAAACCAATAAGAATTACAGAAAACACAGACATTAGATTAAAAAACTTAAAATGAGTGTTACTTTTACAGTGTCTGTGAATAGACAAAGACTTTTGTTCTAAAATAGTTTGTGAGGCAATAGAGGAGGGACTATGTTAGTAGCAGAGGCAGAAAGAAGGAGAGGTGGGTGGGTTCCAACTGCAAGGCCAACCCTAAAGGATTGGATTCAAGGGCCCCAGAGCAACAGGCCAGTGCACCTGGGTGAGTAGAGTGGATTTTAAATATATGGAGTTAACAGCTTGACTGTAGGTTCTGGTTTTGGGATGTGAATGAATGAACCCAGTAGAATAGGCAGGAATCTCCAAGCCCACAGAAGGTCAAGTGAGAATTTTGCTGCTTTTTGCTAAAGGCCTGTGCAAGATTTAGAGAGCAAAGATAAGGAACAGCCTGATGTTCAAATTAATTTTTAACTATTTCAACATAGCGAAAGACAAGTCAGATAATGACCAGGTTGTCCTGTGGTAGTGCTGCTATTCTGTGTTCCCCTGTCCCCACCTTTGGAGAGGGGAGCATCCATGCGCGTGTGAGGTCAGACCTGCACTGAGGGTCTGAGATCTAGATCTAGTCATATCCTCTGCATGGAGCTCCAACTACCCTTCTCAAATCCATGCTTTTCAGCCATGGAAGTCACAATGGTTGGTCCTGTGTTTACTTCAAGCTTCTTCCAATTCAATAAGAGTTATTTTCAGCATCTTCTTGAAGGTTCCTAAGAGTCCAGGAAACATGAGACTTGTATAAAAATCCCCACATCAACTAAGAGTTCCCACCCGAAGGAGGCATCCTTTGCCAAGGATCTGCTTCTTGGGCTCTAGGGAATTAGAGGCAGGTGATAAATGAGAAACCAGGGAGCCGGTCCTCATCTGTCTTCCTAGATGTAACAGACTGTGCAGTCTTGCAGGACTCCTGGGGATCCATGTGTATCCAAGAAAGGGTCACCCAGCCCTTGATGAAATCCTAACTTAGAAATCTTGAGCCCTTAGCTTTGTGGGCTTCTGTCCCTGAGAAAGGGTATTTTTACTCTACTGGGATTTGGGACTGAGCTGTGAGTTAATGAGCTGAGGAATGTTCTCAGGAACATCCTAAAAACTCCACCAACTATGCTCTTTCTCCCCCTAAACTCCCTAGCTTATTTTGGGTTGCTCAGTCTGAGGAGAGCCATCTTTCCCCATCCACTGAAGGTGTTCCGTAACTGGCTGTTGCTTGACTGAATGCCTGACCATCCTCCCTTCAGCTAAGTTCATCTCAGGGAGGCAGTAATCAGGCACTTAGACGTCTTAATGGAGATACTCAAATATCTTCTCTTTTACCTCCCTGCTCTGTGACCATTGATGGAGGCCATGCCAACAAAAGAGATAACTCAGGATGAGTGAGGTGGTCACATGAAATGGATGGCAGAGTGTATTCTCCAATGTTACCATTCCCAAACCAGAATCAGCTGGTCTTTGGTTTCCTTTTCATAACCTTCATCTGTAGAAAATTTTGTTTCTTGAGCTACTTGAGATCTACTACTTCCTTATTTAAAGAGTTGGGCTCTGTGCTTCTTCAGCTAATTTATTATCTCAGAAGTACATAACTTGGATCATTTTATATAATCTTGAAGACAGGAGCCCTTTAGGATTCCTTACTCAAAAATGAGTTCAGCTCAGTTCCAGGCCTAATGGGGCACTTGCACTGTTCACTCATGGTATCACAGGGCATGCGCTGGGTCTGCTCACACCTTCCTCTTGTGTCTTAGCCTTCTCCTTAATTCAGAACAAGAGCAGCCTGAACAGAGAAACGGAACATGATCATCCACACCGACTTCATCTCTGTGCCTTTTACTCTAAGTCTGGGTAACCCGCAACATCATTTTATATCAGAATTCCTTGAACACAGGCTCTGTCTTTAAGAAGAGTCAATTCAACTCAGCCAGGACTTGTTATTCTCCTGCTCTGTGCCAGGCTTGGTGTAAGTACACTCATGGCCTGGTGTGGACTCACTGGGAATAATCCCTCTTGGTCAGCAGTGCAGTCAACAGCCATTTCAGTGCCTACTGTGTACACACAAGGCACTTTGCTGGGTTGTGGTGGCAATATAAGGATAAATAGCACAGGGGCCCTGCCCTCTGAGAGCTTACGATCTAGTGGGAGATGCAAGATCTATGCATGTTAAGTAACAGTTGAAGATAATATTGTGTAACTGTTCCATTAAATAAGCATGTCTCATGGGGTAAAATCAGAAAGCAACCTAGTTTTTACCTTTTATTGCTCCTTTAAGTTATTCTGGGTGGCTAGATCTTGCTCTGCCCCTGGATGAAACTTAGACAAGTCACATGATTGTTCTGGTCACACTTGGTCTCAGTCTCATTTCAGAAATTATAATGTTGATCCCAATGATAATCCACACTTCAATCTCAATTTAAAACTGAGGCTTCCATTTGCAGCAATGTGGATGGAACTGGAGGGTAATGCTAAGTGAAATAAGTCAGTCAGAGAAAGATACCATATGTTTTCACTCATATGTGGATCTTGAGAAGCTTAACAGAAGACCATGGGGGAGGGGAAGGGAAAAAAAGAATTACAGAGAGGGAGGGAGGGAAACCATAAGAGACTCTTGGATACTGAGAACAAACTGAGGGTTGATGGGAGTGGGGGCGAGGGGAAAGTGGGTGATGGGCATTGAGGAGGGCGCTTGTTGGGATGAGCACTGGGTATTTTTGGAAACCAATTTGACAATAAATATATTAAAAATAAATACATACATATACACATACATACCGAGGCCTCTTCTCATCCCAACCTGGTGCTGCTGAAGAAGAGAAGCTTATAGTGGTTGGTGGTCTGGATGGAAAGTCCTGGTTTCTACTTTCCTCACTTATTTAACTATGAGGGTCTGCAAATGCTTGAGGGTTGTTTCCCAGGGAGGGAGAAAAGATGAGAGGAGTAAGAAAATTCTCTCTACTCATGTCTGATATCCAGCCTCACCAGGGTCCTCAGCGGGTATGTGGCAATTCTTTTACACATCCCTGGTCTGACCCCTTGAAGGTCAACCTTTCTACTAACCTCAAAATCCACCCACAAGCTACATACTCCTGCCTCTCACCTCCTTCCTCATGGAGAAAGTCTGTGTGGTCAGGTGGGAATTACCTCTTCTTCTGCTCCTGCCCTTCATCTCTTCCCTTCCTGTCTCTTCCCTATCTTGGATGAAGTTGCCCTCTTCCCCTGATCCTACTTCAGCCTTTCACCTCCGCTCTGTATCAGGGATCCCCCAGAAGCCAGTCAGCATGGCAGGTTCACCTGGCATGGTGAAAGACAGGGTTTGGAGACCTGGGTCATTTTCCAGATAGGGCTTATTCTTTGTGGTGGCCCATACAGTACAACTCCTTCTAATCCATTTCTATATCTAACAGAACTCTAATCAAAGTAAAAAAAGGACTATTTAATTTTTTAGTGTTTGTTTATTTTTGAGAGAGAGTGAGAGAGAGCACTAGCCAGGGAAGGGCAGAGAGAGGGGGGGGGACAGAAGATGTGAAGCAGGCTCTGTGCTGACAGCAGAGAGCATGATGTGGGGCCCAAACCCATGAACCATGAGATCATGACCTTAGCCGAAGTCAGATGCTTAACCGACTACTGAGCCACCCGGGTACCCCAAAAAAGGGACTATTTTAAAAAAGCGTTTAAGGGGCGCCTGGGTGGCTCGGTCGGTTAAGCGTCTGCCTTTGGCTCAGGTCACGATCTCGCAGTCCGTGAGTTCGAGCCCCGCGTCGGGCTCTGGGTTGATGGCTCAGAGCCTGGAGCCTGCTTCAGATTCTGTATCCCTTTCTCTCTGCCCTTCCCCGTTCATGCTGTGTCTCAAAAATAAATAAACGTTTAAAAAAAAAATTAAGGGGCGCCTGGGTGGCGCAGTCGGTTAAGCGTCCGACTTCAGCCAGGTCACGATCTCACGGTCCGTGAGTTCGAGCCCCGCGTCGGGCTCTGGGCTGATGGCTCAGAGCCTGGAGCTTGTTTCCGATTCTGTGTCTCCCTCTCTCTCTGCCCCTCCCCCGTTCATGCTCTGTCTCTCTCTGTCCCAAAAATAAATAAACGTTGAAAAAAAATTTTTTTTAAATTAAAAAATGTAAAAAGTATTTAAAATTATATTTTATTTAAAATTATATTAAAACTATTTAATTTTTTGTGGTAAAGTATATATAACATAAAATTACCATTTTAACCATTTTTGAGTATACACATTTAATAGCTTAAAGTATATTCACATTATTGTAAAATCACCATCACCACCATCTGAATCAAGAACTTTTTCATTTTCCCTAACTGAAACTCTATACCCATTAAACAGTGACTCCCCAATCCCCGTTTCCCCAGCCCCAGATCTACTATTCTGCTTTCTGTCTCTGTGAATTTGGCTGTTCTAGGTACCTCATATAGGTGTAATCATACAGTATTTATCTTTTTGTGTCTGGCTTATTTCACTTAGCAAAATGTTCTCAAGGTTCAGCCATGTTGTAGCATATGTCAGAATTTCCTTCCTTTTATTTTTAAAAAATTTTTTGAAGATTTTATTTTTACATAATTTCAACACCCAACATGAGGCACGAACTTACAACCCTGAGATCAAGAGTCACATGCTCCACCAACTAAGCCAGCCAGGTGCCCCTCCTTCCTTTTAAAGGCTAAATAATATTATATTGTATGGATATGCCACATTTTATTTTTCTATTCATCTATAGTTGAACATTTGGGTTGTTTCCACCATTTGCCTATTGTGAGTAATGAATGTTAGAGTAGAGTACTAGCACCTGTTTGAGTCCCTGCTTTCAACTCTTTATCCAGAAATGGAATTTATTTGTTTTTTAATAGAAAATACATCCCTATGGTGGACAATATAAAAGGTACAAGTGGTTGTACAGTGGCCCCTGAGCACCTGCCTCCCGGTTCTGCTCCCAGGAATCTTCACTGAACCCAGGTTCTTGTGAATTCTTCCCTGGAGAGACTTTTGCAGCCATAGGCATGCCTGCCCCACACAAAAATGGTGGTAAACCATAAGCACCCTTCTAAACCTTGCTTTATCCCCCCCACCTAACAATAATATTTCTAAAAGATCATTTCATAGCAATGTTTAAAGAGTATTCACTCTATTTTTTTGAGAAAGAGAGAGCGCACATAATGAAGGGAGAGGGGCAGAGGGAGAGAGAATCTTAAGCAGGTGGCGCACGCAAAGTGGGGCTTGATGCAGGGCTCGACATGGGGCTCAATCTCACAGCTGTGAGATCATGACCTGAGTCAAAATCAAGAGTCTGATGCTTAATCAACTGAGCCACCCAGGTGCTCCATTAGTATGCACTCTATTTAAAAGCTTCGTGGTTTTCCATGTACAAAACTTTTTTTTTTTTAATCAGTCTCCTATTGATGTATATTTAGGTTGTTTCCAGTGCTTTGCTGCCACAAACAATGCTGTAATAATAACAGCCAGAATTTACTGAGCATTTACTATGTACCAGGCCCTCTTTAAAATCCTTTCCATATATTATATCATTTAATCCCCATGGTAATCCTCTGACATAAATGCAGAAAGGTGGGTAACTGCTCCAAAGTACACATATGTCTTTACCCACTGGTCGACTATATCCGTAAGATAAATTTCTAGACAAAGAGTTGCTGCTACCCAAAGGTATGTACATTTTAAAGTTTTATAAATATTGCCAAAGTGGCTTCAGAGAGCCTGTGCCTAACTGCAGAATCACCAGCCATTGTGTGGAAGAGGGCCCATCTCCTTCCACTATTGCAGTTGTGAAACCTTTTAATATTTGCAGATCCGAAAGGTAAAAAAATGGTATTTCACTGTGACTGCCACTCTAGTTTGCTTCTTTTTTAAAAAATAAGGTTGAGCATCCTTTCAAATGTTTAAAGACCACTTGTTTTATAAATGAGGTTTTAAAAACTTGACAAAATGGAGCCACTTGGGTGGTTCAGTCAGTTAAGCACTGGACTTTGGCTCAGGTCATGATCTCACAGTTAATTCATGAGTTTGAGCCCCACATCAGACTCTGTGCTGTCAGTGCAGAGCCTTCTTGGGATTCTCCCTCTCTTCTCTCTCTCTCTCTCTCTCTCTCTCTCTCTCTAAGTAAATAGACTTAAAAAAATCTTGACAAGTGATTCCACAGTTTATCTAGAAGAATCTGTGGGCAAGGTAGCCTGGGTTCCTTAAAATTTCCATTTCCCTCTATATTTTTCTGAATAGGTATAATCACAATATTATATAATCACAAGATTATATTATATAATCACAATAATTATTATATAATCACAAGAATATATTATAATCACAATATTATATAATATAATCACAAGGTTCAAAATTTAATAGGAGTAAAATGGTATAGAGTAGACAACCCTCCTTACAAGTCTCTTACTAGCTGCCCAGTTCCTATCCCTAAATGCAATCTGGGTTCCATTTCTTGTCTCCTCCTATGGACATAACGTGGGCCATGCTGTTACCCTGAGCTGTTTCGTGTCTGAAATACTAAGTTCCAACATCCACTCCAATCCCACCAGTGTCCTCTTAACTCCACACAGTACCTGACCTACAACCTCACCAAGACTCCTCTTGTGAGGCATCATCTGCCCCTTCCTTTCGCATCCAGGTGAGATTCTCTGCCCCTCTGGAGCTTCACTTTATTGCCCACTGGCCTCTAGTCCCCCCAGCCTGGAAGTCTTTTCTGTTTCACATCACCTAGCTGACAGTTGCTCATCCACAGGATTGCTTGAATTTTAAAATCTTAACAGAGTAACCACGTAACTGATTGCCCAAACCGGAATCCTTTTTGAGAATGAAAGGGGGGCACTGCTAACAATGAAGCCAAGACAAGTGGGCAGATGGTGACTGTCCAAGGCAAATTGGGATGCAAGTTTCAACCCTAGTATTAAGGACAATCACATTTAATTTCAGGGCAGAGATGAATGTGCTGAGTCCAACAAATGAATACATTGCTGGCTTTGTCCACTGCCCAAGATTCTCCTCCAAATTGAAAACATTTTTAATAGCACATTTCTCCAAATCTATCCTTTGTAATATCAGTTTCAGCCCCTAAACTGAAGTGTATTAGACACAGTTTATTTTCTAACATTCTTCGCATATATCTTGAGCCCCCATTTAAAAAAAGGTGCTGACACTTAAATTTCTGTTGGTTCCAGTTTCCCTTTTGGGGTTGGAATGGGGTGGGGTGCTGGACTCTGAGGGAACTACTTAGGCCCCTACAATTGATGTCATCTGTCCTTGTCCCATCTAATCCTAAACCCGTCCCCCAGGCCAGTTTAGCCATTTACCGGCTGTGTAAACTCAGACAAATTACTTTATCCTCTTAGAGCTTAAATTTCCAAATTTCCTTATCTGTAAATGAGGGTAACAGTAGTTCATGTTAATTAAGTGCTCAGCACTTGACAGGCACTGTTCCAAATTACTTCATTTGATCCTAAGCCTAAATTCACGAGATACATACTGTTATTCCCATTTTACAGATGAGGAAACCAAATCTCAGGGTTATAACTATCCTGCCCAAAGTCATGTGATCTCCTGCTGTTAACCACTGCCCAACCCTTTCTTTCATAAACAGTAATGATCACATAGGGTTATTGGAGGATTAACTGAGGTAATTTTGTAAAGTTCTCAGCCCAAATCCTGGCACATAGTAAAAGCTTAATAAATTCTAAGCTAATGTTTTAACCATGATTTTTTGGTTGTTTTCATCCAAAATGCCACTGGAATTGTATTTAAAAGATATATAAATTTGGAGCACCTGGGTGGCTCAGTTGGTTAAGTGTCTGACTTCTGATTTTGGCTCAGGTCATAATTTCACAGTTTGGTTCATGAGATTGAGTCTCACATCAGGCTCTGCACTGACAGCATGGAACCTGCTTGGGATTCTCTCTCTCTCTCTCTCTCTCTCTCTCTCTCTGCCCCTCCGTTGCTTGCATTCACTCCCTCTCTCAAAAGAAATAAATAAACATTTTTTAAAAATGTATATAAATTTATGAATATTTAACATGTTTGCCCTATTCGGTTTTCCAATTCTGAAATGTTACCTTATTTTATGTTTCTTAGCAAAATTTTATCATGCATTCTCCTATAAGACATGCATTTCTAGGCAAGTTTATTTCTAGATGTTTTAGGAGTTTTGTCACTATTGAAAATGAAATCTTTCCACCAGACAGTATGGGTGTGCCCAGATTCTTGTTAATGAATCACCCCCCAGGGGCCCTGAGAGGAGTGGCTTTCCCTCTCTTTTTAGTCTGACAACGTGAAGGCCACTTGACCCACATGGTGACACACAGTCCGACAGGGAATGAGGCACAGGCTGAGGAATGGCTTTCCATGGGGGCTTAGGTTGGCTGATAGATCACTGTCCTCTGTCTCCAGAAGTACAGCCTGGGGGAAGGGAGAAGTGGTTTTGCTCTGGGTCTCTCCGGGAGTCTGAGGGATGAATTCCCAGGTACCTGCATTTCCTCTGTGGCCTCAGTGATTCCTAATTGAGTTTGTCAAATGATGGCTCCCACGGCAGCTTTGTCAAGGGCCAAGCTTGCCACCTTGGGAGTGTGGATTGCTTGAGAAAAGGGATTGCTCATTTTTCTATGGTGAATAAGTCATCTGTGGAGTCCCTAACAGTCCTCTTTGGCCAGCCTTCACCCAGAGCCTTCAGAGGGCAGCAGAGAGCAGATGCAGAGGTTCCTGGCCTGCAGAGGGATTTTGGTTCCCAGGGAAGTAACAATGACTGCTCCGTTCCTGCAAATGGCCAGGAATACCACTCCCCACCTCCTCAGAATAGGCATATTGTGAACTTCCTGGGAATGTACTAATTATTACTGGTTGATACTAAGTATGTTCTGTGGGCCAGACACTGACCTAAGATTTTATATATATCTATATATCTATATCTATATCTATATCTATATCTATATCTATATCTATAT
>NW_024412452.1:9833509-9907887 GCF_014898765.1 Herpailurus yagouaroundi
TATATCTATATCTATATCTATATCTATATCTATATCTATATCTATATCTATATCTATCTATCTATATATATAGATTCAGTCAGTTCTCATAACAACCACTGAGGTAGATACAATTAATATTTCCATTTTTCAGTTGAGGAAATTGAAGGGAAAAAAAGATAGGCAACTTGCTCAACATCCCATAGTTTGTGGAGCCAGGATTTGAACCAACCATCTATAAGCTATTATGGGTGTCAGGGATGCCTCAGTGAACAAGACAAAGTCCCTGCCATGTTAGAGGATAGACAATAATGAATGAATAAACAAACATATAATGTGGTTTTGGATAGAAATTCCATATGGACCAATAAGGCAGAGTTAAAGAAAGGGGTGTTTTAGATAGGCTGGTCAGGAAGGACCTTCCTGGGTAGATAACATTTGACCAGAAAGCTGAATACACGAGAGAGCTGAAGGTTGGAGAAACAGTAAATGCAAAGGTCCTGAGGTGGGAATGAGCTTAGGATGTTAGAGGAACAGCAGGATGTGCAGTGTGTTTGGTGCAGAGTGAGCCGAGATCTGTGCTGTTGCTGGCCAAGGCCACAGCAGTGATGGGAGGTAGATGGAGATGAAGTAGGGAGAGAACCCATCCATTGTATAGCCTGAGCCTGGCTTCCTCAGGCTTCTCAGCTTCCCTGTAAGCGATCTCTCATTTTTTTTTTTTTTTTTTTTTTGCCTTCCTGGCTACAGTATTGACATCCCACAGTATGTTCCCTCCTCACCCTGGATACAGTTCAAAAGCAGCTAAAGTGGACAAGAATCTGGGGCAGCCAGTCTTGTACCACCCACCAAAGCTTCACACAAACAATCTGAGAGAAAAAATCTCACATACTGGCATGAGGCTTGCCCAGCTTGTGGAAAGCCTTTTGTGGGTCCCCAAATAACTCCTTACTCCCACCAACACAAGGGTAGGAAGCTCGCTTTTCCTTCATGAGACTTCACCCCCTATGCCAGCACCCTATGTCAAACCTGCCTACACCCTACTATATGTGAAACCCAGGTGGGGTTCAGATGGCATATAGCCAGAAGGTGGAAGGGAATCTTTCCCTCTAAATTAACCACCCCTGTCTGCTGGGTTTCTAAAGGAAAGGGAGACCCAGAGGTCAAAAGCTGCAAATTACTAAGAATCTTTGCCCCTCCTCCCTCCCTCATAAGCATCCTGGTGATTGAGGTGGGCCCATGTGAAGTGTTCTTTTGGCCTGGGTCACAGGCATGCTGGTTTCTAGAACCAGAGGGGGCTGAACAGTCTAATCCAGGATTTCTCAACCTTGGCACTATTGACAGTTTGGGCCAGCTCATTGTTTGCTGTGGAGGTGTCTTGTTACATTGTAGGATGTTAGCAGCATCCCTTGCCTGTACCCACTAGAGGCCAGTAGAGCTCTCATCCCAGTGTTATGTTACAACCAGAAATGTCTCCAGACATTGCCAAATGTTCCCGGGGGTGATGGGACACCTCTGACTAAGAACCCACTGGGTCCAATCTCTTCCCTTTCTCCTAAGCCAATGCATGGGTCTCAGCTGTTACCTCTCTGGTGGTGAGGGAGGACTGAAAACCCTCAAGCATTTGTCTCAATGCTTAATGCCAGCTGGGCAAACCAGTCCTCTTGGCAGAGGCCAGAGGTAAGGAAGAGGAGAGAAATGGGATGGCCAGATCTTCTTTCAACATTTTTCACTCACAAAACTGAACCATGGGGAAGGGCAGGGGTCTAGATGGCTATAGGTACCACTGGACTAGGTTGGTCTCTCTCTCTCTCTCTCTCTCTCTCTCTCTCTCTCTCTCCATTTGGTCTCCTTAGGGTCTCTCTCTCTCTCTCTCTCTCTCTCTTTCTTTCTCTCTGTCTCTGTCTCTCTCTGTCTCTCTCTCTCTCTCTGTCACACACACACACACACACACACACACACACACACACACACACACACTTCTACCACTCTGTGTCTTGGCTCTGTTCTCTCTCCCTGAAGACAGGCTTTCTCCAAAGATAAAAGAGAGCTCAGTGCAGGAGAAGAAGGGTAGCAGGTGGGTTGACAAAGACCAAAAGATTGGCAGGACAGGAACAAGAGATTTTGGGTATCAATGAGGTAAGAGTGAAGTCATTCATCATGGGGTCCAGGTCAGAGTGGGGGTAAATGAAGCCATGCACAGCTGATGGAAGGGGAGAAGAGGAAGATGTGTGGATACTAGAGGTCTTCATCAGGTTGAAAAGCAGAAAGGAAGAGAGGTGGAGATTGGAGCTGTCCGCTAAGAGTCTCAATCTTCCACCCAGCCTCACGAATATTTGTTCTGCTTCAGAGACAGGCTTGTAGAATCACAGGATGATAGGGCTTGAAGGAAATTTAGGGACCCTTTAGTCCAATCAACTCCATGGAGGCTCTTTCATTAGTTCATCAGCATTGGAATTTGAGAATGATACTTGTTTACAATCTTTCCCTCTATGCTTGGCATCAAATGAGAAATAAGATATAGAAGTCACATAGGTACAAATCAAAATAACTTTGTAACAAGTAAAGCTGATTAGAGAATTTGGTTTAGAATGTACAACCACAGTCACACTTCCCAATTTTCCCCCCAGAATTAAACCTGTCTACCCAGCACTGGAAGACTCCCTACCTACACAGTGAGAATCTGCACTGGAGGTTTCCTGTGAAGAGAGGAGGAGAGGAGCACAGCCTGGACTTGCTCTGAAGCAGGCAGTTCTCAGAAGGCTCTGAGTCATGGCACAAACCCATTCATTCTCCCAATCGCCTCCTCTAGGTAAGAGTGAGTAGGAGGCAGAGAGGTAAGTGAAAAGGACCCTTAGCAAGACTTCGGAAAGGACAGAAGCTACTACTTTATAAGGAAGCTACTACTACTCCCTCTACTTTATTAGAGGGAGATGGAGGGGTTCCCCTAACAAGATATCATGTCTTAAGTGCAAACTCGGCTTTGAGAAAACTGGAGCCCAGAGAGGTGAGGTGATTATCTTAAGACTACACAGCTTTGGGGACAGAAGGAGGTTCTTCAGACTTCTCATGCCAAGGCCTTACCGTTTCACGCTTGTAATTGCAGCAGGTCCGCTTCATCCAGCATCCTCCACGTAATAGTCAGTAACAAGAATCTCCTGCTCTATCATTCAGAAGCCTTCTTGCCCCTTTCTCCATCACCACCACTCCCTCCACCACCTCCATCTACCCCTCATCACCTCCATCTACACCTCTACGACTTCCATGGGCATCTCATCACCTCCATCCTGGCCGCCACCACCTCCATTTATGCCCAACTACCATACTGCCAATTCTACCATTCCACCTACCATTTCTCTCTTTACCATTTCCACCATCATTACTACCATCCCCTTTTTGGTTAGCAGGAAGCCAGCACAGACCACTTGGGTGGAGAAGGCTACCCACATGGCTGTGGTCTTGAGATGTCTTCGGGGTCTTTGAGATCAAATATCTCTTCAGCTTTTGATGTCCCCAGTCCCTCCAAAAATATCATCTTGGAGTGTTTTAAGAAGATTGTGATAGGGATACATAAACATAACTACACGCATTTAAACTCTTTGACCACAAGTATAAACTGCCACTGTTTCTTGTCATGCCCTAATCTGATAGCTACAGATTTAGGCACCTGCAATGTGATAAGATTCATTACTGGCATCTCAGTAGTCCTCAAAGCTCTAATGACCTAAAGGCTGAAGATATTCAAATAAGCTGTAATTTGGTGCCAGCCAGCTGGGGTCCCCCCAGGATGTAATACAAAACCAGTATGTAATACAAACCCAGGCCTCTGCAGGCTCCAGGAAGTGCTGCCACTGATCTGTGCAATGGGTGGCCCTGGGTAGGGGTGGGGGTGGGGTGGGGGTGGCTAGATCACCTGTAAATTCTCTTCCAGCTCTAACATCCCTCTGAGACAGAATCCAAAAAGGACATGTGTATAGAAATCATGTAGGGAGATAAACAAGTATTTAAAAACCAGCGCTGAAACACAACACTGCCTTAAGAGGATCACTAAGTTAAAATCCAAGAAGAAATTTAGAGCAAAGTTGTCCGCCTATGATTATGGCCAGCTCTGTTTAGACTCTGCACGACCCTGGTATGTCAGCTAAGCAGGCATCAGTCCCTTCCCCTGCAGGAGTGTCCCTTCCCCCACCCTGGTCACATGGCTGACCGCCACTGAGCCCCACAAGTCAATCTCCAATGCCCCAAATACTGTTCAGCCTGGAAATCACAGAGCGTCCCTCTTGCCACCTAACAGCAACAGAGCAAGTGACTCTGGTCTTCCTGAGATTTGGATCCTGGTTTCCAGTGCTAAGATCGTGAAGGTAAGTTTGCAGCTTGGAGTTTCAGAGATAGTAGACAAGACTATGCAGATAAGGGAAAATATGCTTTATAATATGAACATAGAGTATTTGAGAGTGAGCTTCACACACATTGAGACAGAGAATACCATGAAAGCTGAATAAATCATCCAAATGAGCATTGTATATTTGCCTTTTCTTTAAAAAATTATACTGTATTAGTCACCCTGGTGCCTTGATTTCACTCCAAATTAACCAAAATGACATGAAGAGTCACTCTCTCCTCACACCATGGTGACTTAGTTCATTGTTGTTCTCATCTGATGGAACTGGGAATATTTTTTCTTCTCGGCAATGCAAATTTCTGTTGCCTTTGCCAAATTTACAAGATTGGCTGAAATTTTTATGAAGTAAGCAAAAAGCCTGAGACCCACTTCTTCCCCAGAAAGCTATGGGAAAATAGATTATATATGTTGATATAACCTCTCAGGATAGAAAGTAAATAATGGCTAGCCTCTTTCATTACACATTTCTGTCGTTTGGTTTAGAAACTGTACCTGGTCTTGTTGCTAGTGGTTAGCTTGGGGATACTTTGCTTGTTTTCCCTTCCTCTTCTGGGGCATTCATGGGTGAGGTCTGCAGGGCCCAGAGGCAATGAATAAGCTACCGGTTGGGAGGGTGGCCTTTCTCTAGCTTCTAAGCTTAGTTTTTAAAGCCCAGCATGACCCTGTGTCATTCTTGTCAATTCAGTTCACAAAATAATCTCAGATGAGCCCTCGGGGAGGTCCTTTTTTTGCAACTCTTTGGACTATCAGAAGAGTTCACTGGATATGGATGTTGGACTGGCCCCTGTTCTTAGATATAATTAGGTCAAATGGTTTAAAAGATGGGATAGTAGGAAAAACTCCCAAAAGACTGACTGGTAAATGTGACACAGTCCTTTTTCTAATTAGTTCCCCCCACCCCGAGATATGGATGTCTAATCTTGAGGATTTATTGCTATATTTTGCCCCTCTTCCCTAAGAAACTATTTTGTTCTGTTTGTTTTCAGTGTCTAGAACAAATACCTGGAACAAAGAGGATTTGTTGAGTTGAATTGACGTGCCTCTGTGGACAGGGTTAGGGGGTTCGGAGAGGTGGCAGTGTTAAATGTCAGGTGATTCAATTACCAGAGTTTTGATAGTCAAAATGTATTGCATACCCATGAGGTTGGCTGTATCACCACCTCCTTGCTGCTCTGGATAATAAGGCTGCTTGGGGAGGGACTCTGATTTCTGTTTCCTGGTGTTGCACTCTGGTGCTTAGCCTTGCAGGCTTAGGACATTGATTTTGTCAGTAGGGTGTGCATTCTCAGGGATCCAATATGGGATTCCAGGCTGGTGGCAGGAGCAGTAAAGTGGGAAAGAGAATTTGGTCTGATTCCTCACTATAAAGCCATACTCACCCCAGGCTCTAAAGATGGATGGGAGAATAATGATGAGTGAGTCATGTTACCCAGTGGAGGGGCTGGTGTAGGAAAAACTGCTGCTACAAGTTCTTTCATTTGTGACATGCCAGGGGCTGGTGTGTAACTAACACAATTCCTTTGGCAACATATTGCAGTGGCTGGTTGTACTGGTTAATATTCTAGGGATGTAAATAACTCAAATGGACTGAAGCTAGCTGAAGAGAAAAGAAGGGTTTATTATAAGGCCTTTGGGAGGTCTTGCAGATGGGAATTCAGCTAGACATCTGGAAAGGCCTAGAACTCAGAAGTTGATGGCCTCTTCCAGACTCCCCTATCTCTCATGTCTTGACTTCTTTCTTTCCTCTCCTACCCCCTCTCTCCCTCCATTTTCTCCCTCCCTTTCTCTTTCCCTTCCTTCCGTCCTTCCTTCCTTCCTTCCTTGGGTTGGGGAATCAAAGAGAAGCGAATTTCAATTATAGCTCCATCATGCCTGGCCCTGTGACACAGGAAAAAAATGACTTAATTCTCTGAATCTCCATTTCTTTATCTGTAAAATGAGGGTGAAAATTATGCACCTCACTGAATTTTAGTCTGGATTAAATGAGATTATGAAAGCATTCAATTAATATGGATTATATAAAATGTGGAGATAGAAATTCTGTTTCAAGGGTTAGGTGACTTTTGGAAATTTTTCTGGTGAGCCATTGCTGCTGCTGATTAGAGTAATAGTTTATTTAAACACTTTGCATATGGCCAACATGCTGCCTGATTTGTTTCAAATGAATGGTTCCCTTTGAAGATGATCAGGGGCAGCCTGGGTTCTTCTCCTACTTCTGCATACTCCTGGAAGGGAGCTTCTCTCAAGTTGTGAGGAGGTAGGAACCAGCACAGAGGAGGTGGGGAAAGAATGGTCTCAACTAGTGCAGAGCTGGGAGACGTGTATCTACTTGAATATGAACTACATTACATCTCCATGCTTCCATAGTTGTGTAAAGTTTTCACCTGCTCACATCCGTATTGTCATTTTGCATTCACTTTTGTTTGGTTTCCAATCTGAGAATCCATAGTACTTCAAATATGAAAGAATATGTTTTTAAACCATGCTGGAAAAGCCTCTTTCATTTGTATTAGTCAGGCCGGTTCAAAATCCACTGACTCCGGGAGTTACAATGTTATCAGTACTTCTGATACTGTTTCTCCACTTTTCTTGGATGCTTTCCTCCATGTGGCAAGCAAGATAGTAGCACCCAAGCTTGTCAGCTTCACAACACCAGCTCCAGAGCCAGAGCCAGAGCCAGAGCCAGAGCCAGAGCCAGAGCCAGAGCCAGAGCCAGAGCCAGAGCCAGAACAGTTAGTTTTTGGATGGACCAAGTGGAAATGTCCTGGGAAGAATTATGATTGGCCCAGCGTTGGGCATGGGATCAGCATGCAACCAATCTCTGTGATGGGGGAAAGGGGAGTATTTGATTGGCCAGGCTGGGTCACATGGCCTTTCCTGTTTGTGGTTGGGGAAAGGTGGAATCTTCTCACCTAAAAGATTTGGAGGCAGGTTCTATTTGTTAAAGAGAGAGGATCTGTTACTCATCTTCTCTACTCCTCATGCTATGAGGGTCGAGGAAGATATAAATTCTCAAAAAATCACCAATCAATCGGAGCTACCAGTGCGTCCATGCTAAGCTTACCAGTACACAATACCCGGCTTGGATGCAAAGATGTAATCTTTTTATGTATGTGAGGCTCATGTGAAGCAAACTCCGTGTATGGTGATTCAGTTTAATAGAAACTATAAATGGGAGTTGTCTTTTTAAACAGTGGTTCTCAAAGTGTGGCCCCTGGATCAGCAGCTTCAGCATCAACTTGTTGGAAATGCAAACCTTTAGTCTACACGCCAGATCCACTGAATCAGTAACACTGGGTGGAGCCCAGAAATCTAGGTTTTAACCAGCCTTCCAGGTGACCGATACATGCTTAAGTTTGAGAACTACTGTGAACCACTTTCTTAAAGATTCTTTGTTTTATAGTTCTCCTAAATATTTTAAACATGATTCACTTTGAGCAAACGGACTTAAACATGGATTTTCAGGGGGATACAATTATGGCATGAATGGGGAGTACACATGCCATATTAAATTATTTGCCTTACAATATTTAAAATAAAAATAATATATACCCATATTTTAAAAATCAAGTAACACATGTAAGAGATTATAATAAAAAGCAAGAAAAACTCCATTCCAGCTTCTTACACACTCCACTGTTCCACTTCCCAAAGATGATCACTTGGAATTCTTTTAGCTTTTTCTGTTGACTACGCCCGCTAATAATTATACATATGGTTTATATATATGTATCTCCTGCAATTTATCAGAGTTGGATAGTAGCCATCCACTGGTGAATATTTAATTATCTTATACCACACCCATCTCTTCTTCATTCTCTCAATGTACATATATCATCGTTTTTAGTTAATTAAAAAATCAGTGTTTATACTCCTATGACCATGTACCATAATCACATTTTATTTCTTGCAGTTTTAATTTTTTCCTGGTGTTTCCAGTTGCCTTTCTTGGCATTTTCTGTCTTTGTCGTGGTCTTAAATTGTTCCAGATTCTCAAGGAGTGTATCAAATCTCTGGCATTTCACCTTTTCCTTGAGTGGCTCCTTCTGAAACCTCATTTTTAGCTCTTCTGAGGACTGACTGGGGCTGTGGCACAGCTGTCATTATTCTTCTGGTTGGACCCCTCTCCTGAATCCCATTGTCTTCCCCTTCTTGGTTCCTGGTGGTAACATACTTAAATAACTTCCCAGGAAGTTATGAGACTGAAGTAAAATGTTTTCTTTTTTTTTTTAATTTATTAAACGTTTTATTTATTTTTGAGAGAGAGAGAGAGAGAGAGAGAGAGAGAGAGAGAGAGAGAGAATGAACGGGAGGGGCAGAGAGAGAGGGAGACACAGAATCGGAAGCAGGCTCCAGGCTCTGAGCCATCAGCCCAGAGCCCAACGTGGGGCTCGAACTCATGGACCGCGAGATCGTGACCTGAGCTGAAGTCGGACACTTAACCGACTGAGCCACCCAGGCGCCCCAAAGTAAAATGATTTCTTGCTGAAATCATTGCTGAGTCTGAAAATGTCTTCTACACTCTGTCTTGACTGGCTGAGTAGAGAATGCTAGGTTTGGAAACCATTCTCCCTCAGAATTTTGGATGCGTTGCTCCATCATCTTCAGTTATCCAAGTTGCTGATAAGAAATCTTCTGATGGTCTGATTTTTATTCATTTATAGGTGACCTGTTCCTGTTTCTTTCACTCTAGAAGTTTTTAGGATTTCTTTTTTCTTCACATACATCTAGTGTTCTAAAATTTCATAATAACATATCAAGGTGTGATATTCTTTAGTCATTCTTTCTGCAAGGTTCTCAGTTGGCCCATTTTATTTGAGACTGTTATGTCATAGTGTTGGGGATTTCTCTTATTTCTTTAAAAAAACCTCATTTAATAGTTTTAAATAAAATATTTCAAACTTGTAAACATAAGACATTCACATATCACTGTCCAGAATTAACAGATGTTCACATTTTATCATATTTGCCTTATATCTCTCTATAGCTATCCAAAATATCAAAGATACAGCTAAAACATCAATATTAAACCTTACCTCTCCCCAGAAGTAACCGGAAATTACTGTGTCTCATTCCTCTGCATGATTTTATGCTTTTACTTACAGTGTAGCAATGAACAGTAAAATGTAAAACAATGTTTTCAAGTTTTATATAAATAATGTCATTTTGTTTATATCTCTTTACAACTTCTTTTTAAAAAAATTCCTTATGTTTTTGAGATTTATGAATGTTAATACACAGGATCTAGTTAATTCATTTGATCTCCCCATAGTATTCCATTATGTATCAGTTAGGAAGGTCTTTAGCTAAAAGTAACATAAAATTTGGCTAGCAATTTAAATATACAAAGTAGATTTTTTTTTTTCATGTAATAGGAAGCCCAGAGATAAGTGGTCTGGAGCTCAGTGACATTATCAGGAAGGAAGATTTGCTCTAGCTTTCTGCTTTGTCCTCAGCCTGAGCCGTTGCTCTCATACCCATCACATCATTGGTGCAAAAGGGCTCCTTCATGTAGAAGTCCCATGTCTGAGGTCTATGCAGGAAAATGGGGGAGGTAATTGGCCAAATGTGCATTCCAGAGGTGTTTGTTACTTTTTATTAGGAAAATAAAAGCTTTTCTGCAAGCTCTACCCAGTGGACTTTCATTTAAATCTCACTCACTTGATAGGATTACATGACTACTCCTAAGATCAGTTACTGGTCAAAGGCCATATGATCACCATGAGTAATTTAGATAGATCACAATTCATGCCTGGAGTTGGGGAAGGTGTCTACAGCAATGAAGAGCCCTGTGTCTCTACCTGAAAAAAAAAATAGGCAAGACAAGGAGAGGATGGATGTTAGAAAGTGTAGCAGACACTGTTACACAACCACTCAGTGCCCATTCTCTCTGTTCTCCTTACTAACAGAACCCAATCTTATATGCCCAGTAAATACTGTCCCAGAGTCTTTTGTCCTGTGACCCAGGTGTGGTTTTGAGAAACAGAAAAGTATAGTATTTAAACAGGAAGTGGTTCAACTGTTCCCCATATCAAGAAGCCCAAGTGTGGGCTGTCCAGTGCTATAGAATGGCTCAGCAAAGACATTAAGGATTCAAGATCCTTCTTCTCCTTGTATCCATAATTAGCATGTGGCCTTCATTCTCATGATGACAAGATGGCTACTGCACTTCCAGGCATCATGTCTATGCTCCAGAAATAGAGGGAAATGGTTTGCCAGATAAAATAGTTTGCCCAAATATTACTTGGGACATACTTATACTAAAAATTATTGACTGTGTATACAAAATTCATATTAAACTGGGAAAAACTCTATTTGTTAAATCTCACAACCCTCTCCAGGAAGGAAGAAGAAGGAAAAATGAAGGGGCTTTCTTCTGCAGAGGCTTCATCCAGGAAGGGAATCTTCCTAGGTTCTTTCTCCTAAATCTCTTTAGATAGAGATTGCTGAGGGACATCTGGGGGAAGTGATTGTTTTTAGTCAGCTGCACTGCTGCCCTGAATAAAATCAGAGAAGAACGGGGGATGGACATCAGGCAAAAGGTTAGCAATATCCTCTATGTCTTACAACCTCTCTTTACCCTGAAATCTCCTCATCTCTTCAAATAGTTACTTCCAATGTAGGTATTAAAAATATTTAACAACTCATATGGTATTGACACTGACCAATCAGAATGGATACATGACTACTAAGAATGAACACCAGCCACAAACAGCAAGCAGTATAATACTGCACATTGGTGGAATACCTATCATAGTTTTTGCTTAAATTAATATTCATTTTTATTATGACTGTATAAATATTCTGACATTTGAGTTACATAGTGTTTAGTGATTATTTTTCCTTTCATAACTCTTTATTCATTTTTTAAATGTTTATTTATTTTGAGAGAGAGAGGGAGGGAGGGGCAGAGAGAGAGAGGGAGAGAGAGAATCTCAGGTAGGCTCCACACTATCAATGTGTAGCCCAAGGCAGGGCTTGAACTCGTGAATGGTTCATGAGATCATGACCTGAGCCAAAATCAAGTCAGATGCTTAAGTGACTGAGCCACCCAGTCACCCCATTGACTTTTTTTCTTTTTTTTTAATGTTTTATTTGCTTATTTTGAGAGAGGTGGGGGGCGGCGGGGGCGGGGGTGTGCACATGCATGCAGGGGAGGGGTAGAGAGAGGAGAGTGAGAATCCTAAGCAGTATTCCAGCTGTCAGTGTGGAGCCTGAGGCAGGCTTGAGTTTACAAACCATGAGATCATGACCTGAGCCGAAATCCAGAGTCCAGTGCTTAACTTACTGAGCCACCCAATTGCCCCTTGACTTTTTATTCTTGATAGAATCTCGGTACCCTCTCAAAACAGTGAAACACACCCAGATGATTGTTCCAGGCTTTTCTTGCACAGCCTGTGCAGAGCCGGGTCTAAGATGAACCCATTGCTCTCTGGACTGCTACACAGCTTCTTCCTGGGGCCTCCTGTGCCCATCTTTTGTGGTGGATCCCATTTTCTATATGCCATACTCCTTTCCTAGGTGCTCCTCCATCTTGCTGGAGTTCTTCCTTCAGTTGCTTCCTGAAAAGAAGTGCATAAGAGGCAAAATTTTAAGACATTTCTTGTCTAAACATGCCCCTTTTCTACCTTCACATTGGATATTTTGGTTAGGACTGGAATACTACTAACAACTTTTTTCTCACTTTTGGAGGCATAACTCCATTGTCTAATAGCTTCCACCATGTCTGATACCAGTTCTCATGTCGAATTCTTTGTAGGTGGCTTATTTTCTTCTTCCAGAAGGTTTTAAAGGTCTTCTTTTTATATGTGATATTCTTACACTTCACAGTGATGTGACTTGGAGTCGATTTTGTTTTAAATTCCTTTTTCTGGGCTCTCAGCAATTTCTTTCAGCCAGGAAATTCAAATCCCATGTCATTTCCTTGATAATTTCCCCTCTATTATTTTTTCTTACCTCTCTTTTGAGAACTTGATATTAGATACCTGGACTGATCCTCTGATTTCCTTGTCTTTTTCCTATTACTTAAAAAATTATTTGTATTTGTGTTCTATTATCTCACATATTTCTTTCACCTTTATGTTCCAACTCTTTCACTGAAAATTTTCTTCTAGCGTATCTTTAATTTTGAAGAGTTCTTTCTTATTCATTAAAAGTTCCAGGTTTATAGCATTCTACTTTTCTTTTTGTCATGGACACAGTGTCTTTTCTAGTCTACTTGAAGATGTGAACTGTATGCTTTTTAAATACTTCTTTGGCTGTCTACTTTGCTCCTGTTTCCTTGGACTTCCTCTTTTTCTGTTTGTTTTGGTCTCTGTCATTCTGGTGATTCTTGGCTGGCCATCATTCTGGAGTGGAGCTACCAAGCAGCTGTTTGACAAGCTGGAATTATTGAATGATAAACCCAAGATGGTGAGCCCTCACCATTTGTTAGAGATCCCCAAAATGTCAGGATCTGTAAGTCCTCCAGTCTCCCACCTGGAGGGTGTAAGTTTCATTAGTGTTCTAGGAGCCAACTAGGCAGAGGACTGAGTGGCTAACGGCCTTTGCTTAAATCGTGTCCCCATGCCTCAATGCCCTTAGTTATCCAAAGGCCTTCAGGTTTAACCCCTCCATATTCTGGAATGGGGTAGGGGGTGGTGAGGGGGAGACATCTAGGAAACTCCTAGGAGAGAGAGATCTGAGTGTTTAATTGACTCCTTATGAAGATTTACAACCAACTCTCCTGCTTTTAGTCCTACCTTGTATCCTGGTCTTCAGATGTTTCTACTGCCTCTGATTTCCTTTTTTTCTACTTTTGAGAACCATTTTGTATCAGTTAGAGACTATCTAATCCTTGAAGATTCAGATAAAACATTTTTTAAAAACTATCTGATCCTGGTATTTATTTTTCTTTTCACTATAGAGAAAATTTCAGACATAACAAAAATAGAAAAAAATGATGATCCTTTTGTACCTATAATCCAGCTTCAATAATTATTCATGGGATATGGGAAAGGCTGTCTGTAATGCCTTTCCCATAAACATTTCGGTTAATGGTTATTGGTTAATCAAGGTTTTCTAATTATTTTAAAGTCAATTTTGATCATTTCTATTATTTTTCTAGTAAAATATCCATTTATCAGCCTTGTGGCTAAGAGATTATTTTTTTAAGTTTATTTATTTTGAGAAAGAGAGAGGGAGCACACACATGAGCAGGGGAGGGGCAGAGAGTGAGAGAGAAAATCTCAAAAAGGCTCCTTGCTGTCAGCACAGAGCCCCATATGGGGCTTGAACTCATGAACTGTGAGTTCATGACTTGAGCCAAAATCAAGAGTTGGTCACTTAACCAACTGAGCCGCCTAGGAATCCCATGGCTAAGAGATTTAATTCCAGAAAAAGATTGTCTGGGTTTGAATATCTGTTCCTCCGTTTCGGCAGTCAATTAAGCTCTCTGTGCCTCAGTTTTCTCATCTGTAAAATGGGAATAATAATGTTACTTATCTCCGGGGTGCCTGGGTGGCTCAGTTGTTCAAGCGTCTTGATTTCAAGTGACTCTTGATTTCAGCTCAGGTCATGATCTCATGGTTTGTGAGATCTAGCCCCACGTTGGGCTCTGCACTGACAGTGCCCAGCCTGCTTGGGATTCTCTCTCTCTCTCAAAATAAATAAATAAACTTTAAAAAATAATGTTACTTACAAGATTGTTGAGAAGACTCAATGAAGTCATGCATGCAGTCATAAATGCAAAGCATTTAAAACAGTTCCTGACACACTGAAATGTTAATTATTATTATTATCAAAGTTAAAATGTATTGGCATAAAGTTTTTCGTGACATTCACTTTTAATTTTTAAATTCTGCACTATATTTTTAGTTATATCTCTTTTTCATTCCTAATATTGTTTACTTACGAATTTATCTTCATGATTAGTTTTATATAATTTGCCTATTTTAATAGTCTTTTGAAATAATTGCCTTTGGACTTATTAGCCATCTCTAATCTTGTTTTCTATTTCATTATTTTTTTGGTTTTATATTTATATTTTTCTACTTTCTTTGGGTTTTCTCTTTATTTTCCCCTAGGTTCTTTAGTTGAATGCTTATCACATTTCTTTTCCTTGTTTTTTCCTCCCTGCCTCCATCACTCCTTTTTCTTTCTCTTCTCTCCTTCCTTCTTTGTTTCCTCTAAGTATGTTGCACCCTGTAAGTTTTAATATTTAGTAGTTGTAATTGTGAGTTCTAAATATCTAATAATTTCCATTGTGGTTTCCTATTAAACCCATGATTATAAATCACTTTTAGTTTCCAAGCTTAGATGTGTATATATATGTATGTATGTGTGTGTGTGTGTGTGTATATATATATATATATGTATATGTATATATTCTTACTGTAGAAGTATGATACAGATTCTTTGAAATTTACTAAGGCTTTCCCTGTGACCTAGCATATGTGCTCTCTTTAAATGTTCCATTTGTACTTGAAAAAGAGGTGTGTTCTCTATTTGTTAGAGATAGATATTTGAGCTTTTTCAATTTGTTTATGAATGGACTTGACCATTTCTCCTTGAAATCCTACCTTTTTGTATCATACATTTTGAGGCTGTGTTCATCTTTTACTTTATAGTTATGAAGGTGGAAGAAGAGAAGGCTGGGGTAGGGAAGCTGGACCCTACTAACTACAGGAGGAGATGTCAGGATCAGGAAGGTAAGGTCACCTTGAGAATTTGATGCAAATCCTAGGAGGTCTGACAATTTCTTTATCCTTATAACACCCCTCCAGCAGGGGAATCTAGAGAGCTGGTTCCTTTCCCTTACCCACCCACGGTGTCTTCTCTGGATCTAATGGGACCAACCTTCACTGTGTCTTAAAGGGACCATATGGTCAGACTGAACACTGGAGACTGGCACTTTGTTTCTATGGATTAGGGCACAGCACCCCTGACACAAAATTAAACTTACCTAATTTTACAAGATGTACAAACCATACAAGATGCCAGTATTTCATAGATTCTAAAAATGGCAGCTCAGTTAAAACCAGTGCAAGAGGATGTTGAGTGGGGATATCTGCTGTTCTAAAATGCTGACTCAAAGACCCTTACTTCCTACACTCTACAGAAAAGCAACCACAGGGCTTATGAAGAGGCAACCAGACAGGCTACTGCCCCACCACTGTTCCGGCCCCACTTGGAGGGAAACGCTAATCTCACTGTCTAGCTGGATGCTTTGTTGAGCTTCAGAATGTGTAGAGCAATTCTGGGACTGTAGATAGAGAAGCATGCAGCTGAAGAGTTCCTAGGAGAACTTGGCATTGTCCTGAGCCAAACTGCAAGGTGTTCACAGCGGAGAGGTTCTCCATTGTGAAGGAGGGAGCTTGGGGGAGGGCTAACTATTCTCCACAGTTCACCAGCTACACAGCCACACTCTGACGATTATGATAAGAGCCAGGAAGAAGTGAGACAAGTTAGATCCAGGACAGAAAGTAAAATATCTTCCTGACAGCCATCTCCCCTGATTTCTTTAATAAGTATATTCTTCATGTGTATAGCCCTAACCATTTTCATAATCATTTTCCCATGTCATCCCATTCTATCTTCTCAAAAACCTTGCCCAGACACTAGAGAAAGGATTTTATTCCCACATTACAGGTGAGGATAATGAGTCCTAGAGAGGCAGATATCTATGGTCATAGAGCAAGTATAGAACAAGCCAGGGAGCACCCAGGGAAGCTGAATCTTGGGCAGAGGCCTTTCTGGTATACCAGCCGTTCCTGGTCTCAAGGGTGGAGAATAGGAACTCATCTGCTAAGCCCTTAGAGTAAAACTACTTACCTCTAAATTTTGGTGTCTATGGCTTACTCAAATTACAGGTTGCTTAAGAAATGTAGAATAGAGCAAGAGAAATCACACCATGCTAGAGGGAGAAGAGAGAAGAAAGGAGGAGCACCATTCATTCTGATACTGATCCACTAGAAAGCAAGGCTATACTTCATAAAAATCTCCACCTCACATTCCTGGGTACAGCCAAGAAAGACTGGAGGTTCAGAAGAGTGAGCAGTGAAGTGAGCTGGGGCAGGAGTCGGGCTCTAAATAGATTTAGACACTGAAATCCAGTTAACCTCATGTTCCTGTGCCTAGGAATGACTCATAGAGTCTTTTCACCAGGGTAGACACTCAACATATCTCTAAAAGGCTTAGATATACTTCTCCAAGATTCAGCTTGATGTGGTTTCTATGTGATAGCTGCAGCCATTGAATACCCAGACCTTTGTATCTGCATTTCAGGAGTTTGAGCCAAGAGACAGGCCTCCCTTCCAAGGAAAATAAAATCAAGTTAATGCAAATCTTGATGTAAGAACACAAATTCTAATTTCCTATTCTGCAGTAGCTTTCAACTCTCAGTTGCCATCCTTGGGCTTCAAAAATATAGTAGTCCCCTTACCTGTTATTTCACTTTCTTCAGTTTCAGTTATCAGTAGTCAAGCATGGTCTGGAAGCAGATGATTCTCTTTCTGACACATCATCAAGTCAATAGTAGCTATATCACAATGTCTATGTCATTCATGTTACTTCATCTCATCATGTAAGCATTTTATCACCTCACATCATCACAAGAAGAAAGGTGAATACGTACAATAAGATATCTTGAGAGAGAGAGAGAGAGACCATATTCACAACACTTTAATTATAAAATTTTGTTACAATTATTCTATTCTATAATTTATTTGTTAATTTCTTACTGTGTCTAATTTATAAATTAAACTTTATCATAGGTATGTATGTGTAGGAAAAAACATGGTATATATATAGAGTTCAGTGCTATCTGCAGTTTCAGGCATCCACTGGGGATCTTAGAACATATCCCCTGTGGATAAGGTGGAACCACTGTAATTATAATAGTTTGTTTTTTTTTTTTTTTGGCCAGCCTGCTCTTTGGAAAATTGTCACCAGGGAATTCCAGACTCAAACTTGTCCTAAACCAGTGGTTCTCGAACATTTTTGCTACAGTTCACATAGGAAGAGAAAAAGATCTTCCCACTCATTTACCCCACCCATTCTCATTTCTCTTCAAAAAGAAGAAAAAAGAGAACAAAGTGTAAAGGCCCAAAAGAGAAAAGTAGCTTTAGAACTCAGGGAGGGGAGAGATGAATAAGTGAAGTACAGGGAATTTTTAGGATGGTGAAACTATGCTGTATGATACTGTAATGGTAGATGCCCATCATTATGCATTTGTCAAAACTCATAAAACTATATAACACTAAGAGTGAACCTTATTGTAAACTATAGACTATAGTTAATCATAGTGTATCAATATTGGTTTATTAATTGTAACAAATGTACCACACTAATGCAAATTGTTCATAATAAGGGAATCTATTCATAGCAATAAATGCCTACATTAAGAAAAAAGAAAGAGCCCAAGTAAACAACCTAACTTTATACCTTAAGGAACTAGAAAAAGAAAAACAAACTAAGCCCAAAGTTAGTGGAGGGAGGATATAACAAAGATCAGAACAGAAATAGGTAAAATAGAGACTAAAAAGACAATAGAAATGATCAATGAAACTAAGAACTGGTTTTTGAAATGATAAAATAAGCAAATCTTTAGCTAAACTTACTAAGGGAGGAAAAAAAGAGAAAACTCTAATAAATGAAATTAGAAATGAAAGAAAACACATTACAACTGAAAACAGATATAAAAAATCAGAAGAGACTACTATGAACAATTATATGCCAATAATATGGACAACTTAGAAGAAATAGATAAATCCCTAAAGATACAACTTACCAAAACTGAATAATGAAGAAACAGAAAACCTGAATAGACCAATTACTAGCAAGGAGTTTGAATCAGTAATCAAAAACCTCCCAACAAACAAAAATTCAGGAACAGATGGCTTCACTGGTGAATTGTGTCAAACATTTAAATAATAATTAATACTAACCCTTCTCAAACTCTTCCAAAAAATAGAAGAGAGGAGAACACTATTTTTTTACAATGTTTGTTTTTGAGAGAGAGAGAGAGAGAGAGAGAGAGAGAGAGCGAGCAGGGAAGGGGCAAAGAGAAAGGGAGACACAGAGCCTGAAATAGGCTCCAGGCTCTGAGCTGTCAGCACACAGCCTGATACAGGGCTCGAACCCATGAACCACAAGATCATGACCTGAGCTGATGTTGGATGCTTAACTGACTGAGCCACCCAGGCACCCCCAGAAGGGAACACTTTCAAATTCATTTTATGATGCTAGCATTACCCTAATACCAAAACTATGACACTACAAGAAAAGAAAATTACATGCCAATATCTCTGATGAACATAGGTGCAAAAATCCTCAACAAAATATTGGGAAACCAAATTCAACAATACAGTAAAAGGATCCTACACCATGATCAAGTAGGATTTATTTCAGGAATACAAGGATGGTTCAACATCTACAGATCAATCAATGTGATATACCCCACTAACAAAATGAAGGATAAAAATCATAAGATTATCTCAATAGACGTAGAAAATATATTTAACAAAATCCAACATCCATTCATTATCAAAAATCTCAACAAACTGAGTATAGAGGGAATGTACCTCAACATAACAAAGTCCATATATGACAAGCCTACAGCTATCATACTCAACAATGAAAAGCTGAAAGCTTTTCCTCTAAGATCAGGGACAAGGTCAAGATGCCCACTCTTGCACTTTTATTCAATATTGTACTGGAAGTCTTAGCCAGAGCAATTAGTCAAGAAAAAGAAATAAAAGGCATTCAAATCAGAAAGGAAGAAGTAAAACCATCTCTACTTGCAGATGACATGATATTATATATGGAAAACCCAAGACTCCACCAAAAAACTGTTAGAACTAAAAAACAATTTCAGTAAATTTGCAGGATACAAAACCAATATACAAAAATAAATACATATATATTTCTATATATGAATAATGAACTATCAAAAAGAGAAATTAAGAAAACAATTCTATTTACATTTGCAACAAAAAGAATAAAATACATAGGAATAAATAAACTTAACAAGGGAGGGAAAAGACTTGTACACTGAAAATTTTAATACCTTGGTCAAAGAAATTGAAGAAGACACAAATAAATGGAAAGATATTCCATGCTCATGGATTGTACAAATTAATATTGTTAAAGTGTCTGTGTTACTCAAAGCAGTCTACAGATTCAATGCAATCCCTATCAAAATTCCAATGGTATTTTACACAGAAATAGAATAAATAGTTCTTAAATTTGTATGGAACCATGAAAGACCCTGAATAGTCAACAGTGACCTTGCAAAAGAACAAAGCTGGAGGCATCATGCTTCCTGATTCAAAAGATATTACAAAGCTATAGTAATCAAGACAGTATAGTATTGGCATAAAAGCAGACACATAGATCAATGGAAAAGAATAGAAAACCTAGATATACACACACACACTCGTAAATTCAATTAATTTATGACAAAGGAGCCCAGAATATACAATGGGGAAAGGATAGTCTTTCTGATGAGAAAACAGGACAGCCACATGCATAAGAATAAGACTGGATCTGGGCGCCTGGGTGGCTCAGTCGGTTAAGTGTCCAACTCTTGATTTTGGCTCAGGTCATGATCTCACGGTTCGTGAGTTTGAGCCCCACATCAGGCTCTGTGCTGATGGTGTGGAGCCTGCTTCGGATTCTCTATCTCCCTCTCTCTTTTTCTCTGCCCCTCTCCTGCTCACATGTTCTCTCTCTCTCTCTCTCTCTCTCTCTCTCTCTCTCTCTCTCTCAAAATAAATAAATAAAGCTTTAAAAAAAAGAATAAAACTGGATCTCTATTTTACATCACATACACACACACACACCTTAAAATGGATAAAAGACTGATGTAAGACCTGAAACCATAGAACTCCTAGAAGAACACATAGGGGGGTAGCGTTTTGGCATCAGTCTTGGCAGTGACAGAGAAAGACAAATACTATACGATCTCATTCCTATGTGAGAACCAAACTCATAGAAACAGAGAACAGATTAGTGGTTGCCAGAGGCAGGAGTTTGGGAGGGGACAAAATGGGTGAAAGTGGTCAAAGGTACAAACTTCCACCATAGGATAAACAAGTTCTGGAGATGGAATGTACAGCATGGTAACTATAGTTAGCAATCTGTTTGTATATTTGGAAGTTGCCAAGAGAGTGATTCTAAAATTTCTCATCAGAAGAAAAAGAATGAAACTATATAAGATGATGGATGTTAACTAGACTTATTGTGGTAGTAATTTTGCAATATATACATGTACCAAATCAGTATATTGTACACTTTACACTTGAACAGTGTTATAGGTCAATTATACCTCCATAAAAAAATAATAGGGGGAACTGTTGTGGAGTGGGGGTAGGGCAGAGATAAGATGGAAGTCTAAGTACTTATGTATTATCTGCTCAATTATTCTGTAACTATACAACTACATCTATTGATTATTTTAAAAGCTGTTGACCAATTCAACAACACTGATGAAAAACTGATAACAGAATATCCATCCTGAGAGCTGAGAGAATTCCAACTGCTCTTGTGTGAACAGACCTAGTGGGGGCTTTACACAGCAAACAGCCTTCTTAGTGGAATTCCAAATTAAAGTTCTTGGTAATTCTAGTTTTTGAAAATTCTGGTATATAAAACCAGCTTTGAGAAATCCACAATAACTCACTTTTCTGATAAGCAGTTTATGTAGTTTTTGGTTATTAGTAATAAATGGTCCTTGATGGAAATATATACAGCTTTCCCAAAGAGGGGATCGGTATTTTGGACTAAATCTGTGGCTCACTGAGGGACTGTCTCCTGCGCCATGTGTCATAAGGCCTATGTGGTTACTGCCATTCTGGACAAGCAAGAACAGAGTGATGGGAGTTTTGCTCATTCTAACAAGAGTTCCAACTATAGCACCAAGGGTCTTGTTTCCAGCAACTGCTGAGTTGTTCAGAAATGGGATTCTGTCAAACCCAAGACTCAGGGCAGGGGCCCTGTCCAGGAATCCCATGTCTTCCATTTTGCTTTGGTGGCCCTAGCTCTTTGTAACTAGAGGCTGTTAAAGGGAAATGCCCATTTTCAGTAACTCTTGCCTCCCCTGACTTTTGTGCTTTGCCCACAGACTGCCGTTCCATCCACATTGGGCTTTCGGTCCCCAGTTACCCTCAAAGGAAAAGAGATCAGCAAGGACGTCTTTCAGGACTGCAGAAGGTCTGCTGGGGCCTGCAGCCAGACAAGCCACAGCAGGAACTGACTGGCACAGGGAGCAGGGGAAGCAGCCGGGATGGCAATGTGGATCGTGTCAGCAGGACCCGTGAGTTCTTGAGGGGCGTGTTCAGGGGAGCCATCTGGTGAGTGCAGCGGCTTGGGTGGCGGGATGGATAAAGTCAGAAGATTCTCTGCAGACTAATGATGCCCCAAGGCTGTTAGCACCTGCTGCCCTGCTGCCACTGCACACCAACCTCCCTGCTCAGAGGCACCTTTAGTCAGGCTGAGCTCCATCTCTCTCTGGTGACTCTGAGACTTCTGCTCTGATCCCCCCCAAGTTGGTTTCATGGGTTAATTCTCAGAATCATTTTCCTCAATTCCAAATTCCTGGAGGCCACACAGCCATGGCATGACTAACCTAACCACAAACATGACTGTTTGGCATGAAGCACTGTGCTCAGTAAACTGAATTACCTCTTCCCTTTCCTCACCTGAGCTTGATGGAATGGTCGTGAATTGTCTAGGCACCTGAGCGGTAGCTTGCAGACCCCTGGGAAGCTCTCTCGCAGGTCAGCAAATCCCCTGAGGCCTTCCTCTGCTGCTGCAGAAATCAGCTCTGGACTGATTAAAAATCAGTATTTTGGGGGTGCCTGGGTGGCTCAGTCGGTTAGGCGTCCAACTTCAGCTCAGGTCACGATCTCACGGTCCGTGAGTTCTAGCCCCGCGTCGGGCTCTGGGCTGATGGCTCAGAGCCTGGAGCCTGCTTCCGATTCTGTGTCTCCCTCTCTCTCTGCCCCTCCCCCATCCATGCTCTGTCTCTCTCTGTCCCAAAAATAAATAAACGCTAAAAAAAATTTTTTTTTAAATAAAAATAAAAATCAGTATTTTGTTCCTCCCCATGGAAAGAAAAATATCAATCTTAAGAGGAGTGAAGAGTCTGGAATCCTTAGAGCACAGCTGTGATGTTTTATTCTTTTGAGACTTTACTGTTTCTAGGGACATGATTTCACCCCAACGTATCCTACATCTGCCCAACAAATAGCATCTCATTGGGCTCTATTATATATTTCCACTGTCTTGAGCAAGGCAAAATGAGTTATTTTACTATCTAAACCTTCAAAGGAATGTCAGAGGCAGTAATAGTGTTTCAGCGTCCCGGTAGGAAAAGATCTGACATTCATGCTCCCAAAGGCCAACTGAGCCACCCCCAACCTTGCAGCTGCCCTGAACAACTGCTCTCATTGCACCAAGTCTACTAAGGCCCATGGCTTTTCCAGATTAAATGTGTCTATGTGGCAGATGGGTTAATGGAAGTCCTTTGGGGCTGTCTAGCATAAGAGATGAGCTCTGATTAAAACATGCATATGCACACATACACACAATACACATGCACATGCGTGTGCACATGTATCTGCCCAGAGGGCAGGAACATCAGGGACCCAGAGGAGAGCAAGCCTGTTGGGAAGATCTCCAACTCCCCATGTTGGATCTAGATGGGGCATTCTCCTCTAACCCTACCACCTTCCCCACATTTAGGGATGAGGTTCCCCTTTGAAAATCAAATTTTCTGGGCCTCTCCTGAGTTATGGAAGAAATATATAACATGGTAGGTTATTGTGGTGGGTAAGTAAATGTGGTAGGCATTTAATATATATTAGTTTAGTTAATACACATTAACCCAATTTAAGAGCAAGGAACCCAAGTCTTTTTCCTCTACTAGTGGATATTGGTTTGGTTTTGCTGTCCTCACTGGTACCAAGAACTTCTGAAATCCTTCTGGTGGGAGGGGTGTGAAAAGTTATTCTTATACTTACCTGATACAAGTTCTTATACTTGCCTGATATTAAATAGCTTTGGGGCCACTAAAAGATCAAAACCACCCCAGATGATCAGGAAAGGAGAGCTGGGCTGTTTTCCAGTGAGGCATTTGAGCCTTATATTGTTCCAAAGCCTTAGGACCAAGGACATATTTCATTTGGTCTTCTATTCTCATTTCCAGTGAGGAAGGAACAAGGGTTGGGACAGAACACATATTTGTCTCTAAAGCATCTTCTCCATGAACACTTCATGAGACAGTTTTTCCAACATAGGTGCAAAGACAGTTGGGGTTCTTTTAGAGTTTGCAGCTTTAAAATGGGCTAGCGTCCTTGCCTTTGTGTACTTACAAATTTGTGCCTTGGAAGGATACATCTTGGAAAGAGGTGGGGGAAAGGAAGAAGGAAAAAGAAAGAAAGATGATCATTCTAGCCCTTAAATGCCCCATTTGGGGTGGGGAGCAGGTAGGAAAGCAAGTTAAAATTTATTTCCCAAAGGAAGTCTGGGGCACCTGGCTGGCTGAGTCAGTAGAGGAATGCTTGATCTTGGGGTTGTGAGTTCAAGCCCCATATTGGGTGGCACAGAGATTACTTAAAAAACAAACAAACAAACAAACAAACAAAAAACAACGGGCACCTGGGTGGTTCAGTCGGTTGAGTGTCCAACTTTGGCTCAGGTCATGATCTCACAGCTGTGAGTTTGAGCCCCGCATCAGGCTCTGTGCTGATAGCTCAGAGCCTGGAGCCTGCTCCAAATTCTGTGTCTCCCTCTCTCTCTTCTCCTCCCCCACTCATGCTCGCGCTCTCGCTCTCTCTCTCTCTCTCTCAAAAATAAATAAACATTAAAAAAAAAACTCCTCCCAAAAGAAGCCTATATTTTCTCTCTCTTCTTGTCCTTTGGCACCTTAAAACCTGGATCTCCTAGAATTATCAACATATGCAGCATTCCCTCCCCAGCCATGAGAGCTATTCTAAAAACAAACAAAAAAATCCTATTAGAAGAGAATCCTTAGTTATTGGCATTAGGACCTTGAGGGGAAATTAGGATTGAGCATCCAAGTTTGCAAGTGAACCAGTGAAAGTCTTAATGAAAGTCTTAATAAATGGAAAGTGTCACCTTTTGGGATGAGCACTGGGTGTTGTATGGAAACCAATTTGACAATAAACTTCATATATTGAAAAAAAATAAATCCAAGTTAATTAAAAAAAATAATAAATAAATAAATAAATAAATAAATAAATAAATAAATGGAAAGTGTTCATAAACCATACATTAACCAGATTTACCCTATTCTTTGAGAATTAGCTAAAGTGGAATCTAGCCTCCCTGGCCTCATCCAGGGGAAGGTCCGTGTCTTTCCCCAACTTTCTGTGCCTTCCCAGGGGCTGCCAGTCTCACTGTCTGGCTCCAAGTCCCTCCATAGTGGGCTCATCTCACTATGTTTCACTGCCTATACCTGTTCTCTGCCTTCACCTCTAGGCCTTCTCAGGCATGGAGTTCAGACCTTCTTTGGTTTTCCCCAAATTGGTTATGCATGACATATATGTGAGTAGAAGGCTTTGCTGAAGGTTCAGAACCAAGTTTAACATTGCAGAGATACATACTAGATATCTGTGTTCCTCTGGTGACTGGAAGTTTTCCAGTGCACATTTTTCTGTGCAGTTCCAGCCTCCTATCACATATTTTGGGGGCTCCTGCCCACCCTTGTCCCCTCCTGAGTCCCCTCATATGTTCTTGCTTTCCGTATTGAGCCCCGTCCTCACATACATGCTCAGTCCCCTCCTTTTTAGTTACGTCAATTTTTCTTCCTGCCCCTCCTTGGCTCAGGGCCCATTTTTGCACAGCCGAGGCCACATAACGGGTTGAACTAAACACAAAGACCATCTCCTCTAAGTCTAGCCCTTCAACATCCTTGAAAACCTGAAGGAGGCTTTGACATTTCCTTCTCCCCCTACTCCCACCCAGGGTCCTCTGCAGGCCATGTCAAGACTGTGTGTGTGAATCAGGCCCCCACACCCCTGTTGGCTTAGACAGGAGAAGCAGTAACTGTCGAATTTGATTTTAAATAACAGTTTCCTCACTTTACTGCATTTATAGTCACCAAAACAAAACAATAAAAGCCATATGCTAATTGAAAACTACTGGGGACATTTCATATACCTTACATTATAAATCATGGATATGGTACAATCAATTGCCCTTTACTATTTTGGCTCCCCTTAAATGTCAGAATCTCTTCCTCTGGGGCTCCAGTGAGATAAGTGTCATTGCTCTCTTTTCTCTGCAGCATATTGAGGATGACGCCCTTCCTGGGGAAGGCGGAGGGATCTCTTATTTGGATTTGGTTGAATCTCCCCCTTGCCCAACACACCAAGATCTGCCAAGCCTTGGTTCCACCCACTAGCATGTAGGGGAGCCAGCAGTGCCCTGGCCAGGCTCTGCCAGTCCTCCGACACAGCTCTTCACTTGGCCAGGGCCAGAGCCAAGGTTTCTTTTCCTTGGCCTTCCTTCTTTTCTTGCCTTTGGCCTGCTCTGCCATTGCTTTACTCCCCTCTTTTATTGATTCCTGTTCTTTCTTATTCTAACTATTCTTACTACAGTGACCCAACATTCTTTATAACTCTTACACTTGGAGTTTTTAAGAAGGTACAAAGAAGAAAATCTCCAACCCTAGAATTCCCTATAAGGGGCACTCATGGTTAAGAAGGTAATTTGATCATATGTATTAGAAATCTACTTGAGCTGGCTTGGGCAAGGAGGCAGTGTGTGTGTGTGTGTGTGTGTGTGTGTGTGTGTGTGTGTGTGTACACACACGTGTTATTACAAAACCAAAGAAGTTTTTCACAGTCCCAAAGCAGAATAAACAGCCAGGCTCAATGGGTAGACATAGCACCTCTCAGTCCCCTCTCTGGGACTGATGGCCCCTGCCCCTGCTTCTCCTGTGGGTCTGCTCCATTCCCTTCTCTCTGTAGCCCTTTCTGCATCTCTGTGCCCTTTTATCTTAGTTTACATGCTCTCTTTTCCAGAGACCATCAGGAAAGGCCCCAGCTATCTTAGAGACCCAATTCAAAATTTCCAGGCTTGGCTCAGATGTCCAATGATTAACTGTATCCAAGGGGCACAGGTCATACATTCCATAAACACAGCTGCCAGAGGACATCCTTTTGGGTATGGACTGGGCTGACATCCCTAACACTACCATGATAAGAGGAATCCCTATAAACACTAAAGGGGGCAGATTCGCTTCCTCTTCTTAGAGAACACATTTGGAGTTTTAGGACAGCTTCCTAGAAAAAGAATTTTGCTGTCTATGAAGTTAGGATTGGGGGGCTTTTACATCACCTCTCAAGACCCACCTCACACAATTGCAGGAATGACTTTAGAACCCTAGATCAGTCTCCCAGTCCCCAATATTCAGTTGCCTTGAGCTACCCAAAGTCTCCACCCAGCTCCACCCCTAACAGCATTTCCTTGTCCTTAGCTCCTTTCTTGCCAAGCCTAATCCCAGATGATACGCTCATGAGTGCTAATTAGTGAATTCATTCACCCAGCAAATATTTATTGAGTGCCCATGCTGTGTGAGCCCTGTACTGGGGACCAGCAGCATGATGCAAGCAAGGTAGACTCCGATCTTGCAAAGTTGGCCATCTAGAGATTCATGTGGAACTCAAGACAGAGGGAGAGAACCTCTGAAAGGGCTCATCCAGGGCCCCAGCCCCAGTATCAAATCCTCATCCTGACTTCCTGACTGCCTAATTGCCTTCCGGGTCTTTACTAGTTGTTGAAGACTGGCTTGTTTGTAGTATACTAGATCATTTTGTGCTTTACTCATCCAATAACTGGACAGTCCCCACCCAGTAAAAGCACAATTCTGCTTGCTTCTTTTAGTGTGCTTCCTGAAGCTTGTTCCTGCTGGGTTATGTTTCTCCCAGCAACTGCTGGGAGAGTCATATCGTGGGTCGTCGCTATGTGACTCTCCCTGTGTGCTATCAACCACGGGGGCTATTACCTGTGGCATTTCTCATTATGTGGATTAACTTCTG
This sequence comes from Herpailurus yagouaroundi, assembly GCF_014898765.1. Taxonomy (NCBI): domain Eukaryota; kingdom Metazoa; phylum Chordata; class Mammalia; order Carnivora; family Felidae; genus Herpailurus; species Herpailurus yagouaroundi. Next base: position 9,860,933 of record NW_024412452.1, read on the forward strand.
ATGTGCTGCACGCACGTGGGGCCCACAGTGCATTAGAGCCACCCTGATCCAGGAGCCCAGCGTGTGGTGGGCTAAACCTTCTGTGGGCTGGAGGGAGGGGCAGAGAGAGTGGAAGGCCCTCAGGGTGGAGGGCAGGGAGGCAGCATGGGAGCAGCATGAGCATTTAGAGGCTGAAAAGGATTGAGCCCTTGGAATGTTTAAAAGGGCCAGGCTGATGACTGGTAACAAGGGAGAAATGTGTCAGACCTGCTGGCAACAACAACAATAGCAATATCATTTTTTGGGTGCCTGGTGTATACCAAGCACTGTGCCAACCACATCACACGTATTATCTTCCTTGAATGGCTATCACAATCTAGTGAGGTAGGCTTGATTATTCCCACTTAATAGATGGGGAAACTAAGGCTCAGAGAACTTAAATGCTTTGCCAAAATCCTACTGCTAATAATCAGCAGAGTCAGGTGTTAAACCCAGGTCTGGGCTCTTAAAGCACCACGTGGATAAAGAGAATCTTCTGGCATCCTTGACAATCTCTCTTTGGGTGCTTTGGGGTCACCCACAGCCCCTGACCCAGTGTGGCATGGAGTAGCTACCTAGTGGTGCTCAAGAGGAGATGGGCCAACTTCAGCCACAGTGGCTTGTGAGCTGTAGAGCCTGGGACCCTGGGGAGGGGCCCATCTACTCACTGTCCTGTCCTGCTGAGAAGCCCAGCATTGCAGAAACTTCTGGATGGTGGTGTTTGCTTGGAGCCCAGTACCTAAACAGACACCCTGACCTTCTGCTGCTGTTTCCTCAGCTTTATTTTTTTTTAAGTTTTTTTATTTATTTATGAGAGAGAGAGAGACAGAGACAGAGACAGCAAGAGTAGGGGAGGAGCAGAGAAAGAGGGAGACACAGAACCCGAAGGAGGCTCCAGGCTCTGAGCTGTCAGCACAGAGCCCGATGCGGGGCTTGAACTCACAAACCGTGAGATCATGACCTGAGCCAAAGTCGGATGCTTAACCGACTGAGCCACCCAGGCACCCCTGTTTCCTCAGCTTTAAAGTGGGCACCCTCGATCATTGAGCCCCAAGTATGAAAATGTGAGTGGGGCCAGCCATTCCCGGGTGGGCAGTGTAGGGTGGAGGATGTCAGTGGACTTGACTCTCCTCCAGGTTCCCCTAATTTGGGGCCTGATGGGGCCTTTCTGTGGTGTAAACTGGGTCTCAAATTTCTCATCTGTGAAGTGAAGGGCTTAGATTCTTTGACAACAGCTAAGCTCCCTCCTAGCCCTGAGACTTAGAGAATCCAAGGCTCAGCACCCCTTGGAGCAGTAGCCGCCCAGTGACCTCTAATCAACCTTGGCACATTCTAAGTACTCAGTAAGAACTTGTTGAACCGAACCCAGGAGATTAGGAGTTTCTCAGCAGAGCAAAATAATTCCCCAGTGGGGTTCTCCCCACAGCCTCAAGTAACCAGTTCCCACTGTCCATGGGCTCCCAGGAAACATCCACTTAGTGATGGTATTTAGCACTTTGTCCTAGAAGTAGATAAAGAGCTAGAGGATCAGGAGTCTGGGTTAACAGTTGGGGACAGAGGGGGCTCCTGGGTGGCTCAGTCAGTTAAGCATCTGACTCTTGATTTTGTATCAGGTCATGATCTCAGAGTTCTTGGGATTGAGCCCCGCATCGCGCTCTGCACTGACAGTTCAGAGCCTGCTTGAGATTCTCTCTCTCTCTCTCTCTCTCTCTCTCTCTCTCTCTCCCTCTCTCTCTCTCTCTGCCCCTCCCCTGCTCATGTGAGCTCATCCTCACCCTCTCTCTCTCTCTGAAAATAAATAAATAAACTTAAAAAAAATAATAGCAAAAAAAAGTTGGGGACAGAGAAAAACCAGCTGCGTGGAACATTACTGACCAAGCATGGTTGCTTTGAAACCTGAGACCCCACAACAACCCTCCCTAACCATCCCACCTGGAGGGGGGGAGGGAACCACTGTGCAGCTGAGAGAACTCTGTCTTGGCAGCCACTCTCCAGCCGCTCACCTGCAGCCAAGACTCTTAAGGAGGCCCCGGGGAGTCTGAGGGCAAATCCTACCTCTGCCTTTATAAAGGGGCCTGAGGAGAGGTGCTGGGGCTCTTCTGGAGCCCTCATGGGGGAGGGGGGACAGAGGCAGTTCTGCCAGTGTTCTCACAGACCTGCAGCTGTTCCACCCTGCCCCTGCCACCGTGAAGACCCAGCTGCCTGTTCCAGTCTCTGCGCTGCTGAGCCCCTCTCTCTCCAGTGCACTTGAGGACCCCCACCCCTCACACTGCTCTCTCACATTCTTCCCTCTCATTCTCTCTCTCTCACACATATTCTCTCTCTCTCACACACACACTTCTCTCATACTGTATCTTTAATTCACCCTCAATATAGTCTTTCTCTCACACTACATCTCTTTTCTCTCCCACATATAGCCTTCTCTCTCTATCACCCGTCTTTCACGCATTCCTTCCCTCTCTCTGTTTCTCTCCCTACACCTCCCCTGGTGCATAACTGGAAACAAATTGAGTTTGTTGTGACCGGTGGGGAAGAGGACGTTTGGAGGCAGTGGCCAGGGCGGCAGCAGCAGAGACAGGCTGGGGCCAGAAGCCGTGCCGACAGCCGGAGACCTCAGTGCTCAGCTCTTCCAGGGAGCAGGTAATGCCCCAGACAGGGCTGGTTCAGGCGTCCTGCTCTCTGCCCTGTCTCATCTCCCTATTGGTTGTTCCATCTCTTTGTCTTCCTATCTGGCCTTTAACGGGAAGGGGATTCCAAACTTAGGGAAGAGTAGGCACAAGGATCCAAGGAGTAAGGTGCCCTCCTCGTCAGAGAACTGTGTGTGGTGGTTAGGGTCCAGGATATCTGGGATTGGAGGGAGGGTGCTGGGGTATCTGGGGTCAAGGGTAACTGGGTTCCAGGGCATCTGGCTGAGAAACATGATAGAACCTAAAAAGACCGGTAAGGGCCAGATCACAAGGGATGTTTTGGGCCAGGTCAGTGACCCTAGGCTCTAGGTAATACAGAGCCATTGAAGGCTTTTCACCCGGGGGGTAACCTGATCAAACCTACATTTTAAAAGAGTTGTTCTAGAACTCTGATTGCTGTGTCCTCTCAGAATCAGTCATAGGCTTCTCCCAGTGTAAAGAAAAAATAAGGTTATTTGTTCAATTGTTAGTTTTCTATAAAACTTTAACCTTTGATGTCTGCTAGCAAGTGTCAGCAATCCATAACCCAATGAAAAGATGATGTTTAAAGTAATAGAAAAATTCAGAAATAAAATTCATTTAAATGAGGCAGATTGAGCTATATACAGATAAATTAATAATTTCTGCTAAGTAAAATTATTTCTAACTCAAATGCAAAATATTTTATGGTGCTGCTCAAAGAGCACCATGACTCCCAGGAGTGTGTCATGTGAATATGTTTGAAATGTTTTAAAGGCAAACTTGGCTGCCACATAGGGAATAGGGTGGATCAGGCAACCAGAGGCAGTAGTGGCAGCAGGAGGCTTTTGCAGCAATAGGAATGGGAAATAATGAGAACCTGAGCCAAGATGGTGGCAATGGGTAGGAAAAAAGGGAGACAGCTGAAAAATATTTAGGAAGCAAGGGAAAGAAGTTAGTGTCTGATTGGACATGAACAGTGAGACAGAAAGAGGCTTCAAGAATGAGTCCGGTATTTCTTAGCTGAATGGCTGGAGAGTTAGGGTTGCTATTATTCAAAACAGAGAATGGCAGGCATAAAGGAGTTGTTTTGAATATATTGAGGTTGACTTGAGGAGGCTGCAGAACTCCCACATGGAATAATCCAGTTGACAGTTGGAAATGTTCAATACAGGCAGGGCCCAGAGACATGGGTGACCTTATCTACAGGGTGACACCATAAAGAACACAAGATGGCCCAGGAAGAGCGTAGAAGGAGAAGAGAGAAGAAGTTTAATGAGAAATCTTGGGGAAGACTAAGATTTAAGTGAGACAGGCAAGAGGGGTCAGGGGAAGATATTAAGGATTCCTTGAAGAGGTAGGAAAAAATATCAAGAAAGTGTTGTTACAAGAGCTAAGAGTAGCATTTCAGTTCAGGGGGAGCAGTCAGCACCACTGATGCCCCAAAGAGATAAGCCAGACCTGTTGGTTTGATTGGTTTTATTACTTTACTCGTTGAGAATAAGATAACAAGAGCGATCTGAGGGCAGAGTTATAAACTCAGGTGCATAACATAAATGAGATTAGCAGAGTTGAGTAGGGAGCAGTGGGGACCGTGGCAAACTACAATGCATATGCCCATAACATTGCGTGTCAACAATACTCAGATAAAAGAACTTTAAAAAATGCATATTCCCACCTAAAGAAGGCAGCTATCATTCAGCTTTGGTTAATTGTTGCCAAGCAGGAATGTAGGCACAGTCGTCAGAACATCTGAATTTTCAAGAAAAGTCAGAAATGTGGATTATTATATGAAATCCCACAATTCTTTATGTTAGCAACAATTTCAAAAACTTTTATACTCTGTGAGAGCTGAACTAAACACATCTTTGAGCTGCCAGTTGAAGTCTCTGCCTTAGTCAATGTCCTTTAGAGTAGTGGGATTGAACCAGTTGGAGCAGTTTGGAAAGTAATTGGGTAAGGAGGAAATGGAGACAGTAAGTGCTGACTATTCCTTCAAGAAGTTGGGGGGAAAGGCAAGCAGGAGAGCTGGGAAGGCAGGCAGGGTCATGGAAGAGTGTTATAGGGTAGGAAGAACTATTTATAGGCTAGGAGAAAAAGAGTGGAGAGATGAAGACCAAGGTAAGCAAAGGCTTGTTGATAAAATAATGATCCAGCAGAAGGGAATGAGTGGAGCCAGAGATTAAGTTGGAGGAAGGACTCCTTTGTTCAAAAATGGACTACAAAGTGGTAAGGGTACAGAACTAGAAGGGAGAAGGTGATGAATCTCACATCTAGAGGCCTTTATTTCCTTGGTGAAGTGGATAGGAAATGGATCAAGAGGCTTGAAGGGAGGAGCAAAGGTTAGGAATGGCATCAAGGGACATGGGACATGGTGCTAACAAGGATGAGTGGGAGGTGGCTACACTTCTGAGACCTGCTGAGGGTGGAAATACTTCATTTTCTTTTTTTTGTTTTTAAAATTTTGTAATGTTTATTTATTTTTGAGAGAGAGACAGAATCTAAAGCAGGCTCCAGTCTCCAAGCTGTCAGCACAGAGCCTGATGCGGAGCCTGAACCTACGAACCACGAGATCATGACCTGAGCCGAGGTTGGATGCTCAACCAACTGTGCCACCCAGGCACCCCAAAAATCTTTCATTTTCACCATTGGGTGGGGCTCGTGAGCCTGGGTGCTGGGGTTGGTAGTAAAGGGGATCAGCACCTGTTACATTCTAGGCCCCATGTCATGTGTCTTATTCTCCTTATCTGAATCTCCTTGTTCCTCCCAACAACCCTACTCACTCAAACTGAATTCACTCACGAGCAAGTGGCAACTCTGAGATTCATACCCATGTCTAGCTGGGTTGCAAGCTCACTGTGTACCTTGTCTCCACTATACCACAGTACCACACTGCCTCTCCCTGTCCCCCCATGACACTCCTGCACAGAGGAAGACTGGGCCAATGAATTCTTGTTTGGGTACTGGCTGCCTGGTTTTACTGGGAAGTCAAGGAGTAAGAGTGAGGAGTATGATGAAAATGTAGTTGAAATTATTGACCATGGGGAAACCATGGAGAAATTAGGTGAGGGCCTGTAAGGATGATAATTTGAAGGGACAGAGGGGCTTGGAGGAAGGGGAAGATTTGATGAAGCCCAAGGGACAATTAATGAGAGACTGAACCAGGGCAGGGGCAAAGGGATTGGTGAGGGGGGACATATTTTCGAAAACTTTCTATATGAGGGTAGAGGTAAGAGAAAGTGGTAAGGTGTAGGTGACTCCAGAGTGTCTAGCCCATACAGTTGGTGGACAGTTATGCCTTTCTACATGCAAGGCAGTGACATCATGTCATGCTTCTCTCTTGCTCACCATGGTCTAGACACAATGGCCAGCCCATTTTCATGTCAGGGTCTTTGAAACACTCAGAGCACTCTTTTTCCAGAGATGCAAAAGTAATTCATTCTCATCTTCCAAGTCACAACTCAAACACATGCTCTTCAGAGCGGTCTTTCTTAATCAATCTATCTAATGTAGTTCTCTTGTTGTTGTTGTTGTTGTTGTTTTTCCAGGATGTTTATCACTACCTGAAATGATTATTTATGCATTTGTTTACTTGTTTATTGTTTCTGCCACTAGAGCAGACATTCAAGAGAACAAGGATGTATGGGCCTTCTTCACAGCTTTTTTTCCGACACCTGGAACAATGCCTGGCACATAGTAGACTTTCATGAAATATTGAGAGAAAGGAAAGAAGGAAGGGAAGCAGGAAAAGGGGGAACATGTTTGGGGCAGAGTACATTTTCAGTGTTAGAATGCTGACTTTTGAGGTGCCTGAGAGACACCTAGGAGGTGACCTCCAGTGGGCAGTTGGAAGGCAGACCAGGAGTGCAGGAATAGGTTGTCACTTTGCCCATGAAGAAGGTGGACTCATGTGGCACACTGGTACAAGCACATCCTTTTGCAGAGCTGACTGCCCCTTCAAGGCCAACACTGGGAGTTGACTGGTCTTGGACCCAATGAGAAAAGGAGTCCTTCTGGGTTTGTTATGCTGAAGTTGGGTCAGAGTTTTTCTCACTTTTCTGTTTCCTGTCCTTGCTACTTCCCAGCTTTGGCCATTTTCTATCCTTCTTTGTTGTCAGCTACAAGACCCTGGAGTCTGAATGCAGATTAAATCCTTCATCCCTTTTATCTCAAAGAATATTTCACCCACATCCAACTGCAGAGGCATGAGTCTAGCTTTGCCCAGAAACTGGACTTAGTTTTACTAAATTCGGAAATACTTTTCTCTTGAACCCGGCTCCCGCTCCATTTCAATTGGCCCTGCAGCCCTCTGCCTCCCCCAGGCCATTCAGCAGACCCTGCTGCCCTCTTTTTGCAGGGTCTCCAGCTGCTGAGCAGCTCCAGGACATCCTGGGGGAGGAAGATGAGGCTCCCAACCCTACCCTCTTCACAGAGATGGACACTCTGCAGCATGATGGAGACCAGATGGAGTGGAAGGAGTCAGCCAGGTAAGGTGGAGTCCAAGGGAAGGGAGAAGGGAGCTTCCCACTACAGTCTGCCTGGGGCCCAGGCTGAGCTGACCCTCCTGGTGGGAAGGACAATTGACTAGTGGTATCTTGCACTTTAAGTTCTGCTGGGGCACTTCCTGGTCCCTAAAGACCTCCCCTTCTGCCTTCCCTAGTGTCCAGGACTGGGCTGGACACTAAGGAGCAAACAGATACTTATCACTTTGTCTTTATTCTCAAAGAGGTTAAAATCCAAGTGGAAAAGTAGAACAGACATCCATGAGACCATGAGAGAATAATGCAAGGATATATATCCTTTCTTGTCAAATGGTTCAAACTAAATGCTGTAGGAGAAGGGAAAGCACCAAGGGGGTAGGGTAGGCAGGGAGGGCTTCCTGGAGGAAGGAAAATATATACCATGGAAAATCCAGGTGGGATGGCCAGTGGGCCTCTGAAGAAAAGAGACTCTGCAGAGTTTGGGGTGGGACAGGCAGAGTGGAGCTCTGGAGGCACATATTGGCGGGGGGGGGGGGGGGGGAGAAAAACTGTGTATATAGAGCAGTAGAAGGAAGAGAAGAGTCAGAAAGCTGGAGGGAAACCACGTGGTGAAGTCATGCAGCCAAAAGAGGATTGGAGTAAGGAATAGTGCTGGCCATACACAGTGCTTGGGACAGAGTGGGCTTCTAAATGCACTGCACTGGTCAGCAACACCAAATGATGCCACGAGTCCAAGGAAAAGGAAGGAGGCAGCAAAAAGGGCCAATGGGAGAGGAGGGACCCTGGGAAGGAAGCTGAGAAAGTCCAGAAAATGGACCATACCAACGTTTCTCAACCTTTTTTTTTTTATTGTGCCTCGCCCCTAAGAAATTTTAATTTAAATTAACTTTATTAAATTGGAATTTGATTTAATTTATTCTAATGAGAGGAATTAAATACTAAGGGACATGATTCTGTGAGGTTGGCTTAAACTTTGGAGTGCCACAAACCATGGTAATACCTAAAAAATTTTTTTTGCTCTCCTGAGACCTCTTTGGAGATGATATTGCCCTGGTTGAGAATGCATGGACTAACTTCCACCTGTGCCTAGGACTAGTTCTGCCTGGGAGCCACCAGGATACCCAGATCCTGGCAGCTGCTCCAGCCATGGCCTGGGATCCTTCCTCACCCATCAGCAGTCACTCACCTGGGAAGTAAATCGCTTTATGGAGCGAGGAAGAGGAGGTTTGGACATCCTATACCTCCTCCTTCCAATCTCTCCTGGAACAAATGCCATTGGGTGGATTAACAAATCCCTGCAGGCCTCAGGGAAGGAAGGAATTCCTAGCCTCATGGCTGGCCCCAATCCCTGTCTGGAAGCCCCTGAACCTCTATTTATCAGCCATTCAGTGAGCTCTTTTATATGCTAAATAATTTGTGGGCTCATTTCCCTCAAGCTGCCCAATGACCCTGAGAAGGTGGGAACTATTATTATCCCCATTTTATAGATGAGGATCCTGAGGTTTAGAAGGGCAAATAGCTTACAAGGGTCAGAGTATGCAGGTAGCTGAGTCTGGGTTATAGCCCAGGCCTGTCTGACCCTAACTTGAGGGCTTATGTACTTTGTCATGCTTTCCCCATTTTCTCTGCTACCTCCTTCCATTTCCTCCAACTTCCAGGGACTCTGTTTGTATTTCCATGGGAAGACATAAGTCTGGAGGCAATTCCACTGGGATGGGAAATAAATGGAGACAGCCACAGAGACTAGAGCATCTATTCAGGGCTGAGAAGAAAGGATAGGACATTTCAAATGACCAGAGCTCAGTCTGGGCTACTGTGGCTTAATGCCTCTGAGGAGCTAGTGCTTCCCATCCCTTTCTTGTCCAAGGTGGGCAAGTAAAGAGATGGAACATTGCGAAGGGTCTTCTCAGAGACCCAGTAAGGACTGAGTGCCTTCTTTCCACTGGGCAAGGTCTGCATCCAGGATCACTGGCAACAATTACCAGGACAGACCTTCCATGAGGGCCTATCACACTCACCCACAGAGCCCTTGCTAAGAAATCCTCAGGGCCCTCAGAGACCCAATTGTCTGCCTCTATAGACAATAATAGTGCTTCTAGTTTCTCTGAGAATGAATCCATAGAGCCTTCTACACTATGAACTCTGTAATGAAACTGATAAACTGTAGGTTATGATGTTTCTAGAGGGAGGCTCCTCCTGAAATATAAAGGGATCTGATCTGACAGTTACCATCTGTAAGCTGGTGGGTTTCCCCACAAGCTAGGCTTTCTGAGGATAGCATTTGAGGAGATCCTGGAAGGGTCCTGAATAGACCTCAAACCAATAATGAGAGGACAGTAATGACTAAAAGAAGTCCAAATGGCTTAACCCAATTCCAGATGTGAAAGAGAAGTAGCTTGGGGGCCAATGTGGGGCAGGAAACAGTGGGGAAAAGAGGAGCTCAGACCTCCCTACCTCCCCTTTCTCTACCTTGCCTCCTTTAATCTTTTCTCCAGCTAACCCCATCAGGTTTCCAGCTCACTGTTGGAGGTATGACCAGCAAGCTTGTAAAAAGATCAGGGGAAAGGCTTGACCATTGGCCAACAAGTCCACCTTGGCCTGGACAGTTGTGCCAGAGACTCCTCCAGGCAAACTGCAACAGTAGAGGTGCTTAGGGCCAGGCCACACCCCCACAAAAGAATGGGAAGCATTTCCCTCAGCTGACAGGCTGTGAGATCTACTCCGGGAAGCCAGAGGTCTTAGAAGTTTCCAGAATCCAAGAATCTGCAAATCCCAGTGGGTTCTGGGGCTCCTTGGGGTAACAGGAGAAAATGATGGTGTTTCAGGGGTTGACAACCCCTCACACAGACACTCAGGCCCTAGGAGGGTTGCAGGCCTATACCCACATCAAAGAGAATGGAGGAGGGGACCCTTTAATAAAAGTACTTAATTTGCTGCAGGAGTGTTTGCTTTATTGAGTTAGGAGATTAACAGAGTAAAAATCTCAAATCCGCAAGGAATTTTCCCTGGTGGTGCTTTGTCAGGGGTTATTAGTTTGGGGGATGTTTTGAGCCCTTGGAGAAGGAGTCACCCCTGGATGGATTTAAATGGCTTTTTGAGCTCCACTGAAGCTTTGCTCCTATGCACATGATGGGGACTGTGTGTGCAGGCGTCATTTCTAATGTGATCAATGCTGGTAGGTCAGGCTGTTAATAAGATAGATTTTTACTAACTCAGTCTCTTTAGCATTCCCAGGAGGAAAATGCAGCTGGCTGTTTGCTGATACTGACCTTGCCTGAAGGGAGGGCTGGGTCAGGTGGGTGGGGGCACCCTCCCCCCCCCTCACTTCTAGCAAACAATTTACCCAGAATTCCATCCTCTCTCAAGAGTCTGCCTGGCTGCAAGGACAGAAAGAGAAGGAGAATGACCTGGGCTGGAACCCACCCAAGTGTGGAGAGTCCTTTGAGGTTACTCAGAAATAGCTGGAGCTTAGAGCCTTCCAAGAGTTCTGAAAGCAAATTCCAAATCCAAGCTGCCTCTGATCTCAACTCAGAGAAAACCAAAAGTGAACTTTCCAGAGGTTCTTATGAGACACATATGCATTGAGAACATTCCTGCAATGACCAGGAATGGGCAGAAAGAAGGGCAGGAAAAGTGGGTCAGCTTAGTTGGGTAGAACCATATCAGTTTATTTTCAAAAGCATCCTACATGTGGAGATGTTTGCACACTCCCATGTGATGGAGGGGAAAGCCTGAACTTTGCCTCAACTTTGAAACTGCTCCCACTTAAGATCTTGAAGAATGCCCTCCTAGTATCATTTCCCTGATTATCTGGAGTAGAATCCACCCCCAGACCTCTGGTCTCACCACTTACCTGGGATCATGCTTGTGGGGCCAGAGCTGCCTACTTGTATGGAGTAAAGCAGAGTAGGAAGCTGAGAGCTCTTAGCACAGAAGTCAGGAAACCTCCTTCATTCATTTAACTAATATTTACAAAGTGTTTACTGTCTGTAAACTTGAGCCAGGTGCTGGAGATACAAAAATGAACATGACAGATGCCATCCCTGCTCACTTGGGCTTTCAGTCCAATGGGGCACAAAAGGCATATTATCCAGACAGGCATTTGATGAGGGGGGTTCTGTGAAAGCACAGTGTAGGGACACCTAGCCCAGACAGCAGGGGCTAAGAAGACATCCAGGAGGAAAAGGTGTTCACACTGAGACCTGAAAGTTGGGCCAAAGTTAACCAGGAGAGGGTATGGAAAGGGGAAGAGGAGAGGCCTCTGGAACACAGAGGAAGGGGCAGAAATTGCCTGTGGCTGTGCTAGAGTAAGGGCTAATCGTGGAGGGCCTATGCAGGCCATGTTGTGGAGCTTGAATTTGATGCCGAGAGCTTTGGAGGGCCACTGAGGGGGAGAGGAGCAGGATTGTCTGTTTGAGAGAGTCTGCTCTGGCTTCAGTGTGGAGAATATATAAAAGGAGGCAAGACTGGGCCTGTTAGGAGGCTGGACTAGGTGAGAGATGAGACCCTGGACCAAGACATTGGCAGTAGGAACAGAGAAAGGGGGTGGATTTGAGACATATTTTTTTAGCATATAAGTTTATATATATATTCCTTTTAGATATATTTTTTTAGAACAGTTTTAGATTCACAACAAAATTGAGAAGGTACAGAGTTCCCATATGCCCCCTGCCCCTGAACATGCATAGCCTCCCTTGTGACTGACAGACATCCTCCATGACAGCAGTACATTTGTCACTACTGATGGGCCTACATTGACACATTATCACCCAAAGTCCATAGGTTATGTTAGGGTTCACTCTTGGTGTCGTACCTACTATGGGTTTGGACAACTGTATAAAGACATGTAGCCACCATTATAGTAACATACACGGTAGTTTCACTGCCCTAAAGATCTGCTCATTCATCTCTCTCTCCTCCCTAATCCCTGGCAACCCCTGATCTTTTTGCAGGATTTGAGACCTATCTTAAAGGGTAGAATTTTGATAGGACTTAATGACAGATGGCATATTGGGAAGCAGGTTAGTCAGGGAGATGCCCAGGTTTCCAGGTTGAGCAGGTGGGGGACTTGAGGTAACAATTTAGGAAACACAGGAGGGGTAGCACGTTTTTCTAGTGTTGAGTGATTTGTTTTGGTGGAGGTTGTTGATGAGTTCCCTCTGGACATGTTCTGTTTGGGGAAACTCCAAGTGGAGACATCCATCAGGTCATTATATAGATATGGAGGTCTGTAGCTCAGTAGGGAAGCATGAATTTGTGAGTGATGAGCATCTGGATAGGAATTAAATCCATAGACAAGGAGACTTTCCAGGGCAGAACCCCCAGGTCACTCACATTTAAGGGATGGGCAGAGGAAATGGGATCCACAATGGACACTGAGGAGCAGCCAGAGAGGTCAGAGAGGAGCACGAGGAGTGCTATGTACTAGAAACCAGGGGCAGGGAGACATTCAGGATGGAAGGAGTGGCCAAAAGTGGGGGAAGAACTGAAGAGTATCCAGAGAATAGAGAGATGAGAGCAGTCTCAGGTGGGATGGGGCAGCAGGTGGAGAAGAGGGTCAGAAGGACGAGGGTGGGTACGGTTGAACAGTTCTCGCAAGATGCTCGTCTGTGAAAGGCGGCAGTTAGAGAGGTCTCTCAAGGGAGGCTTTTGTTCTTTGTGAGCAGGAGAGATCTGAGTATGCTGACTGCTGACAGAGAGGAGCCAGGTGAAGGAGAGTGGTTTAAAGATGCAAGAGTCAGAAGAGAGCTGTTGGGTGGAGGGTGCAGGGCCCTGGGCCTGCAGCTAGAAAGGCTGCTAGCCATGTGACAGGTCCCAAGGAGCAGAGGGCAGGGGGGCTGCAGCAAGGCTTGGGGGTTCCTAGCAGAAGTGTAGGGGGCTGGTAATTGCCAGACCCATCTCTCATTGGAGGAGACAGGGGAGCAGAAGAGCTCCTGCAGGAGCTGTGGGTTGCCAGGTGGTTCAGAGGCAGGTAAGCAGTGCCAGGAGCCTCCTGTTTTATTGCAGTGGAGCCATGCATGGAGATTTGTGGTCCGATGAAAGTTTTTAAGGTTGTTTGACTTTGACTAGATGCTTATTTCCTGGTCTGAATAGTCACACCATTATTATCAAGCCATTTTCACATCTAATATCTAACATGGTCCTTCCCTGTCCCTCCACTAGTCAAACACTGATACCTGACACTTATGCCGGGCAAGTGGGAAATAGTGATTGTATATGAATAAGAACTTGGATCAAGGCCCAGGTAGAAGTGGGCAAAGTTCCCCCAGGCCTCAGAGGCCCTGGTTGCAACTAGTGCTCTCACCTGTGAGCTGTGTAAACACAGAATAGGGGCTATGCCAGGGTGTCTGTGCCCCAGGGATTTAGTGATCACTTACAGTTAGCACACAGCTCAATGTGGGGGCTGCATGAAGCCTAACACACCAGAAGGGGCCACCTTCATAGGGCCTGCTATTGGGTGGGAGAAGCACCAGTCTGCACCTGTGTGGACAGCCAGGCAGTGACACAAGGCCACCACCTGGTGGACTCAGGATGCTAAGATAGGATTAGCTGACCAGTGAGTGGGATAGGAAGGCTAGCTATGTGAGGAGAGAGGGCAGGAGTCTTCCCAGATGTGGCTTGACTGCCTGGCAGTTCCTCAGAACCCCTAGAAGCTAGTTGGCAGGAAGGGTCACCTCCCCACAACTGAGGACATCCTCGGGTGGCTCCCACAAATGCAGTTGTCAAGAAGGGAGAAACCCCACCATCAGACCACTTTGCTTGCCAAGATGCCAATTGATTCATCCACATATATATTTGTATGTAAATATGTATTCATCTAAGTCCAAGTATATAATATTTTACTTTTAAATATCTAAATATCGGGGCGCCTGGGTGGCGCAGTCGGTTAAGCGTCCGACTTCAGCCAGGTCGCGATCTCGCGGTCCGTGAGTTCGAGCCCCGCATCAGGCTCTGGGCTGATGGCTCGGAGCCTGGAGCCTGTTTCCGATTCTGTGTCTCCCTCTCTCTCTGCCCCTCCCCCGTTCATGCTCTGACTCTCTCTGTCCCAAAAATAAATAAACGTTAAATATCTATCTATAACTTATGGAAAATTTCAAACACAAAAAGTAGAGAGAACAATATAATGAGCTCCCATGTATCTATTACCCAGCTTCATCAAAGATTAATATCAATTTTTCTCCATCACTTTTTTTGTTTGCTTTTAGGAATTCCATTTTGTTGTTTGTTTTCACCACAGTGTTTTAAAGAAAATCCCAAGGGTACCTGGGTGGCTCAGTTGGTTGAACATCTGATTCTTGATTTCGACTCTGGTCATGGGTTGTGGGACTGAGCCCCACATCAGGCTCTGTGCTGAGCATAGAGTCTGCTTGGGATTTTATCTCTCTCTCTGTCTCTCTTTCTCTCTCTCTAATTAAAAAAAAAAAAAAGAGAGAAAATCCCAGACATTAGAAACATCTTAGTACACATCTTTATGAAATTAGACTTCTTTATAAACACAACCACAATGCCATTATATCTCCTTACAAAGTTGAGAACAATTCCTTAATATGCTATTTCATCTACATTCAAATTTCCCTAATTGTCTCAAAACCTCCCTTTACTGTTGGTTTGTACAACTTCAAATCAAAACAAGGTTCACACATTGATTTTAGTGGTTATGTCTCCTGTCTTATTAGGATAAGAACTGTCAGACTCTGAGATGCTGAAGGAATAAACCTTCCTGAAAATGCTTTGTCAGTCAGGAGCTCTTTGTGCTAAAGTCAAGAGCTTTCCCATCTGATATGTCTAGCTTCACAACCATAGTCTAAGCTCAAGTGAGCTGTCAGGGCCTGTGTAGGATGCCCAAGGGAAAGGTAATGCCCCTGTCATTGTTAGGACATTTGAGACTTCAAGTAACAGACACCCACCCAAGCTAACCTACACAACAGGAGGAGGCATCAGCAGAACACAGGCTGACCTCATGGTACCCAGGGATGGTCAGATATCTCAAAGCTTGGTCCCAGGAAACCAAGCTGTCCTTTTTCTCTGCTTCTGGCTCTACCTCTCTCTGGGCAGCTTCTTTATTCTCTGCAGCTGGCTTCTCCCATTTGTCCCTATCCTTGGCCATTCCTTAGCTTCCGTGTTTACATCTACTCAAGGGACCATTCCACAATGCATAGCCATTTCTCAGTCCCAATTCCTAATTCTTCAAAGAGCATTGGATTTGCCCAACTTTGGTTGTCCCATCACTGTGACCCAAATCAGAGTTATGGGGAGGTATGGGGAAGGCTGGCCGTGGTTTGGGGAGCATATCCCCATGTATGGAAGCAGAGCAGACACCCCAAATATGTCTTTTTCACATGTATAATAGTGAAGATATGTGCTTTATGTACTCTAGTCTTTGGCCACAGTCATGTGTCTAATGCCAACCAGAACTTTAAGAATTCTTCAAGTCACCATGAGAGTATATGTGGTGGAGTATTGCAAACCTGTCCCCCTCTTAGACAAGCACCTCAGAGATCATATCCTATCTTTGTACATGGATATCTACTGTCACTACTGCTCTATAACAATTCATAGGGCTGTGGAAAAGTGGAAGCTCTAATCTGTGGGTCTAGGAGAACTTCGGAAAGTTGATCTTATCCACACCTTTCTTCTTTCATTCTAAAAATATGTTAGGGGACGTTGTGTTAGGTCCTGTGGGAGAACTGAAATGAGTCAGGAATGAATCTCTTCTCAAGATGCTTATGATCTATTGCAGGTGTCAACAAAATTCTTATAAGGGACAGATAGTAAGTATTTTAGGCTTTCTGTTCATATATGATCTCTCCTTCCTCTTTTTCTTCTCCTTTTCCTCCTTTATTACTACCCTTTGAAAACTGTAAAAACCATTCTTAGCTAGCTGGTCATACAAAAGCAAACTGTGAGGCACTTTTAACTCCTAGGACGTGGGCTTTTTGACCCCTGATTTAGTGTAAAAGGCAGGCATGTGCTCATATACATAGATAACTAAACCCAAGGGGAGTGCTGTGATGTAGTGAGAACAGACCTCTAGAGTCAAAAGATTTGCCCCTAAACATTGTCTTTTATAAGCTGCATGACCTTGAGCAGGTTCATTATCCTCTGAGTCTCCAGTCTCCTAATGTGGACAGTGTGAATAGTAACAGACCTTCCTCAAGGGGCTGATTTGAGGATAAAATGAGATAATACATGTAAAGTATTTGGTATAACGTCTGGTGCATAGAATGTGCTCTGTAAACTTTAGCCACCGTTGTTATGGTAAGTGCCATGTGACAAATGACACAAGATGGGATGGGAGGTCAGAGGAAGGAGCAGTCTCTTCAAGCTTTGCCTTGGAAGAAGTGGCCTTTGAACTAGGGCCTGAATAGCACAGGTGAGAGAGAGAGAGAGCACCCAGGTAGAGAGGAGGGCCTTTCCTGAGAGGCAGTGAGGAACAGGTGCCAACAGACTCTGAGGGAGACTGACAAGTCTATAAATGACAGTCCTTTGGGAGTAATTACAAAAACCTCCTGGACACACAAACAAGTGGCCTTCAGAGAGATTTGTCTCCAGAAGCCTTTCCCTGAAGGAGCCAGTAAGGGATTTGCTAATAGCTGTGTCTGATGGCATTCACTTAGCTCTGGGCTCCCCCTTACCCCTGAATGAAGACATGATGTACAGCAGGATGGACCCTTCACCAGATGCATGATCTTGGGCACAGAGTAACCACCCCCATCCCACTCAACACGGCTCCTGGAATGATGCACCTCTGCCTCATCCCTGCCAGCTGACTACTGGGTACTCTTTCTGAGAAGTGGGTCTCCAGCAGTGCCCAGATCGCACTGGATAACCAAAGGCCCTTAGAGGGGACTCCTATGCTAGCAAAAGGAAAGACTTTCAATCACAGGAAATTAGTCAACCATGAAAGCATGCGGGGTTCATTCCAGAAAAGTCTATGACAGAGGTGTCCACTTGTCTGGTCCCAGACCCAGGCAAATCTCATTTACAGAAATGGAAGGTTCCAGACATTTTATCCTGAGTCTTTAAACATTTGAGTCACTTAGCCTCAATTCTGATTCTGTATCTTTCTGATGATAATTTGGCTTTCCCTGTGCATCTGCCTGTAAGGGGAGAATGCAAGGGCTGCAAGATGACAGTACCTAACCCCTATAACCGTTGTAAATCTCATTGTAAATTTGGGCTAATACATCAATCCTTGTGAACTTGGTTAACATTAGTCAGTATCCTTGGACCTAATCATCTCTGGGACGATATGAAGACAAATTTCCGAACCTGGTCTTGGGTGGAAACAAGTTTTTATATTATTTCAGATACATTTTTTTAAAATAGGCTCCACGCCCAATGTGGGGCTTGAGCTCACGGCCCTGAGATCAAGAGTCGGATGCTCTACTGACTGAACCATCCAGGTACCCCACTCCACATACATACTAATGGTTTCTCACACATCTCTAGGAAAATTTTTAATTGGTCCATAGGAGAATTAACACTGGCCTTTGGTTTCTGCTGGAAAAGTCAAGGTGTTAATATGACCCAAAGTTCAGTTAAATAGCTTTGCTGGATGATAGGGGAGAACACACATTCACATTACTTTTAAGAAATCAATCCATTGGGGCGCCTGGGTGGCGCAGTCGGTTAAGCGTCCGACTTCAGCCAGGTCACGATCTCGCGGTCCGTGAGTTCGAGCCCCGCGTCGGGCTCTGGGCTGATGGCTCGGAGCCTGGAGCCTGTTTCCGATTCTGTGTCTCCCTCTCTCTCTGCCCCTCCCGCGTTCATGCTCTGTCTCTCTCTGTCCCAAAAATAAATAAAAACGTTGAAAAAAAAAATTTAAAGAAATCAATCCATTAAAGTCACAAAATTTATTACCAACTGGCCTTAGCAGCAAGCAAAAACACTATGTCTTGATACTTTGTAACTAAAACGTGGAAGTCAAGTCTTTGGACAATGGGTGATGGAGTAGGGATGAGAGAGTTACAGAATAAGGTCAGTGAGGGAGGCCATGTAGATGGAGAATTACCACACTGTGGGCATGTACTTCTCAACTTTTAGGTGAGTCAACATAACTTCATCTAAGCAATGAATTCGTGCAAATATAAGTCTTAAACGTTTCGAAGCAACATAACCTTAACATTAAAGTTCACATTCTATAGATTACATTTTTTTAATCTTCGAATTTAGGATTTTCTAAGAGGAATTTTTGTTAAGTTTATTTATTTTGAGAGAGAGAATGTGCACAAGCTGGGGAGGGGCAGAGAGAGAGGGAGAGAGAGAATCCTAAGTAGGCTCTGGGGTGTCAGCTCAGAGTCTGATGCAGGGTTTGATCTCTTTTAAGGGGAATTTTTGCAAACAAATTAACCAGGACACAATTTAATGGTGATTATATGCAAAATAAGCACAGAAAGAAAGGACCTTACCCCAATCAGAATTTCTCCAGATTTTACTCTTATATTCTCCAGATATATTCTATATTCTCCAGATTTTACTCATATATATATATATATATATATATATATATATATATATATTCTATATTCTCCAGATTTTACTCTTAGCTAACCACACATAATGGCCTGTTCACTGTCCTCTTAAAGACCTGGGTCTTCCTTTTAAAAAGTCCTAATGTCCGATTCTCAGGCCCTTGAGATTCTGATGTCATTAGTCTGGGGTTCAGCCTCAGATGTTGGAATTTGTAATAAGCTCCCAGATGACACTAATGCAGGGGAGGTGAAGAGCCACAGATGTACTAGCCAGGGCAGGGTCAGTGGGGGTTAGAATTTAAGTCTCCATCTGAGGATGGAACTAGAATTTAGGTCTCCTAGTTTTTAGCCCTTTCCAGGGCCTACAAGGAGAACCTCCCTCTTCTTCTCACATCCTGAGTTGAGTATTGGAAAGCCTTGGCTGTACTGGTAGCTTGCCCCATGACACTTTTTATCAGTCTTGGTGTAAACTGAACAGCGACTTCTCTAATTGCATCTGTGATTGAGTTTCTAGTCACAGAAAAGGCCTCAATTCCAGACCCTCTTTGCGTGACAGAGAACTGCTTTCTGTGACATGTGACTCTTTAAGGTTCTGTTCGGCTCCAACCCAGATGGGAGAAGGGCATCTGGTGCCCTGCCCTGGCCTGGACAAAATCCCTAGAGTTCTTTTCCAGCCCGGAGATTTTCTTTCTGCTTGACCTGCTTCTCCAACTCTAATTCCCCACCTTTTGAAGCCAACTGTGGTGTAAAGATCACTTTGCAATGAGTTGTTTGGGATTACACATTAACCATTTTATCAGGCTTCTGAGTGTTTTTAAGCCAGGCTTTGGTCAAAGGCTTTCTAAAATGCCCATTCCTTTATTCATTCTGAAAAGTGGTTAAACATTTTACTATGGAAAATTTAAATGTATACAAAAGTAGTATGTAGTAGAATGAATCCCCATGTACCCATCACCCAGCTTCAGTGGTTACCAGATAATTCATGGCCAATCTTGTGTCTCTACCCCCTCCTTGCTGCCCGCCCCTCCACCCACACTGGATCACACTGACACAAATCCCATACACCATATCATTCTATCTGCAAATATTTCAGTGTGTGTTTCTAAAAGATAAGGCCTCTTTCTTCCTTCCTTTCCCATTTTTTTATTATGATAAAATATGGTACTATCTTAGCTATTTTTTAGGTGTGCAGTTCAGTGATTTTAAATACATTCAGCCATCACCACTATCCATCCTCATGGTTCTTTTAACTTATAAAACTAAAACCCGGTACCCATTGAACAGTAACTCCCCCTATATTCCCCTACTCCAGCCCCTGGAAACTACCATTTTACTTTCTGTCTTCATGATTTTGACCACTCTAGATGCCTCAAAGAAGTGGAATCATACCATATTTGTCTTTTCATGCCTGGTTTATTTCACTTTGCATAATATCCTCAAGGTTCATCCATGTTGAGGGATGTGCCAGGATTTCCTTCCTTTTTAAGTTGCAATAATATTCCATTTATGTATATACCACATTTGGCTTATCCAGTCATCCATTAGTGGACACTTGGGTTGCTTCCACATTTTAGCTATCATGAATAATGCTGCTGTGACCATGGGTCCTGATCCGCAGACTGTCTTCAAAACCCTGTTTTCAATTATTTGGGGTAAAGGCCTCTTTCTTTTTAATACAACCATAATACCACTGTCACATATTTTTTCTAAATGACACTAATTCTTTATTTTCACAGAATTATCTAGGCAGTGTCTATATCTCCCAGATTATCTCATATTTTAAAAATATAATTGGTGCACATACTGCATTTGGGAGATCTGTCTCTGAAGCCGTTCTCTACAGGTTCCTCCTCTTTCCCTTGTGATTGTTGTCATTGCTAAAGAAGCAGCATTTGTCCCATATGCTTTCCACATTCTGGATTTTGTTGTGTCTCTGTGATGGTGCTTAACCTGTTCATCTGCCCCTGTATTTCCTGTGAATAGGTGGTTGGGTCCAGGTTTGTCTGATTCCTGTCTGAGGTGTCTGCTTCTATCAGGAGGCAACTCCTGCCCCATTGGTCTATGTGTGTGTTTGTGATGTTACTAGACTATGACGATCATTGCTTAGATCATTCTAAGTATTTTTAAGCACACTTAAGCCCTATGATTGTGTCTTTTCCCCAGTCATTTCCTCATAACTGGACTTCACCCAAAGTGATCAGTGAGGCCTCACTGCCCTCAAGCAGGAAGGAGCAAGCATTTAAAGACTGTAAGGGAACACCAGTGAGGAAACAATGGTCCCTGTCCTCAAGAAACTTGATGTCTATTTGGGGGAAGCAGGTATCTATCAAAATAACCAGGAAACACAATTGACTACAATTAACTGTTTGTTTTAGCCTCTGAGCCCCACAAGTCAGGAACGTTATGTAGGACAGTCTATTGCAGAGTTGCCTGGGTTCCATTCAGGTATTCTGATGTAATAGATCAAGATAGATCTAGAAATCAAGATTTCTAGAATAGATCTAGAAATCAAGATTTTAAAAGCAACTTAGGTATTTTTCTGTGCACCTAAATTTAAGAATCATCATCCTAAGACAGTGGTTCTTTTTAGAATTTTTTTTAATGTTTATTCATTTTTTAGAGACAGAGTGTGAGCTGGGGAAGGGCAGAGAGAGAGGGAGACAGAGAATCCAAAGCAGGCTCCAGGCTGTAAGCTGTTAGCACAGAGCCCAACGTGGGCTTGAACTCACAGACTGAGAGATCATGAACTCGTCAAAGTCAGACGCTTAACCAACTGAGCCACCTGGGTGCCCCCTAAGACAATGTTTCTTAAAGTGTGATCCCTAGGTCACAGCATCAGCATTATCTGGGAACTTGTTAGAAATGTCCAAATTCTTGGTGTTCCCTCTCTCTCCAAAATTAATAAATAAGCTTAAAGAAAGACTGACAATGCCAGGGTTTGAGAGACTTCAGAGAGATGTGAGGTTTCCTGTACGTTGGTGGAAGTGTAAATTGGCAGAAGCTTTCTGGAGAAGAGTTTGGCAATGCATATCATACACTTAAAAATGTACAGACATAGCAGTTCCATTTCTGAGAGTTTATCCTAAGGAAATTATGGAGTCGGGCCAAGGACATTCAATCCAGCCTTGTATATGATAAAGAATAATTAGAAATAACCTAAATGTCCACCAAGTGAGGATTAGTCATATCAGTTGTCATCCATTCACACAGTGAAATACTAAAGAGCCTTTAATGATATCAGTATTTATAGACATGAAAGAATTAATGTCCAGTAGATATTCTGCCTTTTCAGTGGTGTCATTAATGCAAAATTGTGTATGTGCCCATGTACACATATGCATTTATACACACAGAGATCTATAATGGGAGTCATCAAAATATCAACCACGGTGTCCTCTGGTTGGGAGATCTTTGAATCCCTCTACTTTCTTATCTTTTATTGTTTCTAAAGTGACAAAAGCAATATTCTTTATTTCTATATTAATAGCTAACACCAACAGAATGAGCATTATATGTCAGGCACTGCTCTGATTGCTACGGTTAATAATTAATAATATTAATTAGTTAATGCTGTTATTCCTGTAGAAAACAAAATGATAAGGTTCATAGCTAGTAAATGATGGAGCTGGGATTCAAACCTGGTTGTCTGGCTCTATAGGCTGTGCTGTTGCTACATGAATTAAGCCAAACAGAGTGAAAGTCTCTTAATCCCTCCCCCACCAGCAAACCCACTCCTCTCCCCAGAAGTAACCATCTTGTTAACCATTTGACAGGTAGCCTTCCAAAGCTTCTGCCAGGCACTTTTAGACACATGTGGCCAAACAAATAGATGTGTGTGTGTTTGTTTGTTTGTTTGTTTCTGAAATGGCATGGTATTATCTTGTCAGTATGCATAATTCATCCTCACACTTTTGACCTCTGAGGGGTATTCTGTGGCAGGGATGCAGGGAATCAATGTGACGATGGACCTACTGGAAACTGGCGGTCTCTAGTTCTTCACCTCAATGGACAAGGCTGCAGTTGAGTATTCTTGTAGACATACTACTGTGATATTTCTGCATTAATTTCCTAGAAATGGAACCATTACAGCAAAAAACATGCACACTAAATGTTTAAAGCAGCTGCCCAGTCCCCACACCAAGACCATGCTGCTACACAGCATATACACACATTGTTTACATACACATGCACTGTGCATGCACATCTACTAAGTTAGTGCCCTGCCTGTATCCCCTTGTGTTTTCACCAACACAGGAAGTTGTCAGCCCTTTTCATTTTTGCCAATAGGAGAAATAAAGAATGTCATTTAATCTCCAATAATGTAAATGTCCTCAATTACCAGTAAAGTTGAAAAATCTTCTTGGCCCTCTTCATTTCTTTCCAGAAATGTTTGCTCGTCATTTGGGTAATTTGACTTTTTCTTATTAATGTGATGGAGTTTTGTTATAGTATAGATACCAGTTTTTTTGATGCCCTGTGTGTTGTAACAGTTTTCCCACTATGTTGCATTTCTTTGAACTGTGTCTTATTTTGTAATACGGATGTTTTAGTTTATTTTTATGTAACAAAATCTGTCCGTTTTTCCCCTTGTGGCTTCACATCTTGTCTAGGAATTCTTTCTGTACAACTAAGAATATTAGAAGACTCTTTCATATTCTCTTCTAGTATATTTGTATTGTTCTTTATACATTTTAAATTATTTATTTGAATTGTGGTGAAATATATAAAACATGAATTTTACCATTTTAACCATTGTTAAGTGTAAGGTTCAGTGGCCTCGGGTATATTCACACTGCTCTGCAGCCATCACCACCATCATCTCCAGAACTTTTATCATCTTGCAAAACTGAACCTCTCTACTGTCTCAAATTCCCACTCCCCACTCTCCTCAGCCCCTGGTAGCCGCCACTCTGCTTTCTGTCTCTGTGAATTTAACTACCCTGGGTCTCCATGCAAGTGGAAATCATATAATGTTTATCTTTAGGCCTCGCTTATGTCACCTAGCATAAAGTTTCAAGGTTGTAGCATGTGTCAGAGTTTCCTTTCTTTTTAAGAGTCAATAATATTCCATCATAGATTTAATTTTATGTTTAGATTTTTTTTAAATTTTTTTTAACGTTTATTTATTTTTGGGATAGAGACAGAGCATGAACGGGGGAGGGGCAGAGAGAGAGGGAGACACAGAATCAGAAACAGGCTCCAGGCTCTGAGCCATCAGCCCAGAGCCTGACGCGGGGCTCGAACTCACGGACCTAGAGATCGTGACCTGGCTGAAGTCGGACGCTTAACCGACTGCGCCACCCAGGCGCCCCAATTTTATGTTTAGATTTTAACCCACGTAGAATTTAATACTGTGTTTGGTGAGAGGTAGGTTGAGAGGTTACAGTTTTTTTTATTTTTAGGTTGGTCATCTTTTAAACAACTCCTATAAAAACCTACATTCCCATAGGGGGCCCAGGTCTACTTCTGGACTGTTGTTCATTGATCCTTTTGTCTATATCTAGACTGGAAATAAACTATTTTAAGTACTCCAGCTTTTCGGCAAGTGTGTTTATCTGCTAAAAGCATGTCCATCCGTTCTTCTTCCTATTTAGCCTTTCTTCAACCACTTTTAGACAAACTTCAGAATTAGTCAGGGCCCCAAAATACTCTTTTAGGATTTTGACTGGAATAGCTTGAAGCTACCCACTAAGTTGGGGTTGACATCTTGCAAAATGGAGCCTGCTAACCTTGCTCTCCTGGCAGCTTTCCAGGCTGTGTGGTGCTGCCCTCTGCAGGAGAGATACGGGTCACTGCAGCCACGGCTGCCTTGTCCAAGGCCATCTCACTCCACTCCTCAACTCAGCCTCTGATGCCAAGTCTTCCAGAAAGAACAAATTCCTACACATCCTTGGTTTAATTTCTTTCCTTCCCCAAATGACATTTGTATTTTAACATGAACTTTCAGAACCAAAACCCAGAGTGGACGTGTAGAATCTTCATGCCCCACAGTAGAAGCCATGGGGAAATACTTTTTTTGTCAGGAATGCTTTCTCTGCTCCCAGCGAACCACACCACATAAGGCAGACACTGAACACATGTGTGACCAGCCCTGAGTAACCAGGTTCCAGTTGATACTTTAAAAAAAATTTTATTTAGTTAACACACAGTGCAATATTGGTTTCAGGAGTAGAATTAAGTGATTCATCACTTACATACAATACCCAATGCTCATTACAAGTGTCCTTCTTAATACCTATCACCCATCCAGCCCATCTCCCATCTACCTCCCTCTATCAACCTTCAGTTTGTTCTCTATCGTTAAGAGTCTCTTGTGGTATGTTTCCCTCTCTCCTCTTCCTCCCCACCCCCACCCCCACCTTCCCATATGTTCATCCAAATTCCACATATTGGTGAAATCATGGCATTTGTCTTTCTCTGACTTATTTCGCTTAGCATAAAACATCTAGCTCCATCCATGTTGTTGCAAATAGAAAGATTTCATTCTTTGTTACGGCTGAGTAATATTGCAATGTGTGTGTGTGTGTGTTTTCTTTATCGATTCATCAGTCAATGGACATTTGGGCTTTCTCCATTGTTAGTTATTGTTGATAATGCTGCTATAAACATTGGGGGACATGCACCCCTTCAAATCTGTATTTTTGTATCCTTTGGGTAAATACCTAGTAGTGCAATTGCTGGATCATAGGGTAGTTCTATATTCAGTTTTTTTAGGAACCTTCATATTGTTCTCCAGAGTAGCTGCACCAATTTGCATTCCCACCAATAGTGCAAGAGGCTTCCCCTTTCTCCACAACAACACCTGTTATTTCTTGTGTTAATTTTAGCCATTGTGACAGGTATGAGGTGGTATCTTATGGTTTCGATTTGTATTTCCCTGATGATGAGTGATGTTGAGTATCTTTTCATGTGTCTGTTAGCTATCTGTATGCCCTCTTTGGAGAAGTGTCTATTCATATCTTCTGCCCATTTATTCACTGGCTTATTTGCCTTTTGGGTGTTGAGTTTGATAAGTTCTTTATAGGTTTTGGATACTGACTTTTTATCAGATGTGTCATTTGCAAATATCTTCTCCCATCCCATAGGCTGCCTTTTAATTTTGTTGATTGTTTCCTTTGCTGTGCGGATGCTTTTTATCTTGATGAAGTCCCAATAGTTCATGTTTGCTTTTGTTTCCCTTCAGAGATGTGTCTAGTAAGAAGTTGCTCTGGCTAAGCTCAAAGAGGTTGCTGCCTATGTTCTCCTCTAGGATTTTGATGGTTCCCTGTCTCACAATTAGGTCTTTCAGATACTTTTTTTTTTTTTTTTTACAAAACAGCTTTATTATTATATTTTAAGGTCAACTTCCCTCATTTTAAATGTACAATTAAATAATTTTTAGTAAATGTACAGATGTGCAACCATCACCAAATCCAGTTTGGGAACATTTCTGCCACCCCAAAAAGATCCCTCATGCCCATTTATGGTCATTCTCTGGATGTCACTGTGCCCTGAGCATGCCATCATCAGAGGAAGTGGGGATGGAGTAAGGGAATTCCCAGGATCCTCTGCCTGTCAGTCTAGCACCAGTGTCCCAACAACATGCAGCAGATGAGTTGCGGGCCAACATCCCTCGCCCTGAGGGGAACTAACAGGTGCTCCTCCAGAGGGTGCTGGCCACACTGAGCCCCATCCTAACCCCTTTCAGGTGGATAAAGTTTGAAGAAAAGGTAGAGGAAGGAGGCGAGCGCTGGAGCAAGCCCCATGTGTCCACACTGTCGCTGCACAGCCTCTTCGAGCTCCGGACCTGCTTGCAGACGGGGACGGTGCTGCTGGATTTGGACAGTGGCTCCTTACCACAGATCATAGGTGAGGCAGGGACCACTGGGGCCCCTGAAAGCCATGGCCGCCTTATGCCCACTCTGGGTGTCTGTGTGGCACCCACTGGTCCTGCAGAAACCAGGCTTTGGGTCTGACGCTCCCAAAACAGTCTCAGTCCCATGTAGAGCTCCAATGGGGAAAAGATCATCCTATGAATGCCATCCAGCAATGGAGCAAAAAGAAGATGGGCTTTCTAGTGTTCTCAGAGACACCTATTGCCATGGCAACCTGTTGCTTGTTAGAGTAAATGGATCATCATTTATCTTTAGGAAATTAGCTCTTATTTAGTGGAGTGGTGAAGGAGGGGGTGGCTCACTTTATTATCCCTAAAACGTCTTATGAATTTTGTTCAGAAATTTGCCACCAGTATTTTGCCTGAAATACGTTTCTAAAAGGAATTCAGGTTAGGACTAAAACCATTGAACACAGTAGTTTTGTTCTTCTCAGGGTATTTCGTTTAGTTTTCACAATAGCACTGATAGAGCATAGAATTTTATATACACATACACACACACACATGTACAGACATGCACATACCCAAAGGTTGTGACTGGCCCATGTTTCTGCAGTTTGTGGCAAGCCAGGACTATTTCCACATCTCCTGCTTCCTTTAGTCACTTTTAATCCCATTAATAACAAATGAAACTGAAGACTCCCATACCCCTGGTCATTCCGTCCCACATGGATGAGGCATGTCTGTTCCCCACTTAGATGATGTCATCGAGAAGCAAATTGAGGATGGCCTCCTGCGACCAGAGCTCCGGGAGAGGGTCAGCTATGTCCTCCTGAGGAAACACCGTCACCAAACCAAAAAGCCCATCCATCGCTCCTTGGTTGACATTGGAAAGTCCGTCTCTTCCACCACCAGTAAGTTGGGCCATATGCTGGTGGGCATTGGGCATGTGGGGGCCTGTGTCAGGTCCCAGCCTCCAGGTGAGCTTTCCTCGGTGGCTGCGGGGTCTTAGCAACTTGGAGGCTCCCTGGACTTCATGATCCTGGAAAAATTCTGAGCTTCTGGGGATCCCTCAGCCTCCTTCTCCAGCAGGCCTGCAGAGACTCCAGCCATATCCCCAAATTATCCCCACCACCAGAGCAGAACCATTCCTAGGAAGAGAGTTGGTTCTCAGCCTGTGCTGCACAATGCAATCACATGGGGGTATGAAACATGTCCCAATGGATAGGCTCCACCCTGGGAATTGGATTCAGTTGGTCTGAGGTATGGCCTGGAAACAGGAAGTTTAGAAAGCTCCCCAGGAGATTCTCATGTGTGGTCAGGCTTGCAAAATGCTGGTGGAGATGGCATGTTTATGGAAAGAGTTCAAAAGTTTCCCATTGAACCCCCAAGAAGAGCCAAAAGCCTTGGCAGAAAATTAAGCACATCAAGGTGGTAGAAGGTTCTGGGTTCATCTCAAGTGTGCCAGGGCTTGTAAATCTGGCAGCTGTGTTACTCTGATTAGCAGAGCCTGGGTCATTAGGGAGAATGGATTGTTCCACACACACAGCTCAAACCTGCAACCCTCCACTGTTGATATTGCAGAGTCAAAGTGCCCAGACAGCAGCCTTGCTGAACATACTAGATAAATGCAGTAATCAGAAAAAAGTCCAGAAGGTTGCTAAATGAAGAACCTTGAGCAATTTCTTTAGATGAATTGTTTTAAAATGGAAAGTGTTTAGCATATAACTAGCAGGTACATAGCACTTACCATGTTCCAAGCACTGTTCTGAGTGTCCACATGTGTTAACTCACTTCATCTTCACAATAACCCTGTGGCTAGGTACGGTCTTGTTATCCTCATTTTACAGATGAGGAGCCTGAGGCGCCAAGAGGTTAAGTTATTTGTCTAAGGTCACACAGCAAGTAAGTGGTGGAGTCAGGGATGAACCCAGGCAATCTACAACACCTGCTGCCTATTTAACAATTGTGTGTCTCACTCTCAAGAGTACAAATATTTTCTGTAATCTTGTTCAGACCATTAACTTCAAAAACAGAACACAAAACAACCAAAATACACTTTCTTCCTGAAAGGGGAAGAGATGCATCTCACAGCCCAGCTTTGTTTAGGTGGAATGACCGTGCTAACTGCAGGGGCTGTGCTGTAGATCAAGGCTGCTGAAGCCAAATCCCTTCTGTTCCTCCTCCCAGATCGCAGCCCAGCCCGGAGCCCAGTGGCTGGTCCAAGCCTACACCACTCCACCGAGGACCTGAGGATGCGGCAAAGCGCCAATTACGGAAGGCTGTGTGAGTGTGTTCTCGGCTGCTGCAAGACAGCTTTGTTCTATGTCGGCTTCCATAGACTTTCAGAGTTGGAGGAGATAAAGGTCAGGACCTGTCTAGAATTTTCAGGACAGGCATCAGGAGAAATCTAACCTTCACCTCAAACCTGGGCTGTCCTTAGGACCTAACTCACTACCCTACGTTTCTATGTAACTACTCTGAATAATGCAACTCTAAATCAAGTGCTGGCATAATCAATAACAATCCTATGTGCTAAGCATTTTTTATCTTAGTCTCTACCTTTGTCTTCACCAAACTGATCATTAGCCCCATTTTTGATAAGAAGTCTTCCTTGAAACTTAATTAGATACAAGCTAAGAACTTTCCCCCGGGACAGTCAGAGAACACTGCCATCCCTGGGTGAGAGTCTTGTGCACCACAAAGGTGGGATGCTGGCAATCACAGCCCCCTGAGGAAATGGGTGAGGGGGCTTGTGAAGTACACAGTCATAGACAGGGCTTTTCAGGCAATTCATGGGGGTGGGGGGTAACTGACAGGTAAGCTGTGAAGCAAAGAAAAGAGAGAAGTTGCAAAATGGAAAGAAAAATGAGTGAGAGGAGTATGTTCCTTTAAATACTTTTACTAAAATGCCAAGGTATGTACAGGTTATGCCACCTGTACCTTGACCAGGTTCAAGGAATGATTTGGAGGGCAGTGTGGGCCCTGCCCAAGGCCTCAGGTAGTCTTTTCTGTTTGTTGTTGGTGACCCCAGAACCCACTTAGTCTTCCTGGCATTGGTATTCCATGTAGGGATGCCAGGAGGCAGCAAATGGCTTTGGGGCAAGCCTTCCTCCCAGTTGTTCATTGTGTCTGAGGTCACACTTGTGCACAATACTGCAGTGGAGACCCAGATAAAACATTCTGTGTGCACACCACCCCATGCCCAGGGTGGGCCCTGGAAGGCTCAGAGAGGAGACACGTCTGAATCTTGGAGAATAAATAGGGATTTTCTAGAAGCATGCAGTGGGGTGGGGGCGTAGAAGGAGGAGGCCGTTCCAAACAAAGGAAACAGCAGAAGGAAGGCACTGTGAAGTGAGCATTCACTTTACCAGGAGGGCAGGGCCTGAGGGCAAGAGGGTCAAAGCGAAGAGAGCGTACACACATATGCTGCAGAAGGAGCCTGTCTTTATGGTGAAGGTAATGGGGCCCCCTGAGAAATTTTCAGCAGAGGCACACCATGATCAGATTCTTATTTGAGAAAGAATAAACTAGAGGGGGACAAGATCGAAAGTGAGAGACTGTCAGAGCAAGACTGGAGAGGACAGGGCCAAAGTGGGATGCAAGGACCAGGAGAAACAGGAAAGGAGGAGGTGAGGCCAGCACCTAGGTGGGGTGGATGGGAGGGAGGGGCATTGAACAGACTAAGATGTGGAGGGGGAGTCATTTGGTGGAAGCCAGTGAGTTCCATTACCTGGTATGTGGAGTTTAAGGTCCCAGGTGGGGCTGCACAACAGAGTCTGGGGCTCAGGAGAGAGGTATGGAGTGGAGACCCAATCTGGGCATCCTCAGCCCAGTGTAGGCATTAAGTGATGGGGGTGGAGAGGGTGGATGTAATTGACCAAAGATGGAGGGGGTGAAGACTCTGCAAGGGATGAAGCAAAGCAAGGCCCTGAGCCCAGCAGGAGAGGATCCTGAATGCATGTAAGAGGAAGGGAGCCAAGGGAGGACAGAGTTCTAGAAGCTAGGGCTGCCACAGGCCACAGAAAGCCAAGAAATAACAGATCTGAGAGTGCCCTCTGGATTTGGCTGCTGCTGGGAAATGAGAGCTGACTTTCTCCTGCCTCAGCTAGGGAAGGAACAATTGGCCAGTTCAAATAATTTGTCACCACTGTTCTCCCCACGTTCCTTCCTTCTGCCAGAAAATACCTGACCATTTAAAAAAAAAAAATCTCTAACGTTTATTCATTTTTGAGAGACAGAGTATAAGCAGGATAGGGGCAGAGAGAGAGGGAGATACAGAATCTGAAGCAGGCTCCAGGCTCTGAGCTGTCAGTGCAGAGCCCAACATGGGGCCGTGAGATCATGATCTGAGCTGAAGTCAGACACTTAACCGAGTGAGCCACCCAGGCGCCCCAACACCTGGCCATTTTTAAACACTCATATGGGTCATGGAGGACAGAGGTGAAACTGATCTTCTTTCTCCAACAAGCCCAAGCTCAGTGGCACTGGCCCCTCACCTGATCATGTGTCTGTGTCCCTCACCTCCTCCAGGGCCTGGTGCAGAGCAGACATCTCGATCTCTGCCCAAGAAGGTGGGGTGGAGGAGTAGAGAGCAGAGTATAGCAGACTGAGGGGTGAGAATGGAAAGGAGAACTTGCAGTAGAAGGGAAGAAAGGGAAGGAAAAGGAGCAGAGGCTAGCTCCAAGGGGCCGAGCGATGAGGAGACAGGGGGGTCTTGCTTTGGTTATGAAGCTGGGAGAAGCATGTGGAGGGACCAAGGGAAAAGGACCTGCAGGAGCCTGACTTCCCCTGATGGACCTTCTTTTCCTTCTCTCCTAGGTCACGCCCAGAGCAGGAGCATGAATGATATTTCTCGCACCCCAAACACAGACCAGGTAGTAAAGGCCCGGTCCTTGGCTGCCGTGAAGGCGCAGGGTGGGAAGGTGCCTTCGGTTTCAGGGACAGGGAGCCCCTACGGGCAGAACTCCACTCCCATGAAGGAATAGGAGTCCCTAGGGAGGACCCATGTGGGGGCTCTGGGCTGCCTTTGTGACTGCCCAGCCCATCAGTCAGGTACTCACTAAGCCCTACATGCTGGCTCTGTGCCAGGTGTTCAGGGAGTGGGGGACAGAGAAGTATGATCAGATGAGGTGCCAGCTGTCCCCGAACTTGGGATTTGTTGGACAGAAGAAGACCAGCACACAGTCTCACCTTCTCCACGACCCCCAAGCATGGAGGTCGTGGATTTAAGGATGGAGCGGGGACTTGGGCTGGCAGAGAAAAGTAGTGGGGCCTGACTGTGGAGACAACAGTGCCAGTGGATCGACTGGACTGCCCACTAGTGTGTCTTCTCCTAGGCCAGGGCAGGACATCAGTTCTTGTCTCCCACCAGCTTGGCTGAAACCTCCATGAGGAGATCAGAATCCTACAAACAGGTTGAGTCCAAGTTCTAAGGCCCACAACCAAGGTACCCTGTGACTTTGCCCCTGGGGAACTCTAGTGGCAGCCACCTTCAACTGCAACCCTCATACATTTTGATGGTCCCCTTGCCTGTGCCTCCAGAAATAGGAAGAAAGGTGATGGAGGAAACCTGAAATTTGATGAGAATCCCTCAGGAGTGTGGGTGACCTCCAGGCCTTCAAGGCACCCCCAAGTTTGGTGGAAAGCAAAACAAAAAGAGTCCCTCATGTCAGAGTCCCAAAGTCCCTTTGGTGGCTAAAATAATAACAATAACAGCATCAACCAACATTTCAGGTCCACATGCTGCATGCACTACATTGCACAGAGCTTTTTGTTTGCATCACAAAGGTATGCTTATCATCTCCATTCTACTGATGAGGACACTGAGGGCTTAAAGCAGTTAAATAATGTGCCCAAGTTCATGCAGCTGAAAGGTAACACAACTATGATTTAACCCAGGCAATCTGATTCTAGAGTCCTTAGTTTGGGGGTGACTTGGGAAGGAATATTCTGGAATATTATTTAGAGAGGAAACCCACTTTACTATAGTCACGCACACAGACGGTAAAGCCACCATAAGAAAGCATTGCCTAGTAAAAGTCTTTCAGAGACTATTTAAGTAAATATCTAAGTGGTAATAAGAATGCTAGCTATCCCTTTCCCCAGGCAAAGCTGCATCAATCTAGGGATTGGAGCCCGGCATCCAGCTCCCCCGACTGATTGAGTGATGCTGCTTCTCAGTATTTGCAGCAGCATGGCTTGTTGTGGGGTCAATGGCTTGCAGGCCAGCGGGTGCCCTTTAGGTCCATCTTTCTTTAAAACTCCACACCTGCCCTAGACAGGTCAACAGGTTTCTAGTAAGCAGAGCGTGGATTCACTGTGTGCAGAGACTCAGCAGAGGTGGACCAGAGTTCCCATGGAGTTCAGGAAGTGGGGTCGGCAGGGCCCCGGTTGGACAAACCCATGTCCAGATTGTCGCCAAGCCACGAGGGCCAGAATGCCAGTGTGGCTCATTTCTGGGACACCACCATGGCGACCTCCTTACCAAACATGTCACAATCTGCAAGGGCCCCTTCTCCTCTCCTGGGTTATGGATGTGCTGGTTGGATAACGCCAAAGCATTGTTGTTTTCAAGGTCCAGGGCATTCCTGCCACCCCTCCCCTCCTCCTGTCCTGTCAGGGGGACAGCACCTGCTTGGCACACCCAACCCTCCATCTTGAAGAACCTCCTTATGAATCAGCTGACTATGCCTGCAACAAAGGGACTTTTTGAACCTTTGGGACTCTGGCTTTCTCATTTAACATCTGGCCATACTTATTCTCACTGTTAGGGTCCTTGGTGCTATTAGCTGGGTGGCTGTGAAGAGTTTTGTTTGCTTATTTGTTTAGATTTCAAAGATTATAAGGGTGCAGCCATTGCTCACATGCCTTTTCTTCTGCTGGTAGGCTGCCGAGCCCAGTCTGTATCATGCCCCCCATGAGTGCATCAGAGAGTAGCCCCTGCCTGTGCCCAGGGACATGGAACAGGAAGAGACACAAGGAATCTGTGTCTCCACTGTGCTTATGAGAAATAGGAGAGATTCCAGACAAGGAGGGATTGGGGGGCAATGTTGTGGTGTCCACGGGATCTCTCGTTAGCACTTGTCTCCCCCTTCTGGCCCTTTCTTCCTTTGTTGGCCACTTTGGACTTCCACCAGCCCTGCCCCCACAAAAGCCTTCCTCTCCATCCTCTCTGTACAAA
Source organism: Herpailurus yagouaroundi (assembly GCF_014898765.1). Taxonomy (NCBI): domain Eukaryota; kingdom Metazoa; phylum Chordata; class Mammalia; order Carnivora; family Felidae; genus Herpailurus; species Herpailurus yagouaroundi. Next base: position 9,894,547 of record NW_024412452.1, read on the forward strand.
ATTATCTCTCTGTCCCTTGTTCATCCCCTTGTACCCAAGGAGAAGCAATCTGAAAAACTAATGTAACCTATGATGTTAAAGACTGAGAAGAGGCTTGTACATGACTGTCCCTGGGGCATTTTCATTAGAAAAGAGAACTCAGGAGGAGTCAGTATCTTAACCCTAGGAATGAAGTCATACACAGACAGAGTGGGAATAAGTTTGGGATGAGGGCCTGCCTCCTGTGCTTCTTATATTGGACCCCACTCGCTCTGCCTATTTGACCTTCCTGCCCTGAACAGACACTAGCCCCCAGCATCTCAGTGGTCTTAAGTCAGAAAGTCTCAGAAGCTGAGTTTCCTGGGAGTTCCCCTGGGGGTGACTCAGGGGCACAGAAGTCTCCCACAGATTTGGAGGTGGGGTCCAGGGGCTCCTGTCAATCAGGAAGCTGATGGCAAAGGGAAAACAAAGCATGTCTTCCCTGTCATCAGAATGGGCCTCATCCTTTCCACAGTCACCCAAGGTGAGGGCAGAGAGGGAGGGCTGGGCACCTGGTGTGGAAGAGCCAAGACTCCCATCTGCTTGTGCTGCAGGGGGCTGGGAGATAAGGCCTGATGGCCAGCAAGCCTGGGCTCTCTTCTTTGACCCCTTGACTCACACTTAAGTTGAGCAAAGTTTTCCCCCATCAAGGAATATCTTAGGGTTCAGATCATTGCCTGTTCCTTCCCATCTACTAAGGCTTACTTGGTCCTGGGGTTAACCAATTTTGAGTCTCCTTATCTGCAGAATAGGGAAAGTATTTGGTTATTTCAGTCTCTTGAGAAGTGCATGGAGAATTTTTTTAAAGTTAGGCCTTCACAGCAATCTGAAGTGGAGTGAGGGATTGAGAGCTGAAACCACTGATGTGAGTATCCATGGGTATCTTGTTTTCCCCTCCCTGACCAGAGGAAAAACAAATTCATGAAGAAGATCCCCAAGGACTCAGAAGCCTCCAATGTACTCGTGGGTGAGGTGGACTTCCTGGACCAGCCATTTATTGCCTTTGTGCGTCTCATCCAGTCAGCCATGCTGGGAGGAGTGACTGAGGTCCCTGTCCCCACCAGGTGAGGGCCACTGAAATCTGCCCCCACACCCGCTTGAAGGAAGCCAGCTGTCCAAGCAGTGGTCCCAAAGTGCTACTGGAGACACCCCTAAAATGTGGAAGGAAAATTAGGGAATTGCTGGGGAAGAAAGTCTTCTGACTAGGGCAGTATTTTAGATTTTATTTTAAATAATCATTAAAAAAAGAAGCCAACAGCTGAGACAAACACCATTGGCTGGGCTTGGACAACAAGACAATGGTGAGGATGCTCAAGTGGGAGCTGAAGGGAGTGAAGAGGTGCCTCTGCAAAGCAAGTGTGGGATTCAAAGGAGGGAAGGGACAAGTGTATGGTCAATTCATGAGTTAAGAATGAATCATGTCCAGGGCCAGAGATTCCTTTTCACCTGCTCCTATTTTTCCTTCTCACTTTCCTCCTCCTCTGCCTCCTCCTCCTCCTCCTCCATCATATTTTTGCAGATTTCTGTTCATATTGCTTGGACCTTCTGGGAGATCAAAATCCTACAATGAAATTGGCCGTGCCATTGCAACCCTCATGGTAGACGATGTAAGTGGGAACAAGAAGCACGTACTCCAGAATGTCATGGCTCCTGCAACAAGCACTGTGCCTTTATTCACTCACTTATCCAATAGGCACATATGAGCACCTACTGTGTGCCAGGCTTGTGCAGGGCACTGAGGGTTATAAGAATCAGGGAACAGTCCCTGCCCTTTAGGAGCACTAATCAAGTGGGAGAGACAGACCTGTAATTCTAAAATGAACCATATGCTAACTGTCCAGGCAGCCAGGTGAGGCTTCACATAGGAGGGGCCTTTAAGCTAAGGATGAACAGGAGTTACATAGACCTTGCATAAGCCTAAGAGGCAGGCATTCCAGACAAAGAGAACAAGAGCCAAAGCTTGAAGATGGAGACGCTGGATAAAAGTGGTTTGACTTAGGCTCAGTGTAAGAGCTTCAAGAGCAAGAGGTGAGCTAGAGACTACACAGAGCCTGTAGGCACAGCTTAGTGTTCCCTCTGTGCCTGGGGTGGTGGGGAGCCTAGAGGACTTTAAACACAGGCATGATTTGTAAATCAGAAAGAACACCCTGGAAACAACCTGGAATGATGCAGCCTGACCCTCCAAGGCTGAGGGGCTAGGAAGTTATAATCAGATTTAAAGTATCTGAGCTTCTTGGACTGGACTCTACATAGGTTTTCTAATGAGCTTGCTGTGTGCAAAACTGACAACAGAAAGGTTGAGTGACTCAACCAAAGTCCTACAGCTAGGACACAGAGACCTGGCCTTCAGGTCTTCCCCCAAGGCCCTGCTGTTCCCCACTGTATCTAATTTCACCTGAGGGGCTCTGTCCTTACCTCAAAGACAGAGGGTAAGCTGGCAGGAGCAATGGTTCAGAGGAATCTTCTCCAAAACTATATGTGATGTGTTCCCAGGAGGTGGATAGGAAGCAGACAGTCAGCAAGACGTCCCCTTACTCTTTCCTCCCCAGCTCTTCAGTGACGTGGCCTATAAAGCCCGAAATCGGGAAGATCTGATAGCAGGGATTGATGAATTTCTGGATGAGGTCATCGTCCTTCCCCCCGGAGAATGGGACCCAAATATCCGAATTGAGCCCCCCAAGAAAGTGCCCTCTGCTGATAAGAGGTATGTATGTGGATGGAGGGGTGGCAGAAGAGGGCGGTGGTACAAAGGGAGCTCTGTCTGTCTCTGGCTTTTCTGGTCAGCATGAATGGGTTTATACTATTTCTTTTTCTGGTGTTGTTTTATTTCTCTAAAAAAAAAAAAAACAAGCAATATGCTTCATATGAACATCTATGAAGTGTGGGTGACTCGTGCATGGGTATTGCAAGTTCATTTTCGGCATTTGTCTCTGCATTTTAAGATATTTCACGATTTTTGTGGGAGAGGTCAGAGGTGTTCTCCAAACAGTTCTAGAATAGCTAAGCTTGTCCCAGGATTGGGAGCCCTGCTGTCACCTGCCCCTTGCTCTGTACAGGAAATCCGTGTTCTCCCTGACGGAGCTAGGCCAGATGAACGGCTCTGTGGGCGGAGGCGGAGCGGTTGCTGGAGGCGGCGCGGGAGGCGGCGGCAGTGGCGGCGGGGCCGGCGGAGGGAGCAGCGGGGAGGACGGAGAGATGCCAGCCATGCACGAAATCGGGGAAGAGCTTATCTGGACGGGAAGGTGCCCACCCCAGGCTTGCCGGCTACGCCAGCCGTCCTTTAGGCTTCTCCCCTCACCCACCTGCGGGAACCTTCTCCACTTCTGCCTGCAGCGCCCCCTCCCGGCCATGGGTTCTGGCCTCTGCACTCTTCTTCCCCACGCCCTCCAAACCTCTCTGGATCCCGCATAAGGGTTGCAGCAGAAAGGAAGTGGGGCCCAGCACAGGAGTGGAGGAACCCAAACTTTTCTCTAGATACTCTGTGTTCCTGTATGAGTTTTCTAGGGTTGTCCTAACAAAGTGGCACATTCTCGGTGGCTTATACAATAGAACTTTTCTCTCACAGTTCTGGAGGTAAAAGTTCCAAATCAAGATGTGGGCAAGACCAGCTCCCAGACTCTGAGTGGGATCCTCCCTTCCCTCTCCCCAGCTCCTTCTGGTGGCTGCCAACCCTTGGTGTCCTTGGCTTGCAGCCACATAGCTCCATCTCAGCCTGTGTCCTCACGTGGTATTCTCCCTGTGTGTGTCTTCCTATGACACTTTCCTCTCTGTATGAGGACACCGGCCATACTGGATTAGGGCCCACCGCAGTGACTTCATCTTAGTTTTATTACATCTGCAAGGACCCTATTTCCAAATAAGGTCACAATGATAGGTATAGAGGTTAGGATTTTAATGTGTCTTTTGGAGGTGACACAATTTAATCCATAACAGTACCATCTGAAATTTTTTCTTTTCTCTTTTTCTTTCAAAAGAGAAAGGATGGAGGGAATCTCCTGGCTTGGGTTTCCTTGCTGGTTCTTGGAATAATTTAGGAAAGGACAAGGACATGGCCCTACAAAGCTATATGTAAATTATGACTTTGAGAATGGAGTCATGTTTTATATGCCTTTGGCTCTATGCCAGCCAGTAGTTCCAAATCGGAGGTAACTTTGCCTTCACCCCCATCCTCCCCCAGGGGACATTTGACAATGTCCACAGACATTTTTGTTTGTCACAGTGAGAGGGGTGATGCTGCTGGCATCTAGGGGATAGAAGCCAGGGATGCTGCTCAACATGCTACATGCATAGGACAGCCCCACAATAAAGGATTACCCAGCCCTACATGTCAATGATATCAAGGCTAAGAAACCCTGCTCCATGCCAAGCATTGCATTAGGGGCTGTGGGGAATAGTATACCCAGTAAACACTATCTCTAAGCCTAAAATTCCCCACTCAGTTGTTCCAGAGAATAAAGAAACTAGTTATAAGATTAAGAACCTACCCTTGATAAATATGGGATGTCTAACTCTCTCCTAAAGTTGGACACATCTATGTTTACCAAACACAGGGAGGTGTCCTGCAGATGATCAGGGACATCACTGAGGAGAACAGCCAGGATTTCTGTGGACCCCAGGATTTCCATTCCCCATGGGATGTTAGGTCTACTCCAGGACATGTTCCCATCAGGCTTTTCCTCTCCCATCCAGGCCACCTGTGACCACCTTTCCAGTAGGGATGGTGCTGACCACAAACTTTCAGTCCTGTGAAAATCCTTCCCTGTCTTTAAATGTTCTGGTGGAAAGATCCCTGTCCCCATCCACCTCTAGTCAAGTTCCCTTCCTTGCCCCAGATTCTGCAGGCTCCTGTAATAGCCCTGACCCTGCACTGGTGTTTGTGGTGAGAAAGCAGCCCCCGGGCCTGTCTTGAGCAGGTTCTTCGGTGGCCTGCGTCTGGATATCAAGAGGAAGCTGCCCTGGTTCCTAAGTGATTTCTACGATGGCTTCCACATTCAGTCCATCTCTGCCATCCTGTTCATCTACCTCGGCTGTATCACCAACGCAATCACCTTTGGTGGGCTTCTGGGGGATGCCACTGACAATTATCAGGTGTGTGCGGACTATGAACATGAGTGCAAACCTCCATAAAAGCTGCTGCCACCAGGTGGCAGTAATGAGCTTCATCCCATTATCCCAAAACCAAGGCTTGGGTTTCATCCACCATGGGGTTCAGACCATCACTTTTTGTAATCCTTTGCCATTCAAAAAAAATAATAACCAACATTATTAAAAGATCTAAAGTTAAATCATGTTACTAAAGTCCAATGTAAGGATGACATAAATAGATCAAACTTTTTAGTTTATTTTGTTATATTTATTAAGCAGTGTCAGTTGCCCTCTAGTCTTTTTTGTTAATTTTTATCATTAAAATATAGTTGACTTGCAGTGTTATATTAGTTTTCAGGTATACAACATAGTGATTTAACAATTCTATACGTTATGCGATGCTCAGACTTTTAAGGGGAATTATCTGTTTTGTTATTTGATACTTTCCCCATTGAGGTGTGAATGAACAATCAGCACAATTAAGTTATTAATTATGGACTTCTCTGCACATTTTTTTAAACACTCTTAAATTCTTAGCTGGAATTAAGACATGTTTAGAAAGATTGTAAGCTCTTACCATGACAATAACAGAGGCCTCCCTGGGGAAAACCTCAGTCAACAGAGACACCAGCCCATATCCCAGGCAAGGGGCTTTTCCCATGGAACCTTCAGGGTAGAACCATTGGAAAACTCAGACATCAAGTGGAAGACCTATTTTCCCAAATACATTGATATGAATGCTTCTCTTCAGACCACACCACTCTCCTGAGCTGCAGGTCCAATATCCAACTATCTCCTGGATATGTCCACATGGCTGCCCCCAGGAATCCCCCAATGCACAGGGCCAGCATTGCATCCATTGCCTTCCCTCTAGACCTGCTGCTACCCCCAATATAGCAAGTGACACATGGTTCACTCAGGTATGCACGTATCATCCATGACTCATAAGTCCCAGCTTCTTCCCCACATGGCCTTCATGAATGACATGGCCCTACTTGCTTCTCAAGACTCCTCTCCCAAGGAACCCTTTCACAGATTCCTGTTCTTACCCATTCTGTTTTCCATCAATCTTGATCATCTTTCAGTTCTTCAAAGGCATCCTCCCTTTCAGCTCCAGCCTTTGTAAATAAGAGTCCCTCTTCCTGGGACAGTCTTTTTTTGTCACTCCGCTTACCCTGTTCTGGCCAATTCCGTGCTCATATTTTGGGTCTCAGCTGCTACATATATACCTCTTAGGAAGCCTTTCTGACCACTCCCCTTATTCCTACTGTGTGTTCCTAACACCTTGAACTTATCCCTGGTTATCACACTCCTTGGCAGTGATTCTCAACAAGGAATGATTTTGAACCCCAAGAGACATTGAACAATATCTAGAGACAGTTTGGATTGTTATAACTGGGAGGGGGTGGTGCTACTGGCATCTTGTGGGTAGAAGCCAGGCATGCTGCTAACTAAACATCTTAAAATGCACAGGACATCCCCCTACAACAAAGAATTATCTAGCCCCAAATGTCAATAATACTAAGGTTGAGAAAGTGCTGTATGGAAATTGCCTGATTACTTGTTTGTATTTCCCATTAGACTGAAGATGCATTATCTTGTTCACTGATGGGCCCCCAATACCTAACAAAATGGCTGGTACAGAGCAGGCACTTAAAGGATTTTTTTCTTTTTTTCTTTTCTTTATTTTTTTAAATAGAAATTGATTGTCAAATTGGTTTCCATACAACACCCAGTGCTCATCCCAACAGGTGCCCTCCTCAATGTCCATCACCCACTTTCCCCTCCCTCCCACCCCCCCCATCAACCCTCAGTTTATTCTCCATTTTTAAGAGTCTCTTATGGTTTGGCTCCCTCCCTCTCTAACTTATTTAAAGGATTTTGAGCAAATGAGTGGTCTGACCTCTGAAAGCACGTAACAGATGTTTGAATGAATAAATGACTGGATGGATGAATGGACTGTCCTCTGGGAGTAGACTGGGCATGAGGACAATCACATGCACATCCACTGGCAGCCCTGTTTTCTAAGCTGTAGGGTGCCAAAAGGAAGTCATGTGGGACCTTTATCCAAATGGAAATTGAGACTAACAGTGGTGATGCAGGGGTTGTAGAATAGGAGATAGGAAGCAGAATTTTTGGAGGAGAGGGCCTGGAATACAGATGAGCACTGTAGCCTGGGCCCTTGGCTGGGTTCTAACCTATGCTAAGAGGCCCCTTCTCCAGCTTCCGCTGAGACTCATATTCCTCATCCCCCAGGGAGTGATGGAGAGCTTCCTAGGCACTGCCATGGCTGGCTCCTTGTTCTGCCTCTTCTCGGGACAGCCCCTCATCATCCTCAGCAGCACAGGGCCCATCCTCATCTTTGAGAAGCTCCTCTTCGACTTCAGCAAGTAGGTGCCCTTGGTAGTTCCCAGTGCCTGCTCTCACACTTAGGGCAGTACACTAAGGCCAGGAAGGAGAATAGGCCCAAAAGGGAGGCAGGGGGAGGAGGTACCGAAACTGTCTTTACCTATGGGAAGGACTGCCAGGAGGTCCTTCCTGACTCTCTCCAGCTACCTGCTTCTAAGCCATCTTAGTGCTTTTTAGCATAGCTGATAGGGAGACACAGAGGCAAGACCAGAGGAAACAATTCCCACCACTGTGCTTGTAAGCAACTGTGATGGGAAGTCAGTGCAGTCTTGAGCTGGAGGTCCGAAGGCCACATCCTGACCCAGGCAACTCCTGTGATCACCCTGGGCTCAGTTGCCTCATCTACAACATAAGTCTATTTTAAGGCCTCCCCCAGCTCTGTCACTCTGATATTCCCTGTTTTTCATTTACCCTGGGTGTTTGTTATCAAAGTTGTGAGAACTGAGATGTCTTAGCCTCTTCCTGCCACCCCTGTGAAATTCTTTCCCAGAATTTACAAAGAGGAGACAACCCAACCCAGGAATTGTCCCTGTCCCTAGTGTTCTCACAGCTCCTAGGAGGGCATCTGTGGCACAGAAGGGACAGATGATCCACTCAGGGTGAGTCTGGAGAACCAAGCACAGTGAAGAGCCCTGGGCTGGAGGTCCCTCCCTTCCCTCTGTCTTCCAGAGGCAATGGCCTGGACTACATGGAGTTCCGCCTCTGGATTGGCCTACACTCAGCCATCCAGTGCCTTATCCTGGTGGCCACAGATGCCAGCTTTATCATCAAGTATATCACCCGCTTCACCGAAGAGGGATTCTCCACCCTCATCAGCTTCATCTTCATCTATGATGCCATCAAGAAGATGATCGGTGCCTTCAAGTACTACCCCATCAACATGGACTTTAAGCCTGATTCCATCACCACCTACAAATGCGAGTGTGTCGCCCCTGACACAGGTGACCGGTAACCCCAGACATGCCCTGCGCCTCCACCTACTCACTCTCCCCCCACCACAACTCTCTACTCAAATGTAGGAGATATCACCCTGAGAAGTATCAGTCCCCTTGGGTGGTCACAAGATACCTGGACACTCTCTGGATGTCCGTCTACCAAGGGTGTTAAAAGAATCCCTTCACTGGGTGGGAGGTTGACTCAACCAACTGGTCAACCTGATAATACTCAGTGCCATTCCCATGGAGTTCCTTACTGACCGTAAAAGTGTCATCTGTAAAGTTAGGGCTTCCTATAGGCTGAAACACTGGCCTCCTTCACAGTCATAATCATGCCCCTAAGAGCCTCTAGTGGAATGTGCCCAGAGTGCCCAGGATGCTACAGAGCAGGGAAGGACACTCATGGATCTATACCTAGATCTATATCTGTATATCTAGAGAGAGAGAGATCGAGATCGAGATCCATCCATATATCTCTGACACTACCAAGCTGGACTCACAGAGAGCAAACTGAGGTCCAGAGACCACCCAATTCACACTGAACCTCAGTTTCCCTGGCTGTAATAGAAGGATATCAATGCTGTCCCTGCCAGTCTCATAGAACTCTTGTGAGGCTTTCAAATCTATACCCAGATTGGATTGGAGTTTGACATAAGTAGATTTTGTGTGTTCAGCACTGTAACACAACTTATTGATTAAAAGATGATCATAAGTCAATCAAAAATATTATACAATCATGTGCACCCTGTTTTAGGCTAGGCCTCATGGAGATGAAGATGTCCTGACCTCAGGGAGTACAGTTTTGTACTCTCTCCCTCTGTCACTGCACTGGTTTTGTAAAGCAGTCTAGACTTAATTTTTGTCTATCATTAATTTTGGGTTATTTCATGAAAATCCATCAAGAGGTGAGGCTATCCTTTGTCCTGAGCCAGAGCACGTTGCTTGCTGGGGGAACAAGGAGATCCTACCTACATGCCCTTCTCACTCGTGTCCTAGAGTGAATCTCACCTCCGTGGCCAAGGCCCCATCAGGGCACTCCCATTTGCTGCTTGTGCCCACTGAACTGTGGCTTTATTGCACTGACTGAACACAAATGTTCCCACAAATGTGCCTTTTGGAAGTACATGGCCTTGATATCTTTTAGAAACTGTCCAAATGCTGGGGTCATATGTGGGTGGCACTTCAGCCATTCAGAGAATCCTCTATCTGCAGGAGAAACCAAACATGGACATGCCCTAAGAACAGGCGATGTAGGAGCAAATAATGTTGGATTTGAGGGCCATAATAAAATCCACTTGCCTCCAAATAGTGTCCCCTCTGGCCTTGCCCAGGTGCCTGACATTGCCTCATTCTTTTGAGTCACTGTATTGCCGTGGTTCTCAAACTGTGGTCCCCAGAAGCAGCAGCTTCCAGGAAATTAGAAATACAAATTCTTGGGCCTCACCCCACACATGCTAAATCAGAAACTCTGGGGTAGGGCCAGCTGTATATTAACAAGCCCTCCAGGTGATTCTGATGCATGCTTAAGTGTGAGAACCATTGCTCTATTGAACTATTAATTAGTAATACGGGACCATTATTAGCCACTAACTCTAGTAAGATTAGATTTTCAGTTTCTCCACCAAGAGTAAAGGAACTGGAATCAGGACAAGTTACTTTTGATTATAATGTGAAAAGGAAAGTCCTAGACATTAGGAGATGGGGTGGGGGGAACTAACTGAGGAAGGTTTCTTTCCCAGTCCATGGGCCAATTGTTTACAAAATGTTCCATATTCCTAGCTTTACTGGAAAGCCCAGTCTGGCTATGGCACCCTATCAGTGTCCATCTCTCTTCATCCTAAGAGCTTGTTGTAGGGGGGTGCTCTCTTTTTAAATTTAATCTTGTTTCCATTGTAACTGATTTGTATTCTATTTATGGATGCTGCACACACTGATTTGGCTGCTTTCAATCCCAAGTGAGTACTACTTTGTAAACGCTAGAATTTAAAAATATTTGATACTTGGACCCTTTCTGGAATTTTCCATGTTATATTTCATCCTTCTTCATCTCAAAGTGGCTTTCAGATAAACCCTACCCAATATAAAAGAATGGCTAAGCCTAAGCTGAAGACATCAAAGGAATATCTGGTCTGACAAGCTTGGGCAATGGAAAGGTGCCCAAACTTTCCAGTCTCTAGTATTAGCTGGGAATCCTCTAGCATTTGTGTGGGTAGGCCTAAGTTAGCTTTCCTGCCCACTTTCTATGCTTTGTTGGTAACTGCATCACGTTCTCTTGGTCAGTGGTATGAGGTAAGGCAGCAGATGTCCTGATTTCTGTAAGTGAAACATTCTTCAGAATAATAACAAACCTCTGGTTTGGAGAACTTTTAGGAATATTCTGCCCTAGGTCAAGACTGAATTCCTTGGCCACTTCCATCCCCAACTGCCCTAGAAGTGGGCTACACAGATGGGTCCTGTGATCACATCCACCCCATAACAGTTTGTTGGAGGTTGAAGGAAGCTTCAAGAATAGCCTCTACTTCACTCTGGGTCCCCAATCAACCATGGATAGCCAGCAGGAGCCAAATGGGACTTGCAGTGTATTTCAGATTTATTGCCAGAAAACTGGCTAGCAGACCTCCTCCCTCCCTCCCCAAACCTGCTGCATAGGAACTACTTAATCACCTTCCACCTGGAGAAGAAAGGCAAGAAGGACCTAGGCCTTCTCTACCCATGCTGAGCAGGAGCAAGAGAGAAGGCAAACAGCAGCCTCCAAGGCCTGTCTTTTTAATGAATGGCTACATCCCACAGGAAGGGAATTACAGTTCTTCTCAATTCTTCTTGTGGCCTGTGATGGGAAGCTTTGTATGCTCCACTTACAACTAGGGATACTGAGGCTGGGGAAAGGGAGTACCCAAACAAAGGATGTGGTAAATAGCTAAGAGCAGCACCTCTGGGCTCTGATTCTCCTTCAGATCCTGGACTTGGATTTAATTTTTCTCACCTTGCATTCAAGGGGCAGATTAGAAAATTTAATATCAAAGCCAATGTGTTTCTTACAGTTGACCTAAAAACACATTTGGACAGGTAGAGAAGAGAAGCAGGGGCGGGGGGAGGGTAGGTACAGGCAAGGATATTTGCTGTGTGGGGCTTGAAGGTGTACAGGCTCTGGACCAGCCTGTCTGGGATGGATCATGACTTCTCCAAGTAGTAACTGTGTGACCTTGGGCAATGGGCAGGTTACTTAATCTCCCTGGGCCTCAGTTCATCTTTAAAAAGTGGGGAGACTACTTGGGGATTTAGGAACTTAGCAAGATGATGTGTGTAAGGTTTGGCATAGTGCATGGCATAGAGTAAGTCCTTTGAAAAATGTCTAAGAGCACAGACGTGGAGCCAGTTGCTGGTAGGGATTCACAAGGCACATTATTCACTAGTTTGTGTCGGCACTTTGTCTTGGCAGCAGATTCCTCGCTTTGGTTTTTAAAGCCAGCCCTTCACGGTGAGATAGGAGCTGTCCTAGCCTGGCCCAGTGGGTCTGTCAGAGCTGTGACCCGGACTCCTCCACCACCCCTGTCCTCACTGGGCAAAGTGAGGAGAGTGGAGAGGGGCTGGGTGCAATGAGCTGCCCTCATGAGGGAGGCCGCTCCCAGGCTCTAAGAAATGGCATGAGATGGGAAAGGTGGGGGCCGGGTGGGGGCTGCAGCCTCCCAGCCCAGCATCTGCTGACGCGTTCCCATGTCCTGTGCTCATCCACAGCGAATACAACCGTGTTCAATGCTTCAGCCCTGCTGACGCCAAACACCAACACCTCTCTGGTAAGTCTTCTCCACTTATTCAGATATTTGAGGGCTTTTGTTTGTGGGGAAAGAGAGAGAAGTTGAGAAAACAGAGAACATTTTATGGCAACCCAGACTTGCAGGGGTCAGTCCCAGCTGTGCATCGGGATCACCTGCAGAGCAGTGGAAATGCACATTTTTATCTTAAGTACATACTGCCAACCCCTGCCCCCCTTTAAAACACATCTCATTCTACTAAATCAATGTGCAGAAATATCACACAAGCACATGCATACACATACGAAGGGGAGGTAGGGGTGAGGAATGGTAAACAGGGCCACAAAAGTGGTACAGTCACAGTTTCCTAGCCATCTTTCTATATTCTTCCTTGCCTTTCTACCTAGCACCTCCAACTCCAGCCAACAATGCCACTGCCACCCCCCCCCCCCAGCCCCGGAAAGGTTATTAATCCCCCCTCGCTGAATCTGATCTGTTTCATGTGCTCACGAGTCCCGATCAGGTCTGGTCTGCCTCTCCCAGTAATGAAGAGTAGTGGCCCTCAGGAGAGGTATCCAGCCTAAGCGGCTCCAATGGTGGGAAGTCCAAAACCAGGAGAAGGGCAGCCCCTGGCGGGCTTTGGGGGAGATCTTTGGACTTTTTGGATCCCTTGAGGTTGCTCCTTTAGTTACCCCTGCATAAGCAGCTGACTGCTCAGTTGGCAAAATAACCTAAGATTTTTCAAATTCTGGTTTTGAGGGAGGAAGGCTGGAATCAGCCAGTGTCTATGCCTGGATACTTACTATGTGCAAGGAGCTGTGTGCACTCTGAGAGCTAAAAGGACATAGACAGACGTAGCCCCTGCCCTCAAACTTGCTTGTAATATGCGTGTGTAGACAAACATGAAGGGTAATGAAACAGCAAAAGCAGAGCACGCCATGTGTCAAATATAGGCCAAATGTGCCCTTCTAGCCATGGAGACAGGAGGTACCCTGCAAGCTGGAGAGGAAATCCTCAGAGAGAAAGTAGAATGTGATCTGGTCTTGAAGGCTGGGAAAGTTGGTTTCATAGAGAGAAACACATTCCAGGTCCAGGGACCAACACAGACAGAAGGGGGAACAAAGGAAACACAAAACCTGTTC
>NW_024412452.1:9910887-9911376 GCF_014898765.1 Herpailurus yagouaroundi
AATATATGAAATTTATTGTCAAATTGGTTTCCATACAACACCCAGTGCTCATCCCAAAAGGTGCCCTCCTCAATACCCATCACCCACCCTCCCCTCCCTCCCACCCCCCATCAACCCTCAGTTTGTTCTCAGTTTTTAACAGTCTCTTATGCTTTGGCTCTCTCCCACTCTAACCTCTTTTTTTTTTTTTCCTTCCCCTCCCCCATGGGTTTCTGTTAAGTTTCTCAGGATCCACATAAGGGTGAAAACATATGGTATCTGTCTTTCTCTGTATGGCTTATTTCACTTAGCATCACACTCTCCAGTTCCATCCATGTTGCTGCAAAAGGCCATATTTCATTTTTTCTCATTGCCACGTAGTATTCCATTGTGTATATAAACCACAATTTCTTTATCCATTCATCAGTTGATGGACATTTAGGCTCTTTCCATAATTTGGCTATTGTTGAGAGTGCTGCTATGAACATTGGGGTACAAGTGCCCCTATGC
>NW_024412452.1:9914376-9938176 GCF_014898765.1 Herpailurus yagouaroundi
CTTTAAACGTCTGGTAGAACTCCCCTGGGAAGCCATCTGGTCCTGGACTCTTATTTGTTGGGAGATTTTTGATAACCGATTCAATTTCTTCGCTGGTGATGGGTCTGTTCAAGCTTTCTATTTCCTCCTGATTGAGTTTTGGAAGAGTGTGGGTGCTCAGGAATTTGTCCATTTCTTCCAGGTTGTCCAATTTGTTGGCATATAATTTTTCATAGTATTCCCTGATAATTGTTTGTATCTCTGAGGGATTGGTTGTAATAATTCCATTTTCATTCATGATTTTATCTATTTGGGTCATCTCCCTTTTCTTTTTGAGAAGCCTGGCTAGAGGTTTGTCAATTTTGTTTATTTTTTCAAAAAACCAACTCTTGGTTTCGTTGATCTGCTCTACAGTTTTTTTAGATTCTATATTGTTTATTTCTGCTCTGATCTTTATTATTTCTCTTCTTCTGCTGGGTTTAGGCTGCCTTTGCTGTTCTGCTTCTATTTCCTTTAGGTGTGCTGTTAGATTTTGTATTTGGGATTTTTCTTGTTTCTTGAGATAGGCCTGGATTGCAATGTATTTTCCTCTCAGGACTGCCTTCGCTGCGTCCCAAAGCATTTGGATTGTTGTATTTTCATTTTTGTTTTTTTCCATATATTTTTTAATTTCTTCTCTAATTGCCTGGTTGACCCACTCATTCGTTAGTAGGGTGTTCTTTAACCTCCTCATGCCATTTCTATGCAGACAGTGCCTCTTCCCACCCCTGTCCCTAGCAACCACTGTTTTGTTTTCAGAGCTAGGATTTTCAAAACCCAGGTCTGTCCATTTCCCTAGATCTACTTGCTCTCTAGAAAGGGTCAGTGAGGAGCCAGAGTTAAATTCAACTGAATGGTTTTCTCCCTGATCTCATTTAATGACCAGTTCTTGGTAGTGAAGGGGCAATATTTATAACTAGTTACTCTGAGCCCATTGAGTCTATTGAAAGGCCAGTATTTAATCTTCCCCAAAGTGCACATGTGTTTTCCCTTTAATTCGTTTATCCCGAACAGAACCAAACTTTCTAGACTTTACTGTAAAAACTCCTGATACCCCAGTACACTTTATTCAGTATGCTTTATACTTTGTTAGCAGAGAGATTGGCAGCTCTCAGAAATAGGGACAGTGGGTCTCAAAATGTGATCTTTGATCCAGAAATATCCATATTTCCTGGGAACTTGTTAGAGATTCAGATCCTCAGGCCCCACCCCAGACCTGCTGAATGACAACCTCTGGGGGTGGCACCCAGCAGTGTGTGTATTCACAAGTCCTCCAGGTGTTTCGATGGAAGCTCAAGTCTGAGGACCACTGATTTAAAGAATAACTGTAGTTCTTTAGTCCTTGGTCCTCAGCTGCAACAGGCTCCCTCCCCTGGGTCACTGATAGGCTTTGTTAGTCAACTGAGGAAAGACCAGATGAGAGGAACCAAGCTGGGCAGAAGGTGAATGATGGTTTGTGGGAGCTCTGAGATGGCTCCAAAGGCACCAGAAAAAGTCCCTGAGTATAGCTGACTGAGAGAGAAAAAACAATATCTGACTTTGGGGCCTTGAGCCCATGTTTTTCTCTGAACTCTCACCACAGATCCTGGGCCTCATCATCGTTCGAAGGCTTCTGGACCTCATCTTCTCCCAGCATGATTTGGCCTGGATTGACAATATCCTCCCAGAGAAAGAGAAGAAGGAGACGGATAAGAAGAAGAAGAGAAGGAAAGGGGTCCCTGAGGACAGTGATGAGGAGGTGGGGAGGACGTGAGGCCAGGGTCAAGGGAAAAGATCAAGAAACCCTCCCTCCATTTCTGGCAGGGTCAAGGAGGAGGTAGCTTCTTAAGTGGTCAGCTGTGATCACCTGGGCCTAATCCAGGATGAGCTGAGGCTTCTCCTCATACTGGTGTGGGGTGCTGAGAGCTTGTTTGCTTATGTGAATATTCTCAGGGAGGGCCACTGTGAATGAACCACCCCCCCCCAATCCAGGGAAAGGCTGGTTGCCACGCCCACTCTTTCCCATTTCTGTGAGTTTCTGGGGCCATTATCAATAGCAGTGCAGGTCCTTGATGGAACAGGGCAGAAGACTCAGCTCCATCATGGAGATTATGAGGACTGATCTCCAAAGAATAGAGCAGACCTCAGGGGAGAAGTCGGATGGGTACCCACATCAGTAGACTAGACTCCTGGACAGTTGTAAGTACTGGGGGACAAGGTTTGCTTGGCCTGCCCTTGGGGTATTAGGGAAGAAGGTGGGGGGGAGAGGCTATGTCCTCACTGAAAGGAGAGTGGCTACATTCCTCAGATGCTGGGGACCACCTGGTTGCCCCATCTACCCTTCTTCTCTCATGCTTCCTTCCCATCCCACCCCCAAAACACCCAGGGAGTCAAGAGACAGGAAGCCAGTCCAGAGCTTACAGTAAATCACAAAATGTTACCCAGGAAGATTATCTAGTTCAAGTGCTTATTACAGATGATGAAATGGTCCCCCAAAAGGGAAGTAGTTTACCCAAGATGGACATATGGCTAAATGTCTAAAAGGGAATTAAGAAAACTGTTCCTGACTTTGAATTTGATCATTTCCAATATGCTAAGCTACCCATGCCATCTCCTAACACCATGCCTGTCCTTGCATTCTCCCGGTTTGACCTGAACCCACATTTCTGCATCTATCTTGAACTGTTCTAGTGATTTTGCCTTTTGCAGATCAGAGCTGTTCACAGATCCTTGATTAGTGGCAATCAAACCCTCTTCTGATGGTAGTGATAGACCCAAACTCCCCTTGTCCTAAATTACTTTCCTCTTCAAGAGGCCCATCATTCATTCACATGTTTTTCATTGGTAATTTAGTTGGTTTGCAAAGATAGGCTTGAGAACAAAGAAACGGAGAATCTAAGTGCCTTTTAAAGACAAATACTTATTCTTTCATTGATTCATTCAATAAATATTTGAGTGGCTACCACGTGCCAGGAACTTCTGCAGGGTTGGGGAAAAGCATGAAAAATTCAATGGAAAAATGGGATTCGATTTACATAAATTCATTTTACACGTGTCTTTACAGCAACACCAGCCATTGTGTGAGATTCACTCCCAAGAGATTGGTTACTCTAACAGTTGAAACTGTTCTGATCAATAACGTTCCTGGAAGGGTTCTGTCTTGTCTAGGACAGCAGGCTAACTATGATTGCCCCTCAGCGGGCCCCAGGGTATTTGTAGCACCTCCTAAGTGTTTAGATGTAAAGAGGATGGTGGTTGGCACACATTGTGGTGCATGTATTTTCCATCTTGGCAAGAAAGCCAAAGCTGTTGTATTGCTGGTGTTTATCAGCTTTTCCCACTGTTTCTCTCCAGCCCCAGTTCCCTCCTCCCTCAGTTATAAAGATTCCCATGGAAAGTGTCCAGTCAGATCCCCAAAATGGTATCCACTGCATTGCCAGTAAGTAAAACACATGGTGTCTCTCCCTTCCTACTTACTACTAATCCTCCAGCTCTTCCTCCAAGGAACTTTCATCTTTAATTCAGGGGGATCTAATAGTCTTAGAAGCTAGAGGACTCCTGTGGTAGGCAGAGTTCAATGAGAACTGGGTCACAAGGACTGAGACTTCAACCAAATAGAAACCCAGAATCAAACCCTGCAGACGCCAGTGATCAATCTTCACTTCCATTTGGGCAAAGTCCTTCATTCCTTCCTTTCCCCTGGTGCCTCCTGATGTCTATGGCACTACCTGGCCCTCTCTTGAATCATTTCAGACCACATTTACCCAATCCTGAATCCCTGAGCCTCCCATGTTTTCCAGTGGTTATTGAAAATGATTGGGAGTTCAAATCCCAGCTGAGTTGTCTCCTTTAGAGAAATAGTATAGCATTGGGATCACAAATTTTTGTCAGAAGGGGAGGTTTCAGTGGTTGGGCTGTGCTTCCATATGAATCACAGGTACCTTCCTCCTGCTGAAATGGAGGCTGTCTGGGAGAGATGGGGCTTTGCTTACGAAGATCCTGGGGGATCTGTGGCTGCCTTTACCCCCTCCCAGCGTCAGCGCCCTCCCAGTGCACACTTCTGTCAAGACAACATAGCCTTGTCTGAGAGTAATCAGAAAGATTCCACTTGAGTCCTGACCCCAGTGCTCCTAATATAGGACTTGCCACTTTTCTACAGGACCCAGATTAGAATCCTGCCAGGGCCCTTGAAGGGCTTCCCATCACTCTCTGTCAGAGGTACCTTTCCTTTTTTGTTTCTAATTTTCCTTCCTCCTTGCCATTTGTATATTTCCATCACCCTTTCTCACTCTTCCCTGGCCCCGCCCATGCCTCACACCCACCTAACCTGGCTGAGAACCGTCTGGTGAAGTCACCCATCCCTGTGAGGCCCCTGAATTTCTCTTGTGTAGTGTTGGCCATAGGGGTTAGAGAATAGGAAGGAGGGTGAGGGAGGCACTGGAGAAAGGCCTTCTCCAGTATGGTCCTCAAACCTGCTCCACAACTGACATTTTAATTTTCCTGCCAGGAAAAAGATCTTCCAGTTGGAGTTACTCATTCTGATTCTTCCTTCAGTGACTCAGACCTTGACCGAAGGTAATGGCCATGAGGTAGACTCCTTGGGTTTTAGATAAGAGACT
This sequence comes from Herpailurus yagouaroundi, assembly GCF_014898765.1. Lineage (NCBI taxonomy): Eukaryota > Metazoa > Chordata > Mammalia > Carnivora > Felidae > Herpailurus > Herpailurus yagouaroundi. Next base: position 9,918,993 of record NW_024412452.1, read on the forward strand.
AAGCAATGGCCTGGAAGGCTGAGGGCCTAGGATTTCTCAGGCTAGCCAGTGTCTCCGTAAAGGCCTTTGCTGGTCCACCAGAAGTGGAGAGACATAGTTATTGGGGTCAAGTAACAAGTATGACATAACATGATTACAATATAAAAGGTACTCAACTTTAGAAAAGGAAATTTTTTTTTAAAATTTTTTTTTTCAACGTTTAATTATTTTTGGGACAGAGTGAGACAGAGCATGAACGGGGGAGGGGCAGAGAGAGAGGGAGACACAGAATCGGAAACAGGCTCCAGGCTCTGAGCCATCAGCCCAGAGCCCGACGCGGGGCTCGAACTCACGGACCACGAGATCGTGACCTGGCTGAAGTCGGACGCTTAACCGACTGCGCCACCCAGGCGCCCCTAGAAAAGGAAATTTTTACAGAATACTACATAGAATGAAAACTGAAAATACTGGGGGAAAAGAATATAGAGAAAAACTACACATTACTTAAGTATAGATTATTGAATGCCAGGATAAAAGCAGGTCTAAGAATCAAAACACCAGGTACTCCAATACCAGTGGAATAAAGTAACAGTATGGTTAATTAGCAAAGGGCAGAAAGGCTATCAAAGAAAGCTATCTAAATATCAAAGATCAAGTGGAGGGGTGCCTGCCTGGCCCAATCAGTGGAGCAAATGACTCTTGATCTTGGGGTTGTGAGTTCAAGCCCCACGTTGGGCGTAGAGCTTACTTAAGAAAAAAGATTAAATGGAGGTAATAGTCAAGAAAGGATTCCAGCCCATTTCCAGGAGCCCCTCTGCCAAATGTGATACCTTGGCGTTCTGAATGAGAAGCCATGAAAAAAGTGGGGCAACCTGATGACTGAAAACACAGAAGTCTCGAAAATGGAAAAGAGAAATCCAGGGGCAAGAAAGTCGGCCTCAGTTATTACTGGGAAGATGGTAGGGCGCTCCTACATGGTGCTCTAAACTGGACAGGAATCACTGTACTACGTCACCCATGAGCAAAAGCACAGGCTATCCCAAGTCCAGAGGCAGATGAATCTCCACACTCAGATGGCACTCATTCAAGAGATTTTAGAAAACTGAGAAGTCAAGGCTGTTCCCACATTGCTAGGATGAGAAGACAGATCTCACTGTAACAGCCTCCCTAAGCAGCAGACCCAAGGACCAGGGGTATCACATGTCCCAGTTATATCTCTGCCTGGCTTCTCATTCCACCCCTCAGGTTAGGATTCTACACCATTACAAATGCCACGGATTTTTAACATACGAAGGTGTTAAGAGAAAAGCAGTCTATCTGGATCTATTTTCATTTTTAAGTAGCCTACACCAAATTGAATCTCTGTCCCAATTTCAGTCCATGGAGAGAAAATTTGGACCAGGATAGGGGATTTTCAAAAATCTGTTAAATTGTACAAAACCTGGGACAAGATCAGAAATGGAGAAAATTTGATAATTGGTGATGGCACCTCCCAACTATCCTGGTGTTTTACCGTATCTATGGAAGTAGGTGGAAGCAGAGACCACCAAACAGGATTCTCTGTTTCAGTGGCGGAAAAGGCTCAGCAACACAATCTAGTTTAACAAAGATTAAGCATCTGTGATCCACCAGCATGATGCTTAATCCCTGGGGATATACAAAGACAGGCCTATGAACAAAGACATACAGCACCATGTGCCAAGAACAGTGGAGCGCATGGAAGAGAAAGGTCAGTGTCTAAGGGAGGGATTTGCCTTATCTAGAGAGTCTGGGAATGATAAATAGGAGTCTGCCAGTTACACAGAGTAAAGAAGAAAAGAGGCAGAAGAAGGGCATTTCAGGCAATGGGAACATGCCTGAAATACTATTTGAAAATATACACACGGCGAAGACTGCTGGGATAAGCAGGCCATCAAACTAGAAGTAATCAGGAGTGCAAACATAAAAGGCCCTGTCTGCCACTGAGGAGCTTGGATTCTAACTTTTGGACAGTAGGAATCACAGAAAGACCTGTGATCCAGAAAGTTCACCTTAGCAATAATGTGAAGACCAGGCTGAAACTCATGGCGAGACTAGCTAAGCAACCACAGCTGAAGGCCAAGTGCAGAGGATGCCACTCATTCCCAGGACGTGTTAAGAGTTCATAAGCAAAGACAACTATTTGCACTAGAGCCTGCCCTGGGGCATAGCAGTTGAAAACACCCAGTACTAGATAAGTCACTCTTCCCTCCCTCTTTTTCTCATTCAGCATCACTTTGCACTTCAGAATTTCCTGTCCAGCTTCACCTGCTTTCAACTACTCACAGAACCCAGTGTTCATGGTGCCACAGGTGAAGATAGAAATGGAGTCAGACTGTGACTTCACAGATGTGGACAGATATGGAAGAGAAACTGACGGCGAGACCACCCTCTAGGACGCAGCTTCCCCCAGATGTGGTTTAATCTTCACTGTGGAAGGACATGGTTTAATCTTCATTGTGAGGTCGGGGCCGAATCCCTGAACTTCCCTGTGCCGGTTTCCTTATTTGCCAAACCGAGGGGTCACTCCACTGGATAAAAAACTGACCTGTGGGTGAAAAGTACTACTTATGTGCAAAGCTATCTCCTTTTTGTAGTTATGAAAACAACAAAGGAAACATACTTTATTTTAAAATGCCGTCCAGGATAGAAATTATAACATGTCTTGAAATGAAAAAAATGCTTGCCTCCCCAAATTATAGCTAGGATAAAGGGGCAATAGTAAATTTTTATTAAAACAAATATCAATTAGATTTTTTTTTAAGTTTAGATTTTAAAGTATCTAGATGGTCTTGAAAGAACTATTAAAATGCTCACACTTCAGTACACCAACGTTGGAAAATTTGTTTTGCAACTTGGCATTGGGAAGAAATATTTCAAAGGTCCTATCTTTCCCTATCTCATTCAGTTTTCAAAGGGTCATTTGTCAAGTCTGAACCATCTGCATGCATTGCGGCCTTGTTCCAGCACAGAAGTGTGACTGGAGCTTTCCCAGATTGAAAAGCCAGTTGTGAAAGTCTGTTAATGAAAGAACCAACACATTAGAGTGGGTAAATGTTTCTAAAATAAAATTGTTCTTGTTAAAGTGAAACTTCAAACCACATGTTACAGCAACAAAATGACCCTTTAAATTAATAGCACTGGTTTTTCACATCCAGAATAAGATTTCTTTACACCTTCAGGGAGACTCTTCCTACAAGTTTTCAATGGCCTGATTCCCAAAGTCAAACTCCCATCCACATGACTGCTGCATGTTAGGCAGAGCTAATGTAAAATATTAAATTATAACTTTGCAGTATTAGATTACTACTTTAAAGGAATGATTAGAAGCCAAGTTGGATAGATTAATGACGCGTTAGTAAAGAAGCATGAAACTTACTATCAGTCTGTCTTCAATCCCCATTTGACAAACATCAACATTGTTTATTTAACACCTACTATGTGCCTGATAGCCGCAATGCATATGACATTTACTGTCTCCAAAACAACTATGGATTTGAATTTCAAGTAAATCTCTTTGGTTAGTCGCCACATTTACTCAAGATTACAAATGCAGGTGCTTTTTTCTTTATTCTTTTCTATTTTTTAAAGACAAATGACACTAGATCATTAACATTTGGGTACTAGGACAGCTAATTGCCTCTGCGATCTTCAGAGCCTTGTACAGTGCCTGGTCCATGGAAAAACTCTCAGTGTTTATTAAATCTCAGAGCTCCTTTCCAAGGGATACTGCCAAGAGGTAAAGCTCTAAGCCTCTCCCACTTGATCACAGCAGAATGACTAAGCTGCTCACTAATCCAGAACCATCCCCTGAATTTAAGTGCAAATTCTGTATCTTCATCTGCACCAATCCTGGAAGAGCTACAATCTACCCTTAACATCTATTTTAAAACTTGGCTGATTTCCAATGGCACTTTGTCCAAATTAAACTGTAGAAATGTTATGGATTCCGGAGTAAATGTGCTTGATTAATCAAACAAGTTGGAAAACTATGATGTTAGTTTTTTGTTGTTGTAAATTGATCACTGTAATTTCCACCTTCTATGTCATTTATATTTTGTACACACATGAACATTGTAATTTTGATAGCTTTTAACAGGTTGACATATTGTTACTTCTCCTTGCAGTAGGTCAGAACTATTTTCCCATTTGTAACTATAATTCAATAAAACTTAATCCTGTCTGCTCATCTTGCAAACTATCATCTTCTTACATCTCCAGAAAACTATCAAAAGAATAAAGGCAGGGGCGCTTGGGTGGCTCAGTCGGCTGAGTGTCCGACTTCAGCAGCTCAGGTCATGATCTTGCAGTTTGTGACTTCAAGCCCTGCATCAGGCTCTGCTGTCAGCACAGAGCCCACTTCAGATCCTTTGTCCCCCCGACTCTCTCTCTCAGAAATGAATAAACATTTAAAAAAGAAGAAGGCAGTTGGCAGAAGAACAAGGAGAGAATAAGTCAACTCAAGTAAGTAAGTAAGTAAGTAACTTAAGTAAGTTGACTTACTCCCTCCTTGTTCTTTCTCTTTCTATCTCAAGCTGCCTGGAACAGGAGCTATATCATCTGCCTGCTTGGAAGCCAAAATACCCAGTCCTGGTAGAGAAGAGGATACACAGGCACCTGTCCCAGACTCAAAATGCGTACAGCAAACACCTTCCAATCTGTCAAATCAAACACACACATTGAAAAAAATTATACAGAGGAAGGGGGCAGAGTGAAGGGGGGCAATGGCAAGCATATCAAAAAGGGCTGTGTAAATCCAACAATGTGTACATTGAGCTGCATGGTTTAGACAGCACCTAGAATAGGCCTAACCACTGACATGAATCTTACAGATTAAGCTCCTGGCTTGGCACAATCTGTTGGGATGTAAGACTAAAAGGACTAGACTTGTTTCTCTACCGTGCTTTGTATCAATTTAAGGCACAGGATGAGGTGTCACTGAATACAAGAATATCTATGTCAGTTACATCCAGTGAAAAAGATTAACTGTGATTAGGACACAACTAAAACTGTAGCAGGAAGATACGGTATTTTGGAAACTCATTCCACCCCAGTCAGAAGTGTTTTATTAAAAAAAAAAAAAGGGGGGGAAACACACACACACACACACACACACACACACACACAGAAAACCCTTTTAATCAGAAAGTCTGATTAAATTCAATATTAAGTTCTCAAAAACCCATCGGGGAAAGTCAACAGGTTACATCAAAGCAGGCAGCTGCTGACAAGTCTTTGGTGGAAAAGTAAGTTGCATACTTCTATAAGCTGCCCTAATGATTATCAAGCCCAAGTTTTGTTTTTCAAAAATAGTTTCAAGATATACCAAGGAAACATACAGACACCCTCAACAGTACAAAGATGTAACAATGAAGTTTAAGGATATAGGAAAAGCCAAATATGACAATACACACAAATCTATAAAATAAGCCTTTCAATCCTAGAAAAAAATGGGAAACCTCATGAATGTAATGCACATAAAACGAGGACTAACAACACATGGAACCACCCTAAACATTTTCCCAACACTAAGCCATGAAATGACAGCTTAGGACACCATTAACATGTAGTTTTTACATACATTATGTATGTAAATTAGAGTAATTTTTTTCTACTCAATTACCATTTCTTCCTTTTTACCTTTTCCCTAATTTTCTCTAGCAACACTTTTCCTTTGGTTTAACCAGTTGAACTCAAAAGGTTTGGAACCTAAAGTGAGTATCAACTCTTATTGGAATAGCACTTGGGAAATGCAATCCTAGAAAAGGCAAATTTTAACTGAAGTGGCTTGACAAAGTTAAGCATCCATTCTCACTGTGACAATGTCCTCCATGTTAATCACTAGGTTGATGGCTTCTCTTGGCTGGATCACACGACCCAGCATGATACTGGCGTGCTCCATGGTGAGGTACTGCAGAGTTCTGTGCACAAACTCCCAACCATTTAAGCTTTCAATAAATACAAAGCATCATTTTAAACCATTTCGGTAAAATAAATAAAAAATATTGCATTTCTATTGGCCTGTTTTGCCTCTTGAACTGGCTTGGACTGTTGTTTGTGACAGAAGACACAACAGTTAATTAGTAGCAACTCCACGCTCCTTAGGCTTCAATACTTCTCGCTCTTCAAGCCTCAGCACCTTTTTTGCAGCAATAATGGTATTCTTCATTAGCATCGCCACTGTCATGGGACCAACACCCCCAGGGACTGGAGTGATGTAACTGGCTTTCTTTCTGACGCCTATATAGAAACAGGATAGGCAGACTGCCTTAATTATAGCAAAGGAAATGTATGCATTTTAACATACCATGGAAGAAGCATTTAAAGAAAAAGCAAGAATATATGTAAGCACCTTCATAAACCTCAAACTCATTAAAAAAAAAAATCACATCTATATGACTCAGGGGTAAAGCTTTTTGAACATACTAATAAAATAACATTCACATAATAAGGAGTTGTTCAATGAATATTTATACATTTAACCTATAATTTACTAGTCATACTTTTCCTCCATATTAAATCAATTTCAAAAGAAATACCTGGATGGGTTAACTGTATGTGAAGTATAACTATAATAATTATTTTTATGTTATTAATATTAATATATTAACAATAGCTACCTAGAACAGTTTAATTTTATTCTATTCTATTTTTTTACTATTTATTTACTAGATTTCTTTAACTATATACTGTTTACCCAAAGCACCAAACAAAGTAATTTTCTGGAAAGTGAGAAGATTTTTTTTTAACGCAATCTTAAAGCAAAAATACTTAAGCACTTAGCCTTGTGTCTGATTGCTTATTAGAAATGGAATGCTAGAAACAGACTTATCAGCATAAAATTGAGATAAACATGATACCTTAAAAACTGAAAGGAGAAATCTACTAGTATACTTCAAAAGTCAGGAACGTGACTTTTTCCTGGACCATTTTTAACAGGTTCAGGTTTGTGATCTCCCCTTTCAATGTGAAAATGATAAATCTGTAACACCTTCTAGGAGACTGAATGGTGTCAGAAAGTCACTTCATTAAATTTTCAGACTTGTTAAGTCATGAAGTCGTTTCAACTATGAAGTAACCCTAAAGAAAGAATGAACACCTTCCTGAAAAGCTTATAGCTGGTCCCCATAATCTTATGATATAAACATCCTAAAATGATTCTAGAATGACTACCATTTCTTAAAAGATTTCTCTTTAATTCATGTGGGATACATTTTAAATTACCAGAGTAACCTAAGTGGTTTTTTTTGTTGTTGTTGTTTTTAAAGTACTCTCTACCCCTATCATGGGACTCAAACTCAACGACCCCAAGATCAAGACTCGCATGCTCTACTAACTGAGCCAGCCAGGCGCCCCCAGAGTAACGTAAGTTTAAAAGTTAAAGAAAGGGGCGCCTGGGTGGCACAGTCGGTTAAGCGTCCGACTTCAGCCAGGTCACGATCTCGCGGTGCGTGAGTTCGAGCCCCGCGTCAGGCGCTGGGCTGATGGCTCAGAGCCTGGAGCCTGTTTCCGATTCTGTGTCTCCCTCTCTCTCTGCCCCTCCCCCGTTCATGCTCTGTCTCTCTCTGTCCCGAAAATAAATAAACGTTGAAAAAAAAAAATTTTTTTTTAAATAAAAAAAAAAAAATAAAAGTTAAAGAAAAAGTAAATGATCTGTCCTAAATGTCCATTAAAGGTAGTATTTACTGACTTTATATTTTAAGAAAATTATACCATATACCTTCAAAATCCACATCTCCAACCAACTTGGGTTTAGCAGTGATGGGATCTTGAATTCTATTTATTCCCACATCGATGACTGCTGCTCCCTCCTTGATCATATCTGCTGTGATCAGATTTGGAATGCCTGCAGAGACAGGAATGACAGGAATGGTCACTAGTACCGAAAGAAAGAGTCCACCGGTCACAATCTTATCTGATTTCAATTTTAAGGGACATGGAAGAACTAAAAAGCTTATTTCGTGAAAACCTGTGAAAACTGTTAACCAAGGAATGACTGAAACTTCACACAGTAAACAGAAATATTTGGGCCCATTTGAAGTAACATTACCCACCAAGTCTATAGTGAAAAGCCAAAAACCAACACCGAGCGTACAGTTCCCACCTCATCTTTGTGGGCAGCTCACAGGGTCATCCCTAAAGGAATGGGAATGGGGTAGCAGAGAGGCAGGCAAAGTCCAAGATTCTACGGGCTGTCCTTCCATCCCCTCCCCGGTGTTCGTACCTGCAGCAGAGACCACAATGTCTGCGAGAACTGTATGTTTCTTCAGTTGCTCTTTGGGAGTGTATCGATGAGATATTGTAACAGTGGCATCGCCTAGGAGTTAAAATATAGATGTCCTGATTTCTGAATCAAAGCTGAGATTGGATTAGGTCTTAATTAACCAACCCATTTTAGAAATTCACCATCTCTGAAAAAAATAATTGACTTAATTCATGTACCATATTTTCTGGCCAGCTCAGTAATCATTTACTTTTCAGAAATTAATACCCAGTTTCTTATAACTTTCATCCCCTCATCCTATCTCTATCCTTTTGAATCATATATAATTAAATTTATTCCTTATCCTATTTAGCAGCCTTTCAAGAATTTTACTTTTCCTAAGCACAATGTCACTAGAATTACTCAAGGTTTAAAAAAATAAGTGTGCTGAAACATATTTGGAAGTACATAGTTTTGCCATTATTTCTGATGTAATCATGTAAGATCATATGATAATCACGTGTGATAACTGATTTATGAGGCTTTTCAGACAAATTCACAGAACTTGACATAATGACACACTACAGCCTTTTCAAGTCAATCCTTTGCAATGGTCTAAGATTTTTTTCTATCAAATGACATAGAATGGGATACTAACTTTGAACTGTTTCTTAGCCCCAACTATCCAAGCCATAAAGGAAAATGTGTAACTGCCGTCAACCATGCTTACACTCAAAACTCAAATTTAATTCTGAGGCATATCCATTTCTGTAGTAGGTCCCTAATAAAGGCATTTAAAAGTCTCAGGTGACATGAGTTCAGCTTGTCCTACCAAGATCACTCCCCAAATATGCCAAATATCTGCTAACAAAATCACAATAAATACACATGCAAAGTTTAACAAACATAGGACAGCCTCTGAAGGTTTGCACAAAAGGGAGGAAGGAATACTCCTCAGAACTCCACTGCCTTACCTCCAGGGCGCTCGTGAGCCCCATCTGTGTGTAGTAGCATTGCAATGGGCATTCCAACGTTTTTTGACCTCCCAGCCACAACCACATTCTTCCCCAGGGTTGGAATGCCTATGAAGAAATATATATATTTGCATTAAAAAGAGTGCTAGACTATCTTAGAATGAGCACCAAAGAAAAAGGCAGACAGATAGCCTTGGACATAAACCAGTGGTAACTAAGGGAGTTACTAAGCTTGTTGCCTCATCAGTCAATGGGACCTATCACCTGCTACATAGAGTGAAGGCTAAAAAGAGAGAGAAAGCACCCTGTGAGCTACAAAATGTTATAGGAGTGTGCACTATCAACACAATCAAATCTTAAGTTTCCTTTATGGGGGCTTCTGGATTAAATAGCAACAAAGTTAAAATAGGCAAACAGTCAAAATAGGCAACTGCAGAGAGAGGTAGGCTCTGGGGTCCGGACCTAGAGGATGTGTGGCCAGAGTATCGGAGCATCCATTCTGCTTACTGTAGGACTTTTTATCATCTGTAAGTACTATTTTTATAATAGTTAACACAGACATACAACTATAGGATAGACCTACCGGTTCGCTTAATTATTTCCCAGACACCCCATGGGGTTGCTGGTAACATGGAATACTGGTCCAAACACATTCGCCCTACATTAATTACATGAAAGCCATCAACATCCTTGTCTGGAGAAACGGCATTGCAGATCTTTCTCTCGTCCATGTGCTCTGAAAAAGAAGTCAGAGCAGTGGCCTTAAGTCACTGTTGTATAGTTACGACAGTCTGACTCCAACTTACCTGGTTTATCATGCAAACCAGTTCTCCTTCCATGACTTGCCTCTGTGATTTACTTGTTTGCACAGAAGGAACACACACCAGGCAAAGACAAATGCTAATATCAAAGCCAATATCCTCTTGTACAACTGCTTCCCTCCAATGCCATTTTGTATCAAGATCTCAATACCAGGGGTGCCTGCGTGGCTCAGTTGGTTAAGCGTCTGACTCTTGATCTTGGCTCAGGTCGTGATCTCATGGTTCGTAAGTCCAAGTCCCACATCAGGCTCCACACTGACAGCATGGAGCCTGCTTGGGATTCTCTCTCTCCCTCTCTCTCTGTCCTTCCCCCACCTGCTTTCTCTGTCTCTTTCTCAAAATAAATTTTTAAAAAAAGACCTAAAAATAAATAAATAAATAAATAAATAAATAAATAAATAGGGGTGCCGGGGTGGCTCAGTCAGTTAAGCATCCAACTTAAGCTCAGGGCAAGGTCTCACAGTTTGTGGGTTCAAGCCCTGCATCAGGCTCTGTGCTGACAGCTCAGAGCATGGAGCCTGATTCAGATTCTGTGTCTCCCTCTCTCTCTGCCTCTCCCCTGCTCACACTCTGTCTCTCTCTCAAAAATAAATAAGCATTAAAAAAATTTTTTTTAATCAAATAAATAAATAAATAAATAATCTCAATACCAAATTAAGGAGCAATTAGTATTCTGAGTAGGGCCGTGGATATCTAATAAAATATTCACTCTTTTGAATGTAACTCCCTTTAAGTCAAATCCACATGAGGGGCCAGGTATATAAAGTAACTAAGAATCCTCTACTCCTCAGAAATCATTCTAAGTGGTGGAGCCCAAAACTCACCTGGAAGAGGCAGCTGAACAAGGAGGCCATCTACATTATCATCATTATTTAGTTTATTAATTAAATTCAACAGTTCTTCCTCTGAAATTGAAGCTGGTTTCACAATTGTCTCACTGTTGATTCCTATAAGATTATTTCAAGGTTAAAAAAAACATTGAGGCATTTAATGAGCAATGTTATGTTGCCTGCCATGGTATTCTAACCTAGAATGTTTTCATCACACTCAACCCTGGTAGCTAAAAAGCCTGAATCAGTTCCCAAGGCACCTAAAAAGGTACCTTCACAAATATATACACTACAGAATGCTGGCTTGACAATTCTATACATTATTCTACACTATCCTCATTAACTTCAATTTACAGACAGGGAGACTGAGACTCAGCAAAATTGAAACACAAGCCAGTTAGCAGTGAAGGCAATCCTTCCAGTTCCAAAGTTCATGTTCTTTCCACTGCACTGTGCTACCTCCCAGTGTCTTAAAAAAAAAAAAAGCTTGCTATTTTCTAGAGGTTCTAAAGGTTTTTCAAAGAAAAGGGGAGCAAATGTCCACTGACTGATGAATAAAGAAGATGTGGGATAGGGATGCCTGGGTGGTCCGACTTCGGCTCAGGTCATGATCTCATGGCTCGTGAGTTCGAGCCCCACACCAGGCTCTGTGCTGACAGCTCAGCGCCTAGAGCCTGCTTCAGATTCTGTATCCGTCTCTCTCTACCCCTCCCCTACTTGCACACTCTCTCTCTCTCTCTCTCTCTCTCTAATATAAATATACATTAAAAAAATGTAAAGATGTGGTACATGTATCATGGAATATTGGCCATCAAAAAGAATGAAATCTTGCCATTTGCAATGACATGGATGGAGCTAGAATGTATTATGCTAAGCGAAATAAATCAGAGAAAAACAAACCCCATATGATTTCACTCATATGTGGAATTTAAGAAACTAAAAAGATGAACATATGGGAAGGGGAACAAGGAGAGAGGGAAACAAATCACAAGAGACTCTTAACAAGAACAATCTGACGGTTGATGGAGGGAGGCGGGTGGGGGATAGGCTAGATGGGTGATGGGTATTAAGGAGGGCACTTGTGACGAGCACTGGGTAAGTATATAAGTGATGAATACTGAATTCTTCTCCTAAAACCAGTATCACACTGTATGTTAACTAAATTTAAATTAAAAAAAAGAAATAAGTAAAACCAACAAAGAAAAGGGCAGGAAGCCTCAATCCTCAGTGGTAATGAACAGAGTGTACTAAAAGCTCATGGTCCACCCACACGTCGTTTCACAGCCTTTCAGAAGGGAAGGGCACCAGGGGCTCACACCACTGACCCACAGAGGAGCAGGGAGAGGCAGAACTGAGACCAGGAAGTCTGTGGTATAACAAGACCTAGAACACAAACCTCCCATCACCCATACCCTCGGCTTCTACATTCAAAACTCTAACCACCTCTAACCTGCATGATTTAATTGGCTTTGGACTCAATTGCTGGAGAAGCTGAAAGCTATTTCCTAGAAGTCAGAGTCACTTCCTTCAAGCCTAGGATGGTGTTCTAGACAACATCACTGAGGTCTCCTCAACCAAATCAAACTCAAACATCTCAGCCAGACTTGCATTATTGCTCAAGGAAAGCAAATGTAAATTGTGTTTAGTGTCACTTGTCAATGTCACAGAATTTAGCTTATATTCCAGAAGGCACCAAGAATACCAACCATATTCCTTCCATCCTAGTCTATAAACCTCCCCAGCAGATAGGCTGGATTTCTTTATGACAACATTTTGGATACAGTTCAATCACATTAGCCTCCTCTGACTGTCTTCTAATCAGACAAAATAATGAATGACAATGAAGTTTGCCTCAGGTAAGCCACAGTTTAGCAGCAGTCAGAGTCTGAGAGTGACACATACCCACTTCTGCCGCTGCCCTGGTTTTGTTGAGGACGTAGGAGTGACTCGCAGGATTTTCACCAACCAGAACCACGCTCAGGTGTGGCCGCTTGTTGCCCGATGCCACCCATTCTTCCACCTCCTGCCGCACTTCCTGCTTGATCTGCTGTGCAAGTTTCCTTCCAGAAATGACAACAGCTTCATTTCTGTGGAAGGCAACAACAGTCACAAAACCAGAGAGCTTACATTTTTGTGAGAAGTAAAGATCAAACTATAAAATAAATAAATAAATAAATAAATAAATAAAAATTATTAAATACCCCCAAACTTAAAAAGTAGATTAAAACACATGGTGCCTAATCTGAGGGACAATGGAAATCTGCAGGCCAGGTTCAAAGTGGTAAATCTGTGTCCAGCTACATGTTCAGGAAGATAAAGTTGACGGAAATAGTTATCATTATCACCCTGAAGCTCAGAGAGTGAAGTGACAGTGAGGACGTGACAAGCTGGCTCTCAAATCCAGATCTGTCTGAATCCAGAGTCCAGGCTCTTCCTGCCACACCATTCTGCCTCCTGATCATTGACAAATTGATAGACCAAAAAAAGTTTTTCATTGCTTTATTTGACCCATCATCACTATGAGGTCAAACAGGGTTTCCTACGCACTTATATGCCGTTTGTAGTTTGTGTTTTGCCCATGTTATTCGCATCCAGTCATATGTTTCAAACCATTTCCCAGTTAAGTCAATTAGCTTTTAATTTCTATGATGCTTTCAAATATATAAATTATGTTATGCAATTAAACCAATAAACAATATTCTGGACAGGTCAAACCTCAAAATAACAACTGCTGCCCCCAGCCCCTCCTGGAGAAGACTTTCCTACTAAGAATAGGGGTGGGAAGAGACTAGTAGAGGTTCCATCTCATGGGTGGCAGTGTGCTATACCCCAGAACCCCATGGCCCTTCCACAGCTGACCGACTAGCAGTGAGCATCTGACATCAAGGACGACAATTTCTAGGCAGGCCAGTGGTCCAGTTGGTACAAAAGGTCAGTAAAGTGAAAGCAGTGGTAGTTAACCTAGACTGGTAAGAGCTTCTCCCCAAACCACATTCACACACTAGAACCACAGGGGACCTGTTGGTAGGAGGCCCCAAAGAAAGACAGAAAAAAGCAAAGAGAGAAAACAGCAGTTACACTCATGGTAGACAGAGCAAGAGATGCAGAAACTGCTACTGGGGGTGAGGCAATGAGAAAACTCAGGGTCCAAAAGAACCTCCAGTTCCCCAAATCATGTTCAGATCTCTAAAAGGTCATCTCTTCCCGATAAGAACTGTTTATGCAGCTCTTCCTGGGTTCCAATGTGGAAGATTCCTGGTTTTCTTAGCATCTGCTCCCTAAGCATAAAGGTCTCAGCGTAAACAAGTCATCCCCTTTAGATTTATCCTCAGTATCATGAAGAATGCTCCAACCTCAAGGCCGAGATACACAACTATATGAAATACTGAAACAATTTCTCCTTACAGCACATATTTAATTGTCAGGGATAATAACATCAAGGTACTAGTTATCTTGTAGGTCAGATATGATTCATTCCATTTTTTCTTTTTAAAGATTTTATTTTTCAGTAATGTCTACACCAGTGTGGGGCTCAAACTTACAACCTCAAGATCAAGAGTTACTTGCTCTATACGTGCCCCAGAAATGATTAATTCTTAAGACCACTGTTAACTAGGGGTGTCTGGCTGGCATGTGACTCTTGTTCTCAGGGTGGTGAGTTACAACACATACATACATACATACATACATACATACATACATACATAAATGCCACTGTTAACTACAATGGAATTTTAAAGCTCCAACAGTCTTTAAGCCATCCATGCTTCCTTTCCATTTGTATTAAGATTAAATACCTGCTTTAAACCAGATGAAAATGTCTTAGATGTACAGCAGTAATTTTACATTTAAACCTTATATTAATTTGTACTTGTATCTTGGGAGGTATTAAAAAGATATAATTTTAGAGTAAATGAAGTACTTTTACCCACATTTTATGTAATGATACTAGCATAGCACAAAGTATATAATAGTACTTCATTATACCCATGGTATATTAAGGAATTGAAAACATGTTCACATTTGCAAATCTATTTCAGAATTACATCTGAAGGGGACTTAATTCAAAGGGCTTTGAACACAAACACCTCTGGCAACATTCCTGGGGAATAGCCCCAGTCCAGAAATGCATTTCCCAACCCTGGAGAAATTGGTTAGAGTTACACACACACACACACACACACACACGCACACACACAGATCCTTAATATATAATAGATATATTTATCTACTTATATACTCATAAGGATATGTGTGTAAACGTATATACACATGTATAAATATTCAGAAAGTCTTAAACTACCCTTCCTTAAAAGGTTCCTTTTGAAAGCAATGAACTTAGAGAAAATGATAGCAGCACATTGGGGCTAAGAATGATATACTCAAATTAAGGACACAGGGTTCTGAGAGAACCCAGTGTTCCAAGTCCCAAAGGCAGGTTCTGGATGTTATGCCAATTAGCTTTCTTAAAACTGTCAAAGAGTAACAAGAACCAAAAACAAAGCCACAACACAATGAGTATCTTCTGTAACAGAACCTGTTTTAGCCTTCCTCTGCATATACAGCTCTGCAGAATGTGAAACACAGTCCTGCCAGTGAGTCATTACCTAATTTCCCATCATCTCTTTTGCCAAAGGGCAGATAAAATAACTGCTACCCCAAAAGAAACAGAGGCTCAACTTAGTCCCACAGGGAATCCAAAATGTATTAACTATATTAACTAACACTTATTTAAGAATTAAATGCTTTCACAGATGTGTTTAGAAAATCTTGCATTAAAATTATGAATGAATAAAAATAAAATAAAATAATGAATGAACAGACTAGAAAAAAGTCACAAGGACTGTTCAAATAAAATTCAAAACTAAAAGCCAACTCAGTAGTATCTTTACTCTCCTAATTCAATAGCTTTACAACACTGTAATTTTCCATAAAAAAATTTTCAGGTGCACTTTATGATTCCTGATCAGGTTATTCTAGAAAGACTTCAGTTATCTACTAATTAATGGAACCAGTAATGAGTAAAGAAAGCTACAAAGGGGGACGGAACTAACATCTATTAAATACTAGATATTTTGCTAAGAATTTTACATACATTACTCTCAGTTACCTTGGGGTTATTATACTAACACTGGTATATAGAAGGGGAAACTGAGGACAGTAGAAACAAGATTCAAACACACTCAAACCTCTGCCTCCAAAGTCCATTTTTCCCTATGCCCCACTGTGTCCTAAACTATAGTACTATCTCTGCAACCATGAGTTTATGCTCCTGAAACTCTCTGCCAACCCCCTCTTCGCCAAAAAAGGAATACACACAGACTCATAAAACATATCATTGTTTTACATTTACTAGCCAGCAGTGATCAAAGCAATACCAGGAAACCATAAACACCAAACACAGTATTGCCTTCAGAGATGTGGAGCCTACTTGTTCATTCAGAAAGGCAAGTCAAAGGAGGGCATTTGTTACTGGAGAGTGAACAAACTGGTCCAGTTTTCTAGGTGATGAATTGAGGATCCTTACAAATCTCTTCAGTCATGAAGAGGCACACATGGCCAGAACTCAGGAAGGGGACAAGAGGCAGGCGAACAGACAGTAATGAGAGATGGGACTGGAAAGGCAGGTCAGGGTAAGACCAAGAGAAGTCTTGAGTGTCCTGGGTCTTTCTTCTTTCAAAAACGTATTAATCCGCATTCTGTGTTACAACAGCACCTTGGCAATGCCTCTAATAACATTTTTACACTGACTGGAAATTACACATGTGTTCTGCCCCTTGAATTCCATTAAGGAAAGAAGACTTGATCACCCCTGAATTCACACAGCTTAGCGCAATGCCTGCACGAAAGAAAGAGCTGCTGGTACAAGGCTTAGATCGCCGGCAATGCAAAGGCTCCAAAGGTGGGCGTGAGAGTGCGCAGGTTTAGGGTGACAAATCACAGGCCCCCTGAAGACCCTTCAACCTAGGTTTAAGAATGGGAGTTTGAGGTCCCGAAAGATCAGGAAAAAACCTATTACCTCCCTAAGAAAATGCAAACAGCTCTTTCTCTCCTTTTCTTGGGTATTTAACCCTTCAGTTTACTCAGCCTGGCAGACCAACTCCGGGTGGACTGCATCAAAGCCCTGGTGAACACAGCAAATGTATTCTCCTGGGAGGGGAAAGAGGCAGCCAGAAGAGCAGCCCGAGCCACATCCACCTCCCGAAGGAGGAGGGAAGTGCGGGTACCCGGCGAGCAAGCCGGCTCCGGGATTTCATCAGACTGCACCAACCCCCTCCGCCGCTAGGGTCCGGACTCTCAATGAAGGCTGCTCATTCAGAGCCCTTCCCGGCGCTTGCCAAAGCGTAGCCTCTGCTTTCCGCAAGCGGCTCGGCATCACAGCCAAGGGCGGCCGGCAGGTTCTGGCCAGTGACCTCGGTACAGTCCTGCGTTAATCGGGGCGCCCCAGAGCCCGCCTGCCCCTTCGCTCCGCACCGTGGGCCCCGTCCTGCGGACGGACTGACCCCAAGAGAGGGCGACGCCCCGGGGCTGCGGGAGACCTGCTTCCTCTAAAAGGCCGGTTCCGGGTATCAGCCCATCCCACGGAACGATGGCCCAGATCGCAGCCGGGGGCCGCGCGCGACTGCCACGTCGTCCCGCCACCGCCCGGGACGGAGATGCTCAGCAGAACGTCCCCCAGCGCCCCTCCGGAGCCCGGCCGGCCCCCCCGCCCTCGGTTCCCTCAGCTTTCGGCGCTGACCTGGCTCCCGATCCTCTTACCGAGCTACCGAGAGGTGGAAGGGGCGATGACGGAGGTGGCAGCTCTGCGCGGGCCGGAGCAGCCGGATGGCCAACGTGAACACGAGGGAAGGAGCAGCCATCACCCGCGCCGGTGTCCGCGCCAGGAGAGAAGCGCGCGCGCGGGCAGCGCAATTATACCGCGGCCGCGTGGCAGGCCCCGCCTCCCGCCCGCACCCGTTGGTCCCTTCCCGGTAAAGTCCTGCTTACGATTGGAGCAAGAAGAGCTAGGAGCAAGGCCCTGAAAGGCTCGGAAGCTTCGATAGCCTGCAGAGATCGGCTGAGGAAGGCAAGCCCCTGCCAAACACAGCTAGTGTCACGGAAGCCCGGCTAACGCGAACAAGAGTTTGTTCATTCATTGTTTGAACAAGTATCTGAGCGCCTACTGTGTGCCAGGCACCGTAAAGAGTGGATAGGAAGATAGAATACCAACTAATAAATGCAGAAGAATGATAGAAAGAAACTATTTGACAAAATCATAGTAAAAACGGCTCACCGATAGATGTCAAAACAACTGGGTGAAACTGGATTAGGAACGAGGTAGGTACTTACTGGGTTGCCAGATCTTGCAAGTAAAAATACAAGACACTCAATTAAATTTGAATTTCAGATAAATAATTTGGGAAGAGGGATATACTTATACTAAGATAGTATTCGATGGTCATCTGCAATTAAAATTAAATTGGGCTTCCTGTATTTTATCTGGCCACCCTTTTTGCATAATCTTAAAGTATCTCTCCCACAAAATGCTTATTAATAGCAAAGGAGGAAAATGGTAAATTTACAATATGGAAACCTGACAGTCATGACCTTAATTAAGTGATCAAAGTTAAGACCATCAGTAGTGGGACAAACACACATGGTGCACTGAGGAGGATGTATCACCTAATAATCTTAAGTCTGAAAATTGAATGAAATGGTTTTTCTAAGCCATTACGTCCCCTGAAAACTGTTACAGATTTTTTCATTTACACACCAAGAAGAGAGAACACAGACCTGGAATATTAAAACAAACAGTCCAGGAAAAAGCCACATTCCTAAAATTTTGGAATTTACTAGAGGACATTAATCTAATCACAAGGAAATCCCAGATCGAGAGACATTCACGAGAAAAGCAGCCTGTACTCTTTGAAAAATACCAAAGTCATGAAAAACAAAGAATGAGGACCTGTTCTAGATTAGAGAAGTCTAGACATGACAATTAAACATAATGTGTGATTAAGAACAACAAAAAAAAAAAAAATGGCTTTCTTTCTCTTTGTTTCATTTTTCTTTTTTCTTTCTCCTTGCTATAAAGGATATTACAGGGAAACTGGCAAAATATTAATAAACTTTGTAGATCAGCTAATAGCATGGTATCAGTGTAATTTCCTGATTTAACTAATCATATAGTGGTTGCATAAGAGAATGTACTTGCCTTTAGAAATAAAAGGGCAAGGGGCGCCTGGGTGGCGCAGTCGGTTGAGCGTCCGACTTCAGCCAGGTCACGATCTCGCGGTCCGTGAGTTCGAGCCCCGCGTCGGGCTCTGGGCTGATGGCTCAGAGCCTGGAGCCTGTTTCCGATTCTGTGTCTCCCTCTCTC
>NW_024412452.1:9938576-9993308 GCF_014898765.1 Herpailurus yagouaroundi
ACCTTTGAATAACAGGGGGGTTAGGGATGCACACTCCACATAGTAGAAAACCCACATATAACTTTTGACTCCACAGAAATTTAACTACTAATAGTCTACTGGTTTTTAAATGTTTGTTTATTTATTTATGTATTTATTTATTATATTTATTTATTTTTCAGAGACAGAGTGAGACAAAGTGAGAATGGGGGAGGGGCAGAGAGAGAGGGAGACACAGGATCCGAAGCAGGCTCCAGGCTCCAAGCTGTCAGCACAGAGCCCAATGCAGGGCTTGAACCCACAAACCATGAGATCATGACCTGAGCCGAAGTCGGACGCTCAAATGACTGAGCCACCGAGGGGCCCCTATTTATTTATTTTTAAATTTAATGTTTATTTATTTTTGAGAGAGAGAGAGGCAGAGCATGAGCAGGGAAGGGATAGAGAGAGAGGGAGACACAGAATCTGAAGCAGACTCCAGGCTCTGTACTGTCAGCACAGAGCCCTACACGGGGCTCAAACTTACAAATTGCAATGTCATGACCTGAGCTGAAGTTGGACGCTTAACTGACTGAGCCACCCAGGCCCCTAATATTTATTTATTTTTGAGAGAGAGAAAGAGACAGAATGTGCAGGGGGAGGGGCAGAGAGAGAGAGAGAGGGAGACACAGCATCCGAAGCAGGCTCCAGGCTCCAAGCTGTCAGCACAGAGCCTGATGCGGGGCTCCAACTCACGAACCGTGAGGTCATGACCTGAGCCGAAGTCGGATGCTCAACCAACTGAGCCACCCAGGTGCCCCTAGGGTTACCTGTTTAAATATTTGTTAGGGGTGTCGTAACAGAATATCACAGACTGGACAGCTTAAACAAGAGAAATTTATTTTCTCCCAGTTCTAGAGGCTGGAAGTCCATGATCAAGGTGTTGGCAGGGTTGGTTTGTTTGTTTTCTCTTGAGGCTTCTCTCCTTGACTTGCATCTGGCTGCTTCTCGCTGTAATCACATGGCCTTTTCTCTATGGCAGTACACCTGTGGTATCTCTCTGTGTACGTCTTAATCTCCTCTTCTTATAAGAACACCAGTCAGATTGGATTTGGAGTCACCCTAACC
Source organism: Herpailurus yagouaroundi (assembly GCF_014898765.1). Lineage (NCBI taxonomy): Eukaryota > Metazoa > Chordata > Mammalia > Carnivora > Felidae > Herpailurus > Herpailurus yagouaroundi. Next base: position 9,939,663 of record NW_024412452.1, read on the forward strand.
ACCTCTTTTTAACTTCGTTGTTTTAAAGGCTCTATTTCCAAATAGTCAGACTCTAAGGTACTGGGGATTAGGGTTTTAACATATGAATTTGGGGGAGGGCACAATTCAGTCCCTACCAATGGATATGCATAAAGACAAACTGATAAAGCATGTGGCAAATGGAACATATTAACAACTGGGAAATGGGTGAAGAGCATACAAGCATTATCTGAACTTTTCCTGCAACCTTTTTCTGTGTCTAAAATTATTCCAGAATTAAAAAAAAGAAAAAGACCAGTAAGATTTCACACTCTCATGGTGCTTGGGGGTAAGGTAGACGTACAGTGAACAAGAAAAGAAGTAAGAAAAAAAAGTATGTGGTACCAAGAACACTCTAGACAGCAGATATGAACTGCTGTATGGGTCAGAGGACTCGCAGAACCTGTGCCCAGTCAGCTACAGTGAAGAGGCCCTTCCAGTCACCTGGATCTTACAGTGGTGGCTGTGAAGAGGGAAAGCAAACAGACATGCCCAGATGTCTGGACACCTAACCCTCTGAACAGATTTTGAAAATTCTCTTTTCCCCAACTGTGAACTCTCAAGAGTGAAACCATGAGAACATTATTATAATGTTTTTAATGTTTATTTATTTTTGAGAGAGGGAGAGAAAGCACGAGCAGGGAGGGGCAGAGAGAGAGGGAGACAGAGGATCCGAAACGGGCTCTGCACTGCCAGCACAGAGCCCAATGTGGGGTTGGAACTCACGAAAAGCGAGATCGTGACCTGAGCCGAAGTTGGACACTCAACCGAGTGAGCCACCAGGTGCCCCCATAATATTTTTAATATGTTCAACACAAGGATTTACTTCTATGCTCCCCCATATTGAAATATCATTTATTTAACAACAATACTTTACACTTTGATTTTTAGTCCAAATCCTGTGGGGTGCAGGTTTCTCAAGCCCTTCTGTAGTCAGGCTCACCTAGCCTTTCTGCTCTCCTCTTCCTTTGCTCTGCCCTCCACTCAGTGCTTCACTTCTACCTGGCGTTTGGCTGGCCTCCTCTCTCTGCTCCCAAGAACCAGTGCTGTTCATCCCTCAAGGCTGCACCCCCAGTTTGCCTGACTTAAAAGCTTTGCCTGTGTCTTTGTCTTCACTTTTTTTTGAGAGAGAGAGTGAGAGTGTGTGAGCAAGGGAGGGGCAGAAGGAGAGGGATAGAGAGATCTTTCTTTCTTTCTTTCTTTCTTTCTTTCTTTTTTTTTTTAGAGACAGCACAGGTGTTTGGGGGGTGGGCGGCAGGGGCAGAGGGAGAGAGAGGATCCCAAGCTGACTCTGCACTGACTCGGGGCTTGATCTCATGGCCCTGGGATCATGACCTAAGCCCAAATCGGATGCTCAACCCACATAGTCACCCTGGCACGTCTGGTCTTCACTTTGAGTGGCCCCAAATGTTTCACCGACACATAAGGAAGAATCGGGACCACACATAGGCAAAATCAAAACTTTTTTAAAGTTTATTTTATTTTGAGAGAGAGAGAGTGGGGGAGGAGCAGAGAGAGAGGGAGAGGAGAGAATCCCAAGCAGGTTCCACACTGTCAGCACAAGAGCCCAGTGCAGGGCTCAAACCCATGAACCATGAGATCATGACCTGAGGCTGAAACCAAGAGTCGGACGCTCAACTGACTGAACCACCCAGGTGCCCCAACAAATCTTTGCTCCAACACAACTTGGACTGGCAGTATGAACTGCCCTCTCCTCTGGACTGTCACAAAATGTAGGACTATCTTCTTTCAGCCCTCAGAATGACATCTTGAGATTATTTTGCACCTGTCTATCTCCTCCAATACAGTGTGGCCTTATTTATAAGAGAATTCATATCTCATGACTCATCTCATTCATGCAAGCACAAAGCATAGGAATGACCAAACATCTATTAATAATCATTCTAGTCATAGCTAACCTTTACTGAACACTGACTATGTGTCAGACACTGTTTTAAGCATTTTGTGTATATTATCCTATGTAATTCTCACATTTACCCCATGAAATAAGTGCTATTACTATCTCCATCATACAGATAGAGGAAATGAGGCACAGGAGGTTTAAGGAATGTGTCCAAGTTCACAGAGCTAGTAAGGGAAGGGGCAGGGGCTGAACAGGCTGGCTCCAGAGCCCCTGCTCTAATATCACCTACCATTTATTGAGCATTTATTTGTTCTGTGCCAGGAGAATCCCAACTTCATGGTTCGTGAGTTCAAGTCCCACATGGGGTGAACACGAGCTCCGCTTCAGGTGAACAAGAGCCCCATTTCTCTCTCTCTCTCTCTCTGCCCCTCACTCACTTGCACCCCCACCCCCCAAAAAAAGAATAGAGGTGAGGGGCGCCTGAGTGGCTCAGTTGGTTAAGCGTCTGACTTGATTTTGGCTCAGGTCATGTTTTCGCAGTTTGTGGGATCAAGCCCCGAGTCCGTGGTGTCGGCTTGAGATTTACTCTCTCCCTCTCTCTCTCTGCTCCTCCCCTTCTCACTCTCTCTCTTTCTCCCTCAAAATAAAGAAATAAACATTAAAAAAAAAAGAATACAGAGATGATGCTTTACCAAAGTGGTTAAAAATACATGATTCTGAGAGCAGCACCAATCAAGAATTGTTATGTAAAATGCTGTTGGTCTTCCAAACATCAGTACTTAGATGCCAGTCCATCATGTTCTTGCTTATTATTTCCTTATGATTAATTATAAATCAATTACCTCTTGTATTTTATCGTGAACATAATTCAACACATTTTTTATTTGTCCTGATTTTATTCCATTCAAGATTAAAGGTGGTAGTAATATTGAGGGGAGTGATTTGCTGCAGAGAACAACATAACTAACACTGTGTGCCAGGCTTTATGTTCTAAATGCTTTATGCTTAGGGGCGCCTGGGTGGCTCAGTTGGTTAAGCATCCGACTTCAGCTCAGGTCATGATCTCACAGTTTGTGAGTTCGAGCTCTGCATTGGGCTCTATGTTGACAGCTCAGAGCCTGGAGCCTGCTTCAGATTCTGTGTCTCCCTCTCTCTCTGCCCCTCCCCTGCTCACATTCTTTCTGTCTCTTTGTCTCAAAAATAAATACTAAAAAAGATAAATAAACTAAATGCTTTATGCTTAATAACTCGTTTAATCCTCATAATAACCCTATAAAGTAGTATGCTACAATATTCCCATTTTCTAGTCAAGAAACTGAGGCACAGAGAGGCTAGTAACTTTGCCAAAATCACATGGCTAGTAACTAGCAGACTATTTTTCAAATTCCTTTCCTTTCTTTTTTCAAGACACAAGAAAATTAGTTTTTGAAAATTAAGAGAATAGGAAAGAAGTCAGCAACCCAAACTTTGGTTTCTGAGACTAATAATAGCAGCATATACTAGGCACAGTTGTGTTTTACATGTATTATCCAATCCTCATACCTATCCTATTATTGCCCTTATTTTACAGATGAGAAAAGTAAGACACAAAGAGGTGAAATAACTTGGCCTAGGTGCACAGCTGGTCAGTGGCAGAGCAAAGTAAAATGCTGAAAAAAATGTAAGAGAAGAGGCATTATAAACTTTAGGGTCACTGGGATCTCTCCATGACAGAAAGCAACTTGACCTGAATTTTGTCACTATTGCTCACTCAAGAAAGAGTACGCTTTCAGAGAAAGCTACTACTCTTCGGTGAGTACTGCAAGCCATGCCTGGGTGACAGAAGTTTTCATCAGTACATCTGGTTCCTGCCCCGGTCCCTTCCCGAACATGTAGGCAGTTACAAGGCCTCTGTCCTGAATCACTGTGGTGGAACCTGAAGGCGAGAATCAGATTTCCCCATAGTCGCTGCTTTCATAGACTTTCCCTTTAGTCTTCATCTTACCGGAACCTTCAAGATCACTCGACAGGGTTGACCCCCTCTCTTATTCTTCAACACTCTTTTCTTGCTTTCATAGCATCGCCTCCTAGTTTCCCTTCTACTTCTCTGGCTTCTTCCTCTCAAAGTCCTTTGCCGGTTTCTTCTCCTCTATGTGGCCTTTAAATATCAGGTTCTATCCTGGCATTCTCTACTCTCCCCTCGGCTATTTTATTCTCAGCCATGGCTGTGACTATCTCTATGCTGCTAACCCCCAAGTTTATCTCCATCCTGGTCTCTTCTGTGAGCTCCACATCTGTGTCTATCCGTATCATCAACATTTCAGAGTTAATACATTCAAAATACAACTCCTCATCTACCCCCAAAGCTGATTTTCCTCCTAGTCTTTTCTATCTTAGTCATTGGGAAAAACCAGCTACCAGCTAGTTGTTTGTGCCAGAAACACAGGACTCAGCCTTGAGTCACACCCAGCTCTTCACTGAGACCTGTATATTCTTTCTCCAGGATAGGCCTCAGTTCCATCCACCTCTCTCCATCGCTCCAGTCTGGGTCAACTCCATCTCCTGCCCAGACAACAGCACTAGCCTCTTAAGTGATTCAGTATTTCACAGTGTAGCTGGCACCATCCTTCTCCTGAAAACCTCTCGATGGCTGGCCACCTTACTTCAAATAAGATCCAAGATTCTTGTGGCTGCCTTTAGCCCCCTTCACCTTTCTTCTTGCCTGCCACACTCTCATCACACTGGTTTCTTTCACAGCCTTGATCACAGCAAACTCTTACCTGCTTCAAAGCCTTTGTGAATGCTGCTGGCTCAGAGCAGATCCTCTTCTCTGGCTCTTCAGTTGGCCAACTCATCTTCTGGGGGCTCGGCTTCAATAGCATCTCCCAAGACTCTCCGGTCTCTCTTACATGTCTCTTATTAGACTCTCTGAATGCTCTTGATGCATTCTGTGCTTTTCTTCCTAATAGTAGTTATGTGATTATTTGATCAATATCTATCTTCTCCAACCAAATGTATGCTCCAGGAGGACCAGGACTATGTATTTTATTTATTTATTTTTAAATGTTTATTTATTTTTGGGGGGGAGGGGCAGAGGCGGGGACGGAAGATCCGAAGTGGGTTCCATGAACCCACAAACCACGAGATCATGACCTGAGCAGAAGTCAGATGCTTAACCGACTAAGCCATGTGGGCCCTGCCCATGTATTTTATTCACCAGTCTATGTGACTGACAGAGGTCTGGCCATAGACTTAAGATATTTTCAAAGTGCAAACTTTCACCCAGCTTCTTTGCTGAGTGTTTTCGGTGTCTGCTCAGTTGGGATTTCTCTGTCACAATCTGCCACCTGAGTCCTGAGATAATGGCCAGGGGCAGCTTAGCAACTTGACTGCCTGTCTTTTCCCACTCACTTGTGAGTGGGAAGCTGCTGCTGACTAGCATCACTGGGAAGGGCAGGAACTTTGCTGTGGGCCATGTAGGAAGAGGCCCCACGTGTGGGTGAGGTTGTCACTGCAAAGTTGGAGTTTTGCAAATGATGAGACAGGACACTTACACAGAATGAAAATGCAAGGTTGCAAATTCTGTTCGAGGGAGCTGGAAAGGGGAACTGCATGATGAATGGGGTTGGGGGGGGTTGGGAGAGGTTCAGAAAAGGCAATACTGGCTACTTTATAATTTACTGCTTATAGCTTCTGCTTTCAGCATCTGCTGTGAACAGATGGTGGGCTAGGATCTCTTTAGCCAACTGAGCCAAGGATGGAGTGAATCTCCCCTTGTCTTTGTAAACTATAGGCTGTGGGTGTCGGCTGGGGGGGTGGGGGGCGATTGCCCTGTAGCAACTGGCAATTAGCTCGAGATCTCCCTCCCCCAACTCAGAAATCTTATCTCTGATTCCTAAGTGAACTATATTGATATCCTGGTCTCATATTGACCTATGTGTGTTTTTGTTTTTTCCCAAATCCCTGAGACTCCTCGCTTCTCTCATCCCCAAATCTAGTTATCCTGAAAGGTTTTCTAATAAATAGGTAGCTTTTCATATCATCAGGGGTTAGGCCCAACTTAAAGAACAAACCATTAAGAGGGAGAAGAACTTTCATGGATTCCTTTCTCCCCATGCTGTTTAGAAATATTTTCAGGGTAATTACATTACTTAATAATATAAAAGTATAAATACAGAAGTATTTTTATATTTATAGCTTTTTACAGCTATCAAATCACACAGTTTTAAATTAAACACCAACAAAACTACTAAAGTTAATAAAATCAAAATACCATCATTACTTAATGTGACAGATTACACTTGGATGAAATGGAATCACCTGCAACATGAGTGTGGTCGTGCCAGGTACAGGGCGCTGGGCGTCCTGCACCACCATTTCCTGAGCTATGACTCTTTTCTCCCACAATTTCCCTTTCCCTTGGTTTCTTCATTCCGCCATGGCATCAGGGAGCTGTCACTTGGTGCTAATGTGTTGTTTTCATATCATTTGCTCCTGTTAATGTTTCATCAGCTCCTAACAACTTGGCACTTTGGTACCAGCAAGAGCAAGCACAAATGGACCCATGGTACTGAAATTGTATTGTTGGGGGATCATACAGATGATCTAGAATTGCACTGTCCCATATGGCAGCCACTACCCACCTGTGGCTGCTGAGCACTTGAAATATGGATAGTCTGAATCGCGCTGTGTGTAGATGTAAAATAAACTCATATCATATTTTGATGACTTAGAATGAAAAAGAGCAAAATATCTCATTCAAAATTTAAAAATTGATTCCATATCAAAATCACATTATTTGGGGTATATTGGGTTAAGTAAAATATATTGTCAAGATTAATTCCACCTGGGTTTTTTGTTTGTGTTTATTTTTGCTTTTTAAAAGATGTATACTAGAGGGGACCCTGGGTGGCTCAGTCAGTTGAGCATCCAACTCTTGATTTAGGCTCAGGTCATGATCTCACAGTTTCATGAGTTCGAGCCCCAAGTCAGGCTCTGTGCTGACATCGTGGAGACTACTTGAGATTCTCCCTCTTTCTGCCCCTCCCCCACTCACATTCTCTCAGTCTCTCTCAAAATAAATAAACTTTAAAAAATGTATATATATATATATATATATATATATATATATATATATATATACTAGAAAGTTTTAAATTGCACATGTGGCTTACATTGTATTTCTATGAGACTACATGGTCTAGAATAATTGTGTGTGTGTGTGTGTGTGTGTGTGTGTGTGTGTGTCTGAGAGAGAGAGAGAGAGAGAGAACATGTGTACAACTTTCTGAAAATACTGTATAAAAATTCTCATAGAAAACACATGGGTATCCAAAACACATAGACCTAGCAGTTAACCACTGCTCTAGCATTTAAAGGCTACATTCTTTCTCAGAAGCCAAGGATACAGAACCAGCATAGGACTTTCCTTGGCTTTCACTCCAGTATCCTAGTGATATATTTCTGTGGTTTTCCCACACGGTTTCCTTGTAAAAGTAGCTGGGGGAAGAATCCAGGCACTTCCATCCCTCCCAGAATATATGTACTGCCATATATGGTCATTTCACAGTCATTTGATCAAAAGTGTTCTCCACTGGGGAAACCCATGGTAGAGAAAGACAAAAAACAAAAACAAAAAACAGTGAGCATGTACTTTCTAGGCCAACTACTTCCCAAGCACACAAAAACTACTGAAATTCAAGGACTGCATCAGTTAAAGGATTGGCCTAAAATGATGTATAGCCAGATATCCAATTGCATTCATTTCGCAAATATTTTCTGAATATCTACATTGACACAAGGCCCCACGGTAGACACGATTAAAATAAAAAGATAAATAAATCAGGAATTTGCTGTCCAGAGGTGATAATGATACAGTCTGGGAGATTCTGAAAGGAAAACAGCATGAGTCTGGTCTCTGCTTGGGGCCTGGGGTTTTTATTAGCGATTGTGGTCTGGTGCAGTACGAGTATCCTCTTCGGCAACCAAGAACTGGTGAGAACAAGGACAGGATACAAGTGTCCTTCATAAGTCACTCATTTCCTGAAGCCAGGGGTCTTGGCATCAAGGTGTTTGGAGTCGTGGTCTTGGAGAACATTTATAGGGACACTGCCTGGTCCCTCCTTAGATGTTATCTGTTGTGATGGAAGACTCCAAACATATCATTATTTCTTTGTCTATTACAAGGCATATGTGGAGTGAGGTGGGGGTGCAGGTCCTAGCAAGAATAGAAGCTGGCAAAGAAGCAAAGGGAAAAAAGCCAGCTTTTTTTTTTTTATGGGGGTCCCTTCATTTTCCTGTCTCAATAAGCCATGTCAAAATTTCTTCCTTTTTAAATAGCAAAAGTTGCAGTGCATGGGTGGCTCAGTCAGTTGAGCATCCAACTTCAGCTCAGGTCATGATCTCATGGTTCATGAGTTCAAGCCCCTCATTGGGTTCTCTGCTATCAGGGCAGAGCCTGCTTCGGATCCTCTGTTTCTCGGCTCTCTGCCCTTCTCCCACTTGCAAGCACATGTGCGTTCTCTCTCTCAAAATTAAATAAACCTTAAATAAGTAACTAACTAAATAAATAGCAAAAGTGAATCCAGTATATGTTCTAAGAATAGTCTAAGTGAGCTCTATATCTGAACTCATTTAATCCTCACAGCCATATGAGGTTGTCCCCCATTTTATAGGTGAGAAGATTAAGGCAAAGGATTATGAAAATACTTAAGGTCGTATGATTATTAAGTAGCACTGGCAGGTTTCAAACACAGAAATCAGCTGCAAAATCTGAGCTTTTTAGTCACTATTCGGTCTTGCTTCACTTTATTATTTTTTTAAGATTTTATTTTTAAGTAATCTCTACCCCCAATGTGGGGCTCACAACCCCGAGATCAAGAGTCACATGCTGTTCCGACTGAGCCTGCCAGGCAGGCCTATCTTGTCTCACTTAAAAAAAAATAAATTAAAAAAATAATATTAGTATTTGCTTATTGGAAAAAAAACTGAATATACAGAAAAGTAGAAAAGAGCATAAACCCTCAAATTCCTACCCCCAACACGACAGTTGTTTAATATGTAAATACTACTTTTTTTTAAAGTTTATTCATTTTGAGAGAAAGAGAGAGTGGGAAGGGGCAGAGAGAGAGGGAGAGAGAGAATCCTAAGCAAGCTCTGCACTGTCAGTGTAGAGCCCATCACAGGGCTCGAACTCTCAAGCTGTAAGATCGTGACCTGAGCCAAAATAGAGTTGGACGCTTAACCAACTGAGTCACCCAGTCTCCCTATAAATACTACTTTTAATTTGAACCATAATTATGTATTGTAAGAAGGATATACATAAAGGGCTACAAAAGTTCAGAGGAGGGAAAGAGGACTTCTGGATGGATCTTGAAGAACAGGGTATGATGTAGATGTTGGGGCATTCCAGACAAAAAATTGCAAGAACAGGGGTGAGGATTCAAGTCAAGGAGGTCCAGGGCTTATTGGGGAAACAGCAAGGAATTGTTGGGGAACGGCGTTAATCTTGAACAATGAAGCTAGAAAACGAAATTAAGGACAAGTCCTAAAAAGTCTAGAATTCCTCCACCTTACATCTTATCAGTACAGGTAATACCGCACTGATTATCATTTATTCCTGTGTCAATCTCCCCAATGAAAGTAGGAATTCCAGTTTATATCCCCATTCATCTGATGAGTGCCTAGTTTCTGTGTGCTAGGCACTTATATATATATATATGAAAGAAAATAAATATATATATATATATATATTTTTTTTTTTAAGGAATCACTGTGATCAAATGAGAAGTCTGGTAGAATAGGCCAGATAGAACTAAATGACAAGTAAGATAAGGACTAAAAAATGTTCATGGACTTTAAAAACTAAGACACTGGAGAGCTTGATGAGAAGAATTTCTGCAGTTTCAAGCAGTGTGCAGAATCCAGGTGGGTGGGTGTTGAGGAACAAAGGGATGGTGATGTCCTGGAGAAGGTGAGCTACACTGTTATTGAAATGGAACCCCTTTTGGGTTGTTGTATTGTCCTTTGAGGGGCTGAGATAACTTTAAAGGAAGGTGAAAATAAATTTGTTTCAAATGACCAATGAGCACATGAAAATGTTCTCAACAGTAGCTGGCAGGGAAATGCAAATCAAAATCTACAATGAGATATCACTTCACACCCACTATTATGATGGCTATAATAAAAAAGACAATAGTAAATGTCTAGGAAATAGTAAAGGATATGGAAATATTAGAACCCTTAGACAGGTGCCAGTGTGAATGTAAAATGGTGCTGCCAATTCGGAAAACAGTTTGGGAATTCCTCAAAAAGTTAAACATATATTTAGTTAGCATACTATCCAGCCCCTCCTGGATATAATACCCAAGAGGAATGCACACATTTATCCATACAAGAACCAGTACAGGAATGTTGGTAGTAGCACTACTTATAATAGTCAAAAAGTAGAAACAACTCAAATGTCCATCAGCTGATGAATGGATAAACAAAATAGGTACACTCCTACAGTGGAATACTATTCAGCCATAAAAAGGAGTTAAGTACTGATATATAGGAATTAAGTACTACAATGTGGATGAACCTTGAAAATATTATGCTAAGTGAGAGAAGCCAGTCACAAGACCATATTTGTATAATTCCATTTATGTGAAATGTCCAGGTGCAAGACCATATAAAAAAATGTAGACCAGTTGTTGCCAGGGGTTGCCAGAAGGAAGAAAGAGAAATGATGGGTTTCTTTTTGGGGAAAAATGTTCTAGAATTAGAGGTGATGGTTGTGCAACTCTAAATAGAGGAAAAATACCACTAGAGTGTATATTTTTAAAGGGCCAATTTCATATTATGTGAATTATATTTCCATTTAAAAATAAAACTAAATTTTTAAAAATTGCAGCGCTTTTAGAGACTCCTTGCCATAAGGAGAAGATGGGACTGAACCCAACAGCAACAACGCAGACCAAGCACAAGGTGAGCCACTCCTCCAGGTCAAGGAGAGCTACCTGACCACGCCTTCAGGAGAAGGCAGTCCCGGCTCGGAGGCCGCTGATTGGCTGAGCTTTAGGAGTGGGCGGGGCGCAAAGGGGCGCGCCCAGTCCCTCTCGCAGGGGCGGGGCGAGCCGAAGCCTTCGCTCGCGAGATTTTGCTGGTTCCGCATTTCGGGTCGGCAAGGTGGGGGTGGCGAGCGTAGCAGCTAGCACCGGCAAGACCCCCGGCTCGGAGCAGCGGCTCTCGGTGTTTCCGCTGGCGGAGAGCTGAGGGCTGTCCGCTTCCTCGTGGTTCCCGCGCGGGTTACGAGTCCAGACCGCGGCGGGGGCCAACGGCCCCTCCCCTCCGAGGATAGAAGATGAGCTTCCTCTTGTGAGTGTGGCCGAGCCGAGGGCCCCAGGGCTGAAGGCCGAGGGCAAGGGCGAGGAAGGGGGCAAGGAGGTGCCTGAGGCTAGGGCCGGGCCCCGGGGTTGGGGTCGAAGTGACTGACGTTTGCTTTGCCACCCCTCCCCCCACTCCTGCGGGCCACGGGGGAGGCCCGGACGTGGGCCCAGGCAGATGGAGGTGAAGGTCGAGGCAAAGGAAGCGGAGAGGGTTGCGGAGTAGTGAGGCTCCGAGGCCGGCAGTGCCTCCAAACTTTTCCGCCCGAGCGCCCCTGAGGGCGGCGGGACGACCCAGGGGCGGAACCCCGAACCCTGTCTCTGGGCTTCCCATTCCTTTCAAGTCTGGAGCCGTCTAGTCTAATGATCCATTCTGACTTAGCGTTTTACTCCACCGTTTGTCAAGTTTTATTACCTTCAGTATTAAATTACCCCCGTGGAAAAACACTGCCCCCGGAAAACGGGTAGTGCTGCAGTTTGGGAAGCTTGAAGTTAAGCTGCGGCCTTGCATGCAGACTTCTGTCCAGTGCGAATTCAGCCACATTGTGAATTTGTGTAGATTTTATTTATTCATGTTTAAGTAATCTCTACACCCGGTGTGGGGCTCAAACTTACAACTCCGAGATCAAGAGTGGCATGCTCTCCTGATTGAGCCAGCCAGGCTGGCCCTGTGACTTTGTGTGATTAACTTTTCCTGGGTAGAATCATATTTTAGAGATAAGGCCTGGGGCCCAAATGAGTCTTAAATGGAAACTTTTGTAAATTATCTGACGATTTTTGAAAAATGCTTATTTTGAGAGAGAAGGAGAATCCCAAGCGGGCTCCGCACGGCTCCCTGCAGAGCCCTGCTCAGCTCCACCTTACCAACTCTGAGATATGACCTGAGCCAGAATGAGAGTCTGATGCTTAACCAAGTGAGCCACCCAGGCGCTCCTCTGATGATTCTTAAACATTTTTAGGTTTGGGAAGCATTGCTCCAACACATTATTTTCAGGTGGCTCTCTCTACCTGGTACATTACTTGAATGTGTGTTGTGTGATTGAGTAAACATCCATCGTCCACATGTTTGATATTTTCATTAAATTTATTATTCAGTTGTATAGTATTCTGTAACCAGAGTTTATCCAGTTTCTTACTGTGAGAATGTTTTGCTTTGGGAAGCAAATTACACTCAGAGACTGAGTTGGTCTTTGCCAGCAATTTATTTAACCTAGGTTTGCTGTAGGAATTTCATAAGCCAAGTGCATACAGGATAAGTTTCTTAATAAGCTAGTGAAATATTTCAAATCAGTGATAGATTATTTACACTATTGTTCCAGGCAAGGGGACATGAAAGAAATAAAGTCCAAATTTAGTTGAGGTGTATCTTTATACGAGTCAGTACTGAGGAGAGGAGTTGGGCTTACCCAACCAACCCAGAGCTGAGGTCCAGCTGCCAGCACGAAAGTAAAAGTTCCTTGTTGCCAGGGAACCATGGTGCTGGTGTTGACCGGCAGGTGGATTTTCCTTCTGGGGCTGGGCATTTGCGTGGCAGGGGCTAATTGTCCCAAGGTTTACAGAGAACTGTTCAGATCATCAGAGTGTCACCTTGCCCATACCCAACACTCTTGAGGACTCTTCACAAATTCTTGGTATTTGTAGTCAAAATGTCTCCTTGCCGTAGTTCCTTCTTAATAAGTTTTCATTGTTAAGCCCCAGCAGGGTCCCTGAGCAGCTGAACTACTGAGTTATGGGTGAGAACAGATGAGAGGATGATGTCTTGACACAATTTACTTTATTCTTATATGAAAACTTTTTTTTGTCTTTGTCATAAACAAGCGAATTAAAACAAACTTAAGTCATAAACAAATGGATTAAAACAAGTCATAAATGGATTTGAAATCTTATCAAACCAATACAGAGCAGAGAAGTTTGGATTCTGTCTAGTATTTTGCTGTTATAAAATAGCACTATGGAGAATATCTGTTCAAATTATTTTTTCCTACCTGTCGATTATTTTTTAGGAGTATGGTCTACACAGTATGATTACCATGTCTAAAAGTTTGTATGACTTAGATTATAATTGTAAATTTCCATATTACTGGAACAGTCTCTCCCTTCTCCCCCAAAGTCTTTCTCTTATGAGTTCATGTTAAATTAGTGGTTTGATTGTGGATGCTCAGTTGCTTAGTTACTTTTTGGATCTAAATGTGAGGCCCTTTTTTTCTTTTAAACTGTGTTTTGTTGACAGGCATTTGAGTTTCCACTTTTTGACTGTTACGAATAATGCAGCCATTATTCATCTGTAACTTTTATATACATCTCTAACTTTTGTGTACAGATTTTTGTATTGGATGTACACGTTCATTTCTCATTCTGTCTGAGTAGAATGAGAAGTTATATAGTAACTGTGTTTAACCTTTTGAGGAACTGCCAAACTTTTTCAAAACACTGCACCATTTTGCATTCCCACCAGCACTGCATGAGAGTTTCAATTTACCTACATCCTAAGTAGCACTTGTTAATTGTCTTTTTGATTATAGTCATCCTGAATGAATGTGAAATGTTCTCTCATGATTTTAATTTGCATTTTCCTAATGACTAATGATGGTCAGCATATTTTTGTATGCTATTGGCCATTTGTTTTTTTTTTTATTTTTTTAAAAATTTTTTTTTCAACGTTTATTTATTTTGGGACAGAGAGAGACAGAGCATGAACGGGGGAGGGGCAGAGAGAGAGGGAGACACAGAATCGGAAACAGGCTCCAGGCTCTGAGCCATCAGCCCAGAGCCCGATGCGGGGCTTGAACTCACGGACCGCGAGATCGTGACCTGGCTGAAGTCGGACGCTTAACCGACTGCGCCACCCAGGCGCCCTGCTATTGGCCATTTGTATATCTTCTTTGGAGTAATGTGTTTGAATCTTGTGATCATTTTTATTTATTTATTTATTTATTTATTTATTTATTTATTATTATTATTTTTAACATTTGTTTATTTTTGAGAGAGACAGAGACAGAATGTGAGTGGGTTAGGGGCAGAGAGAGAGGGAGACACAGAAGCAGAAATAGGCTCTGGGCTCTGAGCTGTCAGCACAGAGCCCGACGCGGGGCTCGAACTCATGAGCTGTGAGATCATGACCTGAGCTGATGTCGACGCTCAACTGACTGAGCCACCCAGGCACCCCTCTTGTGATCATTTTTAAATTGGGTTGTTTTTTTGTTTTTAAGTTGGAAGAATTCTTTATCCTGGATACAGGTCCTTTATCACCTCTATGAATTGCAAATACTTTCTCCCGTTTTGTGGATTGTTTACACTGTTTTGATGGTACCATTGGAAGCATAAAGGTATTAATTTAGATGAAGATCATAGTGAATCTTGAGATATCATTTCATGTTAGTTTTCTTTTTCTTAAGATTTTATTTTTAAGTAATCTCTACACCCAATGTGGGCCTCAAACTCAACCCTGATATTAAGAGTCGCATGCTCTTCCTCTGGTGCCCCCTTTCTAACGTTATCTATGCATTTACAGAATGGACTTCCACTGTACATTTTGTCTTTTAATATGTTAAACTAGGTCTTGAGATCTTTCCGTGTGAATACATGTAGCTCTATCTTATTCTTAACTACTGTATAGTATTCCATGTTATGGATGTATTGTGATTTATTTATTCCTCTACTAATAAGCTTTAGGATTGTTTCCACATTTTTCACTGTTAAAACCAATCTTGGGAAGCACATCCTTATCCATATCTAGGAGAAATACCTAGAAGTAGAAGGGATGGGTTGAAAGTACTTCCCGTGTCTGTAGATCTTGTTATATTGCCTTCCCAAAATATTATACACTTTACCCTTTCACCAAGTGTATTAAAATACTAATTTCTCTTTTACCCTAGCTGACACTTAATGTAATTATTTTAACTTTTGGCACTCAGATTAGGATCATAACACCCTCCCCATCCTGGCACTTTTCAGGGAGTATTTTTTATTTTCAGAACAATTTATATGCCTAAAATTATGCCATGCTGCTTTCAGTCCTAAAAATTGATAATACTTTTACTTTCAACCTAACAGCAGCAGCCGCTCTTCCAAAACGTTCAAACCAAAGAAGAATATCCCTGAGGGCTCTCATCAGTATGAACTCTTAAAACATGCAGAAGCAACTCTGGGAAGTGGGAATCTGAGACAAGCTGTTATGTTACCAGAGGGAGAGGACCTCAATGAATGGATTGCTGTTAACAGTAAGTTTTCAATAGCATTCAGCTTTGCTGATTTATAAGAACATTTTGCCAACATTTTTTTGTTAATGAATTTCCTTTTACAGGTATAACTGTTGTAGTATAATGCTGTACCTGTAAAGAAATCAGAAGTACAAATACATTAGAAACTGTGTTCTTTTCAGAGTACTTGGTTGTAGCCAGTGTGGTTGAGTAGACAGACTGGAGGAGAAACGTTGAGTGCTTTGGGTTAATTTCTGAGGATAGAATGGATGAATTGCTGAGTAAGGTCAAATAAAAGATTGGAATGCAAAATTCTATGACTTTGCAGGGAACGCATCCTCACAGTTGCACCCCCACTCCCAGCAGCTCTCATCTGCCTGCGTATACACAAAAGTCCGTTGCAGTTCATATGGGCAGTCACTTGATTGTTGTGACTTAGAAGTGGTCAGAAGGAAATTAAGAAATTGGGAGAAAACAGGAGGGACCCATGAGCTGAAAATCACTCTGAGTTCAAGAAAGCTAGCATTACATGGAAGGTTATATGTACTGAAGTTAGAGATTTGAATATTTGAGCCTGTCATTTCTTTTTTTTCTTTTTTCTTTTAATTTTAGAGAGTCCGTGCACGCGAGTCGGGGAGAGGGGTGGTGGGGGAGAGAAAGAGAATCTTAAGCAGGCTTCACCTCAGTGCAGAGCCCAATGCGGAGCTTGATCCCAGGACTCTGGGATTGTGACCTGAGCCCAAATCAAGATTGATACTCAACCAACTGAGCCACCCAGGTGCCCCAAGCCCGTCATTTCTGAGATCAGTGCTGGGTGATAAGGTTTAAATCTGTTAGGAAATTTAGATGTTACAGGAATTTTTAAACTTCTTAATGGAAAATTTCAAACATACAGAAGTAGAGAAACTAGTATAGTGAATTCCCAGGCATCCATTATCCACTTTCAACAACTGTCAATTCATGGCCAGTTCATGCTTCTGTATCTCACCCTGATTGTTTTTTTTCTTTCTATATTTTCATTCCTCCCTCTCCACCTTCCTCCCCTCCCCACCTCTCCCCACTTCTCTTTGTTCCTCATTTGCAGGCCGACCCACCTCTCCCTGATTGATTTGAAGTGAATCCCAAATATATTTCATTTATAAATATTCCCTATCTCTAAAAGACAAGAACACCCCCTTTTAAAGATAATGACAATACTGTCATTCCTTTGTTAGCAAATATCCAGTCAGTGTTCACATTTTCCCTGATTGTCTTATAAATGTTTCTCTTTTTTTTATTTTAATTTTTAAAAATGTTCTATTATTTATTTTTGAGAGAGAGAGAGAGAGAGACAGAGCATGAGTGAGGGAGGGACAGAGAGAGAGTGACACACAGAATCTGAAGCAGGCTCCAGGCTCCAAGCCGTCAGCACAGAGCCCGATGTGGGGTTCGAATTCACGAACTGTGAGATCATGATCTGAGCAGAAGTCGGACACTCAACCAACTGAGCCACCCAGGTGCCCCTAAATGTTTCTTTTTAAAAAAATTTATGGTTGTTTTAAATCAGGACTAATAAGGCCTGTGTGTAATGTTTCTTGAATCTCTTAATCCACAGGTTTCCCCTCATTGCAGTCTATTTTTCTTGCTATTTTGTTATTGTTGAAGAAACCAGTTCATTTGTTTACCACAGTATGAATTCTGTTGATTATACCCTCAGGGCATCCATTATGTTCTCTTCTTCCTTTTATTTCCTGTAAATGTTAGATCTAGAGCAACACTTTCCAGTATAATTTCTTGCAATGATGCATATGTTCTATATCTGTACTGTGGCCATTTAGCTCTAGAAATGTGGCTAGAGTGACTGGAACTAAATTTTAAATTTATTTTTAATTTAAGTAGCGTATGTGGCTAGCGGCACCCATGTTTGCACAGATTTGGAGCTTTGTTCAAATTCAAGTTTGATTTTGTTTGTTTGTAAGACTACTTCAGTGGTGGCATATACTCCCAACCGTGTGTATACTTCCATGGTGTCTAGCTATCTTTTTATGTGGAGTTAATTCAGCTAATGCTAATCACTCCTTTGACCAGCACTGTCTGATAGAAATATAATGTGCACTGCAAATGTAATTTAAAACTCTAGTAGCCATATTGAGAAAAAATTTTGTTTTCCTCACACATTAAAAAGCCATTATTCATATTACTAAGAGGAAAAAACAAGGTACAGAACTATGTACAGATATATTTTGTGTAACACAGGATAAAGGTACTTAGGAGGCAGGAGACAAAAAAAAAAAAATAATGTAGTGGTTATCTGTAAGAGGAAGTTGGAGTGACTGGGATTAAGATTTATCATTTATAAGGGTGCCTGGGTGGCTCAGTTGGTTAAGTGTCTGACTTTGGCTCAGGTCATGATTTCACAGTTTGTGAGTTTGAGCCCCGTGTCAGGCTCTGTGCTGACATCTCAGAGCCTGGCAACTGCTTTGGATTCTGTTGTCCCCTTCTCTCTGCCCCTCCCCACTCATGCTCTGTTTCTCGCTCTCTCTTTCTCTCTCTCTCTCTCAAAAATAAAACATTAAAAAAAAATCACTATATATTTTTATGTATCTTTTTATTTGTGAGCCATGTGAAGCATAATATATTCAAAAAAGACCCTCCCCTGTTCTTTTATTTTTAATCTTTTTAATGTTTATTTTTAATTAAAAAAATTTTTTTTAATGTTTATTTTTGAGGGAGGCGCCTAGGGTGGCTCAGTCGGTTAAGCGTCCGACTTCAGCTCAGATCATGATCTCATGGTTCGTGAGTTCGAGCCCCGCGTCAGGCTCTGTGCTGACAGCTCGGAGCCTGGAGCCTGCTTCCTATTCTGTCTCCCTCTCTCTCTGCTCCTCCCCTGCTCACATGCTGTCTCTCAAAAATAAATAAACATTAAAAAAATTTAAATGTTTATTTTTGAGAGAGAGCATGTGAACAGGGGATGGGCAGAAAGAGAGGGAGACACAGAATCCAAAGGAGGCTCCAGACTCTGAGCTGTCAGCACAGAGCCCGACGTGGGGCTCGAACTCAGGAGCTGTGAGATCATGACCTGAGCCAAAGTCGGGCATTTAACCACTCAACCTACTGAGCCACCCAGACACCCCTCTCCCCTGTTCTTTTAAACCTTAACTCAAATTATCATCTGTTATTTTGAAGGCATCTGTTGGCCTTCTTCAGCCTTCAGTTTTTGAGACTTTTTCTTTAGGTTAGCTGTTCTCAAAACTTTCAGTCTCGAGATCCCTTTATTCTCTAAAAAATTATCAAGAACCCCAAAGAGCTTTTAATTATGTAGGTTATATCTAGTGACACTTACTGTGTTAGAAATTAAAATTGAGACATTTAAAATACTTTTTAATTTTTTTATTAAAAATTTTTTTAACATTTATAATAAATAATAAATTATATATTATATCATTAATAATAAATTGAGAGACAAAGAGAGACAGAGCATGAGCATGGGAGGGGCAGAGAGAGGAGGAGACACAGAATCCAAAGCAGTCTTCAGGCTCCGAGCTGTCAGCACAGAGCCTGACACGGGGCTTGAACTCAGAAACCACGAGATCATGACCCGAGCTGAAGTCGGACACTTAACCGACTGAGCCACCCAGGCGCCCCATAAATACTTTTTAATTTTTTAAAAATAACTCACTGCATGTTGACCTAAATATATTTTTATGAAAAATGATTGTTTTCCAAATTGAGTTTTAGTGATGAGTATGGCATTGCTTTACATGTTTGGAAATCTCTTTTCATGTTTGGCTTAATAGGAGACAACCGAGTCGTCCTGTCCACTTCTGCATTCATTCTGTTGTGATGCCTCACATCAGGAGCCTCTGGACAACTCCACTGTGCCTTCTGAGAGGATGAGTGTGAAAAGAGCCATTGAAATGCTCTGACCTCACAGATGCCCCTTGAAACTAGGAGGGATCCCCGGACCACATTTTGAGAACAGCTGCTTTAGACCAATAAGCCAGCACACCATCTGGGCATACTGTTTGTTTTGAATGAATATTGAATGCCTATTACTTTCTTAGAAACATGACTCATTAAGAGGAAGGTTTATAAGTGAGGGAGTTTTGTATAAAAATCCTTTTGACAAAGTAGAACTTTTTTGTCTACTTGATTTTTAAGAAACTTGGAAAAGCCCTAGTTGGTTTTTAGGTAGGTACTCCTTTAGACAGGGAACTGAAACATTTTTTTCAAACTTTCCAAAGCTTATGTGGGTGTCTTTGCAGAGGAACACTTTACTCAGATAAGTTCATTACTTACCCCCTTCCTCCTCCATTGTCTTCCATACCTAGCTGAAGCTCCTGAAGGAAGTGCTCTCTGACTACCTCAGCCCTTCAAGATGTTGTCTTTCTCTGAACCCTTAACATGTTGTACTCTTTGTTTCAATTTTGTCCCTTCTCTTAGCTGGAGTCTCAGAGGCAAGGGATATTATCCCATGTCCTTTTTATGTCCTCAGCATGAGTTAGGCTTCAGGTTGTTTTTTTGTTTGTTTTGTTTTTTTAACTATTTACTTATTTTGGGGAGAGTGCAAGCGGGGGAGGGGTAGAGAAAAGGGGACAGAGGATCGGAAGCAAGCTTTATGCTGACAGGCTGACAGCAGCAAGCCCAGTTTGAGGCTCAAACTCACAAACCGTGAGATCATGATCTGAGCCGAAGTCAGATGCTCAACCGACTGAGCCACTCAGGTGTCCCTAGGCTTCAGGTTTTTTATAAGATTTTTCAAATGCTTATTAATATAGCTGCTACACCTTCTCCTTCACAGTATATTCCACAACAGTTTCTCCTAACACAAATGGTATTGTCTGGTCCAGATTGATAGCAAGCAATAGATTTTTTTTTTTTATTCCTTTGGATATAATCAAATTATATATTCTAATGATCCAATAGTCACCATTAAGTTAGAATTGCCGCTAATGTTTTATCTTCCTGCTCTTCTATGCTGGGTAAAAGCTTAGTATATTAAAGTGAGTATATATTAAAAGTTAATTTTAAAGTTAAGTAAACAACTTGAGAAGAAGCAACTTAGAAGAGAATTTGCAGTGCCTCTGGATTGTTGAATCTCCTGGGGATTTATTCAAGAACTTGAAGGCATTGTCCATTTTTCTTCAACTGAGAGGTCTGATATTTTACTGTGTTGGCACAGACATTTTAACACAATTTTCCTTTTATCTTTCCAGCTGTGGATTTCTTCAACCAGATCAACATGTTATATGGGACTATTACAGAATTCTGCACTGAAGCAAGCTGTCCAGTCATGTCTGCAGGTCCAAGGTACATATACTGCCTATTATATAGGTACTTGAAGTACTAAATAAAGCTAACTGCTAATTGATGCAAATCGAATTATAAAGCTTTTTTGTTTTTCTTATCTGTTTGCTTGTGTAAAAGTAGTTCAGTTTTATGAGTTCCCGAATACTTCCCTATAAGCTTTTTGTTATTAAATATTTTAGTATGTGGTATTTAGTATTTAATTGCATTATAGTAAGTAATGTTCAATTTTTTCTTGTGTGTAATTTATGTTAATTACTTGCAAATTGTGCTGCTTTAATCTGGCTCAAAGATGCTAGGTTTTAAAAGTCTGACTATAGAGGCACGTGGGTGGCTCAGTTGGTTAAGCATCCGACTCTTGATCTCGGCTCAGGGTTTGTGAGATCAAGCCCTGCCTTGGGCTGTGTACTGTCAGCTTGGAGTCTGCTTGGGATTGTCTCGCTCCTTCTCTGCCTCTCCCTAGCTTGTGAGTGGGTGTGTGCGTGTGCGCGCTCGCTCGCTCTCTCTCTCTCAAAATAAATAAATAAACTTTAAAAATAAAAAATAGAAAATTTGACTATAATAAATTTCAAGAAATATTAAGAAACATGGAACTCTTTATCACCCATAATGTTAAGTCAAGGTGTGGTGGGATTAATGTTTTAGTGTGTTTCTTTCCAGTCTTTTTGCCAATAATTGGCCATTTTATGTGAGGATAGATGGTATTGAGTGAGATATTTACCCCTTGGGAAAAAACTGTCCTTCCTGAATTTGCTACAGGTATAAAGGAAAAAAGTGTCCAATGAGTTTATGGTCCTATTTTTAATTACAGTATTTTGGAGGAATGTTTTTATTTTGTGTTAAGTTTTATTAATTAAACTTCTCTATGGCTTAAATGCCTCACACAGTGAAGTTTTGCAGAAGTCTTAATCATTCTAGCTCAGCAAAGGGAGAGAGGAAAAGATGCATGCCTCAGGATGTTTCTTTACTTACCCTCTCCAAGAAACAGTCTTACTGTCTTGACTCTGATGTTGATACTTTCATGGCCAACTGTTGTAGAATGGGGTGGATGCATCAGTCTCTTACCCAGTCCTCAGCACCCTCTGCCTGGAATGCGTAGTTCCTTTATCTTTCCTAGGGCTGTGTTAAAAAAAAAATCCATTCTGGCACTGTCAGCTGCCACATTATCCTCCTTTTCTCTTTCAATTATAGCTCATATTTCAGGATAATTCTGTAGGGAACTTTGAGTAATCTTCAGCAGAACTTGAGAGGTAATTTAATAAAGTTGTGTGTAACGTCTACTGAGAAATTGTGGGCCTACTTTGATTACAAGTTGTAGATTTGTTAATGTTTTTGAAAACTCATATCAATAAAATCTTTTTCTCCCCAGATATGAATATCATTGGGCAGATGGTACCAATATTAAAAAGCCAATCAAATGTTCTGCTCCAAAATACATTGACTATTTGATGACTTGGGTTCAGGATCAGCTTGATGATGAAACTCTTTTTCCTTCCAAGATTGGTAAGTTATAATGTTGAACTGTTTTTCTTTTTAACTGATAAATGTGTTGTGTTCTTTTTAATACTCTGTTGCTTAAAAAAAAAAAAAAAATTAATAAAGACTGCTAAATTCCTCTCCAAAAAGATTGTACATGCAAAATCCCTTCTGTTGTGTTTGTGTCTGCCTGTGTTTTTTCACTATTACTTGTTGGCCACTCAGTTTTTATTCTTTTCAATTTGGGTAAATTTGTCTTAATGTACTTAATGTATTTAAAAAAATACTGATTTGGATTATTGATCATTATTTTCTGTTTCTATCCTTTGTCCATTTCTTTGTGTGGTAAGGATATTAGCTCGTTGTATGTGTTATATGTATTTTTCCCCAGGTTGCCTTTTTCTTATTTTGTTCATGAGGTATTCTTGCTGTATGTAACTTTCTTATTTTGTCCTGCTGATCTTTTCCTTTATGATGTATGGATTTTAGTACAATGATTAGAAAGGGTTTCCCTATTTCAAGATTATAAAAATATTTGTCCACTTTTTCATTTAGTACTTTTGTGGTTTTGTTTTTATGTTTAAATCTTTGTTCTTGCCAGAAATTTTTTTCTCAAGGCTCCCTCCATTTTTTTCCAGTTATAAATGCTAATCAGTTTGTCCAACACCATTTATCAAATACACGTGTCGTTTCTCCCCAGATTATTTATGTGTACACCAGATTGCCATATAATTTGGAGTCTTTCATTCTCTTTATCTGTTCCTACAGGGATTCCACACTGTTTTAATAACCATGGCCATATATCTTTGAGCATCTTGTAGGGCTAGTCTCTCTTCCTTCCTCTCCTTTTTCAGAATATTCACCGCTATTCTGGGATATTTGTTCTTCCAAAGAACTTAGAATATTTTTGCAAGGTAAAATAAAAATATTCATGAGATTTTGATTATTATTTCATTCAAGTTGTAGATTAATATAGGCAGTCTTATTCTCTTGACAATACTGAGTCTTTCTACCCAAGAACAAGATATATTTCTTCATTTCTTCATGTCTTTTATTTCTTCCTCTTATGCAGTTCTATAGTTTACTTTGTTAATTTTTCAAGTGTCTTAAGTTTATCCCTAGACATTTTGTGTTTTTTTCATTGATACCTGCCTTCCACATGGTTATTGTTTAATATATATGAAAGCTATTGATTTTCATATACATTTTTATATAAGTTGACCATCAGATTCTGATTATTTTAGTTGTTTTGGTTGGTTTTCTTGAGTTTTTGAAGTATGCAATCACATTAAGATAATATTAATTTTGCCTCTTCCTTTCTGATATGGGTGTTTCTTGTATAAGTCTTATCTAGTTGCCCCAGAGTAGTGCTGAGTAATGGTGATGATGGCAGACATCCTTTTGTTTCCTTACTTTGATGCAAGTGCTTCTAGTACTTCAGCATTAAGCAGGAATCGTGCTTTTGGTTAGAGGTGTGTGAATTTTTAAAACTCAGGTATGGTTGTTGAGTTTTGTGATATTTTCCCAGTGTCTGTTGTTGGTCACCATAAGGTTTTCTCCAGTATATGTAGATTTTTAATGTTTTACTGGAATCGTATTTTTTATTTGCTAATATTTTGATTAAGATTTTGGCTTCACTATTCATGAGATCACTCCTTGTCATTTTCAGTTTAAGAGTGTCTTATGAGCAACAGGTTGGATTCTGTCTTATCTGTTCTGGCTGCTAATAATAAAAATGCCAGAGATCAGATAACTTATGAATAACAAAAAGTTACTTTTCAGTTCTAAAGGCTGGAAGTCTAAGATCAGGGTGCCAGCATAGTTGGGTCCTTGCGAAGGCCCACTTTTGGGTCTCAGGCTGCTGACTTCTTACCTAGTCTTCATATAGTGGAAGGTGTCAGCAAAAGTTCTCTGGGGCCTCTTTTACAAGGGCACGATCCCACTCCTGAGGGCTATGCGCTTGTGACCTAATCACTTCCCAGAGTCCTGCCTCCTAATAACATCATCTGGGCGTTAGGATTTCAACATAGGAGTTTTGAGGAGATACACACATTCAGACCCTGGCAGATTCCTTACTGCAATCTAATCAGTGGCTCTTTCAGGGGAAAGCATGTATCACATTACACCTGGTCTGTTTGCCATTGGTCAACTTTTCCATTTTATTATTAAACCTTTTATTTCCTCTCTCGCTGATTCTTTTTTTTGTTTTGTTTTTTAATTTTATTTTTTATTTTTAAAAATTTACATCCAAATTAGTTAGCATATAGTGCAACAATGATTTCAGGAGTAGATTCCTTAGTGCCCCTCCCCATTTAGCCCATCCCCTCTCCCACAACCCCTCCAGTAACCCTCAGTTTGTTCTCCATATTTATGAGTCTCTTCTGTTTTGTCCCCCTCCCTGTTTTTATATTATTTTTGCTTCCCTTTCCTTACGTTCATCTGTGTTCTGTGTCTCATACGAGTGAGTCCTCGTATGAGTGAAGTCATATGATGTTTGTCTTTCTCTGACTAATTTCGCATAGCGTAATACCCTCTGGTTCCATCCACGTAGTTGCAAATGGCAAGATTTCATTCTTTTTGATTGCCGAGTAATACTCCATTGTATATATATACCACATCTTTATCCATTCATCCATCGATGGACATTTGGGCTCTTTCCATACTTTGGCTATTGTTGATAGTGCTGCTATAAACATGGGGGTGCATGTGTCCCTTCGAAACAGCACACCTGTATCCCTTGGATAAATGCCTAGTAGTGCAATTGCTGGGTCGTAGGGTAGTTCTATTTTTAGTTTTTTGAGGAACCTCCATACTGTTTTCCAGAGTGGCTGCACCAGTTTGCATTCCCATCTCACTGATTCTTTATTGTGTATTGACTGTGCTTGAATGTTTCTGTTAAATTCAGTTTGGAAAGGGCTTGGTTTGAAACAAATTACTTACAGTTCTTTATTCATTAAAGAATATCTTCCCATTTATGGAAGATAAAGAATAGTTACAACTTTATTCTCTTTTTTCAGCTTTCCATTCTTCAGTAATTCGGCCTAATGTTCTGGAATCTTTTCCCCCCTCGGTTAGGCTGTTATCCACATTTTCTGCCGATTATTTATTCTTATTGGATAGAATTGTTTATTACTCATTTTGAACTAATACATCCAATTGTTAACTATTCCTTTTATTAGCAAGATGCATATTTGTAAATTCTCAGAAAGGAGTTTGACTTAAAAATTCATCTCTTCAATACGGGAGTACAAGACCCAGTCCAGAAAAACATGCCCACAAGCTCCAGGATTATGTTTGAAAATGCAAGTTGTTAGTGGCACCTGGCTGGCTCCATCAGTAGAGTGTGTGACTCTTGATTTCAGGGTTGTGAGTTCAAGCCCCATGTTGGGTGCAGAGCTTACCTTGAAAAAAATTAATAAAATTTAAAACGAAATGAAAATGCAAGTTGTTAGCCAAGACTGATGTGGGAGAAATGAAAATTAGCTTGAAAGAGTAAAAGACATTAAATTTCAGGCTATTAAATGGACTGGTTGAGAAAATGCATGAAAGGAGAAAGTGTTTTAACCTTTGTTTTCTGAAAGATTGAAGAAAGGAAAATGTTTCTTGAGTGGTGCTGTGGAATAGCTTATTAAGGCTGCCTAATCTAGGTTATTTTGGAAGCTGATGACTTATATGTTTATATAGTGTTCTCCGTGCCACTGTATTGTCCTTCTGTCCCTGTTTTCTAAGACTTTGATCTTATCAGCTGGAATTCTCAGGAATTGAGACACATCCCCACCTACACTGCTTGGAGGGAGATTACCAAACCATCTCTCAGTTCATTTCTAAGGAAGTGTTCATTTTCTTTGCAAAATGGTGAGGTGCCCTTCCTCTCCTTTTCAGGAAGTGTATCTCTGTCTTGTACTGTAGGAAAATGAAAATAGCACTTTGAAAAGATAAGATAAACAGTTGGGGACTCCTAATTTAAGGAAGAAAAACTAGTCTTTCAGAGTAACTCAGAAGATAAAATATTTGTAGACCATAGATTATAATGCCTTTTTCTCTTGGAATTTTCATTCCTAATTGAGTGCATGTGTGAGTGTAAAAATTTTTTAGAGTTACAAATTACAAAAATAGAAGTTTTTATTTATAGTCAAAATACTTATTCTTGTTGCATTGAATCTTGGGAAGAAACTCTAGTGTTAAATAGCTAAAATTATGTTTATTTTAACTTTGATTCAACGGCACATCATAGGTTGATGTCTGTGCCTATTAGTCTAAGGCAGTCAGAACAAGCATGCTATGTGAGGATACCTCATATATTTGTTTGAGATTTTTTTTCCCTTTGCCCTTTAAAAAAATATCTGGAAAATAGACTTGTATTTGTGAATGTGTGTGTTTGTGTGTTGGAGTTGCATATGGCAGTTTCTAAACTTTCTACTGTTAGCTAAAAGACCAATTGATATGTGTATAAATGTACGTATATATTTGCTTACAGGTGTCCCGTTTCCCAAAAACTTTATGTCTGTGGCGAAGACCATTCTAAAGCGTCTGTTCCGGGTTTATGCCCATATTTATCACCAGCACTTTGATTCTGTGATGCAGCTGCAAGAGGAGGCCCACCTCAACACCTCTTTTAAGCACTTTATCTTCTTTGTTCAGGTAAGTTGAACTGTGTTGACTTCTTTGTCCTTTGTCTTGAACTCATTTGATTGGTAATTTTAATAAAGAGCAATTTACTGAGTTGTCTAATTTATAGACATAGAGTGAAAGTATAAGCAGAATTCTCTCTTTTCTCCTTTCCGTGTTGTTTACTTCATTGGTGTGCAGAGCGACATAGAAAGCTTCCCCCCCATTTTGGGCCTTCTGCCTCTGGCTGTCCCCACCGGGTCTCTGGTTAGGATGTGACAAAGAGCACCGGAAACCCAGGATAGCTTTCCGTACCCCCCTGTTCCATCGCCACTGCCGAGTGAAGGGATACTATGAGGAAACGTCGGCAGTTGGGTTGTTTCATGAGATGGCTGTATCTGAAAGAGAGACTTTTGGAAGAACGTGTTAGTCGCTGTCTTGGTTTAACCTTCCAGAAGTACCATTTCAGGCCAAATCTTATGAAGTCATCAGCTAGAAACTTCAAGGACCATCCCCTTCAGAGATGTGGCCTATTATTTATGGGCCCTTAATTGGAAGTGGAATTTTTAAAAATCAAAAGAGGGGCACCTGGGTGGCTCAGTTGTGTAACCTTCTGACTCTTGATCTAGGCTCAGGTCATGATGTCACAGTCCGTGGGGTTGAGCCCCATATCAGGCGCTGTCAGTGGGATTTTCTCTTCCTTGTTCTCTGCCCCTCTCCCACTCGCTCTCAAAATACATAAAAAAAGAACATTTAAAAAATAACAATTCATTGTTTGAAAAAGATATTAAAGCAGCTTCAGAGATAGATAATTCTATATGCAAAATGTAACTACATCTGTCTAGACACTGTTTTTTGGTAGAAAAGTCAGTAGTTTTATAGTAGATCCTGTGTATTTCAGTTATATGTGCCACACAAAGGAGAATGTACTGTGCTTTTCTCTGTCTTCCTTCTGAGATTGTTGCACAGCATAGTTATAGGTATAGTGTAGGTGCTGATACAGATGTATAGGTACAGATAGAGGGTGGGGGTGTAGTATAGCTATAGAATAGACAGACACCAGATAGATGTAGGTATAGATCTATGAAAGCAACAGATCCACTTCCCCTATCAAAAGCTCCTGGCCACTATCAAAAGCTCATTGTATAGTTTTAAGATCATTTCCATGTAAATGCAAAAATATATATAGTTTTGATTTTAATGTTTTACTCAGTGAAGATCATGCTGATATATACAGTTGTTTTTTTAGTCAGTCCCCCTATATTTCAAAAAAATGAATAAAAATGATCCCATTTTAAAATGTTTACAGGGGTGCCTGGGTGGCTCAGTCGGTTGGCTCAGGTCATGATCTCAGGTTCATTGGGATGGAGCCCCGCATCCGGTTCCGCGCTGAGTATGGAACCCTGGTTGGGATTCTCTCTTTTTCCCTCTGCCCCTCTTCCCTGCTCAGGTGTGAGTACATTCTCTCTCTCTCTAAAAAAAAAAAAAAAAAGTTTACAGAGATGATTTCATCATTTTTTGGATTTCAGAAAACTAGGGTTAGGAATCCCTTGTCTGATATTTGCAGAGTTTTAATATTAGATCTGTTTTTAAATTTTACTTTTCTTCTCTTTTTTTAGGAGTTTAATCTGATTGATAGGCGTGAGTTGGCACCTCTTCAGGAATTAATTGAGAAGCTTGGATCGAAAGACAGATAAATGTTTCTTCTAGAACACAGTTACCCTCTTGCTTCATCTGCTAGAACTCTCTCATTGCTCTCTGTTATAGACTAGTGATACAGACTTTAAAAGAACAGGATTAAAAAGACACCTGTTGTTTGTGTCTACTGATAAAATTGTCCCAAAGGTAGGTTGGCCTAATCCTTCAGTGAGAAATTCAAGACACAGCTGAATCTGAGGCACTGTGTGACCACTCCTGTTATTGTCAGAGTCATTCTTGGTTGTAATATGTGATGACTAACATAAAGTCTATTAGTTTACTTACGCTTTCACTGAAGAAAATGTGCTTCGGGTAGCAGCATAATGACTATTGAGAATTTCCACCAATAATTTATTAACAGGTTTCCAGAGCAAATTACCTAATAATGCATTCAGATCTGTTTTATTCTGCTTTTATTTACACATAGAAGAGATATTTTTAAGTTTCCTTAAGATTTAGAACATTTGTGTGTTACTTTGGATAACCTTTTAGTTTGAAGTTTGTATGCTAGTGTTTTTATAGATAAGAATATATATATATATATATATATGTTTATTTTTTCAAAATTCATGATTGCATTTTAAATCCTCATATGACCTGTGTGGTTGGTATGGGAGTAACCAGAGTTATTTCTAAAATGACTTTATTTTTTAATCTTTATTTGGGATTTTATTCACATAAACCTATCTAAATTTTTAGGAGTGTGTATATCACAAATAATTTTCTTAAGGCATGTAAGGGTAGTCTTTTACATTTTTATTTTGAAATGCTTCATTCAGATTAATTTGAATAGGTAGCTTTTGGCTGAGAAAAAGACTGCAAAAAATTATAACAAATTTAGGTCTCAGAACCACTATTTTCATTCATGTTGTTTTTCAGAGGCCTTGAAATTCTGGATAGGAGAATGGAAGAAAGTACTCAGAGTACTTGATTATTTTCTTTTGAGTGTCCTTTTAAAAAAAAAAAAGAATTCTATATGTTTTTGTTGTGACTTGAGACTTAATTAAGAGTAGTGTAGAAATACTTAATCTTTATCCCAATAAGGATAAAACTTAAGGAAGACCATAATAAAAAGCCTTGAAGGTGTACACATCTTATTTTATAACACAGCTTAGTTTGGTGTGCTGTGTGTGTGTGTGTGTGTGTGTGTGTGTTTAAGGGAAACAAAATGGGAGGAATAAGTAAAAAATCTTACTTCATTCTGTTCGTAGTCCAAGGATGGATTGAGTCCCCATAGGTTTAATCCTGTTTTAATTGTTTTTGTATCAAAACTTGAAATTCTTCTATTGGGATAAAAAGAATCTTCCTCTTTAGTGAAATAAAAGCCGTTAGGTTTCTAGGATGTAGTAAACTCCAGCTGCCTGTTGAGAATGTACCGGGCACGGGTATACTAAAGACTGCCAGACTGGCGCTGCTTTAAGTTTGTCTGCATTCTGGGTTTCAGAGCCGTGATTTTTGCAGAGTACTCACCAACTCCCTTGATGGTTTTGATAAAACGTTAGATTTGTTAGGGTTTTTTTTTTTTTGCTGTTGTTATTTATTTTTATTGTTCTACTAAAGTATAAAGAATTGCTTAGCTACTCCATTTTTATAGTAATTCAACTTCATATCCAGATATCCAGAATTTTAATTTTTGTTTTTTGTTTTTTTTTTTTAAATTTTTTTTTTTCAACATTTATTTTATTTTTGGGACAGAGAGAGACAGAGCATGAACGGGGGAGGGGCAGAGAGAGAGGGAGACACAGAATTGGAAACAGGCTCCAGGCTCTGAGCCATCAGCCCAGAGCCCGATGCGGGGCTCGAACTCACGGAGCGCGAGATCGTGACCTGGCTGAAGTCGGACGCTTAACCGACTGCGCCACCCAGGCGCCCCAATTTTTGTTTTTTAATGTTTATTCATTATTGAAAGATAGAGACAGAGCATGAGCAGGGGTGGGGGAGACACAGAATCCAAAGCAGGCTCCAGGCTCCAAGCTGTCAGCACAGAGCCCGACGAGGGTCTCGAACTCACAAACTGTGAGATCATGACCTGAGCCAAAGTCAGACGCCCAACGGACTGAGCCACCCAGGTGCCCCCACATATCCAGAATTTTAAAGGAAACAAAACATCTTATCTATTTTAGGCTGAAACCATATATCGTTTCAGGAGTTTAAAAGTGGGATAATTAGTCCCTTATGAAAAAAAGAGAAAAGCCGTCTGAAACATTCCACAATCCATGTTTAAAGCTTATCCAAAGGTCCCTGTCAGAAGTTCAGTGTGTTTATGTTGATCATTTATGAACAAGAAAGCAGGTTTCTAGATGCTGCCTAGAACGTTACTGCCTCTCAACTTTGGCTTTGATTAAGTCTTCAAGGAATGAAATTATGTTTCTCAGCTGGGGTTGTACTTTGCATCATTTCTAATATTTCATGATTCTTAAACAAAAGAGTTCTCACTTTTCTCCATTTATTTTCAGTGCTAGGAATCCCCCCCTCTCGTCATGACTCACTCCCAAAACAAACCAAAGATGGTCACATGCTAGACATAAATAAAAAATTTGTTGGTAATTTAAGACTCAGAACGTCCTTTTTAAAAAAAAAACACAACAAAAACCATTATCAGGTTCCCAAGCTAATCAGGCTTAACCAACAATGCACCTAACCATTAAGTTAACGCTATTTTGTTTACATCTAAAGTCAGGGAATGGAGGGCAAGAGGACCTGAGAATGGGGAGAGGATGATGCCCTCCTGATTGGCCTAGAGGGCCAGCCTTTGAGAAGAGTTGGAAGAGATCAGTCTGTCTCGGACCCTTCTCTCTTGTGATTTATCTCCCTGTGCCCAGTGTCTGCCTGTTCCACAGCGTACCCCCTGCCCCCCCAAATCAGGGGTCACCTCCTGTCAGTGTCTTCTGCTCCTCACCCCTGGGTACAGTCATGGGGTGGAGAGTGCTTGCTAAATTATGCAGGTAGTCCTATGGCGCTTTAGTTTCTGGGCCTTTAAAAAAACTTTTGGACAATGATATGCAGGTTTTTGTTTCAATATTGAAACTTCCTCATTACTACAGTTTTTGTTTTGATAGCCAAATGTATCCTTTATGCTCCAGACTGTGAATAGAGTGATTTTTAGAGGGCTACCAGCTAACAAAGTATTTCCTTCATCTTAAGACTTGTAGAGCCCTAGCTTCTGTAGCTGTGTGCTTGAGAAATGCAAATCTGTACTTATTCACCATGACTTTGATAACAAAGCAAAAGCTTTGCTAGTAGTGCAGAGGCATGAGAAGCAGTCTGCTGGTGCTTTTTAACTTTTGCAAACATTGTTGAGGTTTTCTGATTATACCGTTGACTTTCTCTGAGTGGTGGGGTTATACTAGAAGTGGAGCTTCTAAACATAACATCATTACCTCATCAGCATAAACAAATCAGCCCTGAAGAGTACAAGTCTTAGAAATTTGTTTCTGAGCGGCAGCAGCCCAGGTGCTGGTGTTAGCGCCTGGCTACAGGAGGCTGTCTCCTGGCGGCACGACTCTGGCCTGAGAAATGCTGGCTGAGACCCCAAACACTGAGCACCTTCAAGAGGGACATTGTTTCTTCCTGGAATCAGTTCAGTAAGTGGATTTGGTTTTTACTATCGTAGAATCCTGTGAGAGAGGGAAAGTAGTTGTCCCTCAGTCTTCCTTGTGTGTTTGCATTAGATTTTGGTATTTCAGACTATGAAAGGCTTTTGGGGATGATATTATATGTGATAGCAGTGACTTTATTGAAGCAACTGCATTGAAATTCACTTGGGTTTTCTCTCATTCTCAGATTCTATTCCAAACAAGTGTTCTGTAAATCCAAATGGATTACCAGCATGCTATATAGGTTTTTTATAGAACGTTCTATGTTTGGTCTACTTCAAAAATAGTTTGCATAAGTTAGTCTTGGTTACCATCTAAAATATTTTTGGATGTTCTTTACATGAAAATTTATGTTGTATTTTTAAACCTTTAGGGGCTTTATCTATTTTTCTAAGTCAGTTAATTGTACTTTTAAAGAAAGTATTTTGTATCTACTTTTGTAACTTCATCAGAATAAAATATATTAAAAGAAAGAAATGACTGATTAAAGTATGTCTTAACACACATTTCTACTTAAATGTGAAACTTGAGATTTTTGCTTCTATGGAAGATTGTCTTCTGCTTATCGTTCAGTAGCTAAATTGTTGCCTTAACTCTTAGAGGAAAAGGAAGTCCCTAAATAAATATTCTGTAACACCAGGGCCCCACCCCAAGAAACAAACTAAGCCTACGATTACAGTGGCTGAAACCTGTCCCAGACAAAAAATTAGTAGTCTCCTTTCTCCTGAACTAGCCCAAGCTTGGGACCTCTTTTGCATATTCCTGGTTGTGAGATTGAGAAAAGGGAAGAGGAGGCAATGGAGTGCTGATTTTCTGAACTTGAACTGAGTGCTCAGCATATCTGTAAGACACTGCCCACTCCAGACAGTCAGTTTTTGTTATTGTAGGAGAACTGTTAGAGTTCTTTTTAGAGGTCCGAATTACGGGTGCCTAATTTTAATTCAAAACAGCACTGCTATAATTGTTTTGATTTTTTTATTAGAGTTAAAATTTGGGAGTTAATGTGGCTAAATAATATGGGTTTTTTTTTAATTAAAAAAAATTTTTTTTTCAACGTTTATTTATTTTTGGGACAGAGAGAGACAGAGCATGAATGGGGGAGGGGCAGAGAGAGAGGGAGACACAGAATCGGAAACAAGCTCCAGGCTCTGAGCCATCAGCCCAGAGCCCGACGCGGGGCTCGAACTCACGGACCGTGAGATCGTGACCTGGCTGAAGTCGGACGCTTAACCGACTGCGCCACCCAGGCGCCCCAACACTCCTATTTTGTATGAGATATGGAGAAGCTATCAATCAGTTTTGGATTTTTTTTGATAGTTACATTTCAGTAGGATTAAAATCACTCACAAAAATGGAGGAGTGTCTAATAGCTAAGTTGGAAAGCTGTTTTAAACTTTATAAATGAGTAGTAGAATAACCCAAATAATCTTTGAGAGGGCCAGAGTTGGGCTTCAAAGCTACACAGCCAAGAACAATGTCTATATCATGCCTTGGGCCTCATTGCTAAAGGGCTTGGAATGGACACTATAGCCTACACCATTATTTCTGACCACTAGATGTCAGTCTCTGCCTCAGCACGTCCCAAAAGCTAGATTCAACAGCCCTGACCAAAATAAAGGATCTTACCTAAAACCATCTTCCTTTCGTGTGTCTTCCTAATAAAAAATGTACATGGGTGACAAAAAAAGCCTCAGATTGGCAGATCTTCGGTCACATATATCTGTCCTGGCTGCAAGAGAGGCTAGGGAAGTTTCTGGATTTTACTGGGAGGTTTAGGGCTCATAGTAAAATTGATGCTGGATGTTCCGAAAGCGTGGACTGGCTCCTGCTCTGAACTTTCTGTTCCTGCTCTGTGAAAAGATAAGGGAGTTTTCACTAGAATGTAAGGGTCTGGGTACACTGTTTAGCTCAACTGACATTTTTTGTAGCGTATTTGCTACGTGAAGGAAGTACAATATTGATTCAGAATTATGGCCAAGCTCTTTATCTCGTTAGCATTTTGAGTACCACTTTTTAGGGGAACCTACCTATTTAGGGGACTCCTTCAGCAGGTTATCTTATTTAATCCTTACAGCCACCCGGGAAGGGAGTTGTAACTGAGAGGTATGCTAAGAATTTTTCACTGTTTTTCATATGGTGGCACAAATGCTCTGACTTCAAATCGCTAGTTCATAATGAGACCAGTCTGTTTCTCTGGGGTGCATCTGTAAAAATTCTATTTGCTCATGAGTGCTAGGAGGCTCTATAAAACAAAGTGACTGCAATTTAAAACCATCTCTATGAGGTAAAAAAGATGTATTCAGAGAGATCCTCCTGAAGGAGTGTTTTACAGTTAGCTCAGATGTAACTAGAAGTATGAAAGCAGGGAGTAACCATGGACCAATATAAGTAAAGATTAGAGAGTCTCCAGTTCGGGGCAAAAAAGCAAGACAGAAAGGATACACCCATTTCCTGTGACTAAAGCTGTTAAACTTTATAGTAAGAGTAAAACTGGCCTTTTATTTGCTTCTATCATAAAAAGTTATACTTGAAATGTTAAATTGGAACTAATTTGGAAGCCCAAGATTTGTGAGGTTCTGCAAATCCTTTCCTGAAATGGTTCAAGTTCACACTGTGGAGCTAGAATGGCTAAGCCACTGTCAGCTCTGTTCAGTAATCAGCATGTGGACTTTTTGTCCCATGCCATGCTGGGTGACAGGTTGACAGGACTAAAGCAAGATCCTGTCATGGAGCTCAGGGATCATTTGGAAAAACAGACACCTACATAAATTGATAGTTCTCAAGGGCCACATGTGCAATAAAAGTTATGCACAAGTTGTGAGCCCTTAAGTGTAGTGTGTGGCAATCAGAGGTGGCTTCCTGGAGAAGACAAGGCTTGAACTGGCTTCCAAGATGGGTAACGGCATAACCAAGCTTACATGTAGCATGGCTTGTACAGAAAGGTACGAGCGGCCCAGTATTACTGCAGGGTGGATTTCAGGTAGTGGTTAAGTCATCCAAAAGACCTTGGGTTTTTGCCAGTAGGCGATAGAGAGTCTGAAGGATTTGAGATAAGCAAATAATGGACAGGTTTGCACTTCAGAGGACCCTGACAGCAGGGTGGAAATGCCAAGGGGAGGATACTGGGGCAGTGACAGTCCAAAATATAATGTGAGCAATTGTGAAATTATGAGGAAGAGGAAGGTTGGAGATAAGCAAAAGTACTGACTTTCAATAAAGGAAAGAGGAATTCAAATAGAAATCAGTGAGTTGAACGTGGTCTCTTACAAGTGACAAAGCCAACTAAAATTACTTCAGCGCTCCTTTCTGGCACTGCTTGACTCCCTCCGACTCTACTGTCCCTACTTCATTTCCAAAGTGGGCACTGCCCACATGATTACAAAGATGACAGCCAGCTGTTTAACAGTTTAGCAACTCAGTGGTAAATGACCATTTCTTAGTTCCAGACAAGTCTGTACACCAACTCTCACTGGTCTGGCTCAGGTCATGTGACCAACCCAAACAAATCTGTCTGATTGGCCAAATCTGGGTCATATGGCTACTCCCAGAGCTGGGGATAGTTCGGCCTCCTTTGAACCGCAAGGTTTGAGGAGCAAAGGCTTGTTCACTACCACACCGCTGGGAAAAATAGTTTTGGTAGTTTTTATTACACTAGCAAATTATCCCTAATCCCACCCACCATGATTTTTAAGGAATCAAGCAAAAAAATGTGAGAAAGGTTATTACAGTAATCCAAAGGAGAAATTATGAGACCCAAAGCATGGAAGACACTCAATACTGAAGTACCTATCTAGGTGATCATTTGAAAGAGCAACTGTAGGTCCGTCCAACTCATCCAAGTGCCAAGCTGAACATGATTGATTGCATAGACCAGAAGGCAATAGCAAAAAGAACTAGTAAAGCCTGCAGGGTATACGAGACCACATGTTGCAAACAATTACTGCTAGAGAGAGAAAGCTCTTGGTTGAATTTTGACCTTGACATCAGTCTGAATTACTCCAGAGGTGGGGCAGGTTTGCTGGGTAACTTTACCCATCCTCACTGGAGACAGCTTCCACTACATTCTCAGGAGCCCGCGGTCTGTGGTTCCAGCCTACTTCTCTGCAGGGCCGTGTCCTGCGGGCACCTTGAAGTCAGGCAAATTCAAAACTGTGTTTGTCGGCACTCTTCACCCCAAACCTAGCCCTTCTCCACCCACTGCACTCTCCACGCCAGACGCCTCCCTCACCCCCGCTGCCTAATCCAGTCACTCCATTCCCTTCCCTTCCCAAGTGACCTTCATCTCTGCTGCCCCAGCTCCCGTTGAGACCTCAAATCTCACCTGGATCATCGCGGTAGCCTCAGAATTTCTGTCCTCGCCTCCAAAGTCCGCCCCCTACAGCCCCTCCTCTTCGCGGACCCAGAGCGATCTTTCTAAAACGCAAATCTAAAAACGACTCCCCTGCTTAAAGCCCCTCCACGCCCCCCTGTTCTGGAGGGAGAAACCCACACTCCCCAGTTTGGAAGCCAGGTTGCGGTGGGGACACAGGGAGGTGTCCCACCTAGGGCGCGAGGGGCATAGGCGTAAGGGCAGCTCAGAACCAAGGGTCGAGAACACCGGGCGTCTCCAGGCTGGGCAAGAAGGGCCCGCCGGTGGTGGAACGGGCCCGGGAGGCTGGAGCAGCACGGGGCGGACCCGGCCGGGGAGGGGCGCGAGCGCGCCGAACGGCTGGTTCCGGGGAGGTGTCCCCGGGACGCGCACGGGGCCGGACTGGGGCGGCTCGCGGCCTCCGGGCGGCAGGGGGCGGCGTCGCCCGCGGCGGCGACTCCCGGTCCGGGGCTCCGCGCCTTTCAAGGGACGCGGCGACCTCCGGCGGCGGGCCGTGTCGGCCGGGCATGGCGGCGTGGAGCCCGGCCGCGACAGCGTCTCTGCTCCGCGGGATCCGCGGGGTGAGCGCGGGCGGGGCCGGGCTGCTCTTCACGGGTGGGAGCTGCGGAGGGGCCGCAGGGCTGTCCGGGGCCGGAGCTCGAGGACGGGCTCAGGGAGATCGCGGCGCTGGGCCCTGGGGCCTCCCCCCTTCCTTTCTCTCATTCATTCCTAGTTGTTTCGGTCACACAGTGGATCCGGGCGGCCGGCTTTCGGAGAAATGTCAGACCCTGGCGCACGCTGGCGGAGCTTGAAAGCCGGTGGAGGTTGGGGGCGAGGGGAACAGACACATAAACAATGGTAATCTGGTGGGCACCGAGAGAGCGGTGTTGACGTACTGAGCCAGAGACATAGCAGTCACAGCTATGCCACAGCCGGGAGTCCTGGAGTGGGTGCCGGAGAGTGTGAGGTGTCTGGACTTTGGGCAAGTCCTCCCAGCCTCTGTGACCTTAATCCTCTCCAAAATCCTACTTGTCCGGAGTAGAAGCCCAGCAGAGGGCACTCACTACGCGCTCTATAGTTTTCTCGTTTCTGATTCTTTCCTCACTTCATCCACTTTGCTCTCCTATTCCTTCTCTCCTGCTGCCTTTGAACCCGCCTCCACCAAGTATAAAAAGCTGGTGACTTTCAGCGTGGACAGTCAGAATTCTAGGGATTTCATCAGATTGCTCGTTTAAAGGCCGCTGCCGAAAGATTAGCTAAAATGGAGGAAAGACTTATCCCAAAAAAATCAGCAATGCTAACCACCTACACCCCTTAGCGATTATTGGTTCTGCCTGCCACCTCTGCCTTTGCCCCCCAAGGCTCTGTCCTCAGAAAAGTCTCCTTCTCTCTGTTCCTTCCTCCACCCCAACCTTAGCCTGGCCTGCAACACCAAGTTTCTGTCCCTCCACTCAGTCTCACTCCAGATCTTTCTTCTGACCTGTATTTCAACTGCCTGCTAGAATTGAGACTTCTTTGCAGGTGCGAGTAGGCATGCCCTGAATGGTGTGCACATTCCACTAATCCATTTGTTCATTCATCCTCCCATCCATACCCAAGTCCTCCTGAGAGCCTGCCCTGGCCCAGGTTTGGAAGGCTGCAGTAACAGGACAGACTCAGTCTTGGCCTTTGAAATGAGCTGATGAAAACCAGTGCACAGGTCATTTTAAGGAAGGTGCTTCCAGATTCTCTAACACAGGACCCTGCTCTGGGCCATCAGGAAAGGCCTGAGGGTGGGCAGGACTGACAGGTGAAGGGATGGCACCTTCAGCACCAGCACTGGATGAACAGCACTCACGTATCCCACCTGCCATCCCCCTCCAATCCCAGGCCCTTTGTAATGCCTCTTATCTGGGCACCTTTCCAGACTAGCTTCAAAAGGCACTGTTTTGTGCAGGTTACTTTGGCCGCCATGCTGTATTTTCAGTCTCCCTTTCAGCATGTACTCAACCCAGCCAAAGGGGTGCAGACCTGGCTTTTTGCTCCTTCTCCCCTTAGGGTTGAGACATGTTCCCATCAGATGCATCAGATGCACTGGCTCCCTATGGTAGCCATCCGGGGGGTAGGGAGAGTGTTGCTGCCAATAGTAAATAATGGAAAAATGTTTTTCCTTCAGATCACTTAATAGAATTCTGCTCCTTCTTTCCAGTAAGAATTAGTATGTGTCACAAAGTGTGGTTGGCTTAGTGAGCAAGGCCACATCCCACAGGAGGGTGTGGAATGTTGACCGGGCCTATGGGATAGGTGGCGTTTGGTCTCACCAGTGCATGGTCAGTGGCATGCTGGCATAGTGAGGCACATCTGAGGCCTGCTGCCTGGCCTCTCCAGGCTCTGGATCTAATAGATCCAACCGTGGCACTCTTTCCTTAGTGCCTCAGTTTCCTCACCTCTAAAACTGAAATCATGACAGTGTCTCTCTCACAGCAGTATCATGAAGAGTTTAGTATCTATTGAGTTTGGTCTCTGGAGTCGAAGCGAGTTATTTACAATTCCACTCCCCACCTCCCTTTACTCCCCTTGAAGTTTATTCTGTGTTCTGGGGAGCTTATGCGGACATCTGACACCATGCAGCCCCTCTGATGTAGCCCGGGGCCCTGGCTGGCAGGGCAATGGTGGGTGGGGCCTGCATAGTGGCCTGGGCCGAACTGGGGGTGGCATCATCTTGCTCAGCCATGACTCCTTTGTTGTGTGGCAGCTTCCTCTTCTCCACTGCGCCCAGCGGATGTTTGCCTCGCAGACTGAGGGGGAGCTCAAAGTAACCCAAATTCTCAAAGAAAAGTTTCCTCGAGCTACAGCTATCAAGGTGACCGACATTTCAGGCAAGATTTTCTCTCATCTTTCCCACAGGGTTTGGTAGGATTTTGCCCTCTGGAGGGGTAGAGGGCAGGGGGCTTGGCAGAGTGAACTTGTCATCAGTGGCTTTTCAATATGTGTGGCTGTTGGAGAGATAGAATTCTGGCTCTCCCAGCTGAAGGGGTGGAGGTGGGGCTGTGGAAGCGTCAGAGGGAAACTGTGTGAGGGGATAAGGCCCAGCTGGGAGAACTCCTGGTTGCCAGCCTGGCCCGGCTCAGATGTGGTCCCTCTCCGTCACCCTGGGACTCCGGTCCACAGTCTTTTTTTTTTTTTTTTTTTAAAGTTTATTTTTATTTATTTTGAGAGAGATAGAGAGCAAGCAGGGGAGGGACAGAGAAAGAGAGAGGCAGAATCCCAAGCAGGCTTGGCACCATCAGGGCAGAGCCCAATGCAGGGCTTGAACTCATGAACGGTGAGATCGTGACCTGAGCCGAAATCGAGAGTCAGATGCCCAACCGACTGAGCCACCCAGGCACCCCCTCAGGTCCACAGTCTTTAATTTGACTTTGAGAAGGACATGACTTTAATTTCTCTGCATTCTTCTGACACCCTAGCATGTCAGGTCTGGAGAGGACCCCAGAAGGATTTTATCCTTTTGACAATAACTTCCTCACTTTCCCCACGAGGAGCCGAGCCTGGAAAGGCCAAAGACCCCGCCCAGCCCCTCGCAGGGAGGAGGTGGCAGAGCTGGAACCAGCACCAGGACACGGGTAGACTCTGTCCTGAGCCCAGTTACCAGCCCCAGCCAGGCCCTTTCTCAGATGCCACTGGCACCTGAGAAGTTCAGGCTGGCTGCGCGTTAGGAGGAGGCTGGGGAGGCGACTTGCGCACAAAAGGAAGATGGGGCCTTTCTCCAGACACTTGTGGAGCAGCCTAGTGGAGGTAGTAAGGTGGGCGTGGACCTGCGTCTCCCCACACCCAGACATGTCTTTGCCGCCCAGCATTGCTGTGAGGCCGCTGGCTTCTCTGAGAACGTAACATCTGCAAGGATTGGGCGAAAGTTTAGAAAATAGTTTTTATTCAGAAGTGTAGAAAAATCAATCAATCCAAAGATCCGTTGGTGAGCTCTCTGCAGTGTCCCAGGGCATCGCCGAGGCCTTGACGTCACCGGTCCTATACCTGCCCCAGGCCCAGGTCAGGCAGAGCTGGAACCTGACCTTCAGTCTGGCTCTGCCTAGCCCTGAACAGAGTGGGGAAGGCTGGGAAGCTAGGTTAACCAAAGCTTGGACTCCTAGTACACATAAAGCCCATTGAGTAAATTGCACTTCTCATAAAACGGCCGGGTGTTAACAGCACGGGACGTTTTCCTTCCTGCGCATGTTGTTTCCTGCTCGGGCAGCATGTTGCCATTAGTCCCTGTCTCTCTCATGCTTCCACTCCTTTCTTTTCTTTTGGTTAGTATTACACAGGTTTCAAGCCAAACTTTAGTGTATTTTTTGCATTTTTAAAAATATTTTTTTGCTGGTGCTTAGGAAGGTTGAACACTGAACTTCGGTCTCTCCCATCCTCTTCCCTGGGGATTATTGGCCTGTTAAAAAGAAATGCAAGGCAAACCTACACTTCCTAGGTTTTCCATGCTTTGTGCCTTATCTTTCGCACCCCACAAGTAATCATCCTGGGCAGTGCAACTGCCTTGAAAAAGGAACAGCGCGTTTTGGATCGAGGCAGCCTGCGGGGAGGGTGTGGTCAGGTTAGAAGCCATGATGTTTTCCTAACAGTCTTCGCAACTTTCTGCTGAACAATAACATTTCAGACCTTCTTTGGATTGTACGGTACTCTAAGGACATATGGGACTGTGGCTACCGTAAGTTAATAATTGAAACACTTTTGAGTCATGTTTATTTCAGGAGGCTGTGGGGCTATGTATGAAATCCAGATCGAGTCAGAAGAATTTAAGGAGAAGAGAACTGTCCAGCAGCACCAGATGGTAAATCAGGTCAGTACAAGCAACAAGGCTCCTTTGCCGTTGATCTCCAGCATCTTGAGAGGGCCTGACGAGTGGGGATGGTATTTAACTGTTAGTCCTAGGAACAAATACTACAATACAGCACTCATGCAAACAGCATTCAGGACCTGAGCAAAACATAATCTGGAACTACCTGGAATCAGACTGTGGGCAAATAGGAATTTTACTCAGAATTGAAAACAAGCCTCCTGATAGTTTCCTTGTATATTTCCTTGGATAATGCTACAGGTGTTTACTGTTATTGACACATAGTAAATGTATTTTGTAAAAATAGATGTTTTTGTAGATTTGAAGATTTTTTTAGCACTTCTTTGGACTGCTTTACAGATGGGCAAATTGAGGCATGGCATGACTGAGAATTGCTCTAGCTGCCCCAGACCCAGTGACATAATGTTAGGGGTCTGGAACATCAGATTTAACCAGACCCAGGCCCGGTTTATTCATTCTCTGTGCTTCTTTTACTTGGAATCTATACCAGCCTTGACCCTGGGCCTGTATCTGTAAACTTGCCCCCTCCCCTGCATCAGGTGTGTTTGAATCATTCTGGAAGGTCTTGTACATTGTGAGCTGGTTTAATTTCTGTACAGCACAGCTCTGGTCATAAGAATCCCTCGGTGGCTCCTTGTATATCAAGTTCTGGTGTTCCAGACTGCTATTCCAGGCCTTTCCCCACCCTTCTCTGAATGAACCCTCCCCTGGCCCCTGCCTACCGTTCTGTCTTTGCATCTGGACCTTTGCCAAGATCAGACCTCCTGCCTGGGCTCCCTTCCTCCCCTCCTGCACCCGGCTCAAATGCTGCCTCCCCTACCTGCGTGGTAGGGAGCGAATGCCCTTGCGTCCTCTGACTCCAATATTTTCTGCATTGTGTCCTGGATACTTACATCCCTGCCGTCTGTCCCTTGGCCCTGTCAGCCCTTTGTAGGCTGTTCCCTTTGGGATCCATCTTTGGGTTCCTCACGGAGCCCAGCCTTTCCCTCGGATGTGGGCATCCATGACCATATGGTGCGCTGCTGGTCTGCCTGGGAAGTCTGGGGTGGAACAACTACTTTGCTCCCCCAGAAGTGCTTCTAGTCTCACATGATGTCAGGGGTTGGAGCCAAGACAAGACAGGGAGGACCTCAGTGACCCAAATCATCTCCAACCGGTTAGACTTTGGGTTTTGTCCCCAAAACTACTCAGGCTGCCTGGTGAGCCTGCACTCCTAGGGGCACTGTTCATTTGAGTGCATCCCCCGGTCGGGAGCCACTGTTACAAGTGGTCAAGGATGCAGGTTCTGGAGTCTGTCTGCCCACATTACAAATCTGGGCTCTGCTGCCTTCTAGCTGTGTGACCTTGAGCAACTTACTCAACCTCCCTATGCCTCAGTTTTTTAATCTGTCACTGGGGAGAGTAGTAGTACCTACCTCAAAGGACTGTTTTGAAAATTAGTGGTAAAGCACACGTAGAGCACTGAGAATACCGTCTGACACCTTACTAGTAAGCCCTCGGTAAACATCAATGGCCATCACCATTATCATCATTGTTGTCTACAACATTTTCATCTGTGAGCCCAGCACAATAGCAGGTGCTGAGAAATGTGTACCCAAACTACATTTTACAAACTGTGGGGCTTTGGCCAGGTCCCTTCCCTACCAGGGACTCAGTTCCCTCAACTGTGATGTGACCCAGGTGATCTCTAAGGCCCTCTGTAGCTGGGAGATACAGTGACCTACCTAGGTCACAGGTCCTTAGA
Source organism: Herpailurus yagouaroundi (assembly GCF_014898765.1). Taxonomy (NCBI): domain Eukaryota; kingdom Metazoa; phylum Chordata; class Mammalia; order Carnivora; family Felidae; genus Herpailurus; species Herpailurus yagouaroundi. The sequence continues at coordinate 9,982,690 of NW_024412452.1, forward strand.
AGCCTGCAAGAGAGTTGGTGGAAGGCATTCAGAGGGGTAAGTGCACAGGACATGAGGGGTCAGGGCCTTCCATGTGAAAATGTGGCTGGGCCCTCGCCTAGCCAAGGAGGCTTTTAGAATTGTGGCCCAGGTTGCAGCCCAAATATGGTCAGGGACAGCCTTTAAGGGGTACTCTGTGCCTACAGAAAGCAGAGAGCTTGTGACCCAGGGGTCTGTGTTCCCTTCCCCCAGTGATCACAGGAAGCTTTTTCCCCTGGGGACATTTCTGTTGTCTGCAGAGCTGAGGGGGTTGTGTGTGAATACGCAGGTGGTGGGGCAGTTCATTGGCTCCCAGCACAGACGAGCTTCCAGCATCAGGGCTGGCCAGGAGCCCCAGGGAAACCAGGAGTGGCCAGGACATCGGGCTCAGGTCCTAATTCCGTTACTTGCTTGCTGAATTTTGACAGGGGATAGATTCTATTTCTTTTTTATCAGAGAAAGGGACGGGACCAGATTCTCTCTAAGGATCCTTCTGACTATAAACCTGACTGCACATGTTAAGAATTTTTTTCCTGTAAACTAGCAAAAGCAAACAAAGGAAATTAATTGGCCCATGTAATTAATTTATCTGGTTTCTGACATATCTAAATTCAGGGTCTTAAACAAGTTCGTCTGCTTGTACTCTCTCTCCTCTGAGCTTTTGGCTTCTGTGTGTTGGCCTCATTTTCTCCTATTGGAGACAGGCTTGCTTGCTTGCTTGCTTTTTTTTTTTAATGTTTATTTATTTTTGAGAGAGAGACAGAGCGCGAGCAGGGGAGGGGCAGAGAGCAAGAGGGAGACACAGAATCCAAAGCAACCTCCAGGGTCCGAGCTCTCAGCCCATGGCCCAATGCGGGGATCAAACTCATGGACCCTAAGATCATGACCTGAGCTGAAGTCGGATGCCAACTGAGCCACCCAGGTGCCCCAGGCTTTCTCTTGTTGGAGAACATGGCCCCCAGCCACCTCCAATTGACGTTGTTCAAGTAGAGTGACTCAAAAGACTGGCTCCACACGGAAAAATCCCAGCAGAGATTCTGATTGGTTCAGTTCGGGTCACGTGTTGCCCCTGGACCTATCGGGCTGGGCCAGAGGCACATAGCCACCTAAATGGAAATTGGTAGGTCTACCAGCAGTACATAAATAAGATCTCTGGTGGCTAGTGGAGAAGGGGAAGTATAGAACAATGTGTTTGAAACGCTACCATTTGTGCTATTAAAAGGCAGCTGGGTGGATATATATTCATAGTAGCCTAAACATGCATTTTTCAATCGTTGCAAAGACACACAAGAAATTAATAAGGGTTCTCTATTTGGGGATGGAGGTGGGAATGGGGGGGTGTGTGGAGGACAGGTGTGGGGGAAACTTCACTGTATGCCTTCCATAACTTGATTTTTGAGCCTCATTGGATATTCAAAAAAATTTTAAAAACCCTTCTTTTAAAAAGGTAAAAACTGTTTAGACAAAGCCTCCTATAAACACAGAGCTATACGCAACTATTCTCACAGAGACTTAATGTATTCAATGTCAAATGCAAAACAAACAGTGATGCTTTTCTACTTACTTAGGCACTAAAAGAAGAAATCAAAGGGATGCATGGATTGCGGATATTTACCTCCGTTCCCAAACACTGACCACATCCTGACTGTGTAGATGCTGCTGCTTAAAACCTTGGATGAACTTGGCTGACACCATTCTTTCCTAGGCATTTGCCAAAAAAATTATCTATTTTGTTCATAGACATTTGCATATTATAATTATAGAAGAATATGTTCTCTATTTAGAGATTAATTAAAGGCAACAGACAACTGAAACTTTTGAAGAGTCATTGGTGATGCGTCTAGTTCCTTTGTTTCAGAAGCAATGTCCTTTTATCCAAAGTGGTCTCGTCCTTGGACAGTTCTGTCCAGCTGCTACAGAGGCGGAATGGAGTGCCAGCTAATTCTCTCGTGTCAAGAAACTTTCTTATTTCTTCTCTATGAAGCTGCTCCTCTAGGACACTGCTGTTAAGGCCTCTTAATCTTACCAAAAAGGAAAGAAAAAAAGGGAAGAAAAAAAATCCTTTGGTTTTGCTATTCCTTCAGTTTAGTGCTCTCTTTCCCTTCCCCTCCAAACTTCTTACGAGAATGATCTTAGGCCTTCCCTTTCTTACTCCCTGGAGTGGGCTCTGAGGAGTCCGGGATGCCAGGATCAAGGTCTTCTTCCTGTTTGAAGATTCCCCCACCCTTTGCATCCCGGAGGGAGGTGCAGCCCATCTCCCACAACAGAAGCGGAAAAGGTTTGGCTTCCTAGCTCCCTTGCAAATGGGCACAGGTCGGTGGTCTGGACTCAGCCCATCAGATAGATCTGGACTTTGAATTGGGAGCAAGTGAGCCAAGAAGCAGGGGTAGCGGCACATCCACTCCAGCCGCTGTGGCTGCCGTATCCGGTACTCTGGGTACTGGCAGCCACAGAGCGCTACAAGCTGCCGTCTCTCGAGTCCATGGTGGCGGGCACGGTGTCTGGGTCTGCAGCGGGATATGGGCCCTGGTAACGGAGCCTTCCTGTTCCTGCCCCTGCCCCTTTTCAAAAACTCGTTCACCAGCGTTCCCAGAATTTCTGTGATTGTCCCATGTCCTTTCACTAAATTCTTCACTGTCCACATCGGCCTGGTCAGTGTCTGTCACTTGCAACCGAGAGCCCTACTGTGTTCACCTGCCCTCACAGTGTGGCTCCTGTCTTCCCACCCCCACTTCCCTCCCGGGCGGCTTTCCGAGAGACTACGTCCACTGCCTCTCCCAGTCCTCGGCACCCCGGTCACCATGGTGATAGCAAGTTGACCATCTGCTCCTTCCTCAGCCACCTTCTTTCTCTTTCAGGGAGCTGCCCACCAGGGAAACCAGTGTTCACTGTCATTTCTGAAGATCCCTCAGAAATGAAAGTATGTAGTTAAAACAACCTTGGGCCTGAGTTTTGGAGCAGCACAAGTTTTAAATATTCTGTGCATATACCATGCCCCCATTTTCTGGTTTAAAAATACTCTCTTTCTCCACAGTATGGGGGAGGGATTGGTGTCCTGCCAAAGAAGAACCACCTTTTACACGGAATACATGTACTCAGTTGTATAATGGCTGAGAAGCCAGGATGAAACAGAACTGAGGACCAGAGGCACCTCTGAAAGAGGTGTTTTTAGGTAGTGTAATAAGGAAAAGCCTAAGAATGGAGTCCCACAGGGGCGCCTGGGTGGCTCAGTCGGTGAAGCATCCGACTTCGGCTCAGGTCGTGATCTCATGGTTGATGAGTTCGAGCCCTGCATTGGGCTCTGTGCTGACAGCTCAGAGCCTGGAGCCTGCTTCAGATTCTGGGTCTCCCTCTCTCTCTGCCCCTCCCCTGCTCATGCTCTGTCTCTCTGTCTCTCTCTCAAAAATAAACATGGAAAAAGAAAAAAGAATGGAGTCCCAGAGACCAGAAGAAGATAGTGCTTCTGTCTCTCTGTCTCTCTCTCTCTCAAAAATAAATAAACATGGGGGAAAAAAAAAAAAAAAAGAATGGAGTCCCAGAGACCAGAAGAAGATAGTGCTCAGGGAGAACTGAGAGATCACAGAATTAGATACATGTTGGTTACTTGTGTGGAGCCTGATTGAGGGTGGGCTGGACAAAGGGATCAGCTTCTAAAGAACAGAATAAAGCAGAAATGACAAGGTGCAGCTTCAGGGACTAGGTCATAAGAGGCACCGCGGCTTCCTCCTTGCTCTCTCTTCAGTTGCTCACTCTGGGGGAAGGGAGCCGCCATGTTGTGACAACACTCAAGCAGCCTGCGGGGAGGTCCACGTGAGGAACCGAGGCCTCTCACCAACAGCCAATGAAGCGGGCCTGCCAATAGCCAGCAGGGAACCAAACCTGCCAAAACAAGAGCCATTTGGGTAAGCCATCTTGGAAGTGGGTCCTTCCAAGTCACAGTCACAGTTAAGCCTTCAGACAACTGTCGCCCCAGCTGACATCTTGACTGCAGCTTGAGCCGGAACCACTCAGCTAAGCTACTCCCAATCCTTGACCAGCAGAAACTATGAGATAATAAATGTTGTCTGAAGTCACTGGGTTTTGGGGTAAGCTACAGGGCGATAGCTAACTGGTATGCTTTTGCACTGCTGGCTGGACACTGGGGCATTTCACATATTGAAGGAGAGGTTGAAGAGCCAGACTGCAGAAAGGATGGGGTCCAGCTAAATGTCAGGAACATACCACACCCCTGGGTCTCCACATCACCTGTTTGCTTCTCCCTGCAGATCAGCTTTATTACAGACACATATTTTATTTACTTTTTTTCTTTGAAAAAATTTTGAACTCACCGTGAGATCATGACCTGAGTTGAAGTCAGACATTTAACTGACTGAGCCAGCCAACCGCCCTTGTTTTATTTATTTTTAAGAGAGAGTGTGTGCACGAGTTGGGGAGGAGCAGAGAGAGAGGAAGAGAGTATCTGAGGCAGGTTCTGTGCTGACAGCAGAGAGCCCGATGAGGGACTTGAACTCACGAACCGTGAGATCATGACCTGAGCCAAAGTCGGATGCTTAACCGGCTGAGCCACTCAGGCGCCCCTAGATATGTTTATTGTCGATTGGTGTTCACCATATACTGCCAGTATATGACTCACTGCACTGCCTATACATAGCTCTTAATTTTTATACTTCACGTCCTAGCCGCAAGAAAGGCAGACTTTCCTTCCAAGTTCCCATTCAAAGAACGCCAGGGAATGCCTCTGATGGGCCCATCTTGAATCAGGAGCCACCCAGGAGTCATGTGACATGGCAGCCTCTCCCTGGACTCTGGTTTGGAGTGGGGAGAGGAGCAATCGCCGAAATAAGCGGGGTTCTGTTCTCCCAAGAAGAGGCTGAGGACAAACAACAGACATTCTTGACCAGAGGGAACGGTGATGTGGCCTAACAGGCCTGCTAGGAGGCTGGGGATACCAAGGAAACTTGGACTCTTCCCTGGCTTCACCCCAGGCAACTCTTCAGGCCCAGAGAAATGTGTCAGCCCTGCCTACCACTTCCACATGTCTGCTCCCAAACCTGGCAACAAGAACTTTTTTCAAGTAGCTCCCCTACCCTCCCTGTGGTTGTTCTTTCTCCAAAACTAAAAAGGAAGTTGGGAGGGGCGCCTGGGTGGCTTTAGTCAGCTAAGCTTCCCACTCTTGATTTCCGCTCGCGTCGTGATCTTACAGTTCATGAGTTTGAGCCTTGAGTCGGGCTCTGAGCTGAGTGTGGAGCCTACTTGGGATTCTCTCTCTCTCTCTCTCTGCCCCTCCCCTGCTCTCTCTCTCTCTCTTAAATAAATAAGCTTAAGAAAAAAGAAAAAAGGAAAGTTGGGAGAGGAATCTTTTTAGTCTCTTTTTAGCTGATTACACAAGGAGAAATTGTTTAATCTGAGTGAGTGGCCAGAGTACGACATTGCATCTGATACAGCCAACTCCTCGCTTTTTGATTAAGTGCTACTTATGGAAATTGCTGAATTGAGATAGTACATTTTCTGAGTCAAGTGTCCTTTTAAAAATAGTGTACATGGGTGCCTGGGTGGCTATGTCAGTTAAACGACCCACTCTTGATCTCAGCTCAGGTCTTGATCTCAGGGTCTGAGTTCAAGCCTCCTGTTGGGCCCCATCCTGGGTGTGGAGCCTACTTAAAAACAAACAAAAAACAAACAAACAAACAAACAAACAACCCACACCATGTGCAGTTTTCCAGTGGAAAAATCCAAAGCATCCTGAGATAGGTGTTTGCTGACCACGTAAATCAATCTAAGAGACATTGTCCCTCCCCCAGCCCTCCCCCAGGCCCATTCAGTCCCAAAGGCTCGAGTAGTGCCCCTCTCTCCCCCTATTACACTACCCAACTAGTAGTCTTGGGGTCGAGCTGGCCTGCAGCCTGGGAGGGGACCTGGGGCCACGAAGCCCCACCCATACTCTTGATGGTGGCAAAGAGCGAAGGAATCCCAATTCTCTTTCTTGGGAATCCAAATCGGAAAGGGTGAGTAAATACCAAAGAAAAGCTCATGGCTGGTGGAAAGCTCTGGACAAACAAATCTGGGCACTCAAATCAGGATATATGGAGAGAATCAATCTAGGAGAAACGGAAGTTGGAAACATGGCCTGGGAGATGCCACGCGGGGCATTGGCAAATCTGAGTGAAGAGGAAGCCTCCACTAGGGAATAAAGAAAACGGTGATTCTCAATCCTGCTGCGAATGAGAACCGCCTGTTTAAAAATACTCACACCTGGAGCGCTCTCAGGTCCATGAGGCAGAGACCAGGCAGTTAAATACAGAAGTGAACCGCCAGGCCCTCCTTAGAGCCGCGTGAATCAGGACCAGCCCCTTAACTCTGCCCCCAAACCTGGGTGAGGCCTGCCCTGCCCTCTCCTTGCAGGTTGCTGCTGCGCCTGCGGCAGTTTGCCAGCTCACCTCCAGCCGCTACCCGGCTGAGGTGGGTGGCTGCCCCGCCCCCTAATTCCAAGGGGTGAACAGTGGGAGAGCACCCATGCTTCCCCCCACACCGCCGGGCTCCCACCTGCCCCAGGCGGAATCCGGTCTTCGGATCAGAGGAAAAAGGAGCCAGGCCTCTGCCACCGGGGACCACCGCGCTCCACGATGCTACCCTGAGCTTCCTCCCGCCCAAAAGGTAAGCCGCCCCCCCCCCACCCCGCACGTGCCATGTGGGAATCAGAAACCTTTGGCTTGAGTCAGCAAAGTTGGTTTCTTACTTGCAACGCAAAGTAAGAGCCTTAAGCCACACCATCCATATCTTACAATTCTCCCCGTGCGGAATGAGCCCGACTTTTGACATCTTTTATCCATGGATTTGCTCTAATAATGTTGGTAGGATTAAGTCGATCACTAGGCATCTCCTTTCAGGAAATTAATCTCATTTCTCAGGTCCTAGTAAGATACCCTGACACTGAATTTAAAAGAACATGTCTGCACTTTAATTTTGTTTTGTTTTGTTTTGTTTTAGAAAAGTGTAATGCTTATTAAAGAGAGGCAGATAAGAGGGTACAACTAAAAGATGCCAGTTTCTTCAATCATGTTGACCTTTATTCAAACACGATTTATTCAGAACCCAAGTGTCTGTAACCTTCTCTTGCCTCAGGGAGCAGGGGCACCTCCCAGCAGTTATAAAAACACAAAGTTCCTCCCGGGAGCCAAATAACCAGCAAATGGATGAAAGAGTAAAAAGTGAGAACAAGTGAAGTTCAAGTAATAATCTTAGCTTTTTAAAAAATAAACTTTTTTTTTTCAACATTTTTTAATTTATTTTTGGGACAGAGAGAGACAGAGCATGAACGGGGGAGGGGCAGAGAGAGAGGGAAGACACAGAATCGGAAACAGGCTCCAGGCTCTGAGCCATCAGCCCAGAGCCCGACGCGGGGCTCGAACTCACGGACCGCGAGATCGTGACCTGGCTGAAGTCGGACGCTTAACCGACTGCGCCACCCAGGCGCCCCAAAATAAACTTTTAAATAAAGTTTTTAGGACAGTTTACATAACTTTTTAGAACTATCTTAGATTTACAGAAAAATTGAGTTTCTGTATATCCTACACGTTTCCCCTACTGTTAACAGTTTAATGTGGTGTATTTGTTACAGTTAATGAACCAATACTGATATGGTGTTACAAATTAAAACTCACAGTTATTCAATAACTCTGTACATTACCTTCAACTATTTCTTGATTCTCTCCTCTGTCCCACCTCCAGTGTGATAACCATCAGCTTGTTCTTTATAGTTAAGAGTCTGTTTTTTGGTTTGTCTCTTTTTTTCTTTGTTTTATTTCTTAAATTCCATGTATGAGTGAAATCATATGGTATTGGTTTCTCTGACTAATTTCACTTAGCATTGTATTCTCTAGATTCACCCACATTGTTGCAAATGGCAAGAATTCATTCTTTTTTGTGGCTGAATAATATTCCATTGCGTGTGTGTATCACCTTTTTAAAATTTTATTTTTTATTTTTTAAAATTTGCATCCAAATTAGTTAGCATATAGTGAAACAGTGATTTCAGGAGTAGATTCCTTAATGCCCCTTACCCATTTAGCCCATCCCCCCCCACAACCCCTCCAGCAACCCTCAGTTTGTTCTCCATATTTATGAGTCTCTTCTGTTTTGTCCCCCCTTTGTTTTTATATTATTTTTGTTTCCCTTCCCTTATGTTCATCTGTTTTGTCTCTTAAAGTCCTCATATGATTGAAGTCATATGATTTTTGTCTCTCTCTAATTTCACTTAGCATAATACCCTCCAGTTCCATCCACGTAGTTGCAAATGGCAAGATTTCATTCTTTTTGGTTGCCAAGTGACACTCCATTGTATATATATACACCACATCTTTATCCATTCATCCATCGAGAGACATATGGGCTCTTTCCATACTTCGGCTATTGTTGATAGTGCTGCTATAAACATGGGGGTGCATGTGTCGCTTTGAAACAGCACTTCTGTATCCCAATACTACCTCTTCTTTATTCATTCATCTATCGATAGACACTTGGGCTGCTTCCTTAATTTGGCTACTTTAAATAATTCTGAAGTCAGCACAGGTGTGCATACATCTTTTCAAATTAGTGTTTTCATATTCATTGGGTAAATACCCAGTAGCGGAATTACTGGGTCATATAGTGATTGTATTTAAAAAAAAATTTTTAAGTAAGCTCTAGGCCCAACATGGGGCTCAAATTCGTGACCCTGGGATCAAGTGTCATATGCCTCTACTGACTGAGCCAGCCAAGCATCCCCTATTTTTAATTAATTATTTAAAATCCATACTGTTTTCTACAGTGGCTACACCAGTTTGCATTCCCACCAACAGGGCACGCATGAGGGTTCTTTTTTCTCCACATCATCGCCAGCACTTGTTGTTTCTTGTGTTTTTGATTTGATCTATTCTGAGAGGTGTGAGGTGATATATCATTGTGGTTTTGATTTCTCTGATGATAAGTACCTTTTCATGTGTCTGTTGGCTTATTTGGAGAAATGTCTGTTCAGGTCTTCAGTTTTTTAATTGGATTATTTGGTTTTTTGGTATTAAGTTGTATCAGTTCTTTATATATTTTGGATACTAACCTCTTATGGGATATGTCATTTGCAAATACCTTCTCCCATTCCGTAGGCTGTCTTTTAGTTTTGCTGATTGTTTCCTTCACTGTGAAGAAGCTTTTTATTTCGATGTAGTCCCAATAGTTTATTTTTGCTTTTATTTTTTAATTTTTTAAAGACTTTATTCTTTTACGTTTATTTATTTTGAGACAGGCAGAGTGTGTGAGCAGGGGAGGGGCAGAGAGAGAGAGAGAATGAGAATCCCAAGCAGGTTCCACACTGTCAGCACAGAGCCTGATGCAGGGCTCGAACTTATGAACAGTGAGAGCATGACCTGAGCTGAAGTCAGATGCTTAGCCAACTGAGCCACCCAGATGCCCCTAATTTTGCTTTTATTTCCCTTGCCTCAGGAGACAAATCTAGAAAAATGTTGCTATGGCTGATGTCAGAAATTACTGCCTATACTCTCCAAGGATTTTTAGGGTTTCAGGTCTCACATTTAGGTCCTTAATCCGTGTTGAGGGTTTCTTTGTGTATGGTATAAGAAAGTGGTCCAGTTTCATTCTTTTGTAGGTGGCTATGCAGCTTTCCCAACACTATTTGTTGAAGAGGCTGCCTTTTTCCCACTGTATATTTTTCTGTCCTTTGTCAAAGACTAATCAACTATATAATTGTGGGTTTATTTCGGGGCTTCCTATGCTGTTCCATTGATCTATGTGTCTGTTTTTGTGCCAGTACCATACTATCTTGATCACTACAGCTTTGTAATACAGCTTGAAGTCCGGAATTGTGATGCCTCCACCTTTGTTTTTATTTTCCAAGATTGCTTTGGCTATCTGGGGTCTTTTGTGGTTCCATACAAACTTTAGGATTATTTGTTCTAGTTCTGTGAAAAATGCTGTTGGTATTTTGATAGAGATGGCATTAAATCTGTAGATTGCTTTATAACAATATGGCCATTTTAACAATATTTGTTCTCCCAATCCATGAGCATGGAATGTCTATTTCTTTTGTGCCCTATTCAGTTTCTTTCATCACCATTTTATAGTTTTCAGAGTACAGGTCTTTCACTTCTTTGGTTAAGTTTATTCCTAGCTATTTTATTATATTGAGTGCAGTTGTAAATGGAATTGTTTTCTTTCTTTTTAAAAAAATTTTTAATGTTTTTATTTATTTTTGAGAGAGAGAGAGAGAGCATGAGAAGGTGAGGAGCAGAGAGAGAGGGAGGCACAGAATCCGAATCAGGCTCCAGACTCTGAGCTGTCAGCACAGAGCCCAATGTGGGGCTCAAACTCATGAACCACAAGATCATAATGTAAGCCAAAGTCAGATGCTCAACCCACTGAGCTACCCAGGCACCTGGAATTGTTTTCTTAATTTCTCTTTCTGCTATTTCATTATAGTTTATAGAAATCACTAGATTTCTGTATATTGATTTTGTATCCTGTGACCTAACTGAATTCATTGATCAGTTCTAGTAGTTTTCTTTCTTTCTTTCTTTCTTTCTTTCTTTCTTTCTTTCTTTCTTTCTTTCTTT
>NW_024412452.1:9993318-10046277 GCF_014898765.1 Herpailurus yagouaroundi
TTTCTTTCTTTCTTTCTTTCTTTCTTTCTTTCTTTCTTTCTTTCTTTTTTAATTTACATCCAAGTTAGTTAGCATATAGTGCAACAATGATTTCAGGGGTAGATTCCTTAATGCCCCTTACCCATTTAGCCCACCCCCCCTTCCACAACCCCTCCAGTAACACTCTGTTTGTTCTCCACATTTAAGAGTCTCTTCTGTCTTGTCCCCCTCCCTATTTTTATATTATTTTTGCTTCCCTTCCCATATGTTCATCTGTTTTGTGTCTTAAAGTCCTCATATGAGTGAAGTCACATGATACTGTCTTTCTCTGACCGACTAATTTCGCTTAACATAATACCCTTTATTCCATCCACGTAGTTGCAAATGGCAAGATTTCATTCTTTTTGATTGTAGAGTAATATTCCATTGTATGTATATACCACATCTTCATCCATTCATCCATCCACGGACATTTGAGCTCTTTCCATAGTTTGGCTATCATCAATAGCTCTGCTATAAACATTGGGGTGTATGTGCCCCTTGGAAACAGCACACCTGTATCCCTTCAATAAATACCTAATAGTGCAATTGCTGGGTCGTAGGGTAGATCTATTTTTAATTTTTTGAGGAACCTCCATACTGTTTTCCAGAGTGGCTGTACCAGTTTACATTCCCACCAGCAGTGCCAAAGAAATCCTCTTTCTCCACACCCTCGCCAACATCTGTTGTTGCCTGAGTTGTTAATGTTAGCCATTCTGACAGGTATAAGGTGGTATCTCATTGTGGTTTTGATTTGTATTTCCCTGATGATGAATGATGTTGAGCATTTTTTCATGTGTCGGTTGGCCATCTGGATGTCTTCTTTGGAGAAGTGTGTATTCATGTCTTTTGCCCATTTCTTTGCTGGATTATTTGCTTTGTGGGTGTTGAGTTTGAGTTCTTTATAGATTTTGGATACTAACCCTTTATCTGATATGTCATTTGCAGATATCTTCTCCCATTCTGTCGGTTGCCTTTTAGTTTTGCTGATTGTTTCCTTCACTGTGCAGAAGCTTTTTATTTTGATGAGGTCCCAATAGTTCATTTTTACTTTTGTTTCCCTTGCCTCCAGAGATGTGTTGAGTAAGAAGTTGCTGTGGCCAAGGTCAAAGAGGTTTTTGCCTGCTTTCTCCTTGAGGATTTTGATGGCTTCCTATCTCACATTTTGGTCTTTCATCCATTCTTAGTTTATTTCTGTGTATGGTGTAAGAAAGTGGTACAGGTTCATTTTTCTGCATGTCACTGTCCAGTTTTCCCAGCACCACTTGCTGAAGAGACTGTTTTTATTCCACTGAATATTCTTTGCTGCTTTGTCAAAGATTAGTTGGCCATATGTTGGTCCATTCCTGGGTTCTCTATTCTGTTCCATTGATCTCAGTGTCTATTCTTGTGCAGTACCATACTGTCTTGATGATTACAGATTTGTAACACAGCTTGAAGTCTGGGCTTGTGATGCCTCTTGCTTTGGTTTTCTTTCTCAAGATTGCTTTGGCTATCAGGGTCTTTTCTGATTCCATACAAATTTTAGGATTCTTTGTTCTAGCTCTGTGAAGAATGCTGGTGTTATTTTGATAGGGATTGCATTGAATATGTAGATTGCTTTGGGTACTATTGACATTTTAACAGTATTTGTTCTTCATATCTGGGAGCATGAAATCTTTTTCCATTTTTTTGTGTGTCTTCTTCAATTTCTTTTATAAACTTTCTGTAGTTTTCAGTGTATAGATTTTTCACCTCTTTGGTTCGATTTATTCCTAGGTATTTTATAGGTTTTGGTGCAATTGTAAGTGGGATTGATTCCTTGATTTCTCTTTCTGTTGCTTCATTGTTGGTGTATAGGATGCAACCGATTTCTGTGCATTGATTTTATATCCTGCAACTTTGCTGAATTCGTGAATCAGTTCTAGCAGTTTTTTGATGGAATCTTTAGGGTTTTCCATATAGAGTATCATGTCATCTGCAAAGTGTGAAAGTTTGACCTCCTCCTGGCTATTTGGATGCCTTTTATTTCTTTGTGTTGTCTGATTGCTGAGGCTAAGACTTCCAATACTATGTTGAATAATAGTGACAAGAGTGGACATCCGTGTCTTGTTCCTGACCTTAGGGGGAAAGCTCTCAGTTTTTCCCCATTGAGGATGATGTTAGTGTTGGGTATTTTGTATATGGCTTTATGATCTCGAGGTATGATCCTTCTATCCCTACTTTCTTGAAGGTTTTTATCAAGAAAGGATGTTGTATTTTGTCAAATGCTTTCTCTGCATATATTAAGAGGATCATATGGTTCTTGTCCTTTCTTTTATTGATGTGATGAATCACATTGATTGTTTTGCGGATATTGAACAAGCCCTGCAGCCCAGGTATAAATCCCACTTGGTTGTGGTGAATAATTTTTTAAATGTATTGCTGGATCCAGTTGGCTAATATCTTGTTGAGGACTTTTGCATCCATGTTCATCAGGGAAATTGGTCTATAATTCTCCTTTTTAGTGGGGTCTTTGTCTGGTTTTGGAATCAAGGCAATACTGGCTTCATATAAAGAGTTTGGAAGTTTTTCTTCCATATCTATTTTTTGGAACAGTTTCAAGAGAATAGGTGTTAACTCTTCTTTAAATGTTTGGTAGAATTCCCTTGGAAAGCCATCTGGCCATGGACTCTTGTTTTTTTGGGGAGATTTTTGATTACTAATTCGATTTATTTGCTGGTTATGGGTCTGTTCAAATTTTCTATTTCTTCCTGTTTCAGTTTTAGTAGTGTATATGTTTCTAGGAATTTGTCCATTTCTTCCAGATTGCCCATTTTATTGGCGTATAATTGCTCATAATATTCTCTTATTATTGTTATTTTTGCTGTGTTGGTTGTGATCTCTCCTCCTTCATTCTTGATTTTATTTATTTGGGTCCTTTCCTTTTTCATTTTTATCAAACTGGCTAGTAGTTTATCAATTTTAATTCTTTCAAAGAACCAGCTTCTGGTTTCATTGATCTGTTCTACTGTTTTTTGGTTTTGATAGCATTGATTTCTGCTCTAATCTTTATTATTTCCTGTCTTCTACTGGTTATGGGTTTTATTTGCTGTTCTTTTTCCAGCTCCTTAAGGTGTAAGGTTAGGTTGTGTATCTGAGATCTTTCTTCTTTAGGAAGGCCTGAATTGCTATATACTTTCCTCTTATGACCGCCTTTGGTGTGTCTCAGAGGTTTGGGGTTGTGGTGTTATCATTTTCATTGGCTTCCATGTACTTTTTAATTTACTCTTTAACTTCTTGGTTAGCCCATTCATTCTTTAGTAGGATGTTCTTTAGTCTCCAAGTATTTGTTATCTTTCCAAATTTTTTCTTGTGGTTGATTTTGAGTTCCATAGCGTTGTGGTCTGAAAATATGCATGGTATGATCTTGATCTTTTTGTACTTGCTGAGGGCTGGTTTGTGTCCCAGTATGTGGTCTATTCTGGAGAATGTTCCATGTGCACTGGAGACGAATGTATATTCTGCTGCTTTGGGATGAAATGTTCTAAATATATCTGTTAAGTCCATCTGGTCCAGTGTGTCATTAAAAGCCATTGTCTCCTTGTTGATTTTCTGATTAGATGACCTGTCCATTGTTGTAAGTGGGGTGTTGAAGTCCCCTATTATTATGGTATTATTATCAATGAGTTTATGTTTGTGATTAATTTATATATTTGGGTGCTCTCACATTTGGAGCATAAATGTTTACAATTGTTAGGTCTTCTTGGTGGATAGAGCCCTTAATTATGATATAATGCCCTTCTTCATCTATGGTCACAGTCTTTATCTTAAAGTCTAGATTGTCTGATATAAGTATGGCTACTCCAGCTTTTTTTTGTTGACCATTAACATGATAGATGGTTCTCTATCCCCTCACTTTCAATCTGAAGGTGTCTTTAGGTCTAAAGTGGGTCTCTTGTAAACAGCATATAGATGGATCTTGTTTTCTTATCCATTCTGTTACCCTATGTCTTTTGATTGGAGTGTTGAGTCCATTGACTTTTAGAGTGAGTACTGAGAGATATGAATTTATTGCCAGTATGTTATTTGTACAGTTGGGAGTTTCTGGTGATGTTCTCCAGTCCTTTCTAGTCTGTGTGGCTTTTGGTGTTTGTTCGTTTGTTTCGTCTTTTCTCCCCTCAGAGAATCGCCCTTAAAATTTCTTGCAGGGCTGGTTTAGTGGTCATGAACTCTTTTAATTTTTGTTTGGGAAACTTTTTAAAAATTTTTTTAACGTTTTATTTATTTTTGAGACAGAGAGAGACAGAGCATGAACGGGGGAGGGGCAGAGAGAGAGGGAGACACAGAATCGGAAGCAGGCTCCAGGCTCTGAGCCATCAGCCCAGAGACTGACGCGGGGCTCAAACCCACGGACCGCGAGATCGTGACCTGAGCTGAAGTCGGACACTCGACCGACTGAGCCACCCAGGCGCCCCTTGTCTGGGAAACTTTTAATCTCTCCTTTTATTTTGAATGACAGCCTTGCTGGATAAAGAATTCTTGGTTGCATATAGTTCTAGTAGTTTTCTACTTTCTTTAGGGTTTTCTGTATCTGGTGTCATGTCATCTACAAATAGTGAAAGTTTTACTTCTTCCTTACCAATTTGGATGCCTTTTATTCCTTTTCCTTGTCTGATTGCTGTGGCTAGGACTTCCAGTACTGTGTTGAATAAAAGTGGTGGGAGAGGACATTCTTGTCTTATTCCTGATCTTAGGAGGAAAACTCTCAGTTTTACACACTGAGTATGATGTTAACCTTGGGTTTTCATATGTGGTCTTTATTATGTTGAGGTATGTTCCCTCTAGATCTACTTTGTAGAGGATTTTTATCATGAATGGATGTTGTACACTGTCGAATGCTTTTTCTGCATCAGTTGAAATGATTATATGTTTTTTATCCTTTCTCTTGCTGATGTGATATATCATGTTGATTGATTTGTATATATTGAACTACTAGTCTTGTTTCCTGGGAATAAATCACATTGATTGCGGTAAATGATTTTTTTAATGTATTGTTGGATTTGGTTTGCTAATACCTTGTTGAGGATTTTTGCATCTATGTTCACCAGAGATATTTGGCCTATCATTCTTTTTTTTTTTTTTTTGGTAGTGTCTTTCTGTGGTTTTGTTGTCTGGGTAATGCTGGTCTCAGGGAATGAATCTGGAAGCTTTCCTTCTTTTATTTTTTGGAATTGTTTGGGAAGTATAGGTATTAACTCTTCTTCAAATGTTTGGTAGAGGGGTGCCTGGCTGACTCATTTGGTAGAGTGTGCAACTCTTGATCTCAGAGCTGTAAGTTTGAGCCCCACATTGGATATAGAAATTACATAAAAATAAAAATATTTTTTAAAATGTTTGGTAGGATTCACCTGTGAAGCCATCTGTTCTTGGACTTTTATTTTTTGGTAGTTTCTTTCTTTTAATGAATATAATTTATTGTCAAATTGGCTTACATACAACACCCAGTGCTCATCCCAACAAGTGCCCTCCTCAATGCCCATCACCCATTCCCCCTCTCCCTCACCCCCCATCCACCCTCAGTTTGTTCTCTGTATTTAAGAGTCTCTTGTGGTTTGCCTCCCTCCCTTTCTGTTTGTAAATATGTTTTCCCCTTCTCTCCCCCCATGGACTTCTGTTAAGTTTCTCAAGATCCACATATGAGTGAAAACACATGATATCTGTCCTTCTCTGACTGACTTATTTCACTCAGCATAATACCTTCCAGTTCCATCCACATTGCTGCAAATGGCATGATTTCATTCTTTCTCATTGCCAAGTAGTATTCCATTGTATATATAAACCACATTTTCTTTATTCATTCATCAGTTGATGGACATTTAGGCTCTTTCCATAATTTGGCTATTATAGAAATGCTATAAACATTGGGGTACATGTACCCCTATGCATCAGCACTCCTGTATCCCTTGGGTAAATCCCTGCTAGTGCTATTGCTGGGTCATAGAGTAGTTCTATTTTTAATTTTTTGAGGAAACTCCACACTGTTTTCCAGAGCAGCTGCACCAGTTTGCATTCCCACCAACAGTGCAAGAGGTTTCCCGTTTCTCCACATCCTTGCCAGCATCTGTAATTTCCTGATTTGTTCATTTTAGCCACTCTCACTGGTGTGAGGTGGTATCTCAGTGTGGCTTTGATTGGTATTTCCCTGATGATGAGTGACATTGAACATCTTTTCATGTGCCTGTTGGCCATCTGGATGTCTTCTTTGTAAAAGTGTCTATTCGTGTCTTCTGCCCATTTCTTCACTGGATTGTTTTTTTGGGTGTTGAGTTTGGTAAGTTCTTTATAGATTTTGGATACTAGCTCTTTATCCGATATGTCATTTGCAAATATCTTTTCCCATTCTGTTGGTTGCCTTTTAGTTTTGTTGGTTGTTTCCTTTGCAGTGCAGAAGCTTTTTATTTTGATGAGGTCCCAATAGTTCATTTTTGCTTTTAATTCCCTTGCCTTTGGAGATGTGTCGAGTAAGAAATTACTGTGGCTGAAGTCAAAGAGGTTGTTGCCTGCTTTCTCCTCTAGGGTTTTGATTGTTTCCTGTCTCACATTTTGGTCTTTCATCCATTTGAGTTTATTTTTGTGTATGGTGTAAGGAAGTGGTCTAGTTTCGTTCTTCTGCATGTTGCTGTCCAGTTCTCCCAGCACCATTTGGTAAAGAGACTGTCTTTTTTCCTTTGGATGCTCTTTCCTGCTTTGTCAAAGATTAGTTGGCCATACATTTGTGGGTCTAATTCTGGGTTCTCTACTCTATTCCATTGGTCCATGTGTCTGTGTTTGTGCCAGTACTATACAGTCTTAATGATTACAACTTTGTAGTAGAGGCTAAAGTCTGGGATTGTGGTGCCTCCCACTTTGGTTTTCTTCTTCAATATTACTTTGGCTATTTGGGGTCTTTTGTGGTTCCATACAAATTTTAGAATTGTTTGTTCTAGCTTTGAGAAGAATGCCAGTGCAATTTTGATTGGGATTGCATTGAATGTGTTGATTGCTTTGGGTAGTATTGACATTTTAACAATACTTATTCTTCTTACCCATGAGCATGGAATGTTTTTCCATTTTTTTGTGTCTTCTTCAATTTCCTTCATAAGCTTTCTATAGTTTTCAGTGTATAGATTTTCACCTCTTTGGTTAAATTTATTCCTAGGTATTTTATGGTTCTTCGTGCAATTGTAAATGGAATCAGTTTCTTTATTTCCCTTTCTGTTGCTTCATTTTTGGTGTATAAAAAGGCAACCGATTTCTCTACATTAATTTTGTACCCTGCAACTTTGCTGAATTCATGCACCAGTTCTAGGAGTCTTTCGGTGGAGTCTTTTGGTGGAGACCATGGAGTCTTATGGGTTTTCCATGTAGAGTATCCTGTCATATACAAAAAGTGCAAGTTTGACATATTTGCCAATTTTGATGCCTTTTATTTCATTTTGTTGTCTGATTGCTGATGCTAGGGCTTCCAACACTATGTTCAACAACAGTGGTGAGAGTGGACATCCCTGTCATGTTCTTGATCTTAGGGAGAAAGCTCTCAATTTTTCCCCATTGAGGATAATATTAGCTGTGGGCTTTTCATATATGACTTTTATGATGTTTAAGTAGGTTCCTTCTATCCCGACTTTCTTGAGGGTTTTTATAAAGAAAGGATGCTGTATTTTGTCAAATGCTTTTTCTGCATCTATTTACAAGATCATATGGTTCTTATCCTTTCTTTTATTAATGTGATGTATCACATTGATTGATTTGTGAGTATTGAGCCAGCCCTGCAGCCCAGGAATGAATCCCACTTGATCATGGTGAATAATTATTTTTATATGCTGTTGAATTCAATTTGCTAGTATCTTGTTGAGAATTTTTGCATCCATGTTCATCAGGGATATTGGCCTGTATTTCTCCTTTTTTGTGGGGTCTCTGTCTGGTTTAGGAATCAAGGTAATGCTGGCTTCATAGAGTGAGTCTGGAAGTTTTCCTTTCTATTTTTTGGAACAGCTTGAGAAGGATAGGTATTATCTCTGATTTAAGTGTCTGGTAGAATTCCCCAGGGAATCCATCTCGTCCAGGACTCTTACTTGTTGGGAGATTTTTGATAACTGATTCAATTTCTTCAGTAGTTATGGGTCTGTTCAAATTTTCTATTTCTCTCATTTGAGTTTTTGTAGTGTGTGGGTGTCTAGGAATTTGTCCATTTCTTCCAGGTTGTCCAGTTTGTTGGCATATAATTTTTCATAGTATTCTCTGATAATTGCTTGTATTTCTGAGGGATTGGTTGTGATAAATCCATTTTCATTCATGATGTTATCTGTTTGGGTCAAATCTCTTTTCCATATATTTTTAAATTTCTTCTTTAATTGCCTGGTTGACCCATTCGTTCTTTAGTAGGATGCTCTTTAAAAAAAAAATTTTTTTTTACATTTATTTATTTTTGAGAAACAAAGTGAGACAAAGCATGAGTGGGGGAGGGGCAGAGAGAGAAGGAGACACAGAATCCGAAGCAGGCTCCAGGCTCCAAGCAAGTGGTCCAGCACAGAGCCTGATGTGGAGCTCGAACCCACGAACTGTGAGATCATGACCTGAGCCAAAGTCAGACGCTCAACCAACTGAGCCACCCAGGCGCCCCAGTAGGATGTTCTTTAACCTCCATGCATTTGGAGGTTTCCCAAACTTTTTCCTGTGGTTGATTTCAAGTTTCATAGCATTGTGATCTGAAAGCGTGCATTGGTATGATTTCAATTCTTTTGTATTTATTGAGGCTGTTTTGTGACCCAGTATGTGATCTATCTTGGAGAATGTTCCATGTGCACTCAAGAACAATGTATATTCTGCTGTTTTAGGATGAAAAGTTCCAAATACTTATGTCAAGTTCATCTGGTCCAGTGTATCACTCAGGGTCATTGTTTCTTTATTGATTTTCTGTCTAGATGATCTGTCCGTTGTTGTAAGTGGAGTATTAAATTCCCCCTGCAATTACCACATTCTTACCAATAAGATGCTTATGTTTGTGATTTGTTTTATGTATTTGGGTGTTCCAAATTTGGTGCATAAACATTTACAATTGTTAGCTCTTCTTGATGGGTAGACTCTATAATTATTATATAATGCCCTTCTTCATCTCGTTACAGTCTTTAGTTTAAAATCTAGTGTGTCTGATATAAGTATGGCTACTCCAGCTTTCTTTTGGCTTCCAGTAGCATGATAAATGGTTCTCCACCCCCTAACTTTCAATATGAAGGTGTCCTCCAGTCTAAAATGGGTTTCTTGTAGACAGAAAATAGATTGGTCTTATTTTTTTAATCCATTCAGATATCCTATGTCCTTTGTTTGGAGCATTTAGTTTGTTTACATTCAGTGTTATTATTGAAAGATATGGGTTTAGAGTCATTGTGTTATCTGTAGGTTTCATGCTTGTAGTCTCTAGTCCTTTGTGGTCTTTACAACACTCACAGAGTCCCCCTTACGATCTCTTATAGGGCTGTTTTAGTGGTGATGAATTCCATCAGTTTTTGTTTGTTTGTGAAAACCTTTGTCTCTCCTTCTATTCTGAATGACAGGCTTTCTGGATAAAGGATTCTTGGCTGCTTATTTTTCCTATTCATCACACTGAAAATTTCCTGGCACTCCTTTCTGGTCTGCCAAGTTTCAGTAGATAGGTCTGCTACTACTGTTATGTATCTACCCTTATAGGTTAAGTCCCGTTTATCCCTAGCTGCTTTCAGAATTCTCTCTTTATCTTTGTATTTTGCCAGTTTCACTATGATATGTCATGCAGAAGATCAATTCAAGTTATGTCTGAAAGGAGTTCTCTGTGCCTCCTGGATTTCAGTGTCTGTTTCCTTCCCCAGATTGGAGAAATTCTCAGCTATGATTTGTTCAACTACACCTTTGGCCCCTTTCTCTTCTTCTTCTGGAACTCCTAGGATATGAATATTGTCCCGTTTCATTGAATCACTTAGTTCTCTAATTCTCCCCTCGTGATCCAGAATTTTCTTATCTCCCTTTTTCTCAGCTTCATCTTTTTCCATAATTTTATCTTCTATTTCACCTATTCTCCCCTCCACCACTTCAATTCTTGCTGTCACTGCCTCTAGTTTATTTTGCACCTCATTTACAACATTTCTTAATCATGGCTATTTTTTAGTTCCTTGATCTCTTCAGCAGTAGATTCTCTGCTGTCTTCTATGCTTTTTTCAAGTCCAGCAATTAACCTTATGACTATTATTCTAAATTTGCATTCAATTATATTGTTTATATCTGTTTTGAGCAATTATTTAGCTGTCATTTCTTCCTGGAATTTTTTTGAGGCGAATTCTTCTGTTTCATCATTTTGGCTATTTTCTGTCCCTTAGTGTTTTATTTATTTTTTTTTAATTTTTTTTTCAACGTTTTTATTTATTTTTGGGACAGAGAGAGACAGAGCATGAACGGGGGAGGGACAGAGAGAGAGGGAGACACAGAATCAGAAACAGGCTCCAGGCTCCGAGCCATCAGCCCAGAGCCTGACGCGGGGCTCGAACTCACAGACCGTGAGATCGTGACCTGGCTGAAGCCGGACGCTTAACCGACTGCGCCACCCAGGCGCCCCTGTCCCTTAGTGTTTTAAAAGCTTGTTATGTGCCCTGCACCTGTGAGCACTACTATATTAAAGAGGGTTCATATACTGTCCAGGGGCTGGCCCTTCAGGAGGTGTTTTTTGGAGAGTGTTACTTGCACTCTGTTGTTGTGACTTTGATTACTTTATCTCCCTACTCGTAGTGATATTTTGAACCCTCCGCTAGATATGCTTTGATTTGTTTGTTGAAGTAGGCCTGGAAAGGAAAACAAACAAATAAACAAAAAACCCCAAATCAAAAAACCAGAAACACCAGCTGCAAGTAAACAACAGGGTGGAGGTGGTACTGATGGAAGAGGCCTTGTCCCATACAAAGAGAGAAATGACCAGAGAAATTATTCAGCGTAATCCAGAGAGAGAGAAAGGAGAATAAAGAAGGAGGTGTGGAACAGGTATGAAGAGAATGGATTAAATAGGTCTGCTTAAACAAACCAACAACCAGAGTAACCAGACTAGAGGAGGGAAGAGATAAGGAGAAAAGGAAGGAAGGCTATATCTATATAATAAGAATTGTCTGAGAATTAAGCCAGGCAATGCAGCAGTGCTGGTCTGGAGAAGGGGCCGTGAGGTTCCTCAGCATCAATCCCACTCCAGTAGATAAGCAGTTACCAGCTGCACAGGAGCGTGGTTTGGTGTAGGCCGATCCCGCCTCCACTGTGGGCCCTGCTGTCTGATCCCTGAGGCCCCACCTTGGTGATGGTGGGGAGAAAAATGATGACATCCCAGTGTCTCCTCTATGGACCAAGTGTCCCAAACCACTCTTTTTGAGCTGTCCTCACTATGCCACAGGCACAAACAAGGCAGTTTATCCCACTCTGCCGACTTCCATGCCCTGGCATTTGGTTGGGATTCAAACTCCTGCTCCATACCACCTAATATATGATTTCTGACTGGCAGGCACAGGCAGGCTTTGTCCTGTCCCACAGCACTCCAGGGAGGGGATCACTTTCTTCTACTGTGGACTGCACCTCTCAACTAGCCACCGAGCCGGGGCTGGCTCCCCTTCTCCCTAGGTTCGTGATCCAGGCAGCTGGCCCCAGTCTGGAGAAAGCCCCTCAGTCAGAAATTGGATCTTTCTGTCCTGGTCTGACAGTTTTCTCTTGTCCAGATACAGTCCTATGTTTCCCCAGCCTCTTTTTCTCTTCCTTTTGTCTCTCTGCAGAAGGGGATCCCTCCCCTCTGTTCGTTTTATCTCTCCTAGTTCTCAGTCATGCACCTATGGCCCGTCAGGTTGTCCCGGTGGGTCCCTGGAAGCAACTGTCTCTTTGCTTCCCAGACTCTCAGAGTTCAAAGTCCTTTAGCTTCAACACTGCTTTGTTTGAGAGATGAGGGAACGTTGGATCCCCCTACTTCTCCACCATGTTGGCCCCTCCTCTGGTAGTTTCTTGATTACCAATCCAATTTTGTACTAGTAATTTGTTCAGATTTTCTATTTCTTCCTGATTGAGTTTTGGAAGATTGTATGTTTCTAGGAATTTATCCATTTCTTCTAGATTGTACAATTTGTTGGCATATAATTCTTCACAATATTCTCTTATAATTCTTTGTATTTCTGTGGTGTCAATTATTATTTCTCTTTCATTCTGATTTTGTTTGAGTCTGCCCCCAGGTTTATCAATTGTGTTGATCTTTTCAAAGAACCAGCTCCTAGTTTCATTGATCTGTTCTATTGTTTTTTAGTTTTTATTTTGTTTATTTCTGTCTTAATCTGTATTATTCCTTCCTTTTACTATTTTTGGGTTTTGTGTATTCTTTTTCTGCATCCTTTAGGTGTAAGGTTAAGTTGCTTGAGATTTTTCTTGCTTCTTGAGGTATAGGCCTGTATTGCTATAAACTTCCCTCTTAGAACAGCTTTTGCTGCATCCCAAAGATTTTGGATCATTGTTTTAATTTTCATTTGTCTCCATGTATTTTTTTTATTTCCTCTTTAATATTTTGGCTAACTCATTCATTGTTTAGTAGCATTTTATTTATTTTTTATTTTTTTTATGTTTATTTTTGAGAGAGAGAGAGAGAGCATAAGTGGTGAGGGGCAGGGAGAGAGAGAGACACAGAATCTGAAGCAGACTCCAGGCTCTAAGCTGTCAGCACAGAGCCCAATGCCAGGCTCAAACTCATGAACCGTGCAATCATGACCTGAGCCGAAGTTGGACGCTTAACCGACTGGGCCACCCAGGCACCCCTAGTAGCATTTTGTTTAACCTCCAATTTATTTTTGCTCTTTCCAGATTTTTTTCTTGTGGTTGACTTCTAGTTTCATAGCGTGTGGTCAGAAAAGATGCATGGTACAACCTCAGTCTTTTTGAATTTGTTGAGACTTGTTTTATGGCCTAACATGCAATCTGTTCGGGAGGATATTCCATACACATATGAAAAGAATGTGTAATCAGAATGTTTGGAACGTCTGTTAAATCCTTCTGGTCCAATGTGTCATTCAGAGACAATGTTTCCTTGTTGATTTTCTGTTTAGATGATCTATCCACTGATGTATGTGGGGTGTTAAAGTCTCCCTACTATTATTATATTACTATAGATTACTTGCGTTATGTTTGTCTTTAACTGCTTTATGTATTTGTGTGCTTTCATATTGGGTGCATAAATATTTACAATTGTTATATCTTCTCATTGGATTGTTCCCTTTATGATTATGTAGTGTGTTCCTTTATCCCTTATTACAGTCTTTGTTTTAAAGTCTACTTTGTCCAACATAAGTATTGCTATCCAGGTTTTCTTTTCACTTCCATTTGCATGATAAATGCTTTTCTATCCTTTCATTTAAAAAAATGTTTATTTTTGGGAGAGAGAGAAAGTGCACATGCACCCACATGAGCAGGGGAGACAGGATTCTAAATGGGCTCTGCACTGACAGCAGGGAGCTCCATGTGGGGCTCGACTTTGTGAACCAAGACACGACATCATGACTTGAGCTGAAGTTGGGTGCTTGACCGACTGAGCCGACCAGGTGCTCCCCACTACTTCACTTTTAATCAGTATGTGTCTTTCAGTCTGAAATGAGTCTCAGGTAGGCAGCCAGCATATAGATGTGTCTTGCTTTTTATCCATTCTGTCACCCTGTGTCTTTTGATTGGAGTGTTTAGTCCATTTACATTTGAAGTAATTATTGATAAGAATGTATTTATTGCCACTTTATTTATTCTTTTAAGTTTATTTATTTTGAGAGCGAGAGAGCGGGGGAGGAGCAGACACAGAGAGACAGAGAGACAGAGAGCGAGAATCCCAAGCAGTCTGCAGGCTATCAGCACAGAGCCTGATGCGGGGCTGGAGCTCATGACCTGTGAGATCATAACCTGAGCTGAAGTCGGATGCTTACCCAATGGGCCACCCAGGCACCCTGCCATTTTGTTTCTTGTTTAATGGTTGTTTTTGTAGTTCTTCTCTGTTCCCGTCTTCTCTTGCCCTTCTCTCACAGTTAGTAATATTCTCGGATTCCTTTATCTTAATTGTTTGCATATCTATCACTGGTTTTTGCTACAGAAAGCAATTTTTATAACAAAAACAAAACTACAAAAGTCCCAATCCACTTGGCCAACTGAAAGTTACTCTATCTCAAACATTTTGGCAAATACTAAATAGTCACATCTTAGACACCACACCAAAAACAGTGCTCTGGCATTATTAAAAATAAAACAAGTACCCTGAGTTAGAGGCATCAGAAAGTAGCAGCTTCACCAGGACAGGAGGAGTTTAAAGGAGGACGTTGTCTAGAGTAAGGTTTGGTAGATTTATTTACTTATTTATTACTCATTCATTCATTCATTCATTTATTTTAGGGAGAGCGCAAGCAGGGGAGGGGCAGAGAGAAAGGGACAGAGGATCCGAAGCGGGCTCTGTGCTGACAGGCTGACTGCAGCGAGCTGATGTAGGGGCTCAAACTCACGAACCGTGAGATCATGACCTGCGTTGAAGTCAGAAGCTCAACCGACTGAGCCACCCAGGCACCCCTGGTTTGGTAGATTTATAAACAAGGTTAGGTAGGAAAGGCTTCTCCACACACATCATTAACCTGTAAGCATGTTAATATTAACTCGTGAAACAAAGGAAGAAAACTTTATAAACAAGCTATTGTCCTCTTTTTATTTAACAGATAACTGCTGGAAGAAGAAAAATACTTTGGGTGGAAGTGGAAAGTTCTGATGCCTTGAAATTGTTTTAGTACTTTTTCTAATACTTCAGGCATTGACTAGAGGAACTGAAAATACAAAATACCTTAAAGTGTTCAGTCTGCATCCCACATCTTCCCCTGTTCTCAGAGCTGAAGCATACAAACAACGCAAACTAATGATCATACATTTATGCACAAGCCGCCTGCCCCACCCTGTACAAACCAACTGAGCTATTTTCTGAATCAAATTTGCACAACTCTGAAGAAAAAACTTCAAAGAACAGGATGTTGTTCATGGCAGACTTTTTAGGAGCTAATGTTGACTTTGCCCTGTTTTAGGCTTTTTCAGTGTTTATTTTGCTTTCTCTGGTAGCTAACAGTTTGGTAATGAGCTCATCATCTGGTATAGGAAGGTCAGACTTTTACATCTTCAGTCTCCCCTGAGACTCCCCTTACATCTTCCTTTGGTTAAATGCCTGAAGCTGGTAATCTATTGTTGCTGCAGAGGGGAGAAGCATTTCTGGCTCATTAAAGTAAATCCTCGTGGTGGGGCGCCTGGGTGGCTCAGTCATTTGAACGCCTGACTCTTGATATCAGCTCAAGTCATGATCTCATGGTTCGTGGGTTTGAGGCCCACATCAGGCTCTGCTGACAGCAGAGACTCTATTTGGGATTCTGTCTCTGCCCCTCCCTGGCTCTTGTGCTCTCTCTCTTTCAAAAATAAATGAATAAACTTAAAAAAAATATATCCTCATGGTTTGAGGATCAGCTGATTTTCTTGCTACAATACGTGAAAAAGAGAACTGAACTCCCCTGAAGAAGTCTAGATCAAGATGAGTGGCTTTATCAATATCGTGTCAGTAAAGACATAACTCAATTTTAATTGCAAAATTTAAAAAGTTGTGTAGTTGTAAGTCAGGTTGTCATTAAGTTAAATTCACTACATTTCACTTTGATAGCCCTTGTAAATGTAAGCTGGGGCACCTGGGTGGTTCGGTTGGTTAAGTGTCCAACTTTGGCTCAGGTCATGATCTCACAGTTCATGGGTTCAAGCCCCATGTTGGGCTCTGTGCTGACAGTGTGGAGCCTGGAGCCTGCTTCGGATTCTGTGTCTCCTTCTCTCTCTGCTTTTCCCCTGCTGGTATTCTGTCTGTCTGTCTGTCTGTCTCTCTCAAAAATAAATAAACATTAAACAATTTTTTAAAAAGTAACCTAGCTCACTGTGCTAGGATCTTGAAACATGAGCCATTCAGCAAGCAGGACTCTCTTCCTGCCCCTTTCTGATCCTCTGATTTGAGCTTCTGAAATGAGCCCATAATGTAGACACAAGAAGCTAATTTTCTTGTCTAAAAGCAGGAAGGAAATGAATAAATATTTCTCAAAGGAAAAAAAAAATTTCAACCTGACACTTTTCTTCTGACCCATTTAATAGCTGGTTCTCTGTGATCTTGGGGTAGATCTCATTACGGAACATGACTAAACACTGGGCTTTAAACACGACTAGTTTCATTGTCCATCCCCGTGCTTCACTGTCAGTTTAAGAATGCAAGTCCTATGTGGGCAGGTTTTTAAAGTCGGTGAGAAAATTTTATATTATTCTGGCTAAAGTTAATCATATTATTTTCTAAAGCGAGCCTCCACGTGTATTGCTATTTAAAAATCCCAGTCAACTCGAAAGTGAAGTTTTAAGGATGCCAATGATTTGGGGACACGTGGGTGGCTCAGCTGGTTAAGCGTTGGACTCTTGAATTCAGCTCAAGTCATGATCTCCTGGTTTATGAGATCGAGGCCCGCGTTGTGCTCTGCACTACAGGATTCGCGCTCTCCTTCTCTCTCTTCCCCTCCCCTGTTCTAAAAAAAAAATGTTAAAGATGCTTGCAATTAAAAAATCTGCCCTTTGAAAAGCAATATGCTGAGTGTCCCTGTGTGATAGTTACTGCCACACTGTATTCTAGTTATTGGGCAGCCTAGGGAAGTGTGAGCTGAATACTGCTACTCTTGCCACAAAGCCTCCAGATGAAACAGAATCAGGGTGGTTGAGAAGTAGACAAGGACTGTTTGCATATAAATGTGTCTACACAGCAAGAGAACATCTGATCTACTGTGTCAGTTTGGTGGAGAGAAAAGGTCAACTGATGTCAGATTTTAGTAAAAATCAACAGGTTGATTGTCCAAACGTTTCCGGATTCCAGTTGGTTATTTGGGATCAAATAGACATGCTAGAATAATCATGATGAACCGACTGGGATCTTGACTGCGTTTAAGGAAACATACAAATGTTTGGTACCGGTATAAGGATTTTCTCATTTACTCCTTTGCTCAAGAAGGGCGGCATTTTATCTTGTTCATGATTTCCCCTAAGTGGATGATGGTAAGATTGAACAAACTAGCATAGGTCAATGATACACAATGTAACATTCTGACGTGGTCTAATTTCCGGTAGATACTGTATCTAAATAAGAGAGCCGAAGTCTTCTGCACCCCCATGATGCTATCCTTTTTGGTTTAGAAATAACGCTTAAAAGGTAGAGTCCAACTTTTTTGTCCTATACGGATGCTGCCAAAAGAAAAAAGGTTTCTCAGATTTCAGCTGACACCGTTGTAAATTGGCGGCTGGCAGGCGTTCAGTGTAAAACCTCATCTTAGCAAGAGAAGCTCGATTAGAGTCCAAAGTAGAGACGTTTTTTTCTGCTGTCTGTCGCGTGTATGCTCCCGGGAAGGGCCTGACTCCCTCACAAATCGTGTGACCCAGACGCACTCACAAGGTGTTGTGTAAGCGCATTTTGTGACAGGCAATAAAGTCTCGAGAGTTCTTAAGGCCTTGCTCCTTGTCCTTCTGAGGACCTCTACCATTTGATGAAGAAAAGCTCTTGCCATTTGAAAGCATCTTGAGAGGAACAGAAAGGGTAAGGATGCTAAATTCTTACTGATTCTCATAGAGAATCACCAGTTGGCTCGATATTATAAAGTCCTCTCCCTCCCCCCCCATTTGGAAAGCCCAGTCGTCCACAGCCTCTGTTCTTGTTGCATAAATGTGTCTGTGTGTTCAAGCAGTAAAATCATTGTGTAACTAGAAAAACAAAGTAGCTGAGAAAGGATGATGCAGAAAAGCCTACTATGTGAGGCCATAAAAATATATACTGTGGCACTGTCCCCCCATCCTGTCTCCTGAAGAGAGAGCTGCCTGTAACCATCACAGTTGTGGGGAGAAATAATTCCAGTTTTGTTTTTTTGTGCTTTTTTTTTTTTTTTTAAAAATTTTTTTTTTTTATTTTTATTTTTTTTTTCAACGTTTATTTGTTTTTGGGACAGAGAGAGACAGAGCATGAACGGGGGAGGGGCAGAGAGAGAGGGAGACACAGAATCGGAAACAGGCTCCAGGCTCCGAGCCATCAGCCCAGAGCCCGACGCGGGGCTCGAACTCACGGTCCCCGAGATCGTGACCTGGTTGAAGTCGGACGCTTAACCGACTGCGCCACCCAGGCGCCCCATTTTTTTTTTACAAAATTTTAAAAGTGGTAGTAAATATCCATCTTAAGGCCTTTGGCACTTTTGTCCAAACAGACTTTGATAGAGAAAGTGGGACTGTAACCCTTTTCACTTTCTTTCTCCCAGTGCAGATTCATCTTTAGTTTCCTCTGTGGCAAATGGTGTTTCTGCTTCAGCTGCAGAAGGATTCCTTCATTCTTCCCCTCACAGGGAGAGCTTTATAAGTCCCTGCGGTGGGAGGGGGTTCCTCATCATCAAACTCATGGTTAAGGTCCGTGCCCAGAACCTACCCCTGTGTCTCCTGACTCGGCTCCTCTGTGTAACTGCTGCCTGTGTCCCCCTGGGCTCGCGCACCATTGTTTGGGGCTTGGGGGTTTGGTACATTTTACTCTGGTGTCAGGCCTGTTTGCCTGGAGCTGGGAGCCCGCCTTCAGCCTCAGTCAGCCGGGCTTAGTCACAGTTTTTCTATATTTTTGGCCGATCTCTGTCAATTTGTGACCCAAACTGGCTAGGTCTTCTGTCTGAGGCTTCTTTAGAGTCATTCTCCATCCTTGTTATGCCTCCTCTTTGATACATCTCCATCCGGATTTCTTTATTGAATTCATTGACTTTCTTTTATTGCTTCTTCCTTCTTTGTTGAGGTGGAAGATTACTGAAATTGTCTGGTGTTGCACCCCCCTGAACTTTCGGCTTTTGAAGCCGCAACTTTGGGGTTTGAATATCATGAATTCACCGAAGCAACGAGCTCCTTTTTCCCTTTGGGAGGCTTATTTATTCTTGGGAACCGCCATAACTTCTTTTGGATTTGCTAACAGATTTGACCTCTGGTTTGCCTTCTCTGGAATGGGAAAGATTGTTATCAGACACAGTACACTTCTTTGGCTGAGCGTTGTCCTCAGATGTCTCCTGGAGGCTCAAACCCTGACCTGACAGTTTCTATTAGCAGCTGTGACATTTTCCCGATCACTGATTCAACTGCCTTTATGATTCTCTCTGAGAACTTTCCATTGACTGTTTATTGCTCGTTAATCAACCTCTGCACGTCTTCAGTGATTCTCCAGTTCTCACCATCCTTCTTGCATCCATCTCTTGTATTTTCTGCAAGATGTTGGAAATACGAGGATGGTAATATTCACGCAGCTCGTGGTAGAATTTCTCAGAATTGATGAGTATTCTTCTTTGTCCTCTGCCGTTGGCGACGCTTTTGAGCTTGTTGGTGTGCCTTTTCTCCATCTACTTTTAAAAACATTCCTGTCGGTGTCGTTTTCTCAAAACATTGCTGTGCTCTGCCAGTCCTTTTACGGTCTGGCTCAAATCATCTTTTACTTGACTTAGGTTTCTTCCAGCAAGTATGTGTCTTCTGTGCATCGTGGAAGTGCAGTTTACACGCCCGTGCAGGTCTTGAACATAGCGTGCTACCTCTCCAGTGACCTGTGAGATCAACTTCTGGCAGTTGGGTTAGTGCTGCCCGGCGTGACCACTCAGTATGCTCACAGGGTGTAAACATGATGTATGCCTGCATTCTTCTTCCTCCTTCAACTTCTTTTTGGGCTGGTATTTGTTCAAAAGATCCTGAGTTGCTCTGTGTAGCTGAGTTTAATCTCTGTCCCTTCCCTGACAAATGTGATGTATTTCTCAAGAATACCAGTTTCCCACTGTGTGTGGTTTTCTGAGTCAAGCTGATCCCTCGGTCCCCCTCTCCAGGTGCAGGGGGTGAGAAGGGGTGCTCCCGGGGGGACAGCTACGGTGGGTCCCTCCCTGGCCACACCCATCCCACCCCCTCGTCATTCATCATGTAGCTGCTCCTTTCCGGGTATCCTCAGCCCCCTGCCCCCTCACTCCTTACCTGCACACCAGCCCTGCACCTTGTGTGCTTTAATTTGTAAATGACCAGGAAGCAGACTTGGACAAATGGAAAATGTAACCTTGTTCTTGAATAGAAGGACTCAACTGTATAAACATGTCAGTTTTTTTTTTATTTACTTGTTTTGAGCGTAAGAAAGCACGCATGGGTGGGGGAGGCGCAGAGAGAGAGGGGGGAGGGAGAGAGAGAGAGAGAGAGAGAGAGAGAGAGAGAATCCAAAGCAGTTCTCTGAACTTTTCAGTGCAGAGCCCAGAGCAGGGCTCAATCTAATGAACTGTGAGATCATGACCTGAGCCAAAATCGAGTTGGTTGCTTAACCAACTGAGCCACCCAGGCATCCCAAAAACCCAAAAAACCCAAAACCCAGAACCCCAAAAATAGTTCTAAGTAACTTATAAATTTAATGTGAGTCAAATACAAGTATCAACAAGTATTTTTGTTTCCTGGCACTAGGCGAGTTCATTCCAAAGTTCATATAGAACAATAAACATGCAACTCCCGAAACTCCCGAAAAAGAAGAACAATGAGGATACACTAGCTGTTGACTAGCAACTAGATGTTAAAATATTACTATTCAAATATACTCAAAATATAACCGCCCGGCTGTGTGGACCTGGTCACAGGTGCACAGCACCTGGCACAGCAGCTGCCAAGAGCAAGGTGCCGAGTGCCAGCTGTGGAGTGAGCGGCTCTGAGATGTGGGGCAGCAGCTTTCGCTCTGGGTTCCAAATGCGAACATGCCGAAGAGTCGAAACGTCTTTGCAGAAATATGTCTCCAGGTGATTAGGAGAAAGTTAATTTCCAGGACTCTCCCTTCTTGGTGGAATGAGCCTTGGAGGTATCAGCTCTCCTCTGACCTCGTTCAGAATATTTCTGTTCCCAGAGACCTTTGATTGCTGATTCAGAACCAGTTATTCTGTGTCCTTTAACTGGGAACTCGCAGTATTCCCAGGAGGCACTTCAGTGCCGTATTCTCATGGTCTTGTATGGCCTCATGCCTCTTCCTGTGTCTTCCTTCACCTTAAATAGCCGTTCGTGGATCTACTGTGGTTATTCTGTTCTCCGCACGCCAGTTATGCTTTGTACTATTTGGTTAATCTTGATTTTGTTGAGTAGCTGGGATATTCTTTTTAATCTTTTTTGAAAATAGACTGCAATCACTGTCTACCCTTTTATGTCGCTTGCAAACGACTCATCACTAGCCTGAATTCTTAATGTTTGTTGTTCTTTGTGCAGTCAAAGTTTTTCTTTGGTTTCAGATAACTTGCCTCACTGTTCATTCGTACTTTTTGAGTAATATTTTGCTGATCTTTTTGTTCTTATTGATAATTTATTTGGAGTAATTTTATAGTTTACGTAAATATTTTAATAGATTTTAAAAGGAATGAGCTCTCGGTGGTATTACTTGGACTACCATTAGTCTGAAAGCCCCTTCATATTTAAGGAGCCCCTGGGAGGCACTGAGGAGATCATGAGGTAATGAAAGGCCCCACGTGGACTACAGTGGCCCAGAGATGTGAGCTGAGCCCGATTCCATGGCACTCTGTGACAAGGTCAGGATGCTGCACTTTATCCTGAGAGCTGTACCAAATGGGGAGCATTGAGATGTGTTACAGGGAGATAGTATCATCTGATTTGGTTTTTAGGAAGATTATCTGGGTAAGATTGGGTTTGGTGAGGTGGGCAGAGAGATGAAATGGAGTCTAGACAGCAGGCTTTCAAAGATCAACACTTGTTAAAAAGCGTGAGAGCACAAATCTTCCCATAGAGCCACCTTGTTGCAAGCTGTGCCTCTTGTGCCCGCAGACCCCCAGGCTGCTGGCCATGCCTTAAATTCTGCTCAGGGGCAGGTTCCTGTCAGTGAGAACACTGTGTATCCATTGGGTACATGGCTCCTAAGGCTCAGAAGAAGCAGGGGTATGGTTGGATAGGGCACAGGCTTTGGTGTCAGACACACCTGGGTTTGAGTCTGGGTTTTGCTACTTCCTAGCTGGATGGTCTTGGGCAAGACACTTAATTGTCTGAAAGGTCTCATTTTTAGACCAAGTTATGAGGCCCTCTGCCCTGGGTCACCAGCTTTAGAAGGCCCTGCTGTGGTCCTTTTCCAGCATGCCCTTGCCCGTGGTGGAGAGGAGTCTATGCCAATGATCAAAGGCCCAGGTGGTAGTCCATATGAATGGTGCCTCCCAGACTTGTGCAGGGCACACCCTGTGCAACTGCCACGTGTGAGCTGCTAATAATATTGGCACGGAGGAGCAGGATTGAGGATACTGAGGAGGTAAAATCCAGACTTGGTAGGTGTCAGGATATGACCAGGAGAATGATGGGACCATCAACAGCCAAAGGAAAATATGGCAGAGAGTTGAGACTCAGTTTTTGGTGTGTTAAGGCATTGGCCCTGCAAAACAGCTACCCAAAGCTACCCAACAGCCTGAACTCATGAGGGAGGTCAGAGCTAGACACGGTTTTGGAAATCATCAGATTGGTGTCATAGTTGAGGCCTGGCGGCTTTGTGAGGGCTCAGAAGGAAAGCCTATAGGCCATAGGAAGGACTGAGATGATCCTCTTGGGAGTGTCTCTATTTATCTTATATTGTTTTGTTTTATTTTATTTTATTTTATTTTATTTTATTTTATTTTAATTGCAATAAACATACAGTGTTAAATTGGTTTCAGGTGTACAGTGTAGTGATTCGGCAATTCTGTTACTCATTACTCATCAAGATAAGGTACTCTTTTTTTTTTTTATTTTTTTAAGGTTATTTTTATTTTTGAGACAGAGAGAGACAGAGCATGAACAGGGGAGGGGCAGAGAGAGAGAGAGAGGGAGACACAGAATGTGAAACAGGCTCCAGGCTCTCAGCTGTCAGCACAGAGCCCGACGCGGGGCTCGAACTCACGGACCGCGAGATCATGACCTGAACCGAAGTCGGACGCTTAACCGACCGAGTTAAGCCACCCAGGCGCCCCAAGATAAGGTGCTCTTAATCCCCTTCATCTATTTCAACCATTCCCGTTCCCACCCACCTCCCCTCTGGTAAACATCTCTTTGTTCTCTATGGCTAAGAGCCATTTTGTTTGTTTGTTTTTCTCTTTTATATTCCTTTGCTCGCTTTATTTCTTAAATTCCATTTATGAGTGAAATCATGTGGTATTTACCTTCTTCTGCATTAATTCACTTAGTATTATACTCTGTAGATCTATCCCTGTTGTTGCAAATGGCAAGATTTCATCCTTTTTTATGGCTTAATAATATTCCTCTCTGTGTGTGTATAAAGATGTGATATGTATGCACACACACAGATATATATCACATCTTTTTAATCCATTCTTCTGTTGATGGACACAATCTACTTCTGTAATTTGGCTATTGTAAATTATGCTGCAATAAACATAGGGGTGCATATATATCCTTTCAGATTAGTATTTTTGTATTTAGTAGTGTGATCACTGGATCATATGGTAGCTTTATTTTTAATCTCTTGAGGAACCTCCAAACTGTTTTCCAGAGTGCCTGCACCAGTTTTCATTCCCACCAACAGTGCATGAGGGTTCCTTTTTCTCCACATCCTCACCAATGCCTGTTGTTTCTTGTGTTTTTTATTTCATCCATTCTGATAGATGTGAAGTGATAGCTCATTGTGGTTTTGATTTTCATATCCCTGATGATGAGTGATGTCGAACATCTTTTCATGTGTCTGTTGGCCATCTGGATGTCTTCTTTGGACAATTGTCTGTTTATGTCTTTTGCTCATTTTTTTTTTTTTTAAGTAGGCTTCACACCCAGCATGGGGCCCAGTGCAGGGCTTGAACTCAACCATGCTGAGATCAAGAGTCGGATGCTTAACTGACTGAGCCACCCAAGCACCTCTTCTGCCCATTTTTAAATTGGATTATTGTTTTTTTTGGTATTGAGCTGTATCAGTTCTTTATATATTTTGGATACTAACTCCTTATGGGATATATCATTTGCAAATATCTTGTCCCATTCAGTAGGTTGCTTTTTAGTTTTGTTTATTGTGCAGCTTCTTGTGATTCTTCACTGTGCAGAAGCTTTTTATTTTGATGCAGTGCCAATAACCTATTTTTGCTTTTATTTCCCTTGCCTTAGGAGACCTATCTAGAAAAATGCTGCTGTGACCAGTGTCAGATAAGTTACTACCTGTACTCTCTTCTAGGACTTTCATGGTTTCAGATCTCACATTTAGATCCTTAATCCATCTTGAGTTTATTTGTTGTGTATGGTGTAAGAAAGTGGTCCAGTTTCATTCTTCTGCATGTAGCTGTCCAGTTTTCCCAACATCATTTGTTGAAGATACTTTTTCCCATTGTATATTCATTCCTGCTTTGTCAAAGATTAATTGGCCATATAGTCTTAGGTTTATATATGGATTTTCTATTGTATTCCATTGATCTATTTGTCTATTTTTACACCAGTACCATACTGTTTTGATTATTTCAGCTTTGTGATATAGTTTGAAATCAGGATTGTGATACCTCATTTTGTTTTTCTTTTTCAAGATTGCTTTGGCTATTTGGGGTATTTTGTGGTTCCATACAAATTTTAGGATTATTTGTTCTAATTTTGTGAAAAATGCTGTTGGTATTTTGATAGGGATTGATTGCATTAAATCTGAAAATTTGGGTAGTATGGACATTTTAACAATATCTGTTCTCCCAATCCATGAATATGGAATGCCTTTCCATTTGTTGGCATCATCTTCAGTTTCTTTCATCAACGTTTTATAATTTTCAGAGTACAGGTCTTTCACCTCCTTGGTTAAGTTTATTCCTAGATATTTTATTGTTTTTTGGTACCATTGTAAATAGGATTTTCTTCTTTTCTCTTTCTGCTGCTTCATTATTAGTGTATTGAAATGCAGTGGATTTCTGTATATTGATTTTGTATCCTGTGACCTTACTGAATTCACCGATCAGTCCTAGTAGTTTTTGGTGGAGTCATTAGGGTTTTCTATACATAGGCTCATGTCATCTGCAACAGTGAGAGATTTACTTCTTCCTTACCAGTTTGGATGCCTTTTCTTTCTTAATGTTGTCTAATCATTGTGGTTAGGACTTCTAGTACTATGTTGAATAAAAGTGGTGAGAGTGGACACCTTGTCTTGTTCCTGACCTTAGGGGAAAAAGCTCTCAGATTTTCACCATTGAGAATGATGTTTGCATATGGCCTTTATTATGTTGAGGTTAAGTTCCCTCTAGACCTACTTTGCAGAGGGTTTTTTTTTTTTAATCATGAGTGGATATTGTATACTGTTCAATGCTTTTTCTTCCTTTTTTTTTTTAAAATATCCCTGTGTCAATGCTTGACACACATAAATCCTGTGTTGTTGTTGTTTTTTTTTTTTTTTAACAAAATGTTTATTTTTGAGAGAGAGCCAGCAGGGAAGGGGCAGAGAGAGGGGGACAGAGGATCCAAAGCTGGTTCAGTGCTGTGGGACTTGAACTCACAAACCATGAGATCGTGACCTAAGCTGAAGTCGGACACTCAACCAACTGAGCCACTCAGGTGCCCCTGTTGAATGCTTTTCTGCATCAGTTGAAACGATCATATGGTTTTTATTTCTTCTCTTGTTGACATATATCACATTCATTGTTTTGCAAATGTTGAATCACCACCCTGGCATCCTGGGAATAAATCCCACTTGATCGTGGTGTACAATTTTTTTAATGTATTGTTGGTTTTAGCTTGCTAATATTTTGTTAAGGATTTTTGCATCCATGTTCATCAGAAATATTGGCCTGTGTTTTTGTTGTTTTTGTAGTGTCTTTCTTTGGTTTTGGTATCAGGGTAATACTGGCCTCAAAGAATGAATTTGGAAGCTTTCCTTCTTGGAGTATCTACTTTAGGTAATTACCCTTTGACCTCACCACAGTGATCCCCTTGTTTTATACAAGCTGTGTGTTAAGGTCCAGATAGGGCACAGAATAGCTGTGTAGTGTGTGGACTGTCCATCTGCCCAATCCCCACTGTCAGTAAGTTACCCTGAATAAACTCTGTGTAAATGGTATGGAGGGGCTTGCTTTGTTTTTTGAGTGCCTTCTTAGTCTGGAGGATAGTTTACTGACCCTCCTCCACCTTCTGACAGCAACTCTAAATGATGTGGTTCTGAAGTACTGATGCTTAAAGATATGTTAAGTGAAAAAAGATTACAACAGTATTATTGCATTATTCTTTCAAAATATATGTATATATATGTATGTTTACATGCTCAGATGTTTGCAACCAATGTGTGGTTCTCTTACAGTGGGATTTCAGGTAATTTTTAAAAACTTCTGTCTTCTAATTGTATAAGAAGAGATGAAAGCATAATTATACTTACCCTGGAGTCAGCCAGACCCTGCTAAGGCAGGAATCTCCCAGCCCTCTCCTCAGGCCCTACAAGGGCAGCCAATATGACAATGGCTGGGGACGGGACAGGACTAGGTCTCTTTCAAACCCAAACTGTCAAGTGGAAAGAAGCAGGTTACCAAACACAGGGTGATCTTGCTTTTGTAAAACATGCAAATGTGTATGAGGATCCCCAGAGGGCCTTGTGTGCTCAGGCATTTCCAGAGGGTTCATTTGCAAGTGAAAGAAAATGGAGACGAAAACCATATGAGCCTATCTTCTGGCAGCCTGTTATGATTATGGGCTTTCATCCAGATGCCCTTGGAGAGCAGCTTTCCTATCTGGTGACCTAACAGGATGTTAGCATCCACTAGAAAGAATGCTCAGGTCTTTATGGACTGCTGGCTTGGTTGTCAGTCTGAGACTCTGAATTTCAGTTACATGTTTCAAGCAGAAGGGGATTCTCTTCCATTTACCCTTCTCTCTTTTCCTTTCCCCAATTCACAGTTTCACCTTTTTTCACGGATCAGCCACCACCAGGATTGGCTGGCTGGCTGGCTGGCTATCTGTGTATCTATCTATCATCTACCTACCTACCTATCCACCAACCGACCCATCCATCCATCTATCCTTTTGTCATCATGATAAATGCCTTCTAGTAACCATCAATCTGTTCTCTAAAATTAAGAGTGTTTCTTGATTTGTCTCATTTTTTTTCCTTTGCTGTTTTTTTTTCTTAAATTCCACAAGTGACATCATATTGTATTTGTCTTTCTCTTATTTCACTTAGCATTCTACTTTCTAGCTCCATCCTTGTTGTTGCAAATGGCAAGATTTCATTCTTGTCTACGGCTAATATTCCAGTGTGTGTGTGTGTGTGTGTGTGTGTGTGTGTGTGTGTGTATACCACACCACCTCTTCTTTATCCATTCATCAGTCGATGGACACTTGGGCTACTTCCATAATTTGGCTATTGTTTAAAAATACTGCAATAAACAGAGTGCATATATCCTTTCAAAGGACTGTTTTGTGGTTTTTGTTTGTTTGTTTTGTATTCTTTGGGTAAATACTTAGTGGAATTGTTGGATCATATGGTAATTCTATTTTTAATTTTTGAGGAAGCCCCATACTGATTTCCACAGAGGCTGTACCAGTTTGCATTTCCACTGACAGTGTACAAAGACTCCTTTCTATCCACATCCTTGCAAACACTTATTGTTTCTTGTCTTCTTGATTTTAGCCATTCTGACAGGTGTGAGGTGACATCTCATTGAGGTTTTGATTTGCATTTCTCTGATTAAGAGTGATGTTGAGCATCCTTTCATGGTGTCTGTTGGCCATCTGTATGTCTTCTTTGGAGAAATGTCTATTTATGTCTTCTGACCAATTTTTAATTGGACTGTTTTTTTGGTGTTGAGTTGTATCAGTTATTTATATAGTTTGGATACTAATCCCTTATAGGATACGTCATTTGCAAATATCTTCTCCCATTCCATCGGTTGCCTTTTAGTTTTGTTGATTGCTTCCTTTACTGTGCAGAAGCATTTTATTTTGATGTAATCCCAGTAGTTTATTTTTGTTTTTGTTTCCCTCGCCTCAAGAGACCTATCTAGGGAAATGTTGCTACAGCTGATATCAAGAAATTACGACCTGTGCTCTCTTCTAGGATTTTTGTTTGTTTCAGATCTCACATTTAGGTCCTTAATCCATTTTGAGTTTATTTTTTGTGTATGGTGTAAGAAAGTAGTCCAGTTTCATTCTTTTGCATGTAGCTATCCAGTTTTCCCAATACCATTTGTTGAAGAAACTTCTTCCCATTCCATATTTTGCCTTTTGTTGAAGATTAATTGGCTGTATAATTGTAGGTTTATATCTAGGTTTTCTATTGTATTCCATTGATCTGTGTGTCTATTTTGATGCCAGTACCATACTGTTTTGATTACTTCAGCTTTGTGATATAACTTGAAATCTGGGATTGTGATACATCCAGTTTTGTTTCTCTTTTTCAAGATTGCTTTGGCTGTTCAAAATCTTTTGTAGTTCCATATAAATTTTAAGATTTTCTGTTCTAGTTCTGTGAAAAATGCTGTTGGTATTTTGATAGGGATTGCATTAAACCTGAAAATTACTTAGGTAGTATAGACATTTTAACAGTATTTGTTCTTCCAACCGACGAGCATGGAATGGCTTTCCATTTCTTTGCATCCTCCTGAATTTCTTTCATTAGTGTTTAATTCTCTGATTAAGTTTATTTCTATTTTATTATTTTTTGGTGCAATTGTAAATGGGATTGTTTCTTCATTTCTCTTTCTGCTGCTTCATTATTAGTGTATTGAAATGCAATGGATTTCTGTGTATTGATTTTGTATCCTGTGACCTTACTGAATTCACCGATCAGTTCTAGTAGTTTTTTTGGTGGAATCTTTAGGGTTTTTTATACACTGGATCATGTCATTTGCAAACAGAATTTTGCTTCTTCCTTACCAATTTGGATGCCTTTTCTTTCTTAATGTTGTCTAATCATTGTGGTTAGGACTTCTAGTACTATGTTGAATAAAAGTGGTGAGAGTGTGTTGTTCCTGACCTTAGGGGGAAAAAGCTCCGTTTTTCACCACTCAGTATGTTGTTTGCTGTGGGTTCTTCATATATGGCCTGTGTGTTCCCTCTAGACCTACTTTGCAGAAGGTTTGGATGAACGGATGATGTACACTGTCAAATGCTTTTTCTCCATCAACTGAAATGATCATAGAGTTTTTAACCTTTCTCTTGTTGATATAGCACATTGTTTTGCAAATGTTGAACTGCCCTGGCATCCTGGGAATAAATCCCACTCGATTGTGGTGTACAGTTTTTTAAATGTATTGTTGGGTTTGTTTGCTAATATTTGGTGAGGATTTTTACATCTGTGTTCATGAGAGATTGGCCTGTTCTCTTTTTTTGGGTGGGGTCTTCTGGTGTTGGTATCAGGATGACACTGGCCTCACAGAATGAATTTTCTATTTATTCTCTTTTATTTTTGGAATAGTTTGAGAAGAAATGATATTAACTCTTTAAATGTTTGGTAAACTTCTCCCATGAAACCATCTGGCCCTGGACTTTTGTGTGTTCGGAGTTTATTGATTCAATTTCATTGCTGGTAATGGCTCTGTTCAAATTTTCTGCTTTTCTATTTTTGGTAGGTTACATGTTTCTAGGAATTTATCCAGTTCTTTGAAGTTGTCCAAATTGTATATAGATTTTAATAATATTCTGTTACAATTGTTTGTATTTCTGTGGTGGTATTTTTCCACTTTCATTAGCGATTTTATTATTTGTTTGATGAATCTGGCTAGAGGTTTATCAATTTTGATCATCTTTTCAGAGAACCTGGTTTCAATAATCTGGTTTCAATAATCTGTTCCATTGTTTTTTTTTTTTTTTTTAGTTTCTATATGATTTCTTTCTGCCCTAATCTTTATTTCCTTCCTTCTGTTGGTCTTCAGTTTTCTTTTTCTAGCTCCTTTAGATATAAGGTTAGGTTGTTTGAGATTTTTCTTGCTTCTTGAGGTAGGCCTATATTGCCATCAATTTACCATTTACTCTTAGAACCACTTTTGTAGCAGCAGATTGGCAATCTGAATTAAAAGAGGTAGCCCCAGGCATGGGACCTTATGGGAATGCTCCTCTCCCCAAGGACAGCCATATTTGGCCTTCCCTACTAGAGCTAGTGCTCCGGACCATCAGAATGAAGCAGTAATCAGCCATCCTTTAGCAAATATTACATCAGAAGTGAACAATTTTAATCAGTGTGGGGGGAGTCTCCAAGTTGAATAAAAGGAGGAAAAACAGAAACACAGATGAGAAAAAGGCCATCTCTATCTTGTCCCTTTCTATGCAGCTCTAAAAGCTCATGGCCTTTGAACATTATGCTGGTGGTGACAAGGACAGGCCCTACTGCTGCTGTTAGTGAGGGCTTCGTTGGTGCATCTACAACCTACAGTGGGAGGGTGGGATTATAGGGTATCTCAGATACCACAATCTGGGCCTGGTTTGAGGTGAGGGGAAAAAAGGACCCACTCTGAATTTGAGTGCAAAAAATAAATATAAAATTTATTAAAACACCCACAATATTTTAAAGATACCAGGAGTAATACAGTTCACAAACCCAGTTGTTTGTGTAAATTATAATAAAATACAAATCAAAAAAGGATACATACTTGCAATTTCTAGGCACCCTAAATTAAATTTACTGAAACACTGGGGGAGAAGGGAAGGTAAGGAGGGGTAGCTCAGGAGGCAAACCAATAAAGTGGGAGGAAAAAATATTAACAGAAAGGTAAAAATTATACAAAATAAAATTATCAGCATAAATTTACTGTACTAAGAATATCTACAGTTTAATAATACACATCCTATTGCCTTGAGACATTGCAAAAATCTACCATTCATCCATCAACCCCAGATAAACTTCATTTCAAGTAGCCACAGTTACAAAGTCAAGACGGAATATTCAAGTATGGTTGTTAAGTTCACCTCCATTGGAAGCCAAGTAACCAAACAGGAATTCAAAGAGAGAAGAAATAAAACACATCAAAAAGCTACAGGGATTCTAGGTTAAGTCTAATGCATTAATATGCCACAATTATGACCTGCCCTTATTTGTTTTTATAATTAGAATATGCGAAAAAGAAATGACACCACTCCTGTTTTTCTCCTCCTTTTTCCCCTCAAAAAAACAAACCAACAAAAAGCACTGGAATCAAGAAAATTTGGATGTTCAAAGGAGCCAAATAGTATTTTTTAAATCCCCATGTGAATAGTGATGAGTTATCCCTGAATGACGACGGGTAGTCAAAATGAGAAAAGAGCGCAAATGATACCACTACAAAAAGCATCCCTGATATCAGAATAGAAGCGAATGAGGAAGTAGGCCAAATCACTCAGATTCTTAGGCAAAAAGCAACTTTAGACCTTGCATTTCTGTGCCGCAGCCTCTGCTCAGGGGAGAAGCCTATTGCTCTGCTCTTGTCTGCAGCTCTGCGGGAGGAAGGGCTAGGAATGCCAGGACAGGGTCTCACATGGAAACACTCTGCGCACGTGTGGGTGTGGGGCCGTATAACCTATGCTGGGATATGCACCTCAAAAACAATTTTGGTCCAGGGTATGTCGAAGTTGGCCATGTACTACAACAGATGCAGCTGGCTAATAAAGTAAGTTTTGAGGAAGTGATTTCAAATGACAACAATGCCTGAAAAAGCTCAATGAGATGGGCATACGAGATTCACATTTTGTTCAAAAGCAAAACTTACAAAGAGAATGAAATAAGTCAACCCCACTCCTTCCTTTAGATATTCTGCCATTTCAACTGCTGAAGAATGAAAAATAAGATGACCCCAGATTCTTCAAGGTCAAGTAAGTCATCAGATGGACAACCTGCAGGTATCAGACCTTCAAGGAATCTACTGAAGTTGTCACAATGTCCTGTTTTTGAGGTATTTAAAAAAATTGTGACAGTGGATGACATAAAAGGGAGCTTCCGGTTTTCAAAACATCAACTTTTGTGGACCCGAGAGGAAATTTAGAGTAGCACCAACTAAAAAGCAGCCTCAGTGGCGCCAAGTGAGCAAAGAAATCTCCTTCCTTTAGTTCGAACGTGAGGGGTTACCAGTGACGGGCAGAAGCAATGCTGGGGCAGGGGCCGTGAAGAGCAAAGCAACAAGCCCACTGCCCACCACGGCGGGGCCAGTGCCAGGGGAGGAAGGAGGCCTGCTCGGAACGCCTCGGTGTACGAGTGCCTTGGAGGTCCTCAAAGGTGTCTGCTTGGCACCCTGCAGGTGGAAAATGTGTGTCCTTGGCAATGAGAATGCCTGCCATTTCAGAAGAGGCAGGAGTCCCACACTCCCCTTCCTCAAAAATGGAAGGGAAAAAAAAAAGCCCTTCACCTTTCCTTTCTCATTAGGC
Source organism: Herpailurus yagouaroundi (assembly GCF_014898765.1). Taxonomy (NCBI): domain Eukaryota; kingdom Metazoa; phylum Chordata; class Mammalia; order Carnivora; family Felidae; genus Herpailurus; species Herpailurus yagouaroundi. The sequence goes on from NW_024412452.1 coordinate 10,025,713, forward strand.
CTGAGGGGACAGATGTGTAACCAGAGCACCTGCCAAGCCAGGAAGGCCCACTCCCAGTACAGTTAGGGAGCTGGCTTTCTCCGGAACTTGCCTTTCAGGTTTTGGCCACCAAGGGAAGAGTACTAAAACAAAACAGAAAAACTGCTCAGAGCAGGTTTTAGCACGATAAACAGAGGTCTAAGGAGACAGCACCAAAGGGGGGGGGGGGGAAGCCAAGAGAGACTGGAGCCCACCTTGTTTTTGGTTGGTTGTGGTTTCAGAACCTTGATAGCACCTCAGCAGGACAGGATCAGGGACAGTCACATTAAAACACCATAGCACCATTTTATTTAGACTATGTCAATTCATAAAAATGCTTCCTAGTCCATAAAACACACTTCAGTAACAAAAGGAAAGAGATTGGTTGAGGCACGTCAGGGACATCACTTAAATTTTCCACCAGCATTGCCTTGGTTTGAGATCTGGCGGTGGTTAAACGTTACAAAGTCTGGCTGGATTTCTCTCCATGAAATCAGGTTACCATCCTACTGATCATCAACCATCCTCACGCCTCTACTGCTGTTCGGTGCAGAGCACTTAGGCTCTGCTACTTCTGTCCTTGCTTTAGCACTTTAAAAATCCCTTGCTCTGCAAACTCCTGTTTCCAAAAGAGTCTGGTGGAAGGACCAAGAGGGGGCAGGGTATGATCTCTTTCCATGCATACCACGGTCACCTCAGTGAGAGGGAAAGCCGGACCCACGAAGCCAGCGTGTGGGAAACTCAGGCCCTGCCAAGAAACAAACTACAATGACAGCAAAAACAACAAAGCCTCAAAAATCCATGAAACGACTTTAGTCAAGATCTCTGATGGTTAGATAACGGTTTCTTGAGCTAGCACCAGTTATTTTGTGAGAACCTGCCGCAAAGTGATTTTTATTTTAGAAATCTCTTAGCACAGAACTTTGCAAGCACTTCCCTTGCGTGCAAAAGGCAGGGGGAAACAAAACGAAAGAGGAACCAAATATTCGCACTGCATGTGGATGGCATCTGTGGACAGGGCACACTGGGGAGATGAGGACTCCATCATTTCTCATTGCTATAATATTAGCTCTAAAACTTGGTCATGCTGTTAGGGTCTTTAGTTGCAATGGCTTTATTTTTCTTCTCATGATAAAAACGTCTGTTAGTCATCTTTAGGACTTAAAAAATGATAGTGCCAGTAAAAAATAAAAATTTGATTTTTCTCTTTAAGAAACCTTCAGCAGCAAGGAGGGGATAAAGAGCTGTGCATAGTTACTTTTTAAATATACGTCTAAAGCATGCTAATTTTAATGACTGAGAGTTGAGGTAGGTTATACATGTAGTGTGTAAAAATCAGCATGGGCTCGAGCATAGCAACAGCACCACCTAATTTCTGAAACACCATTCTGAGGGCAATGGGAACATCCAATGGAGACTGCCTCTTGACTCCCCTCTCAGCAGCCTATTTGCTAGTCTAGGAATTGATGAGCTGTTGGGGCTGCGGGGACAGACATCACATGCTTTTAGCTTGTATTGGTTTCTCCTTTCATCTAATGGCTTTGCTATCAAAGGGTGACGAGGGGAAGAGTATATTTAACATACGTCAGGAAGATTCACACATGCCAAGGATCAGAATCACCTGGGTTACACTCGGGACCTTCCAAACCAACAGCCAACCTGGGGCTTTCCCGGGTCATACAGACGGTCACATTCTCCAAATGTTTCGTAAAATATTGTATTTCTTGCTTAAGATCATTTAAAATGAAGTTTTCAAGGCACCCCCGCATCTACCTAAGCACAGAGTCAAATGAGACCTGCATAAAAGTACGGATGCGATAAGCAAAATAGCATTTAAAGGACCCAACTTTTCCTCAAAACTAGAAAATTAGCATGCTTATTAAAGACTCTGCTTCCTTTAGCTTGTCACACTGAAGGTCAGAGGTTTTCCTATAAATCTGAGTTCTGAATAATTCTAAATCCTGATAAGCTCTTGGGTATTTATTTCAAAAGCAATAATATTTCATTTTTGTCCTGTAAAATAAATGCAACTTTACAGAATATGGTAAAAGTGAAGGATAGACAAAGCACGTTAAATATTCAGCTACTATTTACAATTTCTCCCACAATTACATGTTAAAACATACTTTTTTTTTTTCAAGTTGCTGTTTAAATCTAGGCAAAAGTGCTTAAAAAAATCTTTCACTATTTACAATTAAAACCAGACCACATAAATGCTCAGGACATCTTACAGCGACTCTCCGCCAGTGCTTCTGAACAGTTACAGCGAACAGCCAGCGGGTCGGTTCTCAGCTCTTACACAAGGCACCTGGAAGCTCAGGGACTTGCCTTTAGCATCGTCATCTGATTGTTAAACTCGTTTTACAAAGACCCACATCTGAAAAAAAAAAAAAACTGCTCAATAAATATCTGACATTTATCTCAGGGCTTGGTTGTCATTTCACTGTGTGGCCATGATCCCCTCTGTGTGTCCTGATGAAACCTCCCATTCACCACACACATCCACATGGGTAGCTTCATAGGAACTTTGCTAATACCACAGGAAAAACAAACACTCCAGGAAGTCTGACTTGCTGTCGACAAATGTTGCTTCCACCAGTTAGGCCCAGCCTCTCTCAACGAAGTTGCAAAAATTAAGCACCACATTCTCATTTCAAAGAACTGAACAAATGCACCAGAATTTTAGAACGGGCGAGTTCAAGTGGGTGGAGAGGGAAGGAAGGAAAGGAGAAAATGATCAAATAGAGAAATGGCACCAATTAGGGAGGACAATCATAGCTACCTGCTGAAAACGTTTGACTCCTGCATTTTAAAATTGATAAGTGTAAGCCCACCCCCACCAATGGTAGCATGGCGGGGGCCGGCTTGGGCGTGAGGCCTGCACCATTGTCCAACATGGAAATCCAGGAATAGAGAGAGATGCGTTAACTGCCGTTACACTGGTGTGCTGAGCTCCTGCAGGATGTGACCTGCCCAAGAGTCAAGCAAGTCCCAGCACAATACTACAGCACCAGGCTCTGCACAGCACTGTGCACGGAGGGACGGCACAATGCTGGCTTTTCACAGCTTGGGTTCAACTTCTTGTTTTTAGAGATACAGTAGCCCTTTTTCAGGATCAGCATAGACTCTCGGGCATTTTAGGAAAGACTGCCACTAAGACAAATTCCTTCAGCCCAGTATTCATTGGCTTGTCAACCCCGGTGGAAACGGCTCCTAAGAGCCTCTCAACTCCAGCTCCATCAGGAGGTGCTGCCTAGGGAACCATGACATCATGTGACTTGATAAATAACGGACAGAGAGGATTCAGTGTGGAGACTAGCAAGCTTGAAGCTGTCTACTACCAACCTAGTTTCTGGGGAAATCTACACCAGCATCTCAGGTGCCTGGCCTGGGGTGCACCTGCCCCCCGCCCCGTCCCCGATGCCAAGCCGGTGACTGGAAAAGGGACTCCAGCTGTTTTTCTACAGATTCTCCCTTCCTACTGGAGAGGACAGAAGCTGTCCTGAGGGATCCCTCCCCTGAAGGGAAGGCGCATCTGTCAGGAGGGATGGACCGGGTGGCTACAAATCTGCACTTGGCTCATGAGGGGCAGATGGCTGAGAGAACCTTGTCAGCTCCCAAGAGGGCCAGGCTCACTGGGCCCAGCAAGACTGGGCAGGAAGGAGCGCTTTTGGCCTTTCCTGCCGATCCTTTACCATTACTATTGTCGCTTTTTAAAAAATCCAATAAATACACATTTTAAATGGAATTTAAAACTACTCCTTTGTGAAAGGACACTATAAACTTTCTTTCCATTATTGTGATATACAAGGATAAAGTTTTAAAAACAAGAGGAAATAAAAGCCACCCCCCCCAAACAAGGGGGGGAAAAAAAAACCAACGTGGAGATATAAATATTAAGATCACGAAAAAAATCACCCGACAGCCGTAGTTTCTTCTTCAAAGTGCTGGGGAAGTGGGGGAAAGGGAGGGGCGGGTCAGTTCTGAGGTTTGGACCATAAATACATATATATGCATATCTATATATGTATATATAGATAAAAAGACTTCTGCACCCCCAACCCGCCCCCAGGTGTGAGGGCAAAAGCACCACAGAGGCAGCTCGGGCGGGGCCCGACGCTGAGGTACGCTGGCTCCCTGGCACCCTGGCACCTAGATCCAGCGGCTGTAGGGCCCAGTGACCTTCGTGTAGGCGTAGGAGGACACGGTGACTGCTGAGTCTGTGGGCATGGCCAGTGCCTGCCGGGTGGGGACAGTCCCCTTCTTCTCCTTATGCTGAGGCTCAGCAACCATGGCGCCCCCCCATTTGCGCTTCTTCCCGTAGAGCTTGGCCTCCTGCTGGCCCAGGCCCAGCCGGGCGGCCTCCTCCTGCCGCGCCCGGGCCCTCTCCGCCAGCTGCTTCATCTTGGCCTCCCAGAGGGCCAGCCCATGATTGGGCTGGTTGAGGTTCTTATGCTGGTAGAAGACCAGCGAGATGCGGGTGGGGTGGCAGCGGTTGGGTTTCTTGAGGGGTGTGGTGGCATGCAGCTCCCGCCGGGCACACTCGATGAGGATTGAGCCGTGAGCAGGGGCCACGGCCACGCCACCGATGTTTTCGTCCAGGAAGTTGTGTTCGCTGTCAGACCACAGCTCCTCCTCCTCCTCGGCCCCACCGTTCTTCTCCTCCTTCACCGCCCCCTTGTTAGGGGGGTCCTCAGCAGCGCCCTCCTCCAGGCTGAAGGGATCCCACAGCTTCTCCTCCGACTTCAGGGCCCCAAACAGCTTCTCAGTGGAGCCCAGGGGCAGGCCGAAGGACTGCCAGGCTTTGTCCAGCTGGCTCGCCCCCGGGGTTGGAATCCTTCCCTCCTCTCCCTTCAAGGGGCTCCACAACTTGTCTTGGAAGCCAGGACCACCTTTCAGGGCAGAGCTGAAATCCCCGGCCCCAACCCCCCAAGGCTTCTCAGTCAGGCTGGGCCCGGCCAAGGCCGAGGTGTTGTTCCCAAACTTGCAGGGGCTCCACGGTTTGCCTCGGAGCCGTCCTCCAGGCTGGGGGGCTGGCTGCTGCCCCTCCCCAGGGAACAACCCCCACTGGCCATCTGGGAAGTGGGAAGGGGTCAGGCAGCCAGCCCCAAAAGAGCTGAGCTTGTCGGGGATGATCGCAGGGCTCTCCCCAGGATGGAACACACCCCAGCTGCCACCCACACTGTTAGTCCTCTTAGGGGACATGCTTGGGCCTCCTGAGTACTGTCCCCATAGGTGGTTGGGTCCCCCGTTCTGAGAAGCCTCGGGCAAAGGTGTTTTGTTCATCTTACCAGGGTCTCTGGGTATAGATTCGGCCTGGACCAGTGGGTCTACTGGCTCTTGCTTGATGGATCTGTTGTAGCAGTTGGAACTCTGTGCAAAGGGAGAGGGGTCCCTGGATGCTGGGTGGATCTGGGGAGCCTTGGGAAGCAGATACTCCTGGGGGCCTGGATAAGCAGGCTGCTGGTGGTGAGGAGTGGGGTGGTGGGTGTCCGTGGGAACAGCCTGGCCAGGCAGCTCGGCAAACTCAGCACCACCGTAGGCCGGGCTCAGGCTGCTGTGCAGAGCGTGGAGGTCTGGCTTCTTTTCAAAACTGCTGCTGCTGCCACTGTGTCCCCAGGTGCTAGGACCCAGGAACTGCGAGGGGAAGACGGGGTTGCTGGATGGAAAGCCGTAGTAGCCAAATGACGGAAGAGCATACTTGGAGTGGAAGCCGTTGACAGAGGTCAGGCTGGGCTGTGCATAGTAGGAGTGGTAGGAGTACACGCTGTTCATGCTGTACGGGTCGGAAGGCCGGCAGTTGCCCAGCACCGAGTAGCTCTCCACGACTGCGTTGCCGCTGTACTTGAAGGAGCTGAAGTGGTTCTGCGGCTCCACTTTGAGGGAGGGCTTCAGGCCTTGCTGGGAAAGTCCACCCTTCAGAGCCAGGCCTGGGGAACACAGGAATCAACACGGAGAAGGAGCAGAGGGAACCCCGGCCCGCAAAGGCCCTGGGCGAGGGGGCCAGGGGTGCAACCTCCCTGTTCCCTTAGGGGTTTCCCGGCCCCACTGAAGCACCGGGAAAAGCGGGGGCAGAGCCCACACAGCGCTCCTCCCCCTCCCTGGCACACCCCCACAAGTCCTCGCTGAAACCCCACCCCCCTCATGCTGGCCTCTGCAGGACAAGGGTCAGGGAAAAGGAGAGCTGGGTCAGGGAAAAGGAGAGCTGCCCCACTGCAGACCACGTGCCTGAGGCCGTGGGATTCTCTGCAGACGCTCAGGCAGGCTGGAGGAGAAGCCCAGCTCCTCTTCTGCTGGCTCCGCAGGTGTCACCCGCCCCCACCCCCAGGTACTCAGGCGTCCTGAGGCTGCCGTGGATACTGCGCCGGCTGAAAGTTAAGGTAACGTGTGGTCCACAGGGCGGAGAGAGGCCCCGGACTTTAGTCTGGAGTGCAATCTTGAAGCAGGAAGAGGGGCAGCGAAGGAGCTGTCCAGGGCCAAGACCCTCCCCGCCCCGCCCGTGCCACCTCTGGTGGGCACCCTCTCCCTACACACCTGGGTCAGTGGAGATGCCGGCCAGCTCCAGGGCCTCCTGTTTGATCTTCTCGGGAGTACTCAGCTTCTCTTTCTGAACCTTCTTCTTCTCGGCTGCCGCCTTTCTGGCTTCCAGCTGCCGCTGGCGGCAGGACTTGGCAGGCTCGGGCAGGCGCCGGACCTCACGGGGGAAGGCGGTGAGCACCTGGATGGCCCCGCTGCCCACCTTGGCATTCTGGTTCTCCTCACTGCCAAACTCGTCTGTGTTGGACATCTTGTACAGGGGGAGCACGTGCAGCTGCTCGTCCTCGGGAATCTTGCCCACGCAGCGATTGTCTTCCTTGGTCAGGGTGCAGACCTGCCCCGGACAGAGAGAGGGAGGGTACATGGGGTTGGGGGGACCCGGCGCTCAGAGAAAGAGGCTGAGCATCTGCATGCATGACCCACCCACCCTTCCCCACACAGTCCCAACACCAGCCATCCACGGTTTCTAGAATGTCTAAAAGCACAGCTGTCCTGGTTCATGCAGTAACAGTATCCACAGCACTTAGAATCTCCTCTACACCTTCAAAGGACATCCATTCATTTTGCCTCCTGGGACCCTCATGTGGCTGAGGAGAAGAGATGACCGGCCCAAGGTCGCATGGCTGGAAAGGGGCCGGGTCAGGCCTAGTGGCCATGCTCTGCCCGCCAGTGGAATATTACTGTCACTGTGCTTTATCACCTTGCTGAGACTCAGACCTTCTACCATTACACTCCTTGCCCTGAACACTCAGCCTCCTTTTGCTCTTAAAATACTTTTTATTAAAAACTATTATGTGCTGGTTGTAGAAAATTTAGGCCACCAAAAAGGAAATAATAATTATCTCCATAATCCCACCACCCAGAAATAATCACTATAAACAGTTTGATCATATATGCATATATACACATACACACAGTTTTTGTATAAGGTGATCCTATTTCATTACCACAGTTTTATAGTAACTTCATTTAAAAAAAATTTTTTTTAACATTTATTTATTTTTGAGACAGAGAGAGACAGAGCATGAATGGGGGGAGGGCCAGAGAGAGAGGGAGACACAGAATCTGAAGCAGGCTCCAGGCTCTGAGCCGTCAGCACAGAGCCTGATGCGGGGCTCGGACTCACGGACCGTGAGATCGTGACCTGAGCGAAGCCAGACGCTCAACCGACTGAGCCACCCAGGCGCCCCAGTATAGTGACTTCATTTTTAAAAGATAGTATATTTTCTTATGCATTAAATATTCTCCTTCAGTATGATTTAAGAACTTGCATAATATTATTCTATTGTATCAATGTATTCATTTAACTAATCCCTCATTACTATTAAAACTTGTTTCTAATTTTTTCCTATCATAAACAGTACTTTTAAGCTAAATCTTCCAAAACACGTAATTCCTTAGAATAAATGCTGTGAAGTAAACAGCCATACGTTGCTGCCCTCCAAACTGCCCTCCAAAATGATTATCACATTTTTCACTCATACTGGCTGAAGCTGAGCTTCCATTCTCCTATACTTTTGCTTATAATTTTGCCACTAACTTCTGAAAAACATTTTGCTCATTATCAAAATGTATCTCGTTGGTCTGCATTTCTCTGATTACTAATAGGGCTTAATTTCTTTTTTTTTTTTTTTTTCTGTCAAGTTTACTCTTTAACTCTTGGGTTGATTATATTTTATTTTCTGTGTTCTTGATGTTCTGGCAGTTGGGGCCTTGACCCTGGAGGGACGTCCTTCCCCGAAGACTAGCTAATTCCTGGAGATAGCAAATGACCCCCCTTCAGGTGCACTCTGATATACAAACTGACCAATCCAGGGCCCACACCCCTAACTCTCTCTTTTTATCAAACTCTCACACACCAAGCAAATATTCCCCCTGCCCTCCATCACCCAGGACCAGGGAGGACAACTGGGGACCACCCCTATGGCCCAGAGCTCACAAACTATTCAAACTCTCCAGTTCTCAGCTTACTTAACTCTGCCTTGCCCACTCGTTCCCACCAAATCTCCAGCAACTGCGCTGGGCCACACTCTCACCACTCACTCCTCTGCCTCCTGACCAATCCTGGTGCTTCCCTGTGTGGCCTGGTGGGCACATGCTTCTTGGGCTCTGGGAGTATAAAGTTCGGCCCTCCTGACAATCCTGTGTCTTCCTCTCTTATCATACTTCATTAAAACAAACCTTGGGTATATTTTAATACAACTCTCTTCTTTTTTTGGTGAGTTTTATGCCTCTTGCCCATTTTTATACTAGACTATTCATTTTTTTTATCATTTATGTAAAGTAATCTTTGTCTATGAAAGTTATCATTCACTTTGTCACTTGTTACAAATGCTGTTTTCCAGTTTGTACAGGCCTTTCAATTTTGATCACGGTGTTTTATTATTGAACAGAAACTGTACATTTTTATGAAGTCAACCATGTTCATGCTTTCGTCTGCAGTTTCCCCTTTGGCGTGATGCTCTACCAAGTGTGTTTCTTCCCAGCGTATGTATGTCTCTTCAGACTTGACCTGCTCTGAGCGGACCCCACAGGCTTTCTGAGTTTGACTGACCACCGGCCCTGCTTCCCATCATTCCCTAAAACCCAATGTGATAAACAACACAGCAAAAGTAAAAAGCAAAGGATGAGATATGATAGAAACTGCGTTTCTCTCCCTAACATAGATACCTTACCAATGTCGACAGACAGCTATCCTTGTTTAAAAAAAAAAAAAAAAAAAAAAAAAGGACATATGGGTAGTCCCAAAGATAAAATTTAAATGGGCAAAAAAAAAAAGAGAAAAAGACGTTCACCCTCTCTAGTCATAAAAGAAACACAAATTACAGTGAGCTCGTACATTTGCCACTCAGGTGGGCAAAGACTAAAGAAACTGTGAAAACCCTGTGTTGCCAAGTAAGCCAGAGAAGCAGCACTCTAAACTTATAAATGTCCTTACTCTGGGACGTCAAGGGGATTGTTCCACCACTGCACCAAGATGTGGTAAGGATGGACCCCCACTCTGGTTTACAGAGGGGGAGTCTGGAAACACTCACTGTCCATCCACAGGGGAAGTGGTCAAATAAATGATGGCAGAGCCATACATACTGCCTTACAACACGTTGAAGTGAGTCTACATCCAGTGACACAGAGAGCTGTCCATCATGCATTCTTACAAAAAGCGGGTCATGGGGCTGGTCCGATGGCAGTGGGGTATCAGAACTTATTAACAAAAAGCGGGTCATGGAACAGCACATACATATACTGTGATCACATCTGTGTAAAACTGACACAGCTGTGCACACACGCACATGCATATATTCAGGTGCCTGAACGGATGGTCATCACAATGCTAACACTAGTTAGGTCTCTAAGATTTCAGGCAATTTTTACTTTATGCTTTCTTATACTGTTTACTTTTTTAGACAATAAATAGTTTAATTGAAAAAAAAAAAAAGCACTGTTCATTTTGGAAGAGGTTTACTTTTTTCCACTCCAAATGCTACAAAGCTCTGGGATCAAAATAACCTCACTGTGCTCCTATCTCCTGATGTCTCCTCCTCCTTCCCTGCCCTTCTTCTAATCCTGGAGGTCCCTCCCTTTCTCTGTGTGTCAGCTCGAAACCCTCACAATACAGTGTGGACAGGGGCCTGCCTCATCTTGCTTCTAGCCTTGCACATAAGGGAAGGAGGACAAGGTAGAGAAATAAAATCTCGTGCTGGGCCATCAATCCCTGTGTTACACCCCAGTTATACCCAGACTCTGGGAGCCCCCTTTCAGGTGAATTGCCATTGCGCCTGCCTCTTCCACAGTTCCCCGGGGAGCCCTGCCTGCCCAGGACCTAGTTAAAAAGCAAAGAAGAGAGCTGGCATCATCCCTTTGAGGGGGTCCCCACTCAAGTCCAAACCTCCCCTCTTCTCCATCTGCACTCACTCCCCTAGTGACGGCATCTAGCCTCGTGCCTGAAACTGAACTACATGTTCTCCAGACAGCCCGCTCCCCTGCCTGCTCCACGTGTCCACCTGGACATCTGCCAGGCATCTCAAAACAGAACTCTTCATTTTTGCCATCAAACTGGGCTTCTCCTGTGATTCTACATCTCAGCGTGTCGCACCAACACTTGACCAGGTGCTCAAGCAAAAAGCCTTGGGTGGCTCTCTAGTCCTTCCCTGTCATATCCTACATCTGTCCATCAGCAACCCCCGCTTGGCTGGCTGTATCTTCGAGATCACCCAAAGTCTGTCCAACCACCCCCCTCCCTACCCTCGCTCCTGTCCAAGCCCTGTCACCTCTAGCCTAGACACTGTCCCAGCCTAATTGGCTTTCTCCTTTGATTCTCTCCCACTCACCCCATCTCCACATACTTCTTCTCTATCTGCAGGAGCAAGAGAGCACTTTATCAAGGAGACCCTACCACTCCCAGCTTCCCCTCACACTCGGAGCACAACCCACAGCCCTGCCCACCTTCTGGGCTCACTGTGACCTGGTCCCTGCCTGCCCCTGAATCTCTGTGTATGCTGGCCCTTCTGCCTGGAGCACTCCATCCCCAGACATTCGGGTCCCTTACTCTCTTGCTTCATTCATGTCTCAGCTCAGGTACCCCTCCTCAGAGGGACCTCTCTGCCCATGGCATCCGAAATGGCATCTGCTATCACTCTACCCCTTACCCTATTTCATATCTTCCTCACAGCCTTCAACACTACCAGACATTAACTGTATCACATACTTGGGCAGGGCTTGGTCCTTTTTATTCTCCAATATCTACAGCAGCATCTGGGGCACAATAAACATTTGCTCGGTGGATGAATCAAGAGTGGTTTGGATTTAAATCCAGTGTTCAGAGACCTGGAACAGTCTTTAGGTAAGGACTCCAGGTGCCCAACAGACTGTTCTACAGCATCCACCTAAGACATGGAGACGAGACCAGCCTTGTCCAAGCATTCCGGTCCATGCATTTCTCAGAGAAGTGGGCAGGGGCAACCAGTATGGCAGGGCACCTCCCAGAGATCTGAGACTCTTGTCTCCAGGTCCCTCCCTACTCTGAGCCCTCCTGTCTGCTTAAACCAGTCCCCCTCCCAGGACCATCCCGCAGGGGGAGCTGTGACAGGTCCAGAGTTCCTTACCACTGTGCAGCCGTTGTAGAGGTTATGCTGGTCCTTGTGGGCATGGGCACAGAAATCCATGCAGGCTGTGACCCCCGAGAAGGGCCGCCCTTCCTTCAGCCCCAGGCGGCAGTCAATCGCTATTTCCTCATTGGTCACCTGTGTGGACAGCCAAGGAGAACTGCTCGTGTGACCTGAGGTCAGTGGCCTAGATTCTGTGCTGAGGAGGCAAAGCTAGGTCTTGGAGGGAAGGAGGTTAAGGACCATGGAGGCCTTGCAGAGGGGCTGCAGGAGGTAGGCTTTCCGGATGAAGCCTCCGTAGAAATTACTTGCTTCTGAGTTAACTCAAGTCCTCACCTCATCTGGGAGATGCACAGGTGACAGGAGAGAGAAACTTGAGCCTCCCCAGGAGAAGCCAGACCAGGAGAGGTGAAAGATTACTATGGGGGGATGCATGAAAGCAAGGGATAGGGGAAAGATGGTCTGGGACGCAGTTAGCTCGTTGTCAACAAAGGATCTCATCAAAGACCTACATCACTGCTCTATCTCTAGCTGAGCTTTTCCCATAAGGAGCACAAATGAGCCCACTCTCCCATTTCCTGACTTCAGGGAACACGGACAGAGATGCAGATGACACGTGGGCAGAGAAAAGCCCAAGACCCAGTACCTGGTTTTGATAGGCCTGGGGGGCTAGCCTCTTGTACAGGGGAGCAACTTCAGTAGCCAGGTCCTGGAAACTCTTCCGGAGCACTTCTTCCTGTGGAGAGAACAGCAGTCACACGTATCCAAAGCAGCCCCACCTGGCAAACTCTACACACTGGAAATTAACCTCCATTCTAGAACCACTGCTGGGTTGCTGGGAAGGTAGGAAGTGCCATCACGTGTTTTTACAGGTTCCGTCTGGGAGGCATAGGGTACCATGTCTGTTTTAATGTTGGAGACACAGAAGCTCAGGAAAAGCTGTGGCCTGAAGGTCCAGCCATCCTGACTGCTAAGCTACTAACTCAGTGCCGCTCAGAACACATAAAACAGGTTGTTGGTTTTGAGTGCTCAACACCCTAGGTCAGAAGTTCGATGAAGTAGGCAGGTAAAAGCAGGATCAAAAGGTATGGCTTTTTCTTCTGGTGTTGCAGACAGGCAAATGAAGGCAGAGAGGGGCGGGTCAAAGTCTAGGCCAGGAATTCCACAGCCAGCCAGGCCCAGAGCTTGTCATGAGCCAGGGACACTCTATTCTCTAGACCTGCACCATTGCATGTGTTAGTCATGAACTCTGTGCTGCTTCTGAAATGTATATTAAATTTAATTAAAATTAGATAAAATTGGGGCACAGAGAGTCAGCTCTGAGCCTGCGTGGCTCAGTTGGTTAAGTGTCTGACTCTTCATCTGGTTCAGGTCCTATCTCACCCTTTGTGAGATTGAGCCCCATGTGGGGCTCTGTGCTGACAGCATGGAGCCTGCTTGGGATTCTCTCTCTCTCTCTCTCTCTCTCTCTCTCTCTCTGCCCTTCCCCCACTCACTCTCTTTCTCTCTCGTAATAAGTAAACATCTAAAGAAAGTTAAATAAAATTAAAAACCCAGTTCCCGTTTTACGAGCCACATTTCAAGTGCTCAGTGGTTATATGTGGCTCCTGGGCTACACGTTTTTTACAGAGAACGTTTCCATCATCACAGAAGGAGTTCCACTGGATAGTACTGCCCCAGACAAAGCAGCCGCACCCCAGCTACATTTGGCCAAGGGTTTCAGGTATCCACAGCCTCTCCCTGGCCCTCTGAGGGTGGCAGGTAGAGCTGGGGGGCGGGGGCTGTTTCTACAAGGCCTTGAGCACAGACAGGCATGAAGAGTTTGCAGAGAAGAAAGAGGAAGAAGAGAGAAAAAGAACAAGTTCATAGAAGTAGAGATGGAAGAGCAAGACCAATGGCTCAGCGGTCTGTCCAATAGGGTGGCCAGAGCTGCCAGCCACTGCCAGCTGCCTGTCTCTGGCTGCAGCCCAGAGGCTGCCACCAACACGGTAAGCCCACGGCCAGCACAGCACAGGGCTGAGGCCCGTGAGCTCTGGGAAGACCCAGACTTGACTTCACCATTACTGCCACACGGCCCTGGGCAAGCCATTTGCCTCATCTGTAAGGTGAGTAGCAACAGGGCCTACATCTGGGGTGTCTTGAGGTTAACGGAGATGCACACCTGTGAGGTGCTGGCCAGAATACTCAGCACTAAGTAAGTGCACAGAAATGGCAGCTGATAGAACAGGGGAAGTACGTGTGAGAAATTAAAGCAATGCCTTTTCACTCCTGGTCATTCCTAGTTCCTGTGGCCCTGGGGCTCCTCTCTTCATTGAAACAACTGCATTCAAACAACTTGCTTCCAGGGGAGGGCGGATGCCACCATAGAGAAAAGTCCAGTGTCAAATCAGACTATCAAACTAGCTTGTGCAATAGTCTAAAAGCCAGGCTTTGAGGCAAATAAAGTTCTGCACTTGAAAATGCTTCCTTTTACTTCTGAAAAGCACGACTGGATACCCAGAGCATAGAAGTTTATTACACATAGGGTAGAAAAACGTGTGCCCCAGGGGAGTCCCCACGCCCATGGAAAAGGAGGAAACCCTTCTTGTACAAGGAGCTCAGGGAGATGTGGAAGGTAGAACGGGGGATCAAGATGTTGCCTAGATCCCCACAAAGGGACCCAGTACCCTACCTCACAAGAGCTCAGGTAGTGGGGAGGGGGTAGGGTCGGGACAGATGGCAGGGAACCCAGACAGACCTGTACCTTCTCTGCATTTGGAACTCTGCGTGGAGACCACCTCCTGGGATGGCCTTCACAAGCACAGCAACAGAGGTCACAACCTGACCTGACCGGGAGGCTGAAGACAGGAGGCCATTGTGGACCCTAGTCCGGTGCCTAAGAGACAGGCTAGGCTCCCAGCAAGAAGACAGCAAGAGCCTGGAAATGTGGACAACCACACAGAGACATGTGCCTGGCTGCCAGGTAGAATGAGGGGCACTTCGGGAAGCCCAGCACTGGCCCCAGAAAGTGGCTGAGGCCTAGAGGCCTCTTCCTGCCATACCTCCCATCCCTACAAACACACCTTAGAAAGAATGAAGAAAAGAAATGACTCTTGAAGAAGATCAAATTCTGGTGAGGAATTTGACCATTTACCTCAAAGAGACTGTTTTAAGCTGGGAGAGTCTGAAATGCCCATAATTGGTTAGGTTTAATTTTTCACTCATCACACCCCTCCACACCACACCCCACATACCTTACTTCCCGGCAAGATAAGGTCAGTTAAAAAAATAAAGCCAGTTGCATTATCTGCACATGTGAGTCAGGGTGTGCTAACCCACCCCCCACCACACTACCAGAGACAGGAGGCAGGGTAGGACGAGCCGGAGGGCCCCACTGCTCCGCAGAACTCTGCTTACCTCCTTGGGGTTGTCCCCCACGAGGCGGAACTTGCGAGGCGTCTTGCTCCGAGCGTATTTGCAGCCGTTGAAGTACATGCTCCAGGAACAACCAAAGGAGAAGGAGGCACCGCAGGTGTTGGGGTCTTTGCCTTGACAAGCGCAGGTCCGGCTGCAATACGCATCGCACGTTAGGCATACAGACACATTTTTTTGTTCGGAAATCGTCCTCCTACATCAGGGGGAGGTCCTGCTGAGGCCTGGCACCCATGGTCTCCCAGTGACTGGGACCACATCCCTCCTGCCTTTAACTCCTTCCCCAAATTTCCTCGCACAGGGAGTCAGCTCTGAGCAGCTCTTTCTGCTCCCACCCCTGAGCCTGAAGGTCTAAGAATCTGTCTTTGGGAGGGGAGCCTGGGTGGCTCAGTCGGGTTAAGCGTCAGAATTCGGCTCAGGTCATGATCTCACGGTTCGTGAGGTCGAACCCCATGTCGGACCCTGTGCTGACAGCTCAGAGCCTGAAGCCTACTTGGGATTCTGTGTCTCCTTCGCTCTGCCCCTCCCCAGCTCGCACTCTGTCTCTCTCAAAAATAAACAAACATTAAAAAGATTTTTTGTGGAATCTGTTGCTGGGAGAAACCCCTGGGTGTTTTGAGGCAAGTGGGAAAAATCTAGTCAAAACCCCAGTAAGGTTTATACTTTGCCTTAACACTAATATCATGACGGGTTCCAACACAGACGACACAATCAGGGAAGTGACATGGGCTACAGAGTTTGAACACACCTGCTTCCTTCAGGCTCAGGTGCTGACAGGCCTTTAAATAAATAAGCACTGACATTATAATCCAACAACTAATCAAACCTGGAAATGCTCCAGATGCCCCTCAACTGGGGAGTGGGTAAATGAACTGTGAGGCGTCCAGCAGTGGCAAACTACTCAGCAATCAGAAAGAATGAGCTACACACCTCCACAGCTGAAGCCCAGAAACGCTATGCTCAGGGGAAAAAGAAGCCAGACTCAGGAGGCTACACCCCGTATGGTTCCGTCTCTACAACATTCTTGCAAAGGCAAACTCACAGGGATGAGAAGCAAGAGTGGTGGTTGCCACGGGCAGAAGGAAACTTGCTTACAAAGCAGGCACAGGGGAACTGGAGGGGATGATGGAATGGTTATACATCTTCGCGGCGGCTACGTGACTGTAAACATTTGTCAAAACTCTTCAAACTTGGACGCCTGAAACCGATACTATGTTCTATGCTACCTAACTGGAATTTAAATACTTACAAAGAAACCTCTTCAAACTGTATATCTAAGTAAAAATACCTTAATTTAAGAAGTGGGGGTGGGGGACTCGGGGGCTCAGTCGGTGAAGCGTCCGACTTGGGCTCAGGTCATGATCTTGCAGTCCGTGGTTTTGAGCCTGTGTTGGGCTCTGTGATGACAGCTCAGAGCCTGGAGTCTGCTTCAGAGTCTGTCTCCCTCTTTCTCTGCCCCTCCCCTGCTCACGCGCACTCTCTCAAAAATTAACATTAAAAATTAAAAAAAAAGAAAAACACCTTAATTTAAAAAGTGGCATTTATTTTAAACACCTTAATTTTAAAAGACCCTAGAGGGGCAGGTTTTATGAATACCACTGATGCCTTAGATGTGTGGGACACTCATGCACTCATAGCTGTTCCACCATTAGAACCTCAGAGTCCCTCTGAGGTTCACCAGCAGAGCCAAGCCAAGTCAAGGGACCCTTCTCTTGCCGGGACCAGAAGAACCCAGGTCAGGATCGTGGGAGAACTTCTTTCACCACAGTCCCGACTGCAGGACAGACAGGGCCCTGGGAGGGACCTGGACACAGCGCCGCCCTCAAGGGGGGCCCAGAATCTCCCCCTGCATCTGCCCCCCAAGGCCCTGCCAATGGACACTTGGCCCAGCCACCCCAACCCTTGCACGCCGAGATCCCACCCACGTACTCATCGTTGAGGCCACATCTCCGGCTGGTGGGGTTCCCGTACTTCCGGAGGGTGTCGGTGAGCTCTTGGTAGAGGGTGTCTCCGAGGCTGCGGGGGATGCCCTCCCAGGCCAGGATGAGGATGACGATCACCGCGTTCTGGCAGTGGTGGCCTGCCCGGTGCCGCACCAGGCACAGTAGCTTCTCCTCCAGCGTGTGCCTGCGGATCACCTGCAGGGGGGTGGGGTGGGGAGGGCACTGCTAACTGTGGGAGCCATGCCCCCACACTCCTGTGCATGGGATACCATACACCCCCCACCTCTGCTGACCAGACCTGGGGACGCAGGTCTTTAGGGCACTGTCCACAGGATACCACAACCTGGTAATGGCAACCATACAGGCTAAGAGACCATTACAATTAAGGAATAATAAATGCAAAAGTTATTTTTTAAGAGCAAAATAAAAAATATTTACTACAAAATGGAAGTTACTGATGAATCGCACAGACTTAGGACTAAAAACACACAGATAAATTGGTAAGCCAAAATATATTCAGAGATTTTTATGTATCTTAAAATATTTACAGAGAAAATGCTGCATATCTGTATGATTTTAATTAAAAAATAAGGCCCTTGGTGCTGTGGAAAACAATTTTGGGTAGTTTCTCCAAAAGCTAAATATGTAATTACCATATGACCGAGCAATGCCATTCCTAGGAATATACCCAAGGTGACCGAGAGCAGGGACTGGGTCAGGTACTGTTCATAACAGCCAAACAGCGAGCACAACACAAGTGTCCATCAGTGGATGCATGGATAAACAAAATGTGGCCCCTCCAAACAACGGAATAGTCCTCAATCTTAAAAAGGAAGAAAAATCTGACTCATGCGACAACATGGATGAACCTGGATAGCATCATGTTAAGCGAAAGAAGCCACACACTAAAGGATCCACACTGTGTGATTCCACTTACAGAGGGTACCTAGAATAGTCAAATTCATAGAGACAGAAAGTAGAACAGTGGCTGCCAGGGTTGGGGCGGAGAGAGTGGGGAATTATTACTTAACGGGTATAGGGGTATAGAGTTTCTGTATGGGATGGTGAAGAAGTTTTGAAAACATAGAGTAGTGATGGTTGCAAAACAATGTGAATGTTGGGGTGCCTGGGTGGCTCAGTCAGTGGAGCGTCTGAATCTTGATTTCAGCTCAGGTCATGAACCCAGGGTTGTGGGATCAAGCCCTGTATCGGGCTCTGCACAGACAGCATGGAGCCTGCTTAAGATCCTCTCTCTCCCTCCCTCTGCCCCTCCCTCGCTCTCTCAAAAACAAAACAAGAATGTGAATGTAGTGGATACCACTGAACAGTACACTTAAAAATGGTTAAAATGGCCAATTTTATGTTATGTATACTTTAACACAACTTTAAAAAATTAATAATATACCCCAAACCAGTGAACTATATACTTTGAATGGATACACTGTATGGTGTGTGAATTATATCTCAATAAGGCTCTTAAAGAAAACAAAAAGCAAGGGCCTTGGGCTCTGCACTGCTGCCCAGCCAGGTTCTCACCTAACTCTCACACCCAGAACTCTGTCCAAAAAGATACGGCATGGCAAAGGACCCGGGAGCTGGGGGACGAGGTGGCTGATCTCCCATTAAGAGCCCAAACGAATTCTGTGACCTGATAAGATGAGGGCCTGTGAAGAGGGGAGGGATGAGGGCAGACTGGGAAGGGCTTTCAGGGGAAAAGAACTCAAGGCAGGGGTTCCACAAAGAAGTCTGTACAAGGGGCTTTCATAAGTAGCTTCCTGCTCTAGAAGAGGAGCAGGCAGATGGCAGGGTGGAGGCGGAGAGTGACAGGGAGACCACTAACAAACAAAACACAAACAAAAGTGGATAAAGTGCTGAAGTAGGGCAGCGGGGAATGAAACAGGAAAAGGAATGCATTCAGACTCATTGAGGAGAAAGGTGACCTTGGGACCATCTGACTCTAGGGGCTGAGGGACAGGGCAAAGTCTTAAACGGACTTCCACTTTTGTGGCACAGGACAGTGGGTGGGGTGGGGGTTGTTTACTGATGAGTTAACTGGGAACACGCTGGGGCTGAGGTACTTGGGAACGTCTGAGTGGCTATTTCTAGTAAGACCCCAATACACTGGGTCTGGAGGTCAGAAGAGGCCTGGGCTGGAGACACACTTGGTCATGAGTACAGGAGTGCAGGGAGCTGTCCAAAGAGGCAGCCAGGCAGGCAGTATAAATAAGGAAAGTGGGCCAGATGGACAACTGGGGGTGGTGTGGACCATGGCCAAGTGAAAAAGCACATGCCCCTTCAAAATGGGTAAGCCAGGCCTTCTCTCCATCAACCACTGCCTGATGGGAATCCCAGCCTAGTGCAACTACCTCTTCCAATTTTAACAAGAAGAAAACAGAAACCTAGATTTTTACATGAAATCTCTCCTTTTAAAGATGTGAGCACCTAATTCGATTTTTAAAATCACGGTAAAATACACATGACGTAAAATTTACCACTGCAGCCATTGTTAAGTGTATGGCTCAGTCGCAGAAGTACCTTCACGCTGTTCTGCAGCCGTCACCAGACCTCTGTCCACCTCTACAATGTTCTATCTTCCCAAACAGAAAACTCTGTACCCATTTACCACTCACTCTCCCTTCTCTCTGGCCCCTAGTCCATGGTAACAACCATTCTGCTTTCTGACTCTCTGAATAGTTTGACTACTGGCAGTGGTTCATACATGTGGAGTCATACAGAATTGGTCCCTGGCATAACAGCCTCAAAGTTCATCCAGGTTGTAGCAGAGGTCAGGATTTCCTTCAAAATTTTTAGGGACACGTTAAACAAAACATATCCCTGGCCCATGAGTTCCTGCTCTGAGCCAACCCACAGAAGCATCGGTTATATCCTTATTTTTAAAACTTTTTGGGATCAGTAACACACGAACATGTCATTAAGTCATGCAGTATTAGAGCTCCCTGTGTGATTGCCTGGCCTCCGCAGACTGAGCCGGGCACATCGTGAACACAGGTTCACGATCACACATCACAGGTACTGATAAGACAGCAGTCCCTGTCACCAGGGTTTCTGAGGCACTACTGTCAATCTCTGCTCAGTGCCCAGGGTAGGGCACTGGCTAATTAATCGCCCTCACGTGCAACATGTGTTCAGAGCACACAGGGAAACACCTGACCTACCAAAGCTGAGGTTGAGGCCACGTCTCTTTGGTTTCCCAAGTGGCAAACACATAAACGTGATAAGCACAAGCAGACAGCTCTCTGTGGCCACACCCTCACAGGCCGATGGGTACACTCAAAAAAACTATAAGAAAACAATAAAGTGGAGCTCCCTACCCACACTATGAAGGAAGGAAGCCAGCAGGACTGAATGCCCCAAGCGCAAAAATCAAAAGGCCAAGGGAAGGCAGGAAGACACCAGTACCTGAGTGTGGCCATACGGATAGTTCATATCCCGTCACAGAACACAGACAGCATCCCCGCGCCCCCCCCCAAGCTGGGGAGGAAGCGGCCGTGCACTGAACAAGAATAGCACAGCACCAAAGGAAGCCCACATCT
>NW_024412452.1:10046677-10072635 GCF_014898765.1 Herpailurus yagouaroundi
GGGGAAGGGAACACCTGTCCTTCTCTAACTTCCAAGGAGGTAGAACTCTTTAGATGAGCTCTACCACCAAAATAGATAGGGTATTTGGTGGCTGTGTAGGCAAAAACCAAGAGAAGTCCACTGCACTAAGGGAGATAGCTAGAAAAGAAAAACACAACTCTGCACCACCATTTTCTTACCACTGTGATAGTCTATGACCTACCACCATTTGCCCTTCCTATAAAACACCATTTCTTTCCTCTCTCCTTTTATCTTCCCTCGTCAGATACAAGAATTTCCCCACCTCTGGGAACATGGTCACTATGCATTCCCTTCTATCTGGGCTTTTCTTTCAAAGCTGGCATCACCCACTGGGGTTTGGTGATACCCATAAGCTGTTTCATCTTTTGGACAAAACATCAGGTGCCACGTGTGCTCCGCTCTGGGCATCTGCGCACAGACCCTGGAGGACCAACGTGTGAAGACCAAGTTCCTCCCCCTCCCTCATTCTGCTTCCCTCTTCCTGCCCCCAGGAACTAAGCTCACTGCTCCACCTGGGCACCTCCTTCCTCAGCCCTAGCAGAGACGCACAGGTGCTGCTCCCCAGAGCTCTGGGGCCAGAAATGCATATTCTCTTCTTCGACACCACCTACATAGCCAGTTGTTTTCTTCCCTTGATCCAACTGTTTCTGAAGATGGAAAAGTCCCCAGGCTCCACCTGTGTGAGGATCTTCAGTTTCCCATCCAGGACTGTGGAATTCTCCAATGACTACACGGATTAGCAGAAATAAGGGTAGATGCCATGTCGCCGATGGGTTCTCTGAGGGATAACACTGCACCCTGATCAGCCACAGACGGATACAGTCCCCCTCCCACTGTAATACCTATCTTTCAGGAGGGTGGGGACACTATATTTCTTCATACCTGTGAAGGCTCTATGTAGCTCCAGATTCTTTTATTATATATAATTCTGCAATACTGACCAAAAATTGCTAAAAAAAAAAAGGTATGTGATAGTTCAGGTACAGACACCTTTCATATTCATTAAAAACAAAGGTGCAAAGGTATGGCTTATAGGAGACAAAAACAGCCATGTGCACATGGACACAGGCTGACAAAGGTCTTCTTCCCACCTTCCCTCACTCAGTGACCTGTATATTCACACAGCCTGTTACCTTTGCTCACATGACTCTCCTTGCCAGAAATGCTTCTACTCTCCCATCAGCCCATTTATTTATTTTTTAAAAGAACTTTTTAATGTTTGTTTATTTTCGAGAGGGAAGGGGGGGCAGAGAGAGAGGAGACACAGAATCCCAAACAGGCTCCAGGCTCTGAGCTGTCAGCACAGAGCCCGACACGGGGCTCGAACCCACGAACCATGAGATCATGACCTGAGCCAAAGTCGGACGCTTAACCGACTGAGCCACCCAGGCGCCCCTCATCAGCCCATTTAATGTGGCCCTGTATTTGTGATCCCATGCACATCACCCTCCTCTGAGAGAGAAAGCCTCACATTCCTCCCACCATTCATATCGCTTGACCCTGAACTCTACCGCACTGAGTTCGCCTCTCATAATTGGACCTTGATCACTCAAGTCTCCGTGATCTTATCTCATGTGTCTCTACACCATAAGCAGCTTGAGCACAGGGACAGACCCTTTCATTTTCAAGGCATATCCCCGTGCCGAGCACCCAGCACAGTGCTGAGCTCACACCTGATGACTTGCTGCTGCTCTTGAGCTTCTGCAGTGATGCTAAATATCTCCTCAAGGACTGGAAGAGCAAGGTCAGAAAACTGTGTGGGGGTGAAACGAGGGTCACAGTCACTGACGCTCCCCTCGCTGGGACACTCAGGCTGCCTTGTAGGGAACAGTGGCTCAGAAGTAAAGTAGATGCAAGATTGTCCCGACCCTGCCTAGAGGCCTAGCTAGTTCTTCTGGACCAGAGATAGGAACGCCACCGGCATATGGAGGGGCAGAGGGGTCAAATGGTGCACAGTGGGGCCCAGCTTTGAGTAAGATGACATCTTTCAGCCTCCCCTCAACCACATCCCTGATCCACGGGGAGAGTATGAACCAAGCATAATGACTAGAGCTTTTCTGAGGCCAGCCCAGAGTGCCAGGGGCTGGTGTTTAGATAAAACGAGGCTAGCTCAGGCTGGGGGAAAATGACCCTAACCAAGCACAGATGCAAGCTCCCACGTTCCCCTGAACAATAAACATGTCTGTTTCCACACACATACACCTCTGGCCTGGCCTGCGGTGAGGGAAGTGAGGCAGCAGCCCCGGCCACAGGGTTGACACTCACCCACTTTGCAATGGGGCAGCCGCGTGAGCTCTTCCCCTCCTTCCCAGTGTAGATGACCTTCTCGATCCGGATGGCTTTCCCCTTCTCTCCATACCTGGTGAGGGAGACAGAAGCCACCATCAGCACAGTGAAGCCCCAGAAGAGAGCAGTTTATGGTAAGAAGGCAAGCCTCAGTGTGCTTCAGCATGGGTTTAGTTACTGTGGGGTCAACAGAGAAGGAGAAGGATTTAAATGTTTGTTCTGTGCTTAGAGCCTCTGGAGACACAGCAGCCACGTACAGGTCCACAGGGCCTCCGGTCCATCTTGCCCAGCTCTGTCTCAGGGTAGAGGGGGTCATCAAACACAGTGTCCCTGATTATTATTCTGGACCTCCAGGGAAGGTACTCAAACCAAAGGCTAAACATGGGTATTTGCATCCAGCCTTGTTAGTGGAGTCACCCTGTTCTTTATACAGTCAATAAACAGAAGAAAACAAATGGGGGAAAATCTTACGGTTTTCTTTCAACAATCCCCAGCTGACATTTCAACACGATGAGGACAGAGAGCTGAGGCCAGGGGAAGTGACCCTACCAAGCACCATCTGGCTCCGAGACTGCCCTGGCAGTAAACACACACTGCACACACTCGTGCCCTGGCCCCCACACACTCGGGGATTCCGAGACCGTCTAATTCAGAAGTGATCAAACTATGGCCCCAGAGCTGAACTGACCTGCCCAAGGCCATACAACTATGCTGCCATAGGCATCGGTGGCTTGAATGCTCTCCCAGCCACTTTCTGCTGCAGCACTGTAGTCAAATGACTGAAGTTCTCAAGGCCTGAGTTTCCTAATCTAACATGAAGATAGAAAGGGCCCATACTTCCCAGGCTTGGAAGGAGAACAAATTACATAATCCATAGGGATGCACTGTTTTAAGTGTTTTGAAGCTCCTGAGTGAGGGTTAGAGAGCCTGCTAAATATTAATTCTTAACAATGTAAGTAGCCATCTTACTGAACCGTCTTATTTTTAATAGCTTTTTAGCTTCAGGCACAAAATCATATCATCGACAAACAGGGTGATTTGTCACCTCGTCCTGTTCACTCTTCATGCCCTTCTTTCACTCTCTTGCCTCACTGTACCAGCCAAGGCTTCTGAAGTGCTAGTGGGCATCTCTGCTTATTTCCTCACTTGACTGTAAAATGTTGCCAACTATTCATCACTGAGAAGGAAGCTAGCCGAGTTTGGGAAAGAGACAGAGACTGACTTAGTTTGAAGGCATCTTCAAGCCTTGATTTTTAATCAAGAATGGGTTCTTTTTATCAAAAGCACTTTTAGCAACAAAGGACACAGATGACTGTTTTTTTTTTTCCTTTGATCAATTAATATGAATGTGCTATTTTAACAGAGTATCTAAATCAAACTATCCTTATATTTCTATAACGAATCCACTCTGGTCATGGCCCTTTTTAATATACTACTTTAATAGAGAGATATCTCATCATACACACTACAGTTAACATAGTCTCTACAAACACACATAGACAATTACACATACAGGTATCCCTCACCTTTCAGAAGCTCATGTTATGCCACTTTGCTTTTACGAAAGACCTACATCAGTACCTGTTTTTTTGGTAACCAGAAGAAATCCAAAGAGAATTTTTGCTTTTACAAAAAAAGGCAAAGAGTAAAAATAGCGTTCAGCGTTCGTTTGGCAACGAGCCATTACAGAGGCAATGCACACCCCAAGTGGTGCCGCGAGAGTGGCGCCACCAAGCTCCTGGCCCAGGAACTGCACTCAGCATTCCAGCCACCAGACTGCGGAACTGTGTCTGTGAGCATCTGTGCTTTATCTTGATTTATCTTAAGGTATCAGAAAAGCCTAAAAGAGATTATTTTGGGGGGTCCAGGAACTCAGACGTTTTCCCATATACATTAATGGTAACTGCTTCTTCGCTTCATTGCCATTTTCAGTTTAGGAAAGTTTTCAAAGGGATGCTCTACTTTTGGGTAGCGAGGGAGATCTGTATTCCTTTATCTCATCCATTCCACTTCCAGGAATCTCCACACCTCTGAAATAACTGTACAGATACACCAAGACTTAGGCACAAGGTGTTCCTTGTACCAACAACTGAAAAATTAGGAACTGAAATATCTAGTACAGAATTGGCTAAACTATAATAAATATAATAAACTTCCGTATGTTGGAAAACCATGTAGCCATTAAAAGGGATTCGACAGAATTCTATGTACTAACATGGAAGAAATTAAGCTGGGGGCTGGAGGGGTAGCGGCTACAAATAGTGGGTACATTATGACTGATCCCATTTGGTTTAAAATCTCTCTCTATATATGCGCATCTATAAATGCTGACAAAAAACTAAAGAGTAGACCTCAAACTTTTTAAAAAAGGTTCTTCTGGATAATTGCTGGAAGGCTTTATTCTAAACTTTTTTTAAAAAAGACTTTTATAGACAGGTTTTATTTTGGTAATTGGGAAAGAGAATACATTTTTTTAAAGTATTGATGTACGGTTTCTTTGGTTTCTCGAGTGAAACAGAGCACACTGTCAAGGTGAAAAGTGTTTCTGATAATTAGCACATTAAAATTCTAAGGCTATGTTAGTCCCTTATAGAATGTGTTTGGAGACAGGACTCTGGGGGAGTTTATATAGTGTAGCCTGTCTCAAGAGGAAAAGACCAGATAGTGCTGCTTTTGTTTGGTTCCTGGAAAACTTTCAATTTCACAAACATTTATCAGGAAGTGGCCCCCAAGTGCAAAGCCTGGGTGCTTGGTGTGTCTTGGGGTCCCTGTGGGATGAACAGCCCAAGGCGTCCACGCTGCTCTCACTGAAACAGGATATTGTGTTCCCCTCAGGAGGGTGAGCAGAGGACACTGACGCGAGCTCTCTGACCAGTACCTTCCC
Organism: Herpailurus yagouaroundi; assembly: GCF_014898765.1. Lineage (NCBI taxonomy): Eukaryota > Metazoa > Chordata > Mammalia > Carnivora > Felidae > Herpailurus > Herpailurus yagouaroundi. The sequence goes on from NW_024412452.1 coordinate 10,051,869, forward strand.
CCCATCCCACCCATCAGAGGAACACTTTCTGCACTGAACTTCGTATTCAAGAGAAAATAAAAGGGCCAAGCACTCTGATCAGCTAGACCTTTTCTTTTTTTTTTTTTTCCTTCAAACGAGAAATTTCTCTGTGCTTAATGACAACCAATCAACTCCGGATTTAGCTCTTTTTTCTTAAATGTCTTACTCTCTGGCCTAGCATTAAAATGATATTCTAGAACATCTGAATAATGTTCATTCCTGCATACAGATGAACTCCTAGACCCTAAGCTAAGTCTGAAAAGAATAGGCTGAAACCTTATCTTGAAAGATAACCTGATCATCTTAGCAAGTGGTTCTCAAAGGATGGTGTTGAGATCAGCATCACTTGGGAATTTGGGAGGAATACAGACTCTCAGGTCTCATCCCAGCCCTGCTGGGTCAGGAATTCTGGGGTAGGGCCAAGGATCTGTGCTTTCACAAGCACTCCAGGAGACCCTGAAGCACGCTCAAGTTTGATAACTACTGATCTAAAGTTGTACTTCTTTGGGGTTACCTTTATCACCCAGTAATGAGACTAGTTCCCTAAACTCAGAGGATCTGCTAGCACAGTGGTGATTCTCTGTTTTCAGAATGAACATTTAATGAGCTCCTAGGCTGCAGAGAATCCCCTTCCCAGATAGACGACATGGGGCTCTGTGCAGCACACCATTCTGAGATACGGGTTTGTACAACTGACCACAAGAATGTACATCAATGGGGACCTGGATTCCCATATGTGGAACCCATAAATAAATTGGGATAATATTTTAGGATTTGCGTTTGACCGCCCCTCCTTTTTCCAAATCTTTACCAGAGAAGCTAAAAGCACCAACGTCTCCTTGATTTCAGCTCGTTTCCCCTTCCTGACTTTGGCCCACTTCTGGCGGTAGAGTGGTCCTGTAGAGAGAGGATGGGGGAGACAGCCTGGACCATTCACAAACTAGACCCCCAGCCTGGTGATGTTCACTGGTTATTCATTCCTCTCCTTGTCCCACAAGAAAACTTAAAAAAAAAAAAAAAAAAAGATGTCTATTAAGATAAAAACAGGTGATGAAATCAGAGTAAGGGGGGGGGAGATGAATGTAACGTTGGTACACAGAATGCAAGCAGTACGGTCTTGTGTGTATTTTTGAGAGATGAGCCTAGAAAATTTCATCATATGAGAAATCAGGAAGCTAATGAAGGTTCCTTAGGATTATGTCAAAAGGACTCAGGAGTGAACCTGAATAGGTTCTCATGGGCCAAAGATGAGAAATTACATTCCTCCCAATAGGGGGTACACAAATCTGGCTCTAAGCTTACCCAGCAGCCAACAAAGATGGAAATACAATCTGTTACATAATTTACAAGGTCCTTAAGATAAAAATAAACCAGCTGCTGAGGAAAAACACAAGTATTCCTGGTCTCGACAGGAATTCCTCCCTTGGATCAGTTTCTGAAGATTCTACAGTTGGCTGTTATTTTTAAAGCAATGGGGGGGGGGGGGGGGGCAGGACAAATCTCAACTTTATCACTATCTCTTAATCCTTGTTTCAAAACATACTCTTCCATAACTAAAGGTTATTTAGAGAGCTGTCTAGAAATTTTGTAGCACTGTTTCCAAGAAACAAACACAAAAACTGTCCCAGGTCAACTTGTACATGTGACTCCCCTGCAGCCCTCAACCTGCAAATAAGAGCGTCGCTATTTCTTACCAAAAAGTCACCGGCCAAAATGCTGCCTGCCCCAACCCTGGCACCGCAATGCACACGCACGTTGGCACACACGTGCAACACACACCTTGTTTTAAATGTTTCGTTCTCACGGCCTCAGAGGTCCACTTTCAAGCAGGCTTGAATTTACAGACTGAGTCTTTGAATGCTTTTCTGATGGGCTACTTTGAATACAAATGTTGCCAGATGGTACAGGACAATTATAGGTCGTTGGGGGAGATCACAGTCCTCTATCCATCTTACCATTTATTGACTCAAGGATGCCAATACAGTTTTTCAGTTCAAATTCACGTTCCCTGCTAGACTGATGACAGGATTCACTTGGCTCCCCTGCTCAGACAAAATATGGTACCCAGATCTGAGGAAACTCTAAGCCACTCTGCCTTCCACACATCTATGTGTATATGATGTATACAAATGAGCAAACATGTTTATGTCTACATAGTCTTTGCCTTTGCTATACTAATGCTTGTTATAAGATCTCAATCAGTAGATGTTGTAGGAGACAAGATACCCTATGTGTGGTACTTCCCTATAAGCACTAAGTGCTTTCCAGACATCAATTCAGTTTATCTTCATAATTCTCCTACAATGTGTATGTACTTTTACATTATCTCCATTTTGCAGATAAGAAAACTGAGTCACAGAGCAGTAGAGCAACTTACCCAAGGACTCAGCAGGAAGTGGCAGGGCCAGGATTAGACCTTACGTCTAGTTTCAGCGTTCACATGCTCTCAATCACCAAGCTATTTTACCTTTCTGTACATTGGAACTCATAGCATTTAATGTCTGCTGTGGGCCCACCCATAAAATTTAAAGTCTCTAGCTACACGAGCTGCTTAGAACAACAAAACTGGGCTGTTATGTAAAAACCGTGTAGTCTTGAGTTTGAATTCTAGTGTCAATGTAAACTCATGATGTATTTAATCACAATCAAGAACAAAAATAAAAAATCTACACATACATCTTAGCTCTTTCTACTGAAATGGCCTAGAAATGATGAGCACACCTCATACCAGAGTTTGTTTTCTGAAAACTTTTTCCCCCAATAAAAAGGACCAGGACTTCGTGGATAGACACAGAATGTGAGCCCAGATCCTACAGTCGTACAAGGAATCGAGAAAGCTATGAGAGACTCCTGGGATGGTATCAGAATGACTCAGGACACACTGAATAGGCGCCTACTGGCCAAAGAGGAGACATTATATTCTTCCTAGTGGAGGTACAAAATAGCACCTATAAAGTAGTTTTGAAAAATAAGAAAGAAAGAAAAAATGATGTGATTTCCATGAAGTCTTTAGCTCTGACTGTGAACTTATAGGCCACAGAGAGGGCAGAAGAACATGACGATAGCACAGAAAAGCCAGCAGCAAAATTCAGACCTCAGGAAACACTATGGGACACAGAGTCATTTAACCAGACCTCATCAGTAAGAAAATATTTCAAGAGAGAGAGAAAAGCCGGGGAGGGGAAGATCTAGAGGGCAGACCAACAGACAGAGAGAGAAATCCAGAAGCACCGTGGGTGAGAATCCCGTATTCAACCCTCCACAGTCCGGATATCCTGGCTTCCTTTCTGTGTGTGGTCTGCTCAAGGAAATGAAAACGAGAGGTGCTTCAATTCCATGCTCTACTAACAACTTGCCCAGCTCTCCTTGGACATTTGTGCGTCACTCACCGCTCCTCCATGAGTTCCCGGATAGAGGCTACCGTGGGGCCAGATCCCAGGTGAGTATAATATGGACCTTCATCTTTCTCCACTATTTGTTCTGCAGAAACACAGAGTAAACATTATTTGGAGGCATCAACTCATCAACATTAATTTAGCAAGTCAAACCACCAACAGGAAAACTAACGGGCACGTTACAAAGCAGGAAATTTGAGTGGCTTATAAATATGTGAAAATGTGTTCAACTCCATTAGGAATCATTAATACAAATTAAAATCACAGTGAAACACCATAACACACAGGGCATATCGGCAAAAACTGAAGAATCTGGTAAAATCAAGTGTCGTCAAGATTGTGGTGTAACCACTCTGCAATTCAGTTTACTACTCTGTGTGTTTAGACTGGGGTAGGCAAGCCACTCTACTACAAGGGATATACACAAAAGAATAAAAAATAATGACTCCAACAGATACTTGGATGCCAATTTCACAGCAGCATTATTCACAAGAGCCAAAAGGTGAAAACAACACAAAAGTCCATCGATAGACGGACAAAATTCGGGGTATCTACACAATGGAATATTACCCAACCAGAAAAAGGAATGAAGTTCTGATACATGCCACACCATGGATGAGCCTGGAAAGCATTATGGTGAAATAAGCCAGACACAAAAGGACAACTATTGCATAATTCCATTTAGATTAGATATCCAGAATAGGCAAGTTCATAGAGGTAAAAATTAGAGGTCACCAGGGGCTGGAAGGGGTGGAGAAGGAGGACTTATTGCCTCGTGGGTACCGAGTTTCTGTTTAGGGGGATGAAACAGTATTGGAAATGGGTAGTGGTGACGGTTGTACAATATTGTGAGTGTAGTTAATGCCACTAAACCGTACACTTAAAAACAGTATACAAAAATGGCAAATTTTATGTTACGTACATTTTACCACAATTTAAAAAAAGAAAGGAATGAAGGACTGACACATGCTACAATGTAGATAAACCTCAAAAACATTATGCTCAGTGGAAGAAGCATCACATACTGTATGATCCCATGCCTATGAAACCTCCAGAATGGGTGAAGCCACAGAAACAGAAAGCAGACTGACAGCTGCCGGAGGCTGGGAGGAGGGAAAGAACGTGTGAGTAACCGCTAAGTGAGTACCGGGTTTGGTCTTGGGGTGACGAACGTGTTTTGGAACTAGACAGAGGTGGTGGTTGTCCACTGTAACTATACTAAATGCCACGCAACTGCTTACTTTAAAAGTTCATTTTATATGACGCTCACTACAATTATTTTTAAAAAGAACAAATTATCGCTGCACACAACATGGATGAATTTTATTTATTTTTTTTTTATTATTTTTTTTTTTAATTTTTTTTTTTCAATATTTATTTTTGGGACAGAGAGAGACAGAGCATGAACGGGGGAGGGGCAGAGAGAGAGAGGGAGACACAGAATCGGAAACAGGCTCCAGGCTCTGAGCCATCAGCCCAGAGCCTGACGCGGGGCTCAAACTCACGGACCGCAAGATCGTGACCTGGCTGAAGTCGGACGCTTAACCGACTGCGCCACCCAGGCGCCCCAACATGGATGAATTTTAAATGAATTTTTCTCAGTGAAAGAAACGCGACCCAAATGACTATGTAATAGTAGAGGTGGAAAGCAGTTTTGACGGGCTACTACAAGGCTAAAAACAAAAAGAACTTTCCACAAATACTGTACTATAGTTGGTAAGTTTGTTTTATGTCTAAAGAAAATACAACAACTAAATGCAACGTGGTATCCCACATTGGTCCTCGAATAGGAAAAGGACATCAGTGGAAACACTGACAAAATCCAAAGTCTGCAGTTAATAGTGTTGTACCAACAGGAATGTCTTATTTTTAAATGCACCGTGATCATGTAAGACATTAGGGGCAGCTGGATAAAGGGTATACAGGAACTCCCTGTACCAATTCTGCAACTCTTCTATAAATGTAAAATTATCTCAAAATTAAAAGCTTTCAAAAAATAAAAAAACTAGGCAGCGCACCCCACTTTACTGATTCTGTCCTAGAAGAAATCTTAGTTACATGCATCAAAACACAGGTACAAAGATTTTCAGAGCAACACTGTTTGCAATAGTCAAAACTGGAAACCTATAATCCAGCAACAGTGAATAAATACAATGTAGCACAGTCGTGCAATGGGTTCTATCTAGCACTGAGAATCCACAACCTTCCACAACATGGTTGAATACCACAACATCACGGCAAGTGAAAGACACATACCAAAGAACAAAAGCAGTAAGATTACATTTAAATAATATACAAAAACAGCCTCAACTAAACTATACTATTTAAAGGCCCACACAGAGGTGGTAAAATTACCAGGTTGAAATATGAGCTTGCAGACATTCAACGGTTTTTTATCTACAAACAATGGTGATTTTATATGGTTGTATAAAGAAACACAAGAAAATCATTGTCACAAGTTGAGAGAGTTGTTGCCTCTGGAGGGTGGAAGAGGAATGTGAACAGGGCCAGTACAGGGATCAAGGTTGTGATTACACCGGTATTCACTTTATACATTTTCATTGAGTTGTATATGAATGTTCTGCATACTTTCCACTATCATTCACGATTTTTTTAATGCAGAAAAAAAAAAAAACCTGTCACACCTATTTTATGCAGAACATTATGCTCAACTTTATGGGGGATTCAAGATGGGATAATAGGTGATGGCTGCCTTTCAAGAGTTTATGATCTACCTGGATAGAGAAGATCCACACAGAAGAAGCTACCTAATGGCATTTCAAATTAATGGGGAAAGATGAATTTTTCAGTGCATGATACTGACAAAAAGTCTGATCCACACTTAATACCTTACCCCAAAATACATTCCAAATAGTTGGAGGATTTAATTTTTTTTAAAAAATATTTATTTACATTTGAGAAAGACAGTGCATGAATGGGGGAAGGGCAGAGAGGTTGGAGACAGAATCTGAAGCAGGCGCCAGGCTCCGAGCTGTCAGCCTAGAGCCTGATGCGGGGCCGAACCCACAAGCAGTGAGATCGTGACCAGAGCTGAAGTCGGATGCTCAACTGACTGAGCCACCCAGGCGCCTCTAGTTGGAGGATTTAAATACAAAAAAAATTTAGACGATGCAAGTTCTGAAAGGAAAACAATGGGAGGTTTTTTTTTTTTTTGTAAGTTTTTATATGAGAGAGAGAGAGAGAGAGAGAGAGAGAGAGAGAACAAGCGGGGGAGGGGCAGAGAGAAGGAGAGCCAGAGTTCCAAGCAGGCTCTGCGCCATCGGCGAAAAGCCCGACGTGGGGCTCAAACTCACGAACCCGTGAGATCGTAACCTGAGCCAAGGTCAAGAGCCGGATGCCCAAGTGACTGTGCCACCCAGGCACCCCAATGGGAGAGTCTTTAAAAATAATCATGGAAATGGGAAGTCTTCTCAAAGTATAACAAGAAATTCTAAAGCTCCCCGCCCAAACCCTGATAAATTTAACTTAAAAAAAAAATTATAATAATAACTAACAAAAGTCAAGCTGAAAGACAAACAACACACTGAGGAGAAATATCTGGAATTCATACCAGATAAAAGGCTAATTTCCTTAATATATCAAGAGCACCTGTAGCTGAATAAGGTCAGTAATTCAAGAAAAAAATTTAAAAAGGATAAAAAGGGAAATGCAAATGGCTCAAACACATGTAAAGCTACAATAAGATACCCGTTTTACCCTTCCCTTCAGATGAGTTACCATCATTGTCTTGTGCTGATGAGGGTATAGGAAAACAGGCAGTTATGGAGAGTAATTTAGCAAAATATTAAAATAACAACTGCACATGAATCCATTTGACTCAGCAATTCCAAAGAATCTCAAGTCTTCTAAGAATTTGTTTCTGGAAATGTGGATATGTACACAATTATATGTATATTCGTATATATGAATATATTCATATATATGAATACATATATATGAATACTCACTGCATCTTTTGTAATGACAAAATCTGTGCAATGACAAAATGTTCCTCATGATACATTATGTATTCTAAACATATTATGGCATATCCATATAATGAACTACTGAGCACTATCAAAAGAAACCAGGCAGCTCCAGATTTACTGACAAAAAATGACCTCCAAGATATTTTAGGCAGGAAAAAAGAAAGCAAATTTCAATATTTCATGTATAACATACCATAGTTAGTATATACAGTCACACATACGTTAGTATATACGCACCACATCCAAGTAAAAACAGTGTTTGGGTTACTACCCACACTAAGTGTAAGAGCAAGTCTGTGAAAATGAGTTCAGGTGTGTTCCTGTCTTTAACAACAAAGGGTGTGGAAGGCTTTCCGGCGATTATGAAGCTGGGGAGATCCTGGCCAGACTGAGGACGTCAGATCTCATTGAACCTTTCCCTGAAGCCCCTCAATAAAACGGTTTGATTCCCTCCCTCCCGCCCCCACAAAAAAGGTTTGCAATGGTGTGTGCAGTCCCTGCGGATGAACTGATGGGCCACGCCTACCTCTTGTGGCTGCCACTCGTGGAGTCTCTTCATCCCCTTCGTGTCCTGGGTCAGGCTCTTGTCTAAATTATCCTACCCGGGGCGCCTGGGTGGCGCAGTCGGTTAAGCGTCCGACTTCAGCCAGGTCACGATCTCGCGGTTCGTGAGTTCGAGCCCCGCGTCAGGCTCTGGGCTGATGGCTCAGAGCCTGGAGCCTGTTTCCAATTCTGTGTCTCCCTCTCTCTCTGCCCCTCCCCCATTCATGCTCTGTCTCTCTCTGTCCCAAAAATAAATAAACGTTGAAAAAAAATTTTTTTTAATTATCCTACCCAATCCCACCAGTTAATACACCCAAAACAAAAGTCTGACCACACCACTTCCCACTGATGACTTGGCGTGAGACAAAAGAAAGAACCAAAATTCCAGAGCAGCATCCACAAGGCCCCTCTGGAGCCGCCCGTGCACAGCGCTACAGCCGGCAGCGTTCCTGGCACACAACTGTGCCGCCCCTCCGTGTCTTTAACGTGCTTTCTCACTGACAACGGTGCCTTCCTTTATTTCTCTCTTTGGAAGAACTCTCCTCTTAAGGTCTAAATGCCACCTCTTCTGTGAAACTCCAGTGCACTTCTCAGGTCCGCTTTGCCTCTGGATTCCCAGAACGCCTTGCATACAACGGAAATATCCAGGCATGTATCACAGCACATTTTCATCATTAGCATGGCACAGCAGAACGGACATGGCTTTTGCAGACAGTCCTGGGCAAATGGGACGGGTTACCTTCCCGGCCTCTAATACTCATGCCTTCAACTACACAGAGGGCTCCGTGCAGTATTTGGCGCATAATATGAATTCAATAGGCAGCTGCCGTCCAGACTCTGCCAAACAAATTGTGCGACCGTGGCCAAATTACACAACCCTCATGAGCCTTAAAAGCAGTTAAAATAATGTTCCTACATTACGGAGTTGTTAAAGATTAGATGAGATGTAGTCACCTAGTACTGTTCTCAACCGATCAATGCTTAAATGTTTCATGAATGAATGAATATTTTCAAGTAAAGGATTAAAAATGACTTGCTCCAAATATACACTATTTTGAACCATAAAACAGAGAGCATTACAGAAGGGAACATATGGAGTGTGGGGGTGGGGGGATACCAGGGGAGGGGAGGGAAAGAAAATGTAAGAATGTGGGTGCTGGAGGTAGTGGTCTGAAAGCTCTTTATAGGCACTAGGAGACTACATGGTATATAAAAAGTAGAACCTAAGAATATGCCAGAACTTCTGGGCCCCATTCCAGTTTCTATTATCTGGAAAAAAGTCAAAGTAATGGACTGACTGCAGGATCTTCCACTGGAACTAGAACATAATGTAGCTTTTAGTGACTACCTTCTGCCCCAAATCAGAAAAGCTCAAAACTTACACAGTTAAAGGCAGAGAAAGATTTTCAAGGAGAAGATGCAAACTAAGTCTTGGCAACTCCACCCTAGCAGCTATGAAAAAAGATAAAGATCCAAAACCGAGCCAACCTAGAAACTGGATGGTCGGTCAGGTTTCTCTGGGAAGGTCCTTAGAACACCAAGGGCAGACATAGCTCCAAGTACTAAACAAAAAGCAAAATTATTCTTTCCCTTTTAGAGGTTCATAAGGCAGCCCAAGGAGCCCTTCGGAAGCATTTTCTTTTAATTATATCCTTTTTCCTGTTTTACATATATAAAAAATACGTGAGATATATGTACAGATAGACTTTAAATTATAGAGACAAACAGATCCCTTTCCTGGATTATACGTCTATATCAGGGAGAAGATATTCTATGGAAAAAAACTAAACTTAAAACTAAGTATGCTTAGCTATAAAACTAGTATACGTTTACAAACTTAATTATCCTTACATGTTTATATATCCATAAGGCTATATATCTCATTATATATATTTACATAAATATGAGAAAATACATCTCATATACACATATAGATAAATAGATAAATCTCGATATATCTTCTGTGTAGCAATGGGCTTATCCTCAGTTATGGTGGTGGGCAAGTGACAATACTTTGTCAGGTTGGGGGAATGTTCTGCAAAATGCAGTATATACAGTGAATCAGTGACCAATATGTGCTTCTGTTTTTTCATGGCAAAATAAGATTTATTAACCTTTTGGTTGTGTTTAATGCTATAATCTTAAATTTAATACGTGACTTTACCCTATTTTAGTTATAACCTATGAATGGTCTTCTGTCATTTTGTTTTCTGTGCCTGTATCCTTGGTTTTTTTCTTTCCTATCTTTTGTTATAGGTTTTGTATTTTCTATTACTCCCCACCCCACACCCCTGGTAATTTGGAAAAATCTACAGTATGTCTTTAGTGATGCTAAATGTACTTTTGCAGAGAAAGAAGTTAGCACGCTTACAATTTTTCCCATCTCCTCCTTCATTTCATCTCCTGCTTTTTGTTGGTGTCCTTGTGAACATATTTCTTCCTCTCTATTATAAAAGAGATATTTAATATAAAATAATTTAAAGTATAAGTAAGTATATCACCTTCGTTTTAGGAAAAAATTATCACACTTCTTTAAATTTAGACGTCACATTTGAATACATTTAGTGTTCACTACCCACCCCTTCATAACACAGAACTTCCCCAATCTGTTACTCATCAGACTCATCTCTAGAAAATGTGAGTTCTTGCATATTCGGAAATGTTTCAATCAAGTTTTTATGTGTGAATGGCAACTTAACCGGGTATAGAATTCCTGGGTCAAACATTTATCTTAATATTCTGAGAACTGCAATGCGCATATCCAACAAAAAATGATATCCAGCATAAATAAAGAACCCCCAACAATCAATAAGAAAAAGAGAAACACAACAGAGAAACAGGCAAATGACTTGAACAGGTATGAACAGGTATGAAAAGGTGCTTAAACTCATTAGTCATCAGGGAAACGCACATTAAAGCCACAACGAGATACACCTACCACAGTGACAGGAAGACTTAATACTGTTTGCTGGTGAGGATGTGGAGCACCAGCGGTAGGAGTTTACACTGTCACAACCACTTTGGAAAACGAATAGTACCAACTAGAGCCGAACATACACAATTTCAGTGTCATTAGGTATATACCCAACAGAAATATGTAAATGTATACGTGTATGTTCTGAGAGACATACAGAAGAATATCTTATATCGGCATGATTCATAATAACCCCCAAATTGGAAACAATCCAAATGATCAGTGGTCAAATGGATAACTGTAGCCTATTCATAAAACTGAGTAGTACGCAGCAATGAGCATGAACAGATCATAGGTACCTCTACACACACATACATAAACCTCATAAGCACGGCACTGAACAAAAAAGTCATAACATAAAGGAATACATGCACACGTATTTATGGTAGATACCTATGAAATTCAAGAACAGGCAAACTGATCAATGTGATTTTAAAAGTTAGAAAAGGAGTTACCACCTTAGGACAGGGGTTGGCAAAGTTTTTATGTTAAGGGCCAGATAGCAAACATTTAAGGCTCTGCGGGGCACGTAGTCTCTGTGGTAAGAGCTCATCTTTCCTGATGGAGTGAAAAGGCAGCCGTAGATAATACATAAACAAATGAGCGTGGCTATGTTCCATTAAAGCTTACGGACACTGAAATTCGGGCTTCGTATAATTTGTCAGTCATGAAATATTCTTCTTTTGATATATTTTTTAGGCCATTTAAAAACATAAACATCATTTTTAGCTCACAGAGAAGAGCCAGATATGGTCTGCAGACCTAGCGTGCTTTCGAGAGTCGGGTGCAGGTGACTGGGTGTGGGGCTGCTGAGGGGCTGGAAAAACTCTGTTTCTTGACCTAGATGTGGTTACACAAGTACGTGCCTTTCATAGCACTGAGTTGTACACTTAAGGTTTATGTACCTTCCTACATGTGTTTCAATCAAAAGAATGTTTTTTAAAAGTATTTCTTTTAAGTTAAAAAAAACTGAACATGTGTGACTAACTTAATTTGTCAGTTAATTTATTGGTAGACTATTCTTCATTCTTGAAATTCAGGAAGTTCCTCAGGATCGTTATTTGTTGATTTTTATTCGTTTTCTTTCATTTCAGAAAAGTTTTCTATTCTTTGACTCTTGCCTTTGTTCAGTTTGTTCTAGGCTCTTCACCAGCGACTGCCAGTATTTCTGACAGAATGAATCTGTGTATAGAATCCCTCCCCCTGCCTCTCTTCCGTACCCCTTATCTCCCCACTCTACGATCATTCCTGTTTTCTTTTCCTGTTTTGGAGTGACCTCCAAGTCCCTCTTCCTCACTGATTTGCCCTTCCTGTAACTCTGATTCCGCTTTTTCCAGCCTCTAGTGCAGCTGTGCGGGCTTTATGCAACAGCACACTTCTGGAATTTAATCCATACCTCTTGTGGCTTCTTTGTAACTCTATTCTAGCACCTCACCTTTAACCTCCTGTTTCAGAGAGAACATCTTTTTCAACTTCCTTGACAGTATATATCAGTTCTTCAAGTTTCTGTTTTTTCTAATGTAAGTTTTCATTCTAAATGTTACAATAATCCCTCCCCTTTCCCCATAGAATCTGAATGGGTTGCGTGTTGGTTGCTTATTAATTCATCTTTCCGTGGAAAAAGTTCATCTCCAGGGTTTCTCCCCTTCGGCACTATAGTTTGGACTAGATAGCCCTGTGTTGTAATGCCCTACATATCACTGTAGAATATTCAGCAGCATCCCTGGCCTCTACCCACTAGATGCCAGTAGCACCACACCGACTGTGACAGCAGAAACTGTCTGTGCATTGCCAAATGTCCCCTGGGGAGAAGAGGGGCAAAACAGCCCCTCGTTGAAAGCCACTGGTCTACTCATTTGCCCCAAAAGAGAATGAGGAGAATCTCCTTATTGGACACTGCTCAAATTCTTCCTTACACTTTAAGCTAGAGAACTGGATGCTGTAGAGGTTTCAATTATTAGTTCAAAAGTTCAACAGCCTGAAGGGGGATGGGAAGAATTGGGGCTGGCTGTTGACTGTCGCCAATGGGAAATTTCATCTCTAGGCACTCGGTTGTTGGGACCAACGCCTCTAAATATACACCTATTTTGTGTATTGAGGGCTGGGTCATGCTCTGTCTTGATGCTAGGATTTTGGTTCTTTTCCTCATATGGGAGTAAGCTGGTCACTCTGATAAGACATCAAGTTAAAATAAAGCCCCACAGATTGCAGGATTTTTGTTTGGTGGTTCAGCAAATATTTCTCTGTGCACAATGGCCTTTGTTTGGTGCTGCTGGCCCTCGGCTACAAAGCTGGCTCCTAGGATATGGCTTCCAGTCTCTCTGGCCAACTGTCCTCACCCCATACCTCATCCCCATCAGAAGCTGGAATAGGCAGGGAAAAGGGGCTGGTTTGCATCCCCCACTTTCCAGAATGTCTTCTAGATGGATGGTTTCCAGCCCATCTCTCCAAGCTTCAGGGTCCCTCTGAGACTCCTCCAGTGTTTCTCCCAACAGTAGGGGTCGTATACATCATATCACCCTTTATTTTAATTCAACTGATCTTTTTCTTTCTTTCTTTCTTTCTTTCTTTCTTTCTTTCTTTCTTTCTTTCTTTCTTTCTTTCTTTCTTTCTAGCATTTATTTATTGTCGAGAGACAGAGAGGGACATAGCATGAGGGGGGAGGGGCAGAGAGAGAGGGAGACACAGAATCTGATGCAGGCTCCAGGCTCTGAGCTGTCAGCACAGAACCCGATGCGGGGCTTTGAACCCACGAACCACGAGATCATGACCTGAGCTGAAGTCGGATGCTTAACTGACTGAGCCCCCTTAAATTCAACTGATCTTAAGCTAGCAGACAGCCCCTGGAATTCATGGTTTAAGATTGGGGCTATTTCCAAACTTCAGTTGACGAATTTTCTCTTCTGTTTTTGTCCTTCCTTTCACCAGGTTTCAGGAAAGGGTTATTTTGCTACCTTGCTTTAAGTCATTAATTCTCCTTTTAGTCTCCAACACTGTAGTAGGGTCTTCCTCCTCTACAGAGGTAGAGCAGGGAAACAGCTCAACTCTCCTTAAAGAGAAATCTGTTTTAGGTCTCATTTTGAGCAGTTGGAGCAGAAAGAAGTGAATTTTTTCCCTAAAATACATGGTAGGAGCTCAGGAGAGAAAAATCCAATCTTTGAGAAAATGTTGGTTATGTGGCTCCAGGTGCTTTTCTCTGCCCTATGCACTTAATTTTATGCTCATTAAGATAGAAAAATATGCTCTGTTCCACTTGTGTACTAGGCTAGGGAAAAAATGAAATGTATCCTTTCTGCTATCTGCAAGAGATACTAAACACAAGAAACTACTCATGACTGCCTAACAGAAAGAAGGATCCTTAATTTCTAAATGAACCTCCCATCTTCCTGGGTCAAGGCATTTCTTCTCTTTATGCCATTGATAGAGATGATAACTGGTATAATTAATGCATAGGTGTCAAGATCACACAGAAGGTTTATGTACTGGTCTTCTTTTTCCAAACAATCCTATATAAATGCCTCAGTTTCCTGTATCAATTTCAGTGTACTTCAAGCTGACCAGATTAAGCTTATAGAACTAATTAGATTCTATTTCCATAACAGTCAATAACCAACTGCTAGCTCATTGCTTCCTGGCAGCCATAAATCCACACAGTGGGCAGGCAGATGGTTGGGCCCTACCCTGGATTAGGTGTGCTAGATGAATTTTTGTTTTGTTTTGTTTTGTTTTTAAACTAAAATCACAGGTCAGGCTGCCTGCAGGCAGCATGCCAGGCCTGCTGGTTATAGACACAAATACCTTTATAACATGGATACACTCACTGATGACAAAGATTAAAGGGAAGGAGATCGTGCCTAAACCCATCTGACATCTTTGTAGAGTTTAAATATGGAAGTAGAATAAGGTTGACCAGTTAACCAAAAAATATGAAGAGCACTTACCACAGTGCTCAGCACTAGTCTGAATGTTTTAGAAATACAACATTCAGTCCCTGATCCTAAGGAACCTGGGATTTAACTGATGAGACTAGTGCACATATAATAACACATCATGGGGGTGCCTGGGTAGCTCAGTCGGTTGAGTGTCCGACTTCGGCCTAGATCACGATCCTGCGTTTTGTGGGTTTGAGCCCCGTGTCAGGCTCTGTGCTGACAGCCCGGAGCCTGCTTCAGATTCTCTGTCTCCCTCTCTCTCTGCCCCTCCCCTGCTTGCACTCTGTCTCCCAAAAGTAAATAAACATTTAAAAAAAAAACACACACACACATCATGGAAGACAAAGAAGAATTCAGCATTAAATCCTGGGTTCTTAGCCCTCCCAACCTCCCAAACTATATGCTGGTCCTTTAAGCTTCCCTTTCCTCAATTTCCTCCCACCTCTCTTTCACACCTCCTTCACAGTCTCCTATTTGAGACCCTCTAAACGCTAGTATCCTCCCTTCGTACGCCTCTTCTCAATCTATACATTTAACCTGGTGAAATGATCATAATTGAAACTTCAACTGCCATCAGTTTGCTCTAGAACCTCCAACTCACAGACCCACATGGATGCACACCTTCAGACCCCATAGACATCTCAAAGGCTGGATGTCCAAACGTGCTTCCTTCCCAGTATTTTGATTCTTGGTGAATGGCACCACCATCTACTCAGCAACTTCAGGAATCACCTGTGGCTGTTTTTTCTTCCTTACTCTTTTTTTGTTTTGTTTTAAACAGGTACTATTTCCTTTTTTAATGTTTGTTTATTTTGAGAGAGAAGGAGAGCATGAGCAGGGGAGGGGCAGAGAGAGAGGGAGAGACAGAATTCCCAAGCAGGCTCCATGTTATCAACCCACGGCCTGATGCGGGGCTCGTACCCACAAACTGTGTGATTACGACCTGAGCTGAAACCAAGAGTTGGACACTCAACTGACTGAGCAACCCAGGAGCCCCTCTTCTTCCTTACTTACAGCCAACCATTAGTTCTTTTTCCTAATCTTACTTTTATCCACTCACTCCTCTCCTCCCTCCTACTCAATGTCATTCTCTGAGTTCAGGCACTGATTATTTCTTGCCTGAACCACACCTGAGCTTGCAAACTGGTTTCTCTACTTTTGGTATCGTCTCTTCTTCCCCTGAACTCTCCCTCTCTGGCCACTCCCAATCTTTCATCCAATGTACCAACTACTTGTATTTCCCCATGTCTTCTCATCTCTACATCTTCATGTGGTTTTTCATGTATTTTTCATCTCCATAATCTTCATGTCCCTTTGCCTGGAACACTCTACCTTCTTCCTATTAATCCATTAAACTTCCACTTATCCTTTAAAACTCAGATCAAACATCACCTCCTCCAGGAACTTCTTTCTGATACTCACCTACCCAAAGTCATATTCTCCACCTTTATGCTGGGATCCATATATTCCGCTGTCTAAAAAAATACTTAAAACACATACAATTCCTCTTTATCTCCAACTGAGTGGGGGGGAGAGGGAGATACTTTCTCATAAAAACTATAGGAAATAGACTTTCCATTACTGCAAACAGAGGTAAGTCTCTGTGTCCCCCATTCAGAACTATGGTCTGTATTGAAGCACCCAGTGGACACTGCTACCAACCACATTTTCTGGACAACACTCCCCCCGCTCACCCAGACTCTCACCATGCTCTAGGCAAAAGGAGAGGTTTTTTCTTGTATTGGCCTTTGGCTACTCCTTTAGGGCAGGATGATCAACTGGATAAAAATACAGCATTTCTGTGAAGGCGACTCCTACCATCTAACTCCTAATCTGCTTCTCCTACAGTTTGATGTCTCTAGCTGTCTGTAGGATGCTCCTCAGAGAAATCAGGACAAGGTTCAAAAGGGGCGCCTGGGTGGCTCAGTCGGTTAAGAGTCCGACTTCGGCTCAGGTCATGATCTCACGGCTCGTGAGTTCGAGCCCCGCGTCGGGCTCTGTGCTGACAGCTCAGAGCCTGGAGCCTGTTTCAGATTCTGTGTCTCCCTCTCTCTCTCTGACCCTCCCCCGTTCATCCTCTGTCTCTGTCTCAAAAGTAAATAAACGTTAAAAAAAAAAACTTAAAAAAAAAAGTTAACACAAACTAGTTTCCTTAACCATGAAATGATGAGCAGGTGATCTCCAGGGATGCATTCCCACTAAAAAGTCACCTGAACTCATTCCCTGTCCTAAACTGGCTCTTGTGAATTTCCCCATTTCTAGGGATAGATAAAATACATAGAGCCTAGTTATTGCAGCTCACTAGCTTGTGACAGTGGTATTACAGGATGGTTAAGGGGATCTCAAATGTGTGTCTCAAGATATTAGAAATGTATCAATACTCTCTTCCTCCAATAATTCAATATAGAACTTCAACTTGTGCTAAGATTCCCCAAACCTTTACATACCACACTACCTTCTGGAGGAAGGCATTTCCTTTCACACATTCTAAATTTATTTCTTTGAAGCTTCAAGGGGTGCCTTTAATTCTAGTATTTCAAGATTTGGAGAATAAGTCCATATGAAGGCCATCCATACCTTCAGAAACTCATAGTCTGTATACAAGGGAAAAACAGTGCTCTTGGTGTTTGGGTTTTTGGTTATCCAGTAAAGCCTATATTGGCCAAAACTGCCGATTTGGCATACATCACCACATTGAATATTAAGTTTCTTTTGCTATGCTATAAAACCTTTGTATGCTTTTATAAAGTTGTTTGTTATTAGTGCATAATGGCATCTCCAAACTTCACCGTCACTTCCATGGAAAATTCTTCCTTATACTGACCTGCTCTGCACCTACCTACCACAGTTGAGGGGATGAGTTTCTGGAATATGAGATGGTTCCCATCTGACATCAATCCCAGAGTGAGCAGCCTTTATTCCTAACCCTTGTCCTGAGCCCGAGTTCACAGAGACAAATTCTGCCATACTGGCTGATGGAAGCAACAGTCCAGAAATGGGGTCTCCAGATACTTCTGGAAAACAGGATGGCTTTCCCTAGCATGAACCCCCAGCACCTAGAAACTGTTTCTAAGTGAATCCCTTCTTCTTTGCCCCTCTTCACACCTAATACCACTATTTTACTTAGGACTCATTTCTCAATTAAACAATTTAAGAGTCCAACTGCCTAGGTTCAAATCTCACTTTTACCATGTGCTAGATGTGGACCTGGGTAAATTGCTGAATCTGAGTTTGTTTCCTTCGTCATTAAGATGGAACTACTGACAGTACCCCCTTCATATAGATACTATTGGGATGAAATGACTAACTGTAAAGTACTTGGCATGGTGCCTGGAATAGAGCAAGTGTTTCATAAATATTATTATTACTATTACCATTACTACTACTACTATTATTATTACTTTTATTCTCAATAGCTTCCTAACCAGTTTTCTGCCACAGGCTATTACCCTTCACCAATCTATCTTCCAAGCTACTTCCAGGATACGCTGTCAAAACATTTCTTGATTATAAAATGCATATTTTATTATAGAAAGTTCAGAAAACATATAAGGGAAAAGTCAGCCACTGTCTGACCACAGAGACAACCACTAGTGATGTATTTCCTTCCATTCTTTTTCTTTTTCCTTTTTTTCTTCAAATGTTTTTATTTGAGAGAGAGTGCGCACGCGTGTGCGCGTGAACACAGTGAGTAGGGGAGGGGCAGAGAGACTGGGAGACACAGAATCCAAAGCAAGCTCGAGGCTCCGAGCTGTCAGTGCAGAGCCCAACGCGGGGCTCAAACCCATGAACCATGAGATCATGACCTGAGCTGAAGTCGGTCGCTTGACTAAGCCACCCAGGTGCCCCCACCTTTTTTTTTTTTTTAATTTTATGTAGGTGAGATGATCATTTATGTACCGTTTAGGTGTGTACATTGTTTCCAACTAAGCATTACCCCATAATTTAACATTTAACACCACGAGGTAGGTTTGGTTCTAATTCTCTGTTTAGGATGAGATGCAGATAAAACACGAACCAGAACAATAAATGACTGGTGGTAGGACTCTCCACTCCCCTTATCTCTCGCCCACTGCCCCGCCTTCCGGGCTGAGAGGCAACAGCTGCTGGCATTGCTACTGCCTGGTGTCTGTGATGCCGACACTCTCCTCCCTGCTCCTCTGCTCTCCAGCTTCAAGCTGAGACTTGTCCTCTCTGATGGAATGTGGAGCCCTGAGGGTTCGGGTCCACCCCTGTGCTACCGGCCTGCCGGCTTGCCTGCCAGCCTGCTCTGTTGCCCCGAACACGGTGCTCACACACACCTGGGACTTCAGTGGCCACCGTCTCCCCTCTCCCCATCGGTGTTCACTACATGTTTCAAAACCCAGCCTGGAACAAGAGTTTCCAAAAGAAAACATGACCCTCCCTAACAACAACCAAGCCCGGGGTTTCGGAGCGCTCTTGGCTCTTACTGTTTAGCCACATCCATTATGACTGCACAGGCACTGGGCCAACAGCTGTTGAATGGGTGACTGAATATCTTATTGTTTCTGTTGTCTCTTCAAGCAGACCACAGAGTCCTTCAGAGAGGAACCATGTCTCCTAATTTTTATCCTTAACGGTAGTTAGTACAGAACTAGTAATCAACAAATGACTGATGAATAAAGTAATAGCCAATACTTTTCTTCCTTTGTAACACATATATTTTTACTTCTTTCTCTTGCCTTACTGCACTCAACAGGCTCGGTGACAGCTAACACTCTTATAGTGTTTACAATGTGCCAGACACAATTCTAAGTGCTTTATACATTTCAACTAATTTAAACCTTCCAACAGCTCTGGTGAGGGGATACTATTATCTTTTTATTTTGTGCACGAGGAAGTGATGGAGTTAGAATTCAAATTTCTTTATTTTTAAAAAAATTTTTTTTAATGTGTATTTATTTTTGAGACAGAGACAGAGCATGAACGGGGGAGGGTCAGAGAGAAAGGGAGACACAGAATCTGAAACAGGCTCCAGGCTCTGAGCTGTCAGCACAGAGCCCAATGCGGGGCTCGAACTCACGAGCCGTGAGATCATGACCTGAGCCAAAGTCGGATGCTTAACCGACTGAGCCACCCAGGCGCCCCAGAATTCAAATTTAAAAAACTAGTTTGATCAAGGGCACCTGGGTGGCTCACTCGGTTAGGCATCTGACCAGCTCAGGTAATGATCTCATGGTCAGTGAGTTCGAGTCCCACATCGCGTGAGCTCCAGCCCTGCTTCAGATGAGCCCCACTTCTCTCTCTCTCCCTCTCTGCCCCTCGTAGGATTCTCTCTCTCTCTCTCTCCCTCTCTCTCTCTGCCCTTTGTTCACTTGCACCCTCTCTCAAAAAAACAAACCAAAAAAAACCCGCCAAAAACTAGTTCGATCAAATATCACATCCATATAATTGAATTCAACAAAATATTTCTTTTTAAAATATTTTTTTAATTTATTTTTGAGAGAGAGAGAGAGAGGGAGAGAGCGAGCACCCAAAGAAGCTGGCGAGGGGCAAAGAGAGAGAGGGGAAACACAGAATCCGAATCAGGCTCAGAGCCTGACGTGGGGCTTAAACGCACTAACCATGAGATCATGACGTGAGCCAAAGTCAGACACTTAACCAACTGAGCCACCTAGACGCCCCAACAATATACGCATATAGATATATTACCAATTAATATATATATTTTTTTTAATGTTTATTTTTGAGAGAGGGAGAGAGAGAGAGAGAGAGAGAGAGAACGCGCGAGCAAGCATGAGTGGGGGAGGGGCAGAGAGCGAGGGAGACACAGAATCTGAAGCAGGCTCCAGGCTCTGAGCTGTCAGCACAGAGCCCAACGCGGGGCTCGAACTCGGGAACGGCGAGGTCATGACGTAGGCCGAAGACAGACACTTAACCAACTGAGCCACC
>NW_024412452.1:10072645-10128063 GCF_014898765.1 Herpailurus yagouaroundi
AGGTCATGACGTAGGCCGAAGACAGACACTTAACCAACTGAGCCACCCAGGTGCCCCTTAATATGTTTAGTAAGGACCAACTACGGCCTAAGCATTATGTAAGGTTATGTCCTACTCTGCAGAGGAAGAAATACCTAACAATGTACTAAGTAGCAGGCAGATGGGACAGATACACACCAAGGCAAAGAAAGAAAAGGGCAAAGGGAAGGGCCCAATTCCTATGATCAGAACAAGCCTCTCCAAAATGTTGAGAAATAAGGAGGCCCCCAAAGGCATCTCATTATTAAGATCCAAGAATGAACAGGGTTGGCCGTCGACGAGGCCACAATCCCAAAACATGTCTGTGAGCATTTGGCAGGACCCTCCACTTCTGTGCACTCTCAGACAGAACTATGGGGGCCAACTTGCCCTTGTTCCCCAGGTGATTCCTTGTCTGGACTACAGGAGTCTGGGGTAACTGGAGTGGGCAGGACAGCCCAGCTCCTCCTTCCTGACAAGGACACAGCATTCCAACTAGTCACACAATTGACCTAATATTAATTTATTTTAATACTCAGAGAACACAGACTTTTTGCAAGACTTGTTTTGTGTATCATAAAATCACAAGAATTTCAACATGCTCCTCACCAGCATCCATGTGCTTTTTGAGCAACACCTGAAACACATCTTTTACAGAACGCTTCATAAATAGCAGAGTCACAGCCTAGCATAGACCTGGGGCTTCCTGATAACGTCACTGACCTCCCGACACAGAAGCTCCCAGGAGCGGTCCTCGTAGCCTTCGCTGTGTTTTCACTGGAAGGCACGGCTCAGAAATGGACCAATTCCTCAGTGCTCTTACCCATTAGGTTTCAGCCACCACCTGATGCTAACTATGTCCAAACCCACAGCTCAGAGCTCTAGGCTTTCAGCCTACCCAAACTCATCCCTCCTCCAAGTATGTTTTTGGGGACCAGCACCACCAAGGTAGAGACCTGGGCTGTCCTAACCCCATACGTCCTCCTCCTGAGAGGCCCTCCACCCACCCGCTCTCTCAGTCAGGCCATTGTCATTTCTTGTTTGGCTCGTGACACCTTTCTTATAGGTTCCCCCACCAGGCAGGCTTTCTTCTTCACCACAAGCTAGAAAAGTCTTTCAGAAGCACAAAGTGACAGATCATTACTTGCTTTAAAACCCTCAGGAGGTCACTATTACCTATAAGATCAAGTCAGACTCCTGACCTCAGCTCATTATGTTGTGCAAGACCTGGCCCCTGGCTGCATCTCAGGCCACCTTTTGTTCCTACCCACATGTACTCCTCTCCTTTTGCTCCCCCTAGACCAAGAGCAGTCCAAATAAGCCCCACCCCCTCACAGCCACTAGGCTCAGGCCTCAACACACAAGGACCACCACCTCCTCTACGATGCCGTTGCCTCCATCTGGGCGACAAAGCGCCCATGCCCACCTCCACTGACATGCCCCATCACTGTCTGTTTCTTTCAATGTCTTTTCCATTAGCCTGTGAGCTCTTTTCTGTGTCCCCAGCCCTCAAGAGAATGACTCGCACACAGTAAACGTTTGCCAAACAACAGAATGAGCCCACCAGGCTTCGCCTTTCCCTGACACCCAGGTGGACTTACCGACACAATCGCAGGTGGGGAACTCAGCCTGGGCTCTCTTTGCAGGTGTGTCCAGCAGACTCTTGGTGGGTGTGTCCAGATACTTAAGAGGTGACTCCAGGAAGCCACTGAGGGTGGGTGTGAGTGGGTTCTCGGCCTTGGTGGGTGTGGCCTCCTGGCCTCCCTCCTCTGAATGGAAGCAGGTGGTTGAGAGTACAGTCACAGCCCCTGAAGACTCGATCTTGATTTGCTTGGGGGAACGGGTAGAAAAAGGACTCTCGGGGGCTGGGAGACATGTTGGCTGGTTCTCGGGGTCCTGAATGGGCACAGATGGGGGGCCGGGAAGCCCAAAGCTATCCCCGAATTCAGCTTCAAACTGCCGGATGAGCTCTTCCAGCTTGTCATCGGCAGGGGGAAGAGGGCCGGCAGAGCCCGGCTGCAGGGTCACCATGGGGCTAGGGGACCTCATTTCCTGAGTAGGGGGCAGCAGGCTGTCCCCGGAGGGACTAGGTGCAAATAGCGCAAGAGAAGGTTCTGGGGGCAAGGGGACAGCAGAGCCCTGTGAAGCTGGGACAGGGGCAGGTGGATGTGCCTGCGCATCCTCAGAGGCTGGGGACCTCAGCCCTTCCAGGACAATTTGCCGCAGAGGCGGGAAGAGAGGCTGTGCTTCCCGTGGCCTGGACTTCTTGATCTGAATGGGCTTCCGGACACTGGGCTTGATCCCAAGGGCGGCTTTCTCAGTTCCCACGAGACCTCCAGCTGGTGCCAGGGGCTTCTTCTTCTTCTCCTTGGGTGGTCTGTCTGGAGGCCGTGGGGCAGGTGAACTTGGTGGGGCCCACCAGCCCGGAGCAGGAGGCTCCGTGGGAGGGGGGAAGGAGCCATCGTGGGCCTGGTCCAGGAAAAGAGTGCGCTTATGGTGAAGGTGCTGCTGCAGGGCGGTCTGGGCCTTCTGGTGGGTGTCGGGCTCTGCGGGTGCGGCGGGAGCCTCCCTCTGGAGCATGGGGGATGGGGACGGGGCTGGGGAGGAAGAGGGCTCCTCCACCTTGACCTTGGGCTTGGTGGGCAGGGCCTCAGGCCGCTTGAATACTGACTGGATGTAATCACTGGCGCTGCCCAACAACTGCTCCAGTTCAGCCATGGGGTCAGGGCTTGGGCGGGGCATGGGCCAAGAGCTCCGTGGAGTTGCTGGTGGGGTATCAGTGCCCCAGGCTTCAGGAAACTCTGTCCTAGGAGTTGCTGGAGGGAAGGCAGGGCTATCAGGAGCAAAGGACGCGTGCTCTTCAGCGGGGACCACAGGCCACGAGGGAGCCCGGAGGTAGGACTGGGGAGACCGGAAAGGGGCAGGAGGGGACAAGGCCTCAGGGAGGGGGCAAGAAGCCTGGGAGGAGGAGTGGGAAGGCTGAGGGAGGGCAGAGGAGAGCTGTGTGAGGGCCTCAATGGCGATGGCTGTCTGCAGGCTGATGTTCTTTTCCTTGGCGATGCTCAGGGCACTCTGGGACAGGGGCAGGCCCTCTGGGGGAGGTATCTGGGGAACCTCAGAGCTGAGGAGTGGCCTGGTGCTGGGTGCTGGGAGGCCAGCCTCACCAGAAGGTAGAGTCCCAGGGAGCCTGGGCCGCTCTTCCCCTCCCTCCACGACCACAGACTTGATCTTCCCCTCCAGCCACTCGAGGTAGTCAGGGCATTCTGGGCCATCGCAGTTGCAGTTGGGCGGTTTCATGCCATGCCGAGCGAGGGCCAGGGCCGTCTGCAGTGTATCCAGGTCTTCGCTGCCAGCAGAGCAGCCCTCAGGCCCTGACCGGGGTCCCCTGCTGTTGTTCCCAGCCTCGCGACTCATCTCACGGTTGAAGGTTTCATAAAGCCGGGTGCTAAGGGCCCCATAAGAGGACACAGCTTCGGCCACAGCCGAAAAGGCCACCAGATCGTGGGCATCTTCCAGGCGAGCAGTGTGAGCTGGGCCTGGGGCAGCGTCCCAGTCGGGCTTCTGGTCTACTCGCCA
Organism: Herpailurus yagouaroundi; assembly: GCF_014898765.1. Classification (NCBI taxonomy): domain Eukaryota; kingdom Metazoa; phylum Chordata; class Mammalia; order Carnivora; family Felidae; genus Herpailurus; species Herpailurus yagouaroundi. Next base: position 10,076,240 of record NW_024412452.1, read on the forward strand.
AGGACCCCCAGTCCCCAGCAGACTGGGTCCAGCGGGTTCTCTAGCACCATTGACCGGCACCCCTGAGGCGCTTAGCTGCCGTGAGTCCCCATGGTACACTGGCCCTGAGTCCATCTGACCTGGAACAGGTCCATCAACTGGGCTGAGCTCTGAGCCTGTCTGAAGAAAGAAAGAGAGAGAGAAAAAGAGGAAAAAGATGAGCCATAATATTAGAAATGCACTGTCCTGCTTCACACCATTCAGATGCACACCTAAACCCTGCTTTTCTTGCAAACTCTGTCTCTGATACAGCTTGAACCTGAACTCATCTTCATGTCTCCTTTCCCAGCTAGCTGCACCAAGAAAAATGAAAGGTAGGTCTTTAAAAGGTCCTAATCCAGAATTCTGAATTCTGTCGCTCATATCCTTTTAGAGCCTAAGATCAATCACACTGACAAGGCTCCCCAGAAACCAAGCATTTATTAAGGAGTTCCCAAAAAGATCGTTAACTCTCAATAACCAAAGTGACACCAGGACTACACTGATTTTGGTTTTTGTCAAGAGAAAGCTAACCAAGCACACCAACTAGCAATATGCCATAAGTGTGCAGTGTGTGTGTGTACAGGGAGGGAGCGGGCAGCCTTTATGAACAAATGCAGCCCGGACAAGGGGTCAGCCACAGCTTTTCAGTGGGAAGGAACCCACAGTATTTTTTCTCTGCCTGTTACTGTCCTCACTTAAGCCCTGGCTGAGCTCTGAGAGCTGGCGACAAGATGACATTCCCACTCCCAGTCCCAGCCAGGCCCAAGGGAAACACTGATGATTGGACACTGCATGCGCTTAGCACCTCTTGCCGAGCCGGTCATGCCAGTAACAAGCAAGTTGCTATTTGGATGAAGATCCAGGCCTCTTCCCAAGCCCCAAACCACCCCTATACACCTGGTACCCAGCAAAGCACACAGAAGGGGGAGGGCATAAAAAGGAAGGAGCCAGGTGGCCCAGTCCAGCAACTTAAAAGCTGATACAAAAATGTGAAATTTAGTTTGCAGAATTCATCCCTCCAGAAAGGAAAGTTCTTCCTTACAACAGAATGCCAACAAAAAAATGTAGGAGGGATGGATGATGGATTTGGGAAGTCCTCAGTGGATGCTACAATTAGCAGGTGAAAGCTTGATGGGGCACAGGATATATACATGGTCTCAAAGTATTTCGTCAAAAATCACTGAGTTATAATAGTAAAGAGAAATCTGGCAGACATCACCTTAACCGAATGATCAAAGTTATCATCACCAATATTGCAACCAACATCATGAGATTCTTGATATGATACACTGAGAAGGTTATAACATCACTCACGCAGAACTCCAGCCAAAATGTACAACCTGAATCTCATTATGAGGAAACATAAAATAAATCCAAATTGGAGGGCATTCGAGATAGCACCTGGATTGTTTTCTTCAAAAATTTCAAAGACAAGAAAGACAAACATCTCTGCAAACATCTTCAGCTTACTGAAGACACAGGATGGTGAAATGCATGCTCATGGGTTAGATCTTGGACTGGGGAAAACAGCTTAAACGTACACCATTGGGACATGTGATGCAATTTGAATATGGATGTGGATAAGATCACACTGTGTCAATCTCGGTCTTCTTGACTTGGGATTATTTTACTGATTATGTAAAAGGATGTCTTTGTCCTTAGGACACGGACAACACACACTGAAGTATTCAGGGTAAAGGAACAGAGTATCTCTAACAATCTCAAGTGGTTCAGAAAAGTATTATATGCATATAAAAAATATACACATATAAAGAAAATGACAAAGCGAAATGTGAACCATTTTAGTATGTGGGAGTCCCAGGTACTTTTCTTGCAACCTTTCTATAAACACTAAAATAAAGTGTATTAAACAGAGGGTTAAAACGATACTAGTCCCCAGACTGTCAGACATGGCCATCCTGGGCTCCAAAGCAGTGGTGGGAAGGTGGGATTTGGGATCAGCCCTACGGGAGGTGAGCAGAGGCCCAGCCTACGGTTCCCACCCCATCCTCGTCATTGCTCCAACTCTGGTCACTAAGGACTCACATGCTTTTCCAACAGACTTTTCTGAGATTTGCACGTGTAATTCTCATTGCCGGGAATGCCCTGCCCAGCCTCTGTGGGGCCACTCTAGCTTATCCTCAAACACCAGCCCAATGTCACCTCCTCCCCGACCTGGTTGGCAGACATACCTGTGGCTCCTTCCCCCAGCCTCCCATAGCACCTTGTAGATGCCTCTATTAGCACTTTTCACATGCTCCTACTATTATTCAAGCAGCTGCCTCTCCCACCAGATGCTAGCTCCTTCAAGACAAAGTCCGAATCTTAACCACTTCTGCACCTCCTGCCCACAGCGGCTGCAGTAACACCCTCGCAGCCCAGGGAAAGGCTTCCCATCCCCCACTGGCCACAGACTAAGCTGCCTTTCCCTGACTATCTCTCCAAACGTGGAACTAGGAAAGAAACCTTTCCCTTAGGAATGTGGTTGATCACCCAGTAGTCCCTTCCCTCCTTCTCAAAACCTAAACTACCACGACAGCAAAGGCTACAAAGTCTGAAGTGGCCAAATTTTACACGCTTCTGTGTAAAAGACAGAAGGAGCACGCGTAACCCAGAAGAAACATGAGGGAGTAGCATGGATTTACAAAAACAGTGTCAGGAAGACTAATGCTGTGTGAGCTGAGGCTTCCCCAAAATGGTCAAGACAACTAAAAGGATTTAAAAAGTTATTTTTGGTTTGTGAATAAGAACAAGGAAGGGCTAGGCTGGCGCTTGTGCCTCTGAATTTCCTGGGAAAGAAAATGCTCTTCAGACCAAAAAGAGAAGGGCAGAGTGGACACAAAAAGGAAGGAAAGTAAAGCCAGGATGGGTGGGGAGATTTTAAGAAACTCTAAACTGCAGTTTCTCGGCCAGGGGATCCCACTGATCCATTCCTCAACACCTGCTGGTGATCCCGGAAGAAATATGCCGCCAGGAGAAGGTGTCTTCAGGCGAGAAAAGGGCAGGGATCATTCCCGACTTTAGTCCACTGAGCGAGGTCTGCCCCAGTAAGATTTCTGAATGGGTGACTGAGGAAACGAACCACAAAGAGCCAGGTTCACCAAAGGCCATCAACATCCAACTAATCTGCTTTTGTGTCCTATGGTCATCGGACCAGGGGATGGGGAGACATCCTGCCTTACAGGTCAGAAACTCAAGCAAGCAAGGCAGTTCAAGGGCTGCAGGCCAAATGAGCCACAGATCTGTTTTGTTTGGCCTACACAGTATTTTTATTTGTCTTTCCAACACTAAAAAAATAATAATCAAATTTTACACGAAACCCAGATTATCTCAAAGGTCCACACTTCACCCGGCAGAAGAGCAACAGCTACCACTCCAGGTCACGCCCACACTCTCCATCTGACACTGCTTTCTTGAAACCAAGGCCAGGGGTCAGAGGTTACCTATTAATTGTCTGAATTCATGATCACTTCATTCGTTTGTGTTACTTGCCAAGCCCTTGCAGGCATTTGCACTTGTAACTTGGGCTACAGATGTTGAAGTTTCCTAAGATCTGCCATGATCCCTTCGTGGGCCAGAGAATTAATTACAGGGCCAGACAGGCTGGCTCACCACTGGCAGGATGACTACACTCAAACTCAAGTGGTGTATCAACTGGAGGGGGAAGGTCTTTAGTGGTCTGCCACAGGCCCCTGTCCTCAGAACTGTCCTGTTCAACATATTTATCAAGAATAATAGAGAAGGCACACTTATTAAACAGTCAAATGTTGAAAATAAGACGGATAGAGACAGGTTGACTGACAGGACCTGATGCCAAAAGGTCAACAGGCTGGAGAGAGAGAAAAAAAAAAATCTAACAGGGTAAACAGGGTCTTATACTTAGGCCCCAAATCATGTATGTGCAAATCAAAGATGGCAGCACTGCACATAAAAATGTCTTCGGACGGGGCACCTGGGAGTCTCAGTCGGTTAAACGGCTGACTTCGGCTCAGGTCATGATCTCATGGTTTGTGAGTTCGAGCCCCACATCGGGCTCTGCGCTGTCGGCTCAGAGCCTGGAGCCTGCTTCAGATTCTGTATCACCCTCTCTCTCTGTCCCTTCCCCCCTCAGGCTCTCTCCCTGCCTCAAAAAGTAAATAAACATTAATAAATGGTGTTTAAAAAAAATGTCTTCGGAATCAGGAGAGGTGAAAGACTAGCTGATGATACACGCAAAGTGATCATTTGGCAACTTCAATTTTTTTTTTAACGTCTATTTTTGAGGGAGAGAGTGAGACAGCACAAGTGGGGGCAGGGGGAGACAGACACACAGACACACACACACACACAGAATCCAAAACAGGTTCCAGGCTCTTGAGCTGTCAGCACAGAGCCAAACATGGGGCCTGAACTCATGAACTGCAAGACCATGACCTGAACCAAAGTCAGACACTTAACCGACTGAGCCACCCAGGCGCCCCATGATTTGGCGGTTTCAAAAGGTCTTATAACTCGGGATTTTTTCCAACTTCTTTACTACAATCCACAGTAAGAAATGCATCTTACAACATGACCCATTATGCACTTACATATATGACAAGTTGGACAGATATTTCCCCTTACTAGACACACAAATGCCTCCCTCCCTCTCTCTTTCTGGCAGGTTGCAACCTTGTAAATTGATTTTATAGTCCACTAGTGGGTTGCAAGCCATAGCTGGACACATACACAGCCATAACCTGACTGGAGCAGGACCCACAGCACAGGTACTGACAGCCCCACTCTGTCCACCCAGTCCCTTCCTGACCTAGGATTTCCCTTGGGGCTACCCCTGAGGGGGCACAGAGCAGAGCAAGCCAGGCAGTTCAAAACCATAGAGGAACCCTTTGGGTTCTAACGAAGATAAATTCATGAAAGTCTTTAAACATCTGAAGTCTGTCAGTACACTGTTTCGAGTGACTTTAAGCTTTAGAGAAGTGAACTTAGGCTCAACTTAGGCAAGACTTAAAAATTTTTTTTTAACATTTATATATTTTTGAGAGAGAGCGAGAGAGCGAGAGAGAGAACGCAAGCAGGGAAGGGAGCAGAGACACAGAATCTGAAGCAGGCTCTAGGCTCTGAACTGTCAGCACAGAGCCCAACACTGGGATCAAATCCACCAGCTGGGAGATCATGACCTGAGCTGAAGTCTGAGGCTTAAACAACTGAGCCACCCAGGTGCCCCTAGGGAAGACTTTTAAAACTTAGAGATGCTAATGCACTGAATCTTGTCCCCCCTAACAACCAGGAGGCAGCAAGTCCTTATCAATGGAGACTTGAAAAAGGAACAAGACAGTTATCAGGCGATTACTGGCAGAGAGGCAGGACAATGCTGGAGGGTGGATGCTAGTTGAGGCCGTTCCAAAATCTCAGTTCAGAAATACCCCAGCTCTAAACCCTTCCAAGCTCTCTCTCTCAATCCTTGCTCCCCTCTGGGCTCCAGCAAGTGCCACTCCAAGGATGTTCCTCAGTGTCTGCTTTTTGTCTGGACCTCTCAACCAACCTCCAGCTGGCTCCAACCTCTGAGATGTGTTACAAGCCGAGAGAGAGCCAGCTTGTCTCAAACAGAACTGAACTCCTCTCCCCACCTACAACAGCCCCTTTTCCAATTTCCTATTCTTGCCGGCATGCTTACGCTCGCCAATGTTCCTAACCCCAAAGTCACCCGTGTTCTTCCAGTGTGCCTGGTCACCAGACCCAAACAATTCTAAGTGAGAACACCTCTCTGTTCTATCTCCTCCCTCCCCATTCCTGCCCCAATTTGAGCCTTGGTGTGTGTGCACACTTCCGAATTGCCAACCTGCCAGTGTCCCCTTTAAGCAACTCTATGTGCCCCCAGCCCCCACCTCAGCCACTATCTCTGTTGCTGATGATGTCTCACCTTCCCTCAAGACTCCCAGCACACTCTCAGGCCCAGCCACTATGCTGTGAGGTAGCCCAGGCCACATGCAAAGGGTACCTGCAGGTGTCTGAGCTGACATTATGAGAAGTCCCAGCCAATAGCTGCATCACCTGCCAAATGTGTGAGTAAAGGAATCCTTCAAGGATTTGAGCCCAGGGGTCAAGTTACCTCCAAGTTTTGAGCCTCCCCAGCTGAGGCCCTAAAAACATCAAGGGCCAGAGCCAAGCTTCCCATGCCATATCCTCCCTGACTTCCGAATCCAAGGGCTCCATGAGCATAATAAAATGATTACTTTATGCCACTAAATTTTGGGGTGGCATTAAAAACCAGACTGTATTTCAGGAACATTAAGACGTTTATAAGTGAAAAAAGACAGACTATAAACAAATGCCCCAAAGCATATGAGTGCTGTGAAAACAGTGTGGAACCCAGGGTGGGGGGTCACTTCTATCTGGGCGGGTGAACAGGGGAGTCAGGAAAAGTCTCACTTTGAGGGCACCTGGCTGGCAAAACTACTCTGCAAAGCTATTCCTGTCCCAAATTTACAGATGAAGAAACTGAGGCTCAGAGAGTTTAAGGAACTTGTCCATGATGCACAGGTAACAGGAAATAAAGCCAGAATTTAGAATCAGGTCCACCTGTCTCCATGCTTCCTCCTTGGAGGTGTTCAAGTGGGAAGCCATGGCAGACAGGCTGTGGAGGATTCAGACACCTGTTGGGAGAATTAATTGTATGTTCATCACCATCTCTCCCAGCCCTGTGGTCCTTGATCTCAAGGTCATGAGTTTTGAGCCCCAAGTTGGGCATAGAGATTACTTAAAAAAAAAAAAAAAAAAAAAAAAAAAGATCTCAACTCAAAGTAACCTTGGGGATAGGCAGGTATTTTGGAGGAGGGGGAGGAGAAGGAATTCCTGGAGGAGGGAGAAGCATATGCAAAAGCACAGATTCCTGAGAAGGCCTGCAGGCCCAGGGAAAGGTTAAGCTGGGGAGCACTGCTTGAGCACGAAGTGTGGTGAGGACAGGCCTGTGGCTCACTGCAGAACTGATTTACCTTTTAGGAGGGGCAACCAAATGTCCCCGGGGAACTCAGACTGTAGGCTACAAGGCCGGCGGCCTAAAGACCAGTTAGGAGACGACACCAGGGTAAGGGCCTGAACTGAGTAAGGCAGCAGCAGGGAGATGAAGATGAACGACAGTGATGGGAAGAAATGATTAAATGTAGGGGCAAGAAACGGAACCAAGCGCCCCTGATGAAGTCCTTCTTCACCAGTCCTGCCCACCACAGGGTATGAACCAGACCCCACAGTCACCATGCACAGCCACCTTCTGTTGGGGGATCTCTTCCTGGGAGTATGACCAAGTACACTGCAAGCTCCTGCACTAAAGCTTCCATCACACCTTCAGAACCTGGCAGAGTACTCAGTAGATGTTCAGAAAGATCTGCTGCTTCTTCCTCCCAGGAGCTGGCAGCTAGTAGCCTTGAAAAGAGGGTCTGTGAAGCTCTGGGCAGAGCCGGCGGCGGCTCCTCTACTGGGCACCTGGCAACAACGTTCACACTATAGACGCCCGTGAAGCTGCCAGTGCCGTCAGGAATACCTGGTCATAAGTGACTTAGGAACCTGACAACTCATCTTGGAACAGCCTGCCCCAACTCTGCCCTCCAGAGAAAGGCCCCCAAAAGTGGGCCCCTTCTTATGGCCTCTTTCCAGGTATAAAACCTCACCTTGGCCTCCACATACCTACCTTACCCAGTCCGTTCCCTGCCTCACAGTGTGACTAGCAAGGCTCTGACCCATCCCAAGCTCAGCCTTGTCCAAGCTGGGGGTGCCCCTCAATGGGGGGACAACAGGGGCTTGTTACTACAAGACAGACTAAATCCCCTTCTCAGATCCAAGAAGAGTCTTAATCCCTCACCCCACTTCATGAAGACTTGCCAAGTGCATCCAGCATTGCCAGCCCATCCTCATGATTCTAACCCTGAGGGGACCCAGGTCTCCCTCCAGTGGTCTAGGAACCAACCTCTATTGGGATTGGTCCCTGTACCCTGCCTAGTCGGGATTCCCAAGATTCCTCCCACCTCCCCCTTTTACAGCCAACTCCTTCTGCTCCCAATTCCCCATAGCTGGTCCCCCAGACATCTGCAGGTATTCAACAACAGCCCACCCTCCCCACCTGAGGGGCTCCAGAGAAGTATGAAACCACATCCCCAAACATCTCATTTTGTCTAGAACACAGGGAGAGCGGCAGAAAAATACTACATTTTTCCAAGTCTTTTCTGACTCGTAGACTATCAATACACTGAAACCAAATCAGCAATCCCCTATCAAAGGAAACAGAAGGAAGGAAGGAAGGAAGATAAAGACTACCATCTTGAGAGATCAAAGTCCTCGTTGACCATACCATCTCAGGGCCTCTAGGAAAGGAGGAGTCATAAGAGGCACAGAGTCCAGAGGGTTTTCTGCTGGCCGTCAGCACTTACACACCATGTTAGAAGAAACCTGTCTGGGAAGGTGTATCCAGCCAGGATGAAAAAGTCTGCAGTCAATAAAGGCCAGTGGCTGGGAGGTAGGGCGGGTCTAGGGTGCATCCTCTACGGTGGAATCTCCAAGAACGAATTCTCGTGGGATTCCAAGACAGTGGTGGCCACTCCCCACCCAGCTGGCCAGTAGACCCCACCCAGCACTTTCCCGCCTCTGCCAGCAGCTCAGCTCCTCTGCCCTCCAGCAGCTGTTCAGGGGGTTGGACTTCCCAGCTCCGCCCTTTCCCCTAGTCCTAGAGGTGGGCAGCCAAGCCCTTCCTCCCCTCCCCCAATGTCTCATTGCACAGGGGCTGTATTTATGGCACGCTCCGTCTAGAGGTGATCAATTATTCATCTCTTAAGAGGATTCTCCCCTCCCGGGATTTACTGATGAAACAAATCTGTGAGTGGGAAAGGAGACTTTCAGGGGAGCCCTTTCAGGGGATGTGCGTGCGTGCGTGCGTGTGTGTGTGTATACACTGGCTAGCCCGGTCCCATGTCTGCACTCTCCACACCAAGCTCTCTGCAAACAGCAAATCTCGGGAGTTATGTCTAACTTCTGGAGACTGTCATGTATTGGCAAAGGGTGTTCCTGTATGAGGTGGGGGGAGGCAGTGGCTCTTGTGGTTAGTATGTACGTATCAATAAAACACTTTAAAATCTAATTTTTTTTTTCCTACTACAAATTGGATACAGATGCAGCAGATCTCTCAATGGCTGGGATGATGCTTGGGAAAAAGCTGAATTAGACTTGATGACCTCAGACCTAATTCCCTGAGCTCACCATATCTGGCAGAAGCACAGGCTGTCACTGTTCATGCCCTCTGCCCCAACAGTAATCAATGTGGTTTCAGGGAAGAAAGGAAGAGAAACTAGGAAAAGTCTAAGGACTCTGATGGAACACTTTTAGACGGGCTGAGCATCATGCTAATCACTACCCCCTCACTTATTTCCTCCAATCATCATAAACTTCTACAAGATAGAGATGTACCTCCACAGATGAGGACCCTGAACACAGAGAGCCTAAGTAACTTTCGCAAGATCACAAAGCAATCCAGAAGAGCACAGCGATTTTTAACCATTAAGTATTCCTAATCTCACTTCAGGAAATGTAAACAAAATAAGACAATTAAAGAAACAAAAAAGTTACATGTGCCAAAGATTTCCCCTGAAGCATTAACGGTAAAAAATTACAAATACCTTAAGTGTCCCAACAATCGGGGATTGGTTTTAAAGTGCTTTGTTAGTTCTTCTTCACAAAAAGAAAATGGGGAATAAACATATGAAAAAAAAAATACTCGACTCCATTAGTAATCAGAGAAATACAAAATAAGACCGCTGTGAGACTCCATTTTATATTCTCTATATAGCATTTAGTTTCAGCTTAATTCTGCTGGTATACACTAGAGAAAAATCATCAATGTCCAATCATTCCTAGTCTCACCGGCTATTTTTTTTTTAATATTTTGTCTTTTAAGTAGTGTTTTTTTAGTGTTTATTTTTGAGACAGCGAGCGAGAGAGTGAGTGAGTGGGGTAGGGCAGAGAGAGAGGGAGACACAGAATCCGAAAGCAGGCTCCAGGCTTTGAGCTGTCAGCACAGAGCCTGACGCAGGGCTCGAACTCATGAACCGCAAGATCATGACCTGAGCCGAAGCGGGACAGATGTTTAACCGACGGAGCCACCCAGGTGCCCTTCACTGGCTATTTCTGAAATAAGTACTGGTACAATGTCCATAGAATATGTTGTTATTTCTTTTATGAATACTTGTCTTAGGCCTTTTCTTCCACATGGCAACCTTTCTTTGGAAAATAAAGTACATAAATATTCATTCTTTCATCCTAATTGTTATTCTGTACATGTATTAGCATGCCTCTTTAGTTTACTTAGGGTAGGACAGAATGCTAAGCTATCACTTGAAGTACAATCTTGGTTAATTGGAATCTAGCTTACTCTTATTTTAATAACTTTATTTTAATAAAATGAACAAGATCTCAAAATGAAGGAAAAAAAGACTGTTTAATTCATATTTTGCCCTCACCAGTTACTAGCTGTGTGAACTTCCACAAGTTAGTTAACCTGTGTCTCATTCCTTTATCTGTAAATCTGGGGTTAAAAGTTAACCTCTCTGTGCCTTTGTTTCCTCATCTGTATATCAGGGGTTAATAACAGTACCTAACCTCACAAGGTTGTCATGATTAAACAAATTAACACGTGAAGAACACTTACAATAGTACCAGGTACCTAATAAGTCCCATGAAAGGGTACTTTTGTTTCACACGAAGTGCTGGTGGGGTTTAGCAGGAATTTTTTTTCTCACACACCACTAGTAGAGGGCAAAACAGAAGAACCATTTTGGAAAGGTTTGTGGTGTTTCTTTTAATGTTAAACATACCCATACCCCATCATCTTGCAATTCCACTCCCAGAGAAACTCTGCACACATGCATCAGGAGATGTGTACTCAAGGGTTCATCGCAGCATTACTCATAAAAACCAAATTGTGGAAATACTTTTAAGTGCCCACCAACCAGAGGGACAAAAGAATATTATACAGCAGTGCAAACAAATGAACCACAGGAACACAAACAAATCTCAGAAACTACACTGAGTTAAAAAAAAAAAAAAAAAAAGTAAGCCTCGGAAGACTACAGACTACCAATTCTACAAAGCTCAAACAAAAAAATAAAATTAAATGTATAAGATTTAACAAAATGTATGTAATTAAAACTTGTTTTTAAAGCAAGAGAATGATAAACACAAAATTCAAGGGATTGGTAACCTCGGTAAAGAAGGGGTACAGGGCTAGGGGAAACACCCAGGTGGTTTCAGTGATGTTGGCAATGTTCTAGTTTTTATCTTGGGTAGGTACTTCACATGTGTGCATTATCATGCTTTATCTGTTTAACGTACGTAAAACACTAGGTCAAGTATGTTTCAAATAATATGTAAGAGTGCTCGCTTTGGTAGCACATACTAAAATTGGATACAGAGAAGATGAACATGGTCCCTACCCAAGGATGACACCCAAATAATACGTAAGAACAGTTATAATACATACTACTTCATCAGTACATGTATAACTGCTTAAAACGATTAAAAAAAAAATAAGAACGTTTTGGGGTGCCTGGGTGGCTCAGTCGGTTAAGGGACCGGTTCTCGCTTTCAGCTCAGGTCATGATCTCAGAGTTCCTAAGTTCCAGGGCCAGGATGTCCAAACAGCCTAGCGTTTGCTCGGGGCTATGCTACAAGTGCAGAGCCTGCTTGGGATTCTCTTTCTCCCTCTCTCTCTGCTCCTGCCCAGCTCACGCTTGCATGCTCTTTCTCTCAAAATAAATAAGCAAACGTTAAAAAAAAAAAAAAAAAGAGCATTTTTCTAAAAACACAGGGAAATGTCTGAAATGAAAAAAGAAACTCAAGAATGTACTTGTACTCATAAATAGATGCTTCCTGAGGGTTTTTATGACGGGGAAGTGTTTATACACTATTTGAAGTGGAAAAACGAAACAAGATTCAAAATATTGCCCAATTTAAGAATTCAGTTCTGTCCACGATGCACGCTTGTGCACACACACAAAACACCAAGGGAAAATACGCAGAAATGTTAACAATGCTCATCGCATGGTAGTATAGAATGGGAATATTTTCTTGTTCATAGTCCCCATAATTCATTTGAAGCATCAGATTTTTATTTAAGGGGAAAGTGTTAGAATAGAGTAGGTACAACACACCTGAAACCTCACACACACTACGCTTGAACAAAGACTGGAAGGGGGCTTCAGGGAGAGGAATTTGTGGATGAAGTTTCTTCTTGCTATTTCTGTTGCTACGGAGTTGTTTGTATTACCCATCTCCCCAACACACACACACACACACACACACACACACACACACACACACACACACAGGGAGGGAGGGAGGGAGGGAGGGGAGGGGAGGGGAGGGGAGGGGGGGAGGGAGAAAGTAGGAAAAATCCTACAAGATGAGCGCACTCTGAAGGGGAAAACTGGGTGTGGGTGAGGTGGGGTGAGGAGCCTGAAGTTCCCCGCCCATCAAAAGTTCTCTGTAGCTCGCTGTGCTCCCACCAAGGTCCAAGGTAAAGCCCCACCACGCAGCGCCCGCACGGAAGCCTCCTCCCCCAGCAGCGCCATCCTCAGCCGGAGCGACCCGGCAGCTGGCCGGGTGCGTGCTGGGTGGGGGCGGGGAGCCCAGTCCAGGCGCCGCCCCCTGATCTGTGGCCAACGCGGCCAGCTCTCCCGACGGAAGCCCCTGCCTCGAGCAGCCGGTGGCGGCCCGGCCAGGGGCCAGCGGGGAGGAAATCGAGCCGACCACATCTGAGGCCTGGCGAAAGGCGCAGCAGCTGCCTCCGAAGCCGCCAGCGCACGAGAACCAGGGCAGGACGAAGAGGCGGCTCCTTGGCCAGACAGCAAAACACACACACACATAAACACACACACACACACACACGCACGCACGCATACACGCACACGCACGCACGCGCCCCTCCAGCAGCCGCTGGGGCCATCGGCCAAGCCACGCAGTGCACGTCCAGACAAGCCCCCATCAACCCCCAGCGAGGCTGGGCACTCCCACAGCTCCACCCACCCGACTGCCCATACCCGGTTCTCACCACCCACCTCCCACCCCCAAGTCTAAACGTGGAGGAAATGAGAAAGCAAACCCGCCATCGCCACAGTCTGATGAGCACCAACCCTGACCAACAGCCCCATGCACTTTCCCTAAAGGTACCCCAAAGCGTACAAAACCTACTGGCCCTTCAGGTGTACCAAAGGACAAGGCTGATGATGAGAGCAGCTAACAGTTTTGAATGCCTCGTGCGAAACCGTGGATTAAGCAAGTACTTTCATGTCCAAATGTAACCTTTTCAAGTCTTCCAACAACCCAACATCCATTTTAGTGGATAAGCAAATAAATAAGGCACAGTTAAGGAACATACTCCAAGGCTCAACGCTGGTGCGAGGAAAGCCCAATCTAACAGCGGAGGGAAGTGTGCATGCCCCTGGCCAAGCTTCTCATCTATTGAGAACGAGCTCCCTTATGTGCAGGAGAGTCTCGCAATCCATGGATTTCAGCCTCCCTCGGACCCCTGTCAAGTGAGTTTGCCCCCAGTCATTCCTTTCCCAAGGACTCAAGAGGCCTTACATTTTTTCATTCAACAACAACAAAAACTTTAAGCCACCACCCAAAAATCTGGAGGAAAAGTAGATTTTGGCAGAGGGGCCTCCAGCCATCAGTCATAAGACTGACTTCCCATGGTTGGCTAGGAAATGGAAAGGGGTGGGGGTGGCACTGCCACTTAGAAAAGCCTGGTGATGGGAAATTAGGGAATGCAGCTAAATTCTATTTATCCTAAACCCCTGGGGGAAAAAAAATCACTCAACATATCTCAGTATAAAGTCTCATTTATACTACATATTTTTGGTTTCAATGGTAAAAATAAGCAAATAGGTAGATAGGCAAGTAGGCAGATACATGTATCAAAGGCAATAAAGATCCTGCCATCTCGCTCCTAGGAATTCAGGTTTATAAATTTGCACTTCAAAAAATGTTCTCTACACATCAGTGAAAATTGAAAACTCTGGATGAGGGGAACAGTCTGGTACATAACACAATTCAATGGAATATTATACAGTCATCAAAAACCATAAAGTATGAACACGAAGGAAATGCTAAAATGGACAGTAAAAATAGAATACCACACTATATGAAGATTATTACTACAACTATGTAAAACCATGCAGAAAAATGACAAAAGAGGGAAGACAGTCTTTTTAAAAAGCAGAAACAGCTAGAGTGGCCCCATAGAATAATAAAATTTCACCTACTGATGCCATCAGCACATCATAACATTCACAGCTGTCATACATGCATACATATGTATTAATTCACGTATCCTTCCAACAAACGTGTGTTGAGTACTTACAACATGAATGCTACTTTTAGGCACTGGGGACGCAGCAGTGAATGAGCAGTCTCTGCCTCATGAACAGAGACTTTTTAGATGTTTGGATTTGTCTTAGATCTCATTCAAAGGAAAGTTCCTTTAGGACAGACCCGTACCACTATCTCTAAAATGTGTATGGCAGCATTAATCTATGGTATGCACTCTGTGGCTTTGAATAGGTGATGAAAGCATTGAAAACTGATACTAATTATGAGTTTATCTCTGAATGAAGCTGCCCTTTGTGCGGTTGCTGTTAGAATATCACAGCCACTCTAAAACTCATTACAGAGCCAAGGAAAACTCTGGTGGATGACCCAAAAGAATAAAGAGAGGTTCTAAAAATAGAATGATAAGAAAGGTAAAGAAGAGGTTCAACAGAAGACGCCGAGGGAGGTGGAAGAACAGGAGTTTCTGTCCCTGAAAAGTGGAAAGTAAGTAAAAACTAGGAGCTCCCATTTCCCAGAGACAACTACAGTTTATATCTGGTGCCTTTTTTTCCTATGCAACATGTACTTCGTTTATAAAATTGGGATCACTGGGGGCGCCTGGGTGGCTCAGTCGGTTAAGCGGCCGACTTCGGCTCAGGTCATGATCTCGTGGTCCGTGAGTTCGAGCCACGTGTCGGGCTCTGTGCTGACTGCTCAGAGCCTGGAGCCTGTTTCAGATTCTGTGTCTCCCTCTCTCTGACCCTCCCCCTTTCATGGTCTGTCTCTCTCTATCTCAAAAATAAATAAATGTTAAAAAAAAAATTAAAAAATAAAAATTAAAAAAAATAAAATAAAATTGGGATCATTGAATATATTCGGGGTTTTTAAATGTTTTTTAATTTCGGTTTTAAATAAATTCGGGGTTTCTTCCCTTACTGTATCATAGGTATTTTCATAGTGTCAACTCTTCTTCAAGAGTTTCACTGCGGACAGCTGCACTGCCTTCCCTGGCACGTTTGTGGGGTACACACACACACGGTATACGTATATAGAACACACGCAGGGCATACATATAACCCCTCAAGTGAATGCCGAGGTTCCCTTGTGTTTTTGTTGCATTCCCATGGCACAGACTGACTACGGGGGTAGTTTCTTTCCTTATCCTCCTGCCTCTGTTTGGGGTTGTGATTCCTCTGAGGACAGGAATGGACAGTTGGCACAAGTCAGGGCTCTGGTCAGCTGAACGGGTAGACGCTACCAGCCCCAAAGGCTGTAGGTAACAACCCTGACAACAAGTAGGATTTAACTCACGTTAGTACAAGCGTTTCATCTCATTTCAGTGACAGTTCACTAGTTATGTCTCTGATCTGCCTTTGGGGAGGAATATTACACAGCCATAAAAAGGAAGGATGTCCTGGTACATGGTACAACATAGATGAACCTTGAAAATATCACATTAAGTGAAAGAAGTCAGACACGAAAGGCCACATACTGTATGACTGCATTTACATGAAACGTCCAGATTAGGCAAATCCATAGAGACAAAAAGACTAGTGGTTGCTGGAGAACAAGGATGAGGTAAATGCTATTGAGTAGTTTCTTTCTGAGGTGATGGAAATGTTCTGAAAGAGAAGTGATGGTTGCACAACTCTCAATATACTCAAAATCACTGAATTATACACCTTACATGGTATGTGAATTGAATCGCAATAAAACTGTAATTAAAAAAAAATCTTTTCAAGAAAACCTACATCTCCATTTCTGTAAGAAGCTCCAGGACAAAAGCAGAAACAACATGTGCTCAAGAGAGGATGGCTGAGCTGGTGAGCCCACTGCAAAGGTGAAGGGTAAGGGACAGAGGAATGTCAGGAACCTTAATGGAAACTCTTCTTTGTAACTCTTTCACAAGGATCTGACACTTCCTTTATTTCCCCATTGGGTCACAGTGAAAGTGAAAACAAGGGAGGTCTTAACTCGGGGTGAGTGCTGGTGGTCAGGAGGGGGAGACCACCTTCCACTCCACCACCACACTTAGAAAGGAAAAGCTCTTCAGCACAGCAGGGGCATGGTACCTCCTATGAGGCGCAGAAAGCAGGCCGGTGTGGCCACGAGCTGTGTGCTGAGAAAGAAAGAGATGGCCACTGAAGATGCACAGGAAGGGCCCCCAAAACCAAGAATCACTGACATAAACTCCACTGATCAGCTGAGCAGTCTTAGGCAACAGTCATGACATATAGGTTGGTTCAAAAGATCCTTACTGAAGAAGGAGGAAAACAAGAATGAGAAGAAGAAGAAGAAAAATTGGGAAAGGGTATCTGCAAGAGGTTGAGTAAAATTAAAGCAAATAAGACAGAGAATATATATTAAGCAATCAGCATGCCCTGAAAAAGTGTAATGCAAACCATTTTGTTGAAAAAACGAATCATGTTTTTAATATCCACAATATAAGAGGGTACTGCTACTGCCAGATAACCTTGCAGTCAACTACCTGCTAAGTGTTCCCCCTGTCACGTGAATGACTGCTCTAGAACCTCCCCGGGAGGAGCTGGGGCAGGTGAGCAGGTGACTTACATCCTCAGGCCCAGCTTCAAGACATATCCCGAGCTCCCA
The DNA here is from genome assembly GCF_014898765.1 of Herpailurus yagouaroundi. Classification (NCBI taxonomy): domain Eukaryota; kingdom Metazoa; phylum Chordata; class Mammalia; order Carnivora; family Felidae; genus Herpailurus; species Herpailurus yagouaroundi. Next base: position 10,093,199 of record NW_024412452.1, read on the forward strand.
CTTCGGCTGGAGATGAACAAGTCCTAGCCACCAACCCCAAAACTGCCAGGGGAGGGAGATTAAAAATCACATCCCCAACCCGAGGGTGTCACTCCTCAGAAAGCAGCTGCCGTGCCCCACCCAAGGCCATAATCCTTGGTCCTCAGCTTGTTCTCAAGGGAAAGGCTGGGCCAGTTTTAAAGTCCCTCTGTCTCCCCAGCTATGGCCTTGATCTCTGGCCAACACCGAATCAGCTAGGAAAGGGGTGGGGGTGGGGCTCTGTGGCCTGGCACTACAAAGACAGAGGGGCAAAGCCAAAGGCAGAAGGCGGCAGGTGGCTGATGATAAAGACCTAGCAGCAAGGTATTCACCTGGAGCTGGGGGGCATGTGAGCAGGACAGCACTTCAGCAGAGATACAAGCTGGCCAGCCCCGCTTTTCTAAGATTGTCTTACATAGCCCTGGATAAGTCATTTTATCTCTAGGCCTCAAATTCCTCATCTGCTTTTAAAAAATTCTTTATAAATGTCAGGAAAATCTGAGGATCTGCTCTAGATTGAAGGAGACAAAGAAACCTGAGCACACAGAATATGTGTGACCTGGGTTTGTTTTTTTTTCCTACAAAAGGTTGTGACAATGGGGAAAATGTGAACAAAGCCTATAGATTAGTTTATTAATGTTAATGTTAGTGTTCGTAAAGTCTGTAGATCAGGTCTGTAGCAGTAGTGTATCTATGTTAATTTCCTGAGTTTGATCATGGCGCTGCAGTTTTTTATGTGATTTTAGAAAATTCACATTCGGGACACCTGGCTGGATCATTCGGTAGAACCTGTGACTGTTGATCTTGAGGTTGTAAATTCAAGCCCCGTGTTGGGTGTGGAGATTACTTAAAAAATAAAATCTAAAAAAAAAAAAAAAAGAAGAAGAAGAAGGGGCACCTGGGTGGCTTAGTTGGTTAAGAATCAGATTCTTGATTTCAGCTCAGGTCATTATCTAATGGTTTGTGAGTTCGAGCCCCACACTGGGCTCTGCACTGAGGTCAAGGAGCCTGCTTGGGATTCTTGGGATTCTCGGTCTCCCTCTGTCTCTGCCCCTCCCCCGCCTGCATGTGTGCTCTAGCTCTCAAAAATAAATAAATAAACATTAAAAAAGAAAATCCACACTCAAGTAGTTAGAAGTGAAAGGCATCATGTCTGCTACTTACTTTCAAATGGTTCAAATAAAAATTACGGAGAAAAAGAAAACAAAGCAAATGTAGTAAAATGTTAACATTTGGAAATCTGAGTGAAGAGAATTCTTTGTACATCCTTGCAACTCTTCTGAAACTCTGAAAGTATGCCAAAATTAAAATAGTTTTTAAAAGAATTATGTTACTAGATGATTGCTAAGACTCTTCTAGTTTCTGTAAAAAGGTAACATTCTCCACATTTTACAGACAAGGAACAGGAAACAGGAAGAGGTCAGCTCCTCAGCAGCAGGAGGGCTCTACAACTAGGGTCTCTGACTCAAGTCCTCCCTCCACCCAACCCCCAGATCTTCCTACCAGCAAAGGACAATGAGCCCCAGACACCACCTCAGATACTGGACAAGAACCTCAGAGCATAAGGCAATTAAGAAAGGGGCCACCTGGACAATGTCCGGGAGGCTGTCAAGAGAAGCAGAAAGCTTCGGAAAACAGACCACCCTGCTCTCCTCCCAAGATCCCTGCCCTCCACATGCACAGGGCACAGACAGTTCCTCTCATGCACACCCCACAGGCTAACCAGAGGCTTCAGCAACACAAGTGCACAAACTCCACCAGAACACAGCCTGGACAGGCAAGCACGGCAGCCCTCAGCCCCTCTGACGGAAATAACACAACATCTGGAAATCCTGTCAGTCTCCTAAATAAATCTAGGGTCAAGGGGGAAAAAAGAAATAAAAATCACAATTACATTGATTTACTATTTATGCTACCTGTATGGGTCATGGTAAGTATGTACATTAACTATCATTAGTATATAAACTGATATGGGTATAAAAATAGAGTGGTTTCTGTGGAAAAAAGTCACAACTGCAGATGTGAAGATTAATGTCAATGAAAACAACTATTAACAGGGAAAAATTCTATATCCTTCTAAAACTGCTTCTATAAATAACTTTTGGTAAATATGAAGGAAATAAGTTAAGGCTCAATCCAAGAAGTTAGAAAATAAAAACTTTAAAAATGTAGGAAAGGAGCACCTGGCTGGCTCAGTCAGAGGAACATGCTGCTTTTGATCTCAGGGTCGTGAGTTTGAGCCCCATGTGGGATGTAGAGATTACTTAAATAGAACTTTAAAAAAATAAAAATAAATAAAAATGTAGGAAAAAGGAATCAGTAGACAGAAATAGTTGATTAGAAAACAAAATGTAGTAGTATTTATAAATGGAATCTAAGAGATGGCTCTCCAAAAGGCCACTAAAATAAACAAACTTCTGGCAAAGCGATCATTTGAAAAATAAAAATATAAATAAACAGGGCTGAGTTGCCTGGGTGGCTCAGTCGGTTAAGCGTCTGACTTTGGCTCAGTTCATGATCTCACGGTTCGTGGGTTCAAGCCCCGCACTGGGCTCTGTGCTGACATCTCAGAGCCTGAAGCCTGCTTGGGAGTCTGTGTGTGTGTGTGTGTGTGTGTGTGTGTGTGTGTGTGTGTGTGTGTGTGTCTCTCTCTCTCTCTCTCTCTGACCCTCTGCTGCTTGTGCTCTCTTTCTCTTTCAAAAATAAATAACATCAAAAAAAATTTTTTTAAATATATATAGGGGTGCCTGGTTGACTCAGTCGGTTAAGCGTTGGACTTTGGCTCAGATTATCATCTCACAAGCCCCACGTCGGGCTCCATGCTGACAGCTCAAAGCCTGGAGCCTGCTTCAGATTCTGTGCCTCCTTCTCTCTCTGCCCCTCCCCTAGCTCATGCGCGCGCTCCCTCTCTCTCTCTCCCAAAAATAAATAAACGTTGAAAAAAAAAAATATATATATATAAACAATGTTGGAAATGTGAAAAGGAATATAACTATTATCAGTAAATAAGACATGAAATGCATTACTAAAAGCTTTGAAAATATTAATGAAAGGACAATTTTCTAAGAGGTAGAAATATTGAAAGTATCAATCACAAGTAGAAATGTATCAGAGAACTACCTCCCCCCAAAAGGGCACCACACCCAGTAGTTATTACATTATTTTTCTAGCTCATAAAAATGGTGATCTCTTTTATTCTTTCATTTAATTCTCCCAGATCCCTATGAGGTAAGCACTATCTCTCTGTTTCACAGAAAAGGAATCCAAGGGCTCAGAGAGGCTAAAGCATTGTCTCTAAGTCACTGAGCCACACGTGGCTAACCTGGGACTCAGTCCCACAGCCTGACATTTCTGGGGTAAAGCCCAGAAAATTCTGTGTTCCAAAATGCTCAAGCACCTCTGTGATCAGCCAGGGTTAGAAACTTCTGGGCCCTTGCTACTTTGAGTGTGGTCCAACAAATAGCAGCATCAACCCCACCTGAAAGCTTGTTAGAACTGCAGAATCTCCTCTCTCTCTGGCCCCTCCCTCCCCCGCTCAGAAAGAAAGAGGAAGGAAGGAAGGAAGGAAGGAAGGAAGGAAGGAAGGAAGGAAGGGAGGGAGGGAGGGAGGGAGGGAGGGAGGGGAAAGGGAAAGGGAAAGGGAAGAAAAAAGAAAGAAATACAGAATCTCAGGCCCCACCCCAGACCTGCTGCATTGGAAAATGCATTGTAAAGAGATTCCCAGGTGATCTGGATGAACATTAAAATGTGAGAAGCACTGCTCTGTCCTATATCCACCTGCCCAATCTCCTTCAATTCCTTTTAAAATCTGCAAAAACAGTGCCTGTTCTGTGTAGCACAACCAAAAATATCAGTCAATAAGTCAACTGACAAACAACCGGAACTAGATTTGGTCGTATAACCATGTACCAAAAAAGTGTGACAAAATAAAACATTAAAAAATTAAAAGAAATGTCTAACATTTATCAAGGTCTGATAAAGACTTAATGCCACTAATATATGAAACTCTTACCCATAACAACACACCAAAAAATGGGCAAAAGAAATAAAAATATATTCACATAGAAGTGCCAATCCAACTAAACACAGCAATAAGAGATTTCAAATGTTATGCCAATTTTTATACCAATTAAAGAATAAAGGTTTTAAAACAAACATGTATTATTTTGTTGATAATCAGGGGGAAAATCAATTAAAATTAAAAAAAAAAAAACATATATATGATTGTTCTAGAAACACCAAAATATTAATAGGAATGCTAAGTGGTAAAATTATAGATGTTTCATTTTCTCCATTTGTTTATCTGAACTTCCTAGTTTTTCTGCAATGAATCTGTATTCTTTGTAACAGACAACAACAAAAACGTTTTACCTATTTCCTAGAGCCTGACCTTATTCTGAAATTTAACAGCTTTTACACTTAAGTCTCTTGGCTTTTCATGAGCCTTTGAACAATATGTGGCCTTTTCACAAATCAGTCTTACAGGCATGTCCTCTCAATCATCAAGTGCTGGAACCCCAAATAAACAGAGTCTTTTTACATTACTCTGCACCCTGGCAATACTCCAACCCCAGTGGGCACGGGAATCGCCTGTAGGAAGCCGGCTACAGATGCAGACCCCCAGGTCCTACCCTTAGAGATCAACCCTGTGTGTCCACAGAGGGGATATGGACACAGGTGGTACCCCAACTCCCTTTTGAGAAGCCCCCCAGCCTGCCAACAACCCTATGGGAGGGTAAGTGCAAAAAAGGGGAAAGTCTCAACTGGTTTAGAAATTGGGTGAACCGAGGGTCTCACAGGTTGTCAGGCAACTGGGTTCTCTTTCCACCCCTCCCCCTGCCGTGTGCGCACACAGGCTTGACCAGTCAACAGTCAGTGCTTCTGCTCTTTAAAGAGGGCAACAAGTGGGCAGGGGTAGGAAAAGCCTTCTCCAACAGGTGAGCTGAAGCCCTGAGGAGCCCTGCGTCGCAGCCTCCCTGCCAGAATGCGCTCTGCTCCGGGAGAAGGCATTTGGAACGGCTCCACGGGTTCACGGAGGTCCATCTGTCAGAGTTTCTGCTCGGCACCCTGAGAAGGCGGCTCCTCCAGAGCTGGCAAAGATGCAACCTGGCTGCCACGAGGGACCCTGGGACCTGGCATGGCACTGGCGGGGCCCGTGATGACCTCCTGCAGCCCTGGGGCTGCTCCCCTGCCCTAGGTAGGCAGTAGGAGAGGGAGTAAGGCACGGGTGGGGTGGGGGCCCAGGGAAGTACATCCCCTCCCTCCTGGACCTCTTGGGCATCCCCTGGTTCCACTGTTTCCCAGGGGACTCTGGCAGAAGAGCCAGAGAAAGCACTGCTCTCAGCTATGCCGCCTGAACATGAGAGAGGAGAATGAGCACAGACCACTGGCTAAATGCGAACCATTCACCGCTGCTGCAAACACAACCTGGTGACACACTGAACCAGATGCACCACGGCTGTTACTGAGATAGGGAAGCTCACAGCCCACCTCTAACTGGCGTTTCTGTTACATACACAAGCCGAGTTGAGCCCTCCCCCACCTTCTTTTTAGGCAGGGCCAGAGGCAGGAATCTGACAGCAGCAGGGATTCCCACGCCTCCCAGTCTGTAGCCTGATGCCCCGGGGAAGGAGGTTCGCAGGTCCCGGTGCACACAGCCCTTCCTAGGCAGGCAGGCAGCTCCAACTCCATCCTCGTTCTTGGGGCAGCAGAGCCCAGGGACCAGCTCCTATGGCACAAGTGCCACGGGGTCAGGACAGAGGGGCTTGCGCTGGCCAGCTCCATCAAGAGCTAGTGCCTCTCTAGGGGCACCTGAGTGGCTCCGTCAGCTAAGTGTCTGAGTCTTGATTTTGGCTCAGGTCATGATCTCACACTTTGTGCGATCGAGCCCCACAGGGGATCTGCACTGACAGCGCAGAGCCTGCTTGAGATTCTGTCGCTCCCTCTCTCTCTGCACCTCCTCCACTCGAGCGTACTCGCATGCACACATGTGTGCTCTCTCTCAAAAATAAATAAACATTAAAAAAAAAAACCTAGCGCCACTCATTCCCCAGTTACAAGTAGAAGCTTAAAATGCAAATGTGATGGGAAGGGTTAGCACATTGATAGGCTTTACCTAGAAGATACGTGGTGGAAGTCTTAGACTCTGGAGAACAGTAGGGCAAAGAAGAAAGATGCCAGCTTCCTCGAGAAAGAAGACCAGGGACACAGAAGTGGAGCCAATTTCACAAGTGGTCTTTACACGCTCCACTTTCAGCCTCCATGAATCTCCATCCCCAAAGAGCAGCCACTGGTAGGTCTGTGTTTTGTGCTACCTTCAGGTGTCTGGGAACCGAGGAGGCAAGTCTCCCTACTAGTTAGTACTAATGAGAGTTAATGACAAGTGGGCTGTTGGTCTCAGGGTAATTATAAGGTGTGGGTTCACAGGACTCCTCCCTAATGTCTGCCTGTGGGAAAACAGCCCAGGACCTTCTTTTTGCCGTGGGGGTCAGGCAGGTGCCCCATCTCTGTTATCCAGCTCACAGCCTCCAGGCTTGCAGCCAGGGCTGCTTTAGATTCTGCTCCTCAGACTGGCCCAGGTTGTCACACTTTGAGGAGGTGAAGCTCATTGCCTCTCTCATCAATTTGGTTCTACAGCCTTCATTAAAAGGATTTACTGCATGCTAGGCTTTGTGCCAGGTACTGGGAAACGAAATCGAGGAAGAAGAGCACCTCACCACAGAAACTCACACGAGGCCCTAAAGTACTGTTGCAGAGGTACCAACTTCGTGCATGGGGAATGGGGTAATGAGGGGCTGCTGGCGCCCAGGGAGTGGGAGTGTTAGGGACCGTATCACAGAGCAGGGGGCAAAAACCAGAACATTTCCACTATGTAGTGTGTAACACAGGGACACCTGGCTGGCTCAGTCGGAGGAGCATGCGACTGTTGATCTCAGGAATGTGAGTTCAAGCCCCATGCTGGGAGTAGAGATTACTTAACTAAATAAAAAAAAATTTAAGAGTGTAATAGAAAAAGTCTCATTCAGTACAGCAATAACAAGACCTACAACATCCTAGAAATGAACCTAATGAGAAGTGTGTAAGAGCCAAAACTTTAAAACTCGGGTTGACACACAAAAAAGACTAGAATAGATGGAAAGATATACTTCCCATTTCCTGGATACAAAGACTCGTTGTAAAGCTCTCCACTCTCCCCCAAATAACCTATAAATTCCATGTAATTCCAACAGAAAAATCACATTTTTCACAGAACTTGACAAGTTGTTTATAAACTTACTTGGAAAAGGAAATACAAAAGAAAAGCCAAAAAAAAGTGGAAAAAATGAGTTTTGGTTTTTTTTAACCCAACTGTTATATAAAAGCTGCAGTAATTAAGACAATAAAATACTGACATAGAATCAGCCAAATACTTCAATGGAACTGAAGAGAGGCCCGTGGGTGTGTAAGGTAGAATTATAAACCATTTGGGAAACTGTAAATATTCAATGAATAAACTAGAGATAATAGGCTTTCTGAGAAAAATTCAATCCCTATCTTAAATCATATACAAAAATTAATCTTGAACAAGTGACCAAAAAAACATATGTAGAAATAGGTAAATTACCACATCATTTATAATTGCAAAAAAAATGGAACTGTACATGTCCATCAATAGGAGTCAATTTAATTACAACAAACCTGTAAAATGAAAGATTCCACAGCCTCTTAAAAGGCTAAAAGAGACATACTGCCATGGAAGGACATCCTTCCATGGTAAAGTAGTAAGCTCAGATACTCATTCTAAAGTCTAGAAAGATATGTATGAATTATTAATAGAGATTACAATAGGATGGAGGAGAAATAGCAATCTTCAGTTTCTAATTTATATACTTTTATATTATTTGAGTTCATTAAATGGGCATATATTACTTTTACCTAAAGTCCAAAAGTTTATTTTCCATTTGGGAAAAAAAAGGAGTAATATTACTACTGGTTTCTAGGTCGAACTCCATTCCTTCTCTATTCCCAGGCCTTTACTGTTCTCCATGGAGTCAAGATAAAGGGTAAGAAAATCTATCCCCCAAGGTGTTGCACAGTCTCCCTTGAGTGTAACCCCTGGGCCAAATCATTTCTCTGCTGGCTTCAACAAGTTCAGGCTGAGGTACAGAGGGCTCCCCACCACACCAGACCCAGCTGGACGTGGAGAGGGGAGGTATGCCTTCCCAGTTGGGATCACTGTTGCCCTACACCCTGAGCTCTTGGGGGGAATACAGAAATGGAGTTTCAGTGGAGCACTGGAGAGTGTCCTCAAGAGATGCCCACGCTGTTTTTCCTAGCACTATGAATCCCTCTTTTACCCTACTGTCCTCTCCATCCTAGTGCAGTTTTCACAGCCTCAGGACATCAACTGGGCCATATCTTCCAGAAATGCATGAAAGAGGGACAGAGCAAGACTTGAACCTGCAGCCTAGCAGCTCAGCTAGGCCAGGAGTTTGGGTCAAAGTTCTATCTTCCTCCCCGAACACTTCACTGTCCTTAGCTTCTAGCTTCATCTTCTCTGATGCTAATGCAAGAGGCTTTTCTAAATACTACTAAAACTTCTATACGGGCCCAGGATATGCTCTGATCCCAGGCAGTAAGTTCAAATTGGCTTTGCTTAGGTTAAAAAAAATTTTTTTTCCTACAGGTCTGGCTGCTAAGCTGGTAAACTATTATTACTAGGTGCCCAGTAATGGAGACAAAGCCCCTGAAAGTAATCAAGTGCATTGTCTGGCCCTGCCATTGTTCCATGTACAGTGATGCTCCCTTGTTGGAAGGAAAGGGAGCCAGGCTGCATCAGGACTTGGTCTTCTCACACTGGGTGTGCCATCAGCATCTCCCCAAGAGCACTAGCACACATGAAATATAAAAACCTGCAGAAAAGGCCAGTAGAACTTAGAGGGAAAAGTCATATTTTTAAATGTGTCTGTGAGGGGCGCCTGGGTGGCGCAGTCGGTTAAGCGTCTGACTTCAGCCAGGTCACGATCTCGCGGTCCGTGGGTTCGAGCCCCGCGTCAGGCTCTGGGCTGATGGCTCAGAGCCTGGAGCCTGTTTCCGATTCTGTGTCTCCCTCTCTCTCTGCCCCTCCCCCGTTCATGCTCTGTCTCTCTCTGTCCCAAAAATAAATAAACGTTGAAAAAAAAAATAAAAAAAAATAAATGTGTCTGTGATTTAAAAAAAAAAAAAAAAGTAGAAAAAATAGAGCGTCTTACAGATCCAGCGGAGAGCCTAAAAAAGCACATACCAAATAAACCTAAGGAAAAGAAGACAACAAAGACCAAAGCAGAAAGTCATCCTTTAGAAAACCAGAAAGCATAAGTGACAGATCTATGTGCTTTTAAATTACATACAACACTTACAAAGCTAAGAAAGAAAAGAGAAAATATACAATGTTAGAAATTAAGAAAGCAAAAAAAAAAATCACACTGAGGGAACTGAAAAGCAACAATTGCATACACATTATGCTATTAAATTTGAAAATATTTCACTTTCATGGAAAACACAAAGTGAACGTTTTATACCAACAGCCATGGCAAGGGGTGGGGGTCACAAAGATGCAAAGACCCACCCTTCAAAAAAGGTACCAGGCTCAGATGGTTTCACCAAATCCTTAAGGAATGAAATTACTATTTAAACTGTATTATTTAAACGGTTCTAGAGCACAAAGAGAAAGTTTCACAATCCATTATATGAAGTTGCTATTACTCTAATACCACCATCTGACAATGAAAACACGAAAGGTAAATTATAATTCAATCTCATTCACAAAAACAAATGCAAAACTCCCACACTGATAAATCAAATCAAACAGCATGCTAAAATAAATACCCCATTACCAAGTATGGATTATTCAAGGAATGTAAAAATTGTGCAATATTAAGAAATGCGTTAACACAATTCATCCTATTAACAGGCAAAGGAGAAATATTTCACCTTCAAACCATGTTCAATATATTTGACGAAATGAAATATCCACTACTAATAGGGGAAAACTTCTTAAAATGGAATGAGAGAGGAGTTGACACAAAGACCTCAAACAATCAGCAATACCACGCTTTATGGGTAACACACTACAGACATTCACATTAGAGTGAAAAGGGAAAAAAAAAATCACTAAGGATCACAATGGCCTCTGCTCACTAAATACTTGCCAAATGAATTTAACATGGAAGGACAGTCTTAGGAAAGAGGCAGTAGTCTACTGACAACTGGATCAGCTCTGAAGTCAGACATCTCTGGCCTCAATTTCAGCTCTACCCCCTCGGGAAACCTCAGTCCTCGGTCACACTACTGGCCTGAATCTCAGTTTTCTTATCTGAAAGTTGGAGCTACGACCACCTGCCTCGGAGTTGTCCACAAAACTGTGAAAACTGCCCCATGCACCACACACATGATAAGCACTCAACAGACAGCATTACAGCTAGTTATTAACATAAAGTGAGCAATAATGCAGTAGGACTCCATTTTCATAAACAACACAAAACAAGTAGTTCACTCTTGAACAACTTGAGGTTAGGGGCACTGACCCCCATGCAGCTGAAAATCTGCATATGGCTTCTGACTCCCCAAAAAGTGAACTACTAATAGCCTACTGTGGACAGGAAGCCTTACTGATAACATAAACACTTGATTACCACGTAGTTTATATGTTATATATATGACACACCATGCACTTATAATAAAGCTGGAGAAAACATTATTACGAAAATCATAAGGAGGGGCCCCGGGTGGCTCAGTCGGTTAAGCATCCGAATTCAGCTCAGGTCATGATCTCATGGTTCATGAGTCTGAGCCTCACACTGGGCTCTGTGCTGACAGCACAGAGGATCCTCTGTCCCCCTCTCGCTGCCCCTCCCCCCACTCATGTGCTCCCTCTCAAAAATAAACATTAAAAAAAAGAAAATCATAAGGAAAACACATTTACAGTACCATGCTGTATTTACTGGGGAAAAAAACATAGAAGTCCACATATAAGTGGACCCACACAGTTCAAACCCATCTTGTTCAAGGGTCAAGTATGTGCACAAAGTCTAGAGGAACACTAGTTAACAGTGGTTAACTGGGTTGTGAAATTATGGGCAAATTCCCCTCCTGTCTATTTTCTTTTTTTTTTTTTTTAATTTTTGATGTTTACTTATTTATTTTGAAAGAGAGCACACGTGCGCACACATGCCCATGAGTTGGGGAGAAGCAGAGAAAGAGAGGGAGAGAAACTCCAAGCAGGCTCCACGTTCAGTGCAGAGCCTGAGGCAGGTATTGATCCCATGTCCCATGAGATTATGACCTGGGCCAAAATCAAGGATCGCTTAACCAATTGAACCACCCAGGTGCCCCATGCCTATTTCTATTTTCTAATTTCTCCAAAGAACATGTATTATCTGTAAAACAAAAAAGAGAGAACAAAAAGCCAAACAACGATAACAGATTTTTGGGTTTAGCCAAGATTAAGGACTGGCAAGCCTAAAGGCTAAGGTGGAAAAGGAACTAAAGGTGATAGGGGAGTAACACAGGGGAGGGGCTGGCAGGCTTCCTCTGCCCTGGGTCCTATCATCAGGAAACCCGCTCAGTTTCAGGAGCACCCACACAGGCATGGAACGATGCTCCTGGCAGAGGACGAGCTGAAGCCCTCCAGGCCCAAGGCCAGCACACCGTGCTGTACCATGCATATCCTGACCTGACTTTGCGCAACGACACAGAAATTCTGGGTGGTGGGAATGGAGTGAAAGTACTCATTTCTTAAGCCAGATGCTGGTTTTACAGGTGTGTTTACCTTGTGAAAATTCACCAAACTGCATACAGCGTGTACCCTTTCATGTGTATGCTATACTTCAATAATTTTTTTTTCATTAAAAACTGAGAGGAGAATACTGTTTCTATCATCTGCCACAGAGTCTCCCTCTTAAATTCTGCTTTTAATAAATATGAACTCATGGATCAGTTTCATGGAACAGAACATTTAATCCAGTATTTTGTCTGACATGTCTCGTCTTAATCTTTCCAGACTCTATTGATTACTACTAAAATTAGCAATGAACAAGAAAAAAAATTCTGGGGCAGTATGGGAGACACAAGAAAAGCCAAACAGGATGAGGGCAGTGGCTTTCACCCTGGACACACATTTGAATCACCTGAGGAGTCCTGAAAGATGCTGGTGCCTGGGCTCTACTCCACACTAATCACACCAGACTCTCAGGGGCTGGGGTCCAGGCATTGATACTTCCTTTTTTTTTAAGTTCCCCTGATGATTCTAATACTCAGTAGTGCTGAGAAACACTAAACTAGCTGAAGCAGAGGGACTGGACACTCTCTCAGCAAGTTTAAGCATGGTCCCTGTTTGTCCTGGTGGAGGCTATGAGGGGAGTGGGAGCAAGTGTTTAGGGGCTGAAGTGCCCTGGCACCCTCCCAGGTCCTCCTCCACATCCCAGTTCCCCCAGACCTCAGACAGAGACCAGTGGGGAACAATGCCCCCATGTGAAGGAGGCAGCCGCTGAAGAGTGGGGGAGGAGCTTCCCAAGGGTTGGACGGTTGGACACAGAACCCTGGGTTCTGGCCCCCAGCCGAGTGTTCAGAGGGCCCTGGACCACTTGCCAGTACAGCCCCAAGACATGTACCACTGCAACCACACAACCCCAGAGCTAAGCCCTAACTACTACCCAGGGTCCAAATGACACCACTGGGAACCCACAGCTGGAAAACAGGAAACCGAGGAAAAATAACAATTAGAAGATAGGCCACAGGGCAGAGGTCAGCATATAGCTCAACCATCACATAGGACCTGGCTCTGGGACAAGTGGCAGGGCCAATGAGGAGGGGATGCCCCAGGGCCAACCTGCCCAGAGTTTCCAACACTAACCTCTGGGGCCCCCATATCACCCTCATGTTGCAAGCACCCTACCTAAATGTGTGAGAGGAACACACGTCTGACCCTAGCAGACAGCTATCTTGGCCCAGCAGACCCACAGCATTTTATAAGTTCCTAGATAGAACCAGGATGTAAGGAGTCCCTGGCCCATACCACACTAAGCAGCCCCCTCAAAGGACCTCTCTTCTCAGTCTAGAACTTAGGGATGAGCTGAAACCACAAAGAGCGAGACCGGGGGTGGGCTGAAGCCATGAACAGTGTTCTAGGATGGAGAACACAGCAGGGGAATAGAAAGGGATGTGTTGCACCAAGAAGAACAGAATGGGCATCTCCAGGGCACAGCCTCCCCCACTCCACTGAAAATCCATCTCTGTGTGCCCACGAGACCTCAGGGTATAGGGCAACAGAGATTCCACTTGGGAAGGGAGTCTCTCCTCTCTGGATCCAGCAGAGCCTGGCGGTCAGAGGGAGCTCCCTGTACCCAGCCTGAACTTGTTCAAGTCAGCAGAGAAATGATTTGGCCCAGGAGACCTGGGCCTTGTCCCACATTCAAGGACGAAGGTAGAGCAGAGAGTCTGTCTGGGGATGCAGAGAAGACTCTCAGCCCAGCACCATTCCAGGGTCTCTGCCTCTGGCGGAGTTACTCCCCCCCCCCCCGCCCTAGTTCTTCCACCTTATGCAGAGAAGCCAGCAGGAATCAGGGATGGAGACTTCCTAAGGTATAGGACAGTGGACGGGCAGAAACAGCTCCTTCTGTCTAGCAGGGCTGGGAACCAAGGCCCACAGGCTAAAAGAGCAGAGAAGAACGTTGGGAAGGAGACATGGGTGCATGCTGAAGAAGATGCAAAGCAGGAAAACTCAGTCAACAGGGCAGAGAGTTTAGGAGCTCACCGTCAGGGACAAGTTGCACACCCTTTCAATGTCTTTGTTCCCCTGGCAAAGCCCATGAGGTTAGGATTACATGTGAAAAATGCTTGGAGGCGGGGTTGAGAAATCCAATTACTTAAGCACCAAGGGCATAAGAGTTCCAGGCCACAGAAGTAACCAGGATTTGCTCAGACCCTAATCTTACTGTCCTTAGGATGTTTGCCTCTTAAGGACTATTTCTGTGGCAAGACAGTGTTCCCTATACCTTAGCCCCTGCCCCCGCTTTCCTCTAGGATGAGGCAGCCAGGGTAGTAGGAAATCAATTAAAAATTTTTTTTTGTCTAGCCTTCAGCATCCTAAATGGAGAGGCCAAACATCCTCAGCAGAGAAGTAAAACAAACTTTGCAGAGCATGCAGGGGGGAGATGGGATAAACTAGGAGGGAGAGACCCAAACTCATGCAATCAAAAATGCTGGGATGTCTGTCCTTACAGGAAATCAGGGCAGAATTTGTGATCAGCCCTCAGATGAAAAGGGCTCCATTTCTGGATGACTGGGAGCCACCACATGGAAAAAGCTCAAAACGCAAGGTGCCTTGCCTGAAGCGATGGACCTTTAGTGTCTCGCAGGGCACGAGTCAGCTCTGGCATCTACAGGAAACCTGGCCTCCCCTTAACCATTCTCTTCCTTCAAGGCATGGAGTACAGGCACACATGCACGCGCACACTCTTGCCCCTTCAGGGGGCTCCACAGGTTCTGACACTTCTCCATCAGAATCTGAGACGTGCAGAGAAGAAAGGGCAAACAGGAAGCTTCCTTATCTACAGAAGCTGGAGAGGCAAGTAAATCTTTCGAGGTACTCAGGAAGAATCTCTGGGATAGCAAGATCTTTATTCTTCCAAGAATCCTCCAGATGAACAGTACTGAAAAGAGGGGAAGTCATGTCCAGAAAGGAGTGGGGGGAGAGGGTCAAAACAGAGACCCTCTGCTCTCTCAGAAGCAAAGTTGAGAAGTAATGCAGTTCAGGGTATGGCCCATAAACTGTTTATCACTAGTCCACAACTCCTAAAGCCATCATAGCGATATGAACCTGCCGCAACATGCAAGAGCATGTCCACTGGACACACCCCATCCAGTGGCTCACAGACCAATCCGAATGGTGAACTCCCAAGGTGAGCCCTGCCTGGCACAAGCTGCAAACTCCTTGTACAAAGTAGGACCGTGTTTCCATTTGCAACATTTTGGGTGTTAAGAAAAAAAGAAAACTGGCACTTTGTGCCACACTGAGTTTGAGAAAAACTAACTTTGGGTAACCCCTTCATTTCACAAAGAAAATGGAAGTCCAAGGACACTAAGTACCCCCAAGCTAAATGACAGCACCCAGACACCGGAGCAGCGTTGGGAACAGAAAGGAGAAGAAACCAGACAACTGCACTTCTCAGCTTCCTCTTCGCAGCCAGTGGTCTCCATGGGAACCCCAATGCAGGAAGGGCTGCAGGACCCACATACTCCCACTGAGTAGGGGGCAATTCAGGGTTCAAGGCAGAATGTGCAGACACAGTATTTAGATTCTGCTTTACCTGAATCTCAAACCCAACACATCCATACCCAACACTTTCCTTTCAAAACTAAGCTTTCTTCCCAGCTGTTCAATTCCTGACCCCACTACCCTAATAATCTGTAAGCACCAGATCCCGGAAACACTAACTTACTGAAAACAAGGCTGGTGTGTGGATTCTTCCGGCACAGTCCCTTGAGGTCCACCGAACCAGTATGAAAGCAAACATACAGAGCTAGGAGCTAGGCACAGCTCGGGGTGAAGGGGTTGGTCAGCCACGTGCAAGTTCACAGCCCCATACACAAAGATCAAAAGCCTTTACTACATAAAAAAACAAAACTCGCCAATGCTGGTTTTCCCCCTCAGAGTTATGAGTGTTGGTGATTTAGTCAATGTCTCTTGCTTCCAATGATATGGTGAAGATCAAATAATGATTTCTCTCTTTTTTTTTTTTTTTTTTCAGGATCTAGTATTGCACCTAGAACATGGTAAATGCTCATAAACACTGAAAGACAAAGGGAAGAAAAAAGGGAGATAGAGTGAGTGGGGTCACAGTCCTTCAAATCTCACCCTCTGAGCCATTCCTGTCCCCTATTTGCCCAAAGGCTTCTTAAACTAACCCCCAAGGAAGTCACCTCCTTCTCAGAAGCTGCACACATGCTGGGAACAAGGGGGAGTCCTCAGCTGACTGCCAGATGCGAGAGTGTGAGAGGAAATGAGGCCAAAAGCCCAAGAGGTCAGGGTGGGAAAAAGAGAACTGGGAGACCCGGAAGCTCAGCCAAACCAAAGCCCCTCCCCATGCTCCCTGCCCCCCACCTCCAGCCAGCCAAACCCCTTGCTAGGGAGGGGACTGGGAGGGGCGGGAGGGGACTTGGCAGGACCACAAAGACCATTTCTAGCAGCTGGAGGGAACCCAGAGCCCAGGCCCCTCCTCAGCAAGCCCAGCAAGAGGGCCACCAGAGCCCTCACTGTGATCCCTGTGCCCTGGCAGGCAGGAAGGCTCTCCCTCCGGCTCACTCACACATCTATCCTGCAATGTCCTCTCCCTTCCCAGGACATTCAAAAGTGGTTGGGGTCACTAAGGAGGTGGGGCTCTGAGACTCTAACTGCAGTCCTTATCACGTGGGGCGGGGGAAGCCCTCACTCTCTCCATTCTCAAACTCCACTCTGAAGTCCTCTGTGCTCCATTCGCTTCCTGCACTCGCCTACTTCTGTATCTCCCCAAGTTCACTGCTGCTTGTAAACTTACCTGGGGGGGGGGGGGCAAGTTTCCACTAGACGCTCACCAGTGGCTGGAGAATAGGAAGAGCAGGCAAGAAAGATCTAGTACGAATCACCCACGGTGTGTGGATCACAAATCCTCAACAAAGGGGGATTTCTGCAGTGGTCCAAAGGAGAGACAGAAGGCAGAGATCCCGGGCATAGTCCCAAAATAGTTTCCAGACATCCTCAGCCAGTTGAGGATTCCCATGGGGCAGAGCGTGGGAGCAGCGTGGGAGCCCGAAAGCAGGGTGGCCTGGAGCTCTCGGCACTGGGCACTCACTCCTGTCCAGGCTGCCAAGAAGGAGGTGGTGGCAACAGTGTGTGCTGTGGCATGTTCCTCAGGATATCATGGGCACACACATAACACACTAGCCAGTTAAATGACAAACTGCGTTTATCAAGCTCAACTCTATGCCTGTGCGAGGCATCACTTACGCACACCCTACATCATGGATATTCCTGAAACTCTGGCGGGACTGAACACACAGCAGACGAGCACATTCCCACCTCCTGCTGCATACCATTCACCCATGAAGTTTACCTATCTCGCACCCTTACTATGGGAGCACAGACTCTGACATGTGACACCCCCTCGTCCCATGTCCCAGAGTCTTGGCCTGAACTCAGAATGAGCTCACACACCAGACACATCTTCCTATACCACGACCTGCTGAGGGAAGAAGACTGCCTCATCTGGGTATGTGGGACCTCACCCAACCCGCCACCTAAGGAAACTCCATGTGGGGGAAAGGCAGCACCAGGAAAGGGGCTGGCAGGGGGGTGGTCAGATCTGAGTGCTTTCTGGCAATGCCCAAGCCGAGCCAAGAGGAGGCTAGGATTCTCAGACAGACGACTCAACAATAAAAACAAGCACAGACACAATCTCAGAACTTTAAAAACCAAGCCAGCTCAGGCCCTGCTCTGAGAAGAGGGAAGGAGGAAGACGTGTTTGAAAGGCTTCCTCTACTTTTGCAAGTAGCCTCTGCCGCATGCCCACAACACCAAAGGTTGAGGTATTAGGCTGGGAGCTTCCAGCAGCACTGCAGGGCCAGCAGAATGCAGGCAGGGAGAAACGGAGAACACACTTGGAAAGAGCTGAAGAGAAGCCATCGCTAGGCAGGAGGGGGGTGCTTTGGGGAGTAAACAAACCTGCCAGCAGTCCTTCCTCCCAGCAGAGAGGGAAGCTCTGGCTGACAAGGCCGGAGACACAGAGGAAGGAGGGAGCTGCCCCCTGCCCTGAGCCCATCTGTCCTCATCCCCTTGTCCTGTTTTCCCCAGGGTGGGGGGAAGAACAGGTGCACTCCATGATCTCTGTGCCCACAGCCCTCAATAGGACACACGGTGATTACAGCTCCCCCAGTCAGCAGTGGGAGGCCAGGGAAGGAAGCGGAGGTGGAACCGGGGGTTCTGCTCCGGAGAAGAGAGCGAGTGAGCTCACAGCTCTCTCCTCCCCACCCACAGCACCGCCAGTATCAACCACCCTCTGCTTGCCTCAGGGGCCGCCCACTACTCCCAGCCTCACCAAGACGTGCCCAGCTCCCCAGGGGAGCTAATGCCACCTGGCTCTTCTTCTTCCCCCAGAACAGGTTTCAGAAGCAAAATTTATGCCCTCCCCTAAGCACTTCCTTGCCTCAAGTTCCTTGGGAGGAGTCCAGGGAACCACCCTGGCTCCTGATCCACCCGGCAGCCTCACCCAGGAGCCCCCATCCCACGTGGGGAAGCAGAGCCCCTCCCTGCCAGCGTCCCCACCCAGGCAGTGAGGCGGCAGGGTGCCACTTCCAGCACCTCCACAGAGCTTCCCACAGCTTTCCCAGGAAGTGGGAGGAGGATTTCCAGGGACCAAAGTCTAAAAGCATCCAGGGACTACAGCAGCTCGTCTACCTGCTACCCAAGCAACCTGATTCCCCCAGCTCCCCATAGGCTCCATGGGCCAAAGGGGAAAGAAGAGCTGAGCCAGGGGCAGGGACAGGCTCCCTCCCTCCCAGGAGAAGTCCCCTCCGTACTGCCCTTGCCCAGCACTCCTTCCCCAGCCTCTCTGCTTGGACTTGAGAGGCAGCCACATGAAACTGCCTCCTGCTCAGTTTTCCCCACCCTGGGCCAGCAGAGGATACTGCTGAGTAATCCCAAACACTCAGCGGGTCCCTGGCCCTGAAAAGAGGGGCAAAGCCCAGGGAAACCTACTGATCCTGGTCCTTGCCAATCTGAGAGGAACATCTGTATTCCCTAGTAATGGCTGATACCCCCACCAGATTCTGCCCTGCCCCAAATACCCGAGTCCTGGCCCTCAGGCGATCACATGGAGAAGCTCAATGCCCCCTTCTCCGCTTCCCACGCACCTGGTAACATTCCCTTCCCAGTCCCCGAGACACCAATCTGCACAGAGTAACAGCCGCCCGCCGGATTCCCAGTCATGATATTGCATCAGCCCCCACCCTACCCAAAATATCCTCACCCCCACCACCTCCTCTCATCTCCAGCCATCTCCATGGTGACAGCAGCATGACTAATGACACCCTATCAGCTTCAGACACAGAAGCACAATCCCCCCTCCCCCTGAACCCCCCCCCCCCCGGGATTTCTGCAGGTTGGATGCTAACCAACCCAGCAGCGCCAGGGACATTCTCGAGAGATTTCCAGAGGCCAGGGTGGGGAGTGGGTTGCATGTCTTAAAAAAAAAAAAAAAAAAAAAAAAAACAACAGTTCAACAAACCCAATCCCAACTGCACCCAAACCATCCAGCTGAGAAAGCAAAAAGAATCCAAACAAAACCCACACAGGCCTGAGAATTCATTGGTCGCCCACACCCCCGCCACCCCTCCCCCTCAGCTGCTGCTACACACACAGTGGGAGATTAAGGGATCACCAGAGGAGACCCTTTATTTTTATCCAATCCAGTCAAACACTTCACCCCCACCACACACACACACACACACACACACACGCACGCACGCGTGCGCGCGCGCGCACGCACACACACACACAAGGTACCTTGACAGCAGCCCCTTGTCCCCACGGCCCGGCTCCTTCACCAGCCTTTATTTCCACCTGCAAAAGAAGCCAGAGAGACTGATGAGCCCGGCTGACACCAGCAAAGAAGCAAAGTCCTTCTGCTGCACACCCCCAGCACCACTGCAGGGGAAGGAGGAGAATGGGAGGGAGGGGGCCTCGGAAAGAAAGGATAGCAGGGACCATCTTCCTGCCTCCAGCTGCCGCCCAGACTCTCGGTGGATCTGCTCATTCGCCTTCCTGTGTTTTTGTTTTCATTTCTCCTCTTTCCACCCTCCAGAGATCCAGGAGGGCACTGCCCCTCCTCCTGCGTCCTGTCTGGCCTCGTCCCTCCCCGCCCTGCCCGCTCTACCTCGGCCGGCCTCCTCTGGTGCATCGGCCGGCGGGCCTCCCATTATCCCCGCCGGAGCACACGGAGGGAGGCACTGCAGAGGAGGCGGCGGCCAGCTGCCGGCTTGGCTCCCCTCCCCGCCGCCGGCGAGGCTTGTGTGGAGGGGGCGGCGCGCTCGCCAGCCAATCCCCGTGGCCCGCCGGGCGGGGGCAGGGCCGCCGGGGGCTGGACCTGCCCAGCCGGGAGGCGGGGGCACCGCCAAGGGTGCCGCGGAGCTGCGCTGGCTGCTGCCCAGGCCTGCCGCCGCCGCTCCCAGGCCCGCCGGGGATCCCGGGGCACCCCACTTCCTCCCGAGTAGGGGACCCTGAAGGTAATACCCAGGGCGTCTCCTGCATCTCCGGGGTCAGAGATAACAGACTGCGCCTGAGGTCGAGCTGGGGCGGACTGGTGGGATTCCCCCTCCAGCCACTCTCTAAGCCCAGGAACACTAGCACACTGCCTCATCCCGGCGGCAGCCAGGCCGGTGCCAGGTGCTAGGAGAAGAGAGCCGGAGGAGTGACAGCCTCTGCAATCTTCCAAGAAGAAGAAGAAAGCCTTGGCACTATGAACCTTTACCCCATTTTTGCAGATGAGGAAACAAGGCAAGGCAAGTAAAGGAACTTACCCAAGGTGACAATAGCTAGAACACAGCAGGGTTGGGACTCCAAGCCAGGTTCATCTGGCTCTAAAGACCAGACTCTTAACCCTTAAAAACAGTCCTGCTCCTCCCTCCCTCTAGCGCCCACCTCAGAAAATAGACTTCTTGAAGCCCACCCACACTGCCTGTGGCTCAGACTCATGGAGTCAGCCTTGCCCTCCCCATACACACCAACACCCACAGCTCACCCTAGATCACTCATCCCTCATGCCTGAACATACCCCACCCCATCCAGACAGCCTCCTCCACCACTACCACCAGTAGGATGTTTCCTCCTCTCTCAGAAAGGTCATGGATGAAGGTGGCCCTCCAGGCCCCAGAGCCTCCCCAGACCTCAGGACTTTCTATCCCCAGAAAAGGCTGAGGAGGGGAGGTGACCCAGACCCAAAAAACCCTGGCCTCCAGTTCCTGGACTCTGAGCCTTTGAAGCCTACAACAACCCGGAGACTAAAAGGGCAGCAGGAGAACAGAATGGGGAGAGCAAAGTCTTACAAACCACTCCTGGATTTAATTTCCTGGGTATCCCTGAGCACACCCTGCTTCACCCTATCTCCTCCCTGTAGCTGAACACCCCAAAGTTTCCACCTCCTGGGAAGGGGACTGCCACAGACTCTGGTGCTCACACATCTGGTTCGGTTCCCAGCTCCATCACGACCTAGCTGCAGCACCTTGGTGGTGTTACTTTACCTGTCTTAGCCTCACTTTGCTCTTCTGTAAAATGGAACTACAAACAGTAGCTAACTCATGCGCAGCCAGGAGGATTCTATGAAGAAATGCAGCTGCTACTTCTTGAGAATCTTACAGATGAAGAAGCTGAGGTCACAGAGGAGAAGTGACTGGTAGGACTAGTTAGGATCTGTGAAAGCCCCTGTTTCAGTGATGTGTTCTGCTATCCGCTCCACCATAGATGCCCAACTGCTGCGCCCTCCACGGGGCCCCAAGGAGATACTCAGAATGGGATGAGCTGCCTTGGGAGAGACAGCAAAGCTGGCCTCTGGTGAGGAGACTCCAAGAGGCACTGCACTGGGGCCTCACCCCTGGGGATAAAGGGCAGCCCTCATGGGCTCCTCCCCAGGGCAGGTAACAAGGTAAAGGCAAGGAGCAGTGTCCTGAGCCATGGCTCAAGATGGAAAACGGTTTCTGCACCCCCTAGCTCTTACCTTGGCCAAGCCAAGTGAAGTTCTTCCTTTATTCTGGTCCCCAGAACCCCTGGCCCGCCCACCCACACCACACACAGTCTGCTGCTAGATAAGAGTGACTAACACTGCTTGGACAGTAACAATTAATACTGTTGCTGCTGCGGCTGCCACAGTTTATCAAGCCCCTGCTACGTCCCAGGCCCTGTGCCAATTACGCTCTAGGAGCATCTCATTGGACTTACTCCACACACAACCTCATCTTTAACGGAGAAGCAGACTTAGAGATGTTAAGTTACTTGCCCATCAACACACAGCTGGTGGGCAGTGAGCTAGAATTCCAATCTATGCTTTTCTCATTCCAGTTCTTTAATCCCTCTCTCTGCCAATCCTGGGGAAACGCAAAAAGGGATAGGGTCATTTGAACCTAACCACTTCCCTTCAAACTATGGGTCTGAGAATAGTAATGTTTTTCATGCCTCAGAGACTTCTTGAAGCTGCTCCTTGACTCAGTTCCCCTCCCCTTCTCCCCCCCCCCCCCCCCCCAGGCCTGGTGCAAGGCTTCATCCAACTGTCACCTCCCTCTGAGGCTTTCCCAGTTCATCTAGCTTCTGTGAGTATGCCCCATTCCTCCAAGGGCCTCATAGCGCAGTGCACAGCCTTTCCTCCAGCACCAGTCACAACCAAGTGCAGTTATTTATTTACACGGCGGTCTTCCCCACGTGGGCGGGGGCCCTGTCTTCCCCACTTTACTAGGCTCTGCACAGAGCTGGAATGTGCTGAGCTGACTTTCTAGGCAAGGAGGGAGGAGAGACAGGGGGTTGGGCACTGAAATGGAGACGCCACTCTCCCGGTTGACCTTCCCTTTGAGGTCCCCAAGGATCAGAGGGACACCTGCTCTCATGGGAGGGCAGGACCTGCTAGAACTAAACTACAGCTGAGTCTCAGCCAGCACATATCTTCCTCACCAGCCTGCAAGAGCCATTTGGGCTGCTTGACCCCCACTCCCACCCCACTGCTAACTCAGTCCTACCCCACCCACAGGTCCTGGCCCACCCCCCAGTAGCCTGCAGATACTCTAGAATAGCCCAGGGTCCCAGAGGCAGTCCACCTGCTCCCATCCCATCTCTGTCCCACACTGGAATGCCAGGGCTCTAAGGAGTCACAAAGGTGCATGCTCCCAGCAGAGACACGCGCCATACCCCCACAATACAATCAACTATCTCCCATCTCTATTGGCCTTTCTACATTTTGGTCTTCTCAGGGACTAACCCAGAGGTACTTGGGACCCCTGGGGACTGAGGGTTCCTCCCCACTTTCTATCATGACCCCAGTCCCACTATACTCCCAGCAAGAGGAATGGGGCTACAGCCCTCCCCACTGGGGAGAGGCAGATGGATTCACTCACTCTCAGAACACACAAATTACCCAATACTGAGAACCTCAGGAACACGGATACCCACAGGCCGGAAACCACACTGATATACAAAGACTAGGGAATGGGGACACATCCAGACATAGATTCAG
The DNA here is from genome assembly GCF_014898765.1 of Herpailurus yagouaroundi. NCBI lineage: Eukaryota > Metazoa > Chordata > Mammalia > Carnivora > Felidae > Herpailurus > Herpailurus yagouaroundi. The sequence continues at coordinate 10,116,481 of NW_024412452.1, forward strand.
GAGCCTGTACAGGAACGTCAAACAAACATCAACCTCGTTGTAGGGCCCCATACTTGGAACATGATGTATCATCTCTTACTTAATCCTCAAAACAAACCAGGGAAACAGGAGTTATTCATGCCCATTCTAAAGATAAGAAAAATCAGTTTACAGGATGGTCAAGCACCTTGCCTAAGGTCACACAGTGAGAGAATGACTGAGCAGGGCTCTTGCCACCCCTTAACTTGCAGTGATACAGTTGGGGCTGCTCTGTGTAGTTCTATGATTTTCATATCAACTTACCTCTTCTAGAGTTGGCAGGAGGTAGACAGACTTGTCTGGCATAGCTGTGTCCCGAATGAGGTCATTCCCCACAAAGCTTTCCTTTAAAGCTCAGTTCAAGACCCACTTCCTCCAGGAAGCCTTCTAGGGTTACCCCAGTCCTCTGCCAGCTGACAGCACTTCTAATGTTTCTCATTTGACACTTGCTACCGATATTTGTCCCTCTGGGTGTCCTGCCTCCTCAACCAGAATGGTTGGAGTCGTGACTTCCCCAAGCCCCTGAGGGGTTTTGCGCACACTGAAGGCACCTGGAGTCAACTGTGGGGGAGTCACACCCTCGTTTCCTTCCCTCTCCATCACACAAAGGATCCTGCCAAAGAAACCCAATACCCCCTCCACCTTCAGAGCCTATGTTTGAAGTCCCCGGTGTCCACGCATCAATTTCCACCCAAGTAATTGCAGCCCATCACACACATCATCCCCTATATTTGAAACTCTTTGCGGTTGTCATGGGAACTGCCTTTGCCTTCATTCACTGATCAGGCCTCACAATTAGCTTTGGCAGCGGAAGTCTGTGTCAACAGCAATCACAAGGAAGAGGAGGAGGAGATGGAGTGTGCAGTGTGCGGAGGAGAAGGAGAGGAGGAGAAAAGGTGCTTCTGGAGATGCAGCGGAAACAAACTGAACCCATGCACCCAGCAATGTCCGAGGGAATACTATCAGAACCAGCCAACAACCCCACCACAAGTTTCCATACTAACAAACAGAATGCACCTGCCCCCTCCCCCACCCCAGCTAACAGGTAGCAGCTGTAGCTCTGCCCACACCCTGCCCGCCCTCCTAGATGCTTGTGAGAAAGTCTTGCAGTCTACGAGCCGCATCTGGGTTTCTCCACCCCAACTACAACAGCCTTGGGCCACCAAATGTTCCAGGATCCAGGCAAACAACACGGACCTTAAGAGGTGGTTGAGAGGTGGGACAGGAATGCTGAGTGGCTTAGAAACCTGTGGACAGCGCCCATGGAGACTTCCAAGAGGAATTACCACAAAGCGCGTCTTACCTTTCACCCGGAGGACCTGGGAACACCCTCAGGTGGCCCGTTGCTGTCTGTCCGCAGCCTTCCACACCCTGCCACCAGCCATGAGCATTCAAGAAGCATCTCTACACACCTCAAGCTCAGGGACAATGCTCCCTTCCTCCTGGAAGCCCCCTTGTCCTTCACATATCGCTACACTGAAACTCAGAATCTGTCCCTTCCCCTCCCCACTGAGCCCAAAGGTAAGTAAGGCTCATCTCTGCCTTGGAGGCGGCCCTCTCTTATAGCCCTGACACACCGTACTGTAATTATTTGTTTCCATGCTTGTCTCCCTCCCCAGACTGTGAGCTCATTAAGGACGGAGTAAGCGCTGCCTCCTCTTTACCCGCAGCTGAGGCTCCAAGCGCGCGCGTGCCTTGCGCACAGCCAGTCCCAGGCAATTCTCTGAATCAGGCTGGGAAGGCAACTCGCAGGTCTACAAGTCAAAGCAGAGGACGTCCTGCCCATCCCCCCACCACTGAAAACTGTGGCCGATGCCAGAGAGAGGAGTTGCCCTCCCCCTCGCACCGGGGACGCTGTGAGGCCCGGGACCAAGGAAACATTCTGGGAAGGTGCCTCTCCTCCTTGTCCTAGCACTTAGCTCTTCCCAACACCCCACTCCTTACTGGGGCATGAATCCTTACCCTTGAAGAGCAGAGCAATCAATAAAAAGAGAAAAGTCAAGAGCAAGCCGCTCAGGGTCCTTCCCGCACGAATGGCTCAGAAGTGCAACAGAATCTAGTCCACTGCCTCAGTATTCGTTTTTGACCAGGCACCTCCACACCCTTCCTGAGGCTTCCTCTGGCAGTAATGAGGAGGGGTGGGGGCCTATGGGGCCCAGTGCAGTCTGGCACATACCCCCAAATGACTCTGCCCACTAGAATTTCCCTTCCATGTAGAAAATCCAGAATTGCTGCCCGACCAGCAGTGATAGGTACACTACTCTGTCCACGGACTCCCTGACAGGTGTGGGGAGGTAGGGCATACTGCACTTGGCTCTTGTACAGGTCAGAGCCAGCAGTGCAGGAAGATCTTGTGCAACCTGAAGCAAGCAGGCAACCCCCAGACCTGGGGTCACCGGAAGGCCAGCCAGTCACCCTACAATGAGCTGCCTGCCCGCTTTCTCTTCTCCCTCCCTCAAAGACCAATAAAAACTTAGGTTATCAGATTTCTTATGCAAATGACAGGAGACAAGGCCACAGAGGGGTGTGTCCACTCCAGGTGTGCCAGCAGCCTCCGCCCTGCACGGCCACACTCAGGTAGAGGCCCACGCAGCAGCCCTGAACGCCTCTCCCTGGAACAGCCAGCCGAGCTGCAGCACAGCTCAAGGAAGATGAAGGGGTGCCTTTCCTTTCTAACACCTCTCTTCCTGAGCATCTGCCCTCAACCCACAAGGGAGCTGCAAAGAAGTGATGGGAAGGAGGGCGTGGAAGTAGTGACAACTCCTGAGACCCCTGATGTGGCCTTCCAACTCTCCTGGTCCCCACACTGCCTTCTCCAGAATGAGAGGCTCAACGCTGAGAGGAGACAACAGGCTCAGGGCTAGATGTAAACATGGACAAGGTCCACCAAGGCCGCTGGTCAAGACTGTGGGCGTTAGAGACCACTTCTCCCTAGGGAGCTTCAGAGACAGCCTTTGATGGGGGGAGCCCCACCACATTTCTATTGTTATTCTTTCCCCATGGCAGGTAAATAAAACATGGCCCATGCCCTCAAGGAGAAGCAATGAGCTTCAGCGTGTGTTAGAACCCAGGAAAAGCACTATTCATTTCCACACCCTTCACCACCTACCTTAGGGTGGGGACAGGGATCCCAATCCAAAATATCCTTCTGAGAGCAGACAGCAGAAACCACGATCTCCCCAACCCAGATACAGATTTCAGTGAGGGCTCAGAGATCACAGGGAAACTCCATGTTCAATAGAACTTCTCATAATAATGGAAATATATCTTGTGCTGTCCCATACCCAAGACACTAGCCACTGAAAAGTAGCTAGTGCAACTGAGTTACCGAATTTAATGTTATTTCATTTTAATTAAAATTTAAACAGCCACACATGGCTAATGAATACTATACTGGACAGCTCAGGTAGGGCATATTTCTTAAATTTGGGGAGGCCATGAATACTACTGAGAATCTGCACAAAATCACTGACCCTCTCCCCTGAAGAAACACACCCCTCTACAGTCACATACCAATTGGCAGAAAGTTTCAGAAAGTTCACACTCTATTCCAACCTAGGTCTGCGATTAGGTCTGCGATTGTCTAGATCTTGACCAAAAACTTTTACGGCCTAAGAGAGGTGTTTCTTCTGCAATGTAGTTGTCTGAGGAATATAAAAACAGACCTGATGTTATACTCTACGGTCTTAGCAAGAGACACCAAACACAGAAGTCCCACCTGATACAGAAAGTCCTCATAAAACCCCTGCCAGTCAATACCCAGCCTCTACCCAGACATGTACAGGTACAGGTACAGGAAATGCACTCCTCTCTCAGGCCTGGCTCTCCACTTCTGGAATAGCTGTAAATGTCACATGATTCTTTTGTCTTTTATCTTTTTTTTTTTGTTTCAAGTAAGTTCTATGCCCCAAGTAGGGCTTGAACTCATGACCCCATGATCAAGAGTCATATGTTCCAACGACTGAGCCAGCAAGGCGCCCCTAGACGATTCTTTTTTTTCTAACATAGGTTCAATCTCCCTGCTTATAACTTCCACGCACTTCCAAAAGTTCTGCACACCCCTCTACACATAGAAATTGACTCCCTCTTTCACATAAGACTTACCTTAGCATTCCTCATTTCCAAGCGGCAGAGCCATTTCCTTCAGTCATCCTGCATGTGGCCACTCTGACAGATCGAGATAGGCTGTCAACATCTCTTTTAGAGTTTCAGCTCTTCTTACTTGCTAGGAAACCAGGGTTTCTTGCTTGTGCATTTTCTCTTTTTAAACAAGCACAATACCCTAGATTTACCCTGATTACATTCCATCAAGTTTGGTTGGAGCCCATTGCTCTAGACTGCCCCAATCTCCTTAACCCCTCGTTCTACCATTCAACTTAATACCTGCACTGCCACCATCAGCACGCCACCCCACCCACCTATCTATCTGACACACCTACTACTCCCTACCTACATCTTCTGAAGACGGTACACATGCTTTCTCCTCCATAAGTCTCCAGAACCTCCCATAAGACCAAAGGTTCTATAAACACACGTCTCCTCTTCACAACCACTACCAACTACTACTCTCTCATGGACTCCAAGATTCTGAGTCAGGCTGCTTAGCAGCAGACATCTTCTGAGAGCTCTTTCCTGACTATTCTAAACACACACACACACACACACACACACTTAAAGGGTTTTATTGATAACTCACTAGACTACAAAATAATGGGCACCAGAAGAACAAGAATAAACCTGAAGTAAATCTCAAGAGGATCTTGTCTCCCTGGCCTGCAGGTAAAGAAATGGATTAGTCACCTTCCTTATTCTTGTTGGCAACTGGAGTTCTCTACCTGTTCATCAAGATTGACTTCTGCCCCCTTCTCCAACTCCATCCCCTTCTCCCAGTCGCAGAGGCGCTGCAGATCAGCTCCTCAAACTCTCATGGACATACAAATCACGTGGGAATCTGGTAAAAGTACAGATTCTGATTCAGGACGTCCTAGATAGGGCCCAAGACTCTGCATTTCTAACAAGCTCCCAGGCAATGTCCATGCTGCTGGTCCACTGATCAGCAAAGGAGGATGTATGGTCGTTCACATACTCTAAGACTCAGGCAAGCACTCTGCAGAAGAGCCCAGGTCGGTGCCCATAACCTCAGTCTCTCAACTGCATCAGAGAATTTCCACTCTAACTAAACACCAGATACACCTGGGGTGCCCCAGCCCAACTGGGTTCACCACAGACCAGTTAAATCAGAATCCCTGGGAGTGGGACCCAGGGGATCACAATGTGGAATCCCTGATCCACGTGGTTGATAAAAAGATTGAACGGGCAGTTACCCCAGTGCCCTCTCTTCAGGATGACTTTAAATCAAAAACCAACCCTCTGATCTGTCCAAGAAGCTGCAGGAGATACCATCATTTATTTGCAGAAATCCAGATTTATTAATTTGGCTGAACTGCTTTATAGAAAGCCAAAGGGACACCCCCACCTCCCAAGGCTCATCACTTGCCTTTCTAGTCTCCCAAACCATCTTTCTAACAATCTGCTCTAGAGCTGTCCAAAATTAACGTCAAGCTTATGCGTTTATCGTTTCCAAAATCTCTTTGAAGAATTGGACTTTCTGCCTGTCTCTGATCTTTTAGTCCTCTTTCAACCATCATAATTGCATAAAAATTGGCATTCTGTGAGCATATGTGAAGGTGTTCGGCAGGGAGTGAATGGCTCAGACTCAGGTTAAGGCAGCTGGCTGGCCCTCCTTTCCTAACCACACACGCTGCGGTCTTTCCCCAGCTCATTCCTCCCAACACGACAGGGGCCCGGTGGCTGTTCTCTGTCACCAGCTATGTACCCGAAGTTGTAAGCCTACACTTCCTTCTCATTCTCGCCGGGAATATATAAAAGACGTTTATTGTCTTGAGTATTTTCCACCAGCCTCAGCACATTCTGGCCACTGTACTTCCTGACACTCCTCTTAAGGGGTCAGGCCACTCCTCAATCTGCCTTCCGTGACACACACCCCCTTTCCGCATAAGGAGCATGGTCTTCCACCATCTGCGCTCACACAACAGCAGCCCATGTAGCCACACAGATGGCTCAGTTCTCCCAGGGTCCCATCACCTTCCTCCTTGGGGCACCATTCAGGACTGTTCCGTCAGCATTTCCTTTTTAAAGAGCAATCCCATCCTTCCAGCTAACTTCCCTTTTAGTCTGTGGGCCTGGGGTTAAAAACTCTTTGCATTTGAAAGATGATTTCTGAAGTCTGTGGTAAATGCCGCTCCTTGCCCAGTCTTCACTCTGGCTTCACAAAGGGGGAAGATGGGGTTCCTTTCTGTAAAGAATTTCATCACTTCTATCTTACCAACTACTTCTCCCTTTTGCTGGTGGGAACTGGTGCCAGCCTGAAAGCATCCCTCCCCACAGCCTCTGTCTTCAGGAACATTGGACTACCGACAGGAAAGGCAAGAATTGGTAGATACTCTCGTATTGTTGAGAGATCCCCTATTTTGAGGTATCTTGTCTCAAAACGGCAATAGAGAGCTGTTTCAGCCACTAAATCCACTTGGCTGAGAGCTAGATGGTGTTTTCACACTATATATATTCCCATCTCTCTTCATTTTTCACCCACAGTGTTCTCAATCATGCTTCCAACCTTCCACACATGTTTTTCCAAACAGGATTTGTTTGCTTTTTCCATGGTTATTCTCCTACCCTTCCTATCAGGTGCTCACCCACGAGCAATTTCTCAGGCCCAAGAAGGCCCAAGACCACAGCAGCTCCTTGCTCCTGGGTGTTTAACCTCCTTCCTCAGCAGAGAGGCTGGCAAATTCTTCCCTCCTTCTGCCTGGCTCCATGGTTCTTTTATAAGCAAGCTAGTAGATGTCTTGAGATAAACACCTAATTTGTATTATATCTTTACAATTACGACTTAGAGATGAATGAACAATCATTTATGCGTGAAGGTACCACACTGTTTCCGTTTCTTCACCCATCTCCACCCCCGCAGAGTTGAGGCTAATTCCCAGCCATCTTCCCTAGATGTTCTAGGAATGTGTTGTCACTGCCTTTTGATTACCTACTATGTGCCAGACACTATGCATATTTTAATCTCCATTAATCCTCACAACAACCCTGCAGAGAAAAGTTACCCCATCTGACAAATGAGAAACCAATGCTCAAGACAGTAAGCAGCACAGGGCTTACTTTGGGGTCTGAGGCCTACTTTGTCTCCATACCCACCACGTCCTATCTTCTAATTAGACATCTTCTTTGTGCTACAAGCCACGACTCAGGTGAAAAGAATGTGAAGTCTAACAGTCTCGGACATCAGCCTAGGATCTAAATTCTTCCTGCCACTAGAAAGGAAAATCACGGTACAGGAATAAACCACTTGAAGGTGTTTACCTCACTTTTGGTCCCAGAGAAGCAGTCACCTGGTTCTGGTGGGGGGGGGCCCTTCCCTGGGAACTGTTTCTAGTCTTAAAATGCTGAACTTCTTTTCTGAGTGAAGGGGCTCCACAGCACCTCCCCCTTCACACACACACACTGCAAAAAAGAGTGAGGAGCAGAGAAACCCAAGATAACGTTCCCCCTTACAGAATGACACAAAGCAGTTGTCAGACAGCTCAAAGAAGCAGGGGGAGGTGGAGACAGGCTGGAAGGAAAAGGTGCGTAGAAGAGGAAATGCCAGGGAGCAGGGATGCAAGGAGATGGACTGGTTCCCAGGAGACTCCTGGATGCTGTGTCTTGTCCCACCTGAAGAATCAGGGCCAAATTCTAAAGTCCTATACCTGAGCCGGGGGGAAAAAAAAAAAAAAAAAAACACTCTGATGCCAGTAACATGTCTCCCCCTTTCCCAACCTCCCCAATCCTGGGACTCTCCTGTGACATGGTGACATGGCTGCTCCGATCTAATGGTTAAGGTCCCAGCAGTCCCCCCCGGGGCTGGTTCTCTTGGACTCACTCAGGCAGAGCCTCTCGGGGCGTTTCTTGGCTCCGTGACTACGCCAGAGATACATTCATTAAATGCAGTGTAGCCTGGACAGTGGTTCCCCTGCTTTCGGCTTTCACGGACCAATAAAAAAAGTTGTGGATGTAGACACTAGTTACCATTTTATATTTTACCAAGTAAAGATTTAAAAAAAAAAAAATAGATTTACTTTCTACCAACACCTTCGAATTGTAAAAGATACTGCATTTTGAGCATCAATTAGAAAGGCCCTATCCTTAAAACAAGTCAAAAATAGTTTTAAGAAAAAAGGTCACTTCATTGTCCCCTTTCCACGGTTTCTCTAGAAACCAAAGAACTTTGTTGCGGGCCAGCGCTGGTCTATACACCAGTGTGGAGTCCTTCTGTCTTGGGACACCACGGGCCACCAGCCACAGACCCTGGTGGCTGAGATGGGCAGCCATCATCGATGAGCTCTACATGGATACAGATCTCTCAGCAGGGCTGTGTCTAAGCCTCAGCCAACCCAGATCCCTGTATCTTAACCATGATCACCAAGCAGCCCAGGTCAGCAGCTTATGCAGGAGGATGACAGGACACTGGCCTCACTCCCTGCCCCTTTCACTCAGATGTGTGCATCAGTGCCATAAGAAAAGCTTAAACACAGTTCACCAGGTCCTCTACTTCCAGGAACACCCAGTTCAGAAAGCTCAGCCCCCCTACTCCTCAGGTTTGATCACAGGAGGAGTGGAGTGAAACAAAGAGGGTGACAAGATGGGATGGATGCCTCAAGGAAGCAAGCAGAGGAACCAAGCTTTAAAAGTAGACCGAACAACTCTTCCTTACTCCAAAACACTAGATCTCATGCCCAAGAGTGAGGTCTACCCCTGCTCTTCCCCTGCTCCCTTTCAGAAGTGACCCACAGGGCCCTGGGCCAGCAGGATGCCAACTCCCCACAACACCAGCAACATACAGGGACCGGACACTGCTTCCCAGCTGGGGGGGGGTGGGCCCCCGAGGGGGAGCTGCACATGTGATCCAGATGTCTGCTTTCATCAGAGACCAAGGAAACAGAGCACAGAGTCTGTGGTCCTGGGCCGCTATATGCAGCTTCCACAGGAGTGGACAAGAGAAAGTGAAAAGGGGCAGAAGACATCCCAGCAACACCCACTTCCCTGCCCCCAACACTTGGAGCTCTCTTCCCAGCCACAGGACCACAGCCCCACCAAGCTCACGGCACAGCTGGGCGCTCAGCGGACAGGGAAATCCCGAGCGCCAGCCGCCAGCCCATCGAAGCCACAGGTGCCCTAGCCCTCAGAAGCGCGGCGGCTCCCAGCCCAGCTGGAAAGGGCTTCAAAGGCCATCAAGCACAACCCCTCCATTTCCCAGGGGAGAAGACAACCCCGGAGAGGGGGCCTGAGTTGTCTGAGCCCTTGGACAAATCAGTGGCGGAACACAGGAGCCCCACAGGCAGCGCAGGCCTCCGGCTCTGTCCAGCGCCAGTTCCGCTGCCTGGAGCGACCTCAAGCCGCTACACCGCTCTCCCGAGCTGCTCAACTTCGCTCGGCCCTACTTCTGCCAACTCTGCGCTATGGAGGCTGCCACCAACCTCGTGCTGGCAGCCAGCCACCAGAACAGAAGGGAACGATGGCCAGTGCAGGGTCACTACCTCTCCGCTTCCCCCTTTCATTTCGTCCCCACTCCTCCTTTCCTCCCTCCATCCCCCTATTCCAAATGAAGGCAGTACTCTTCCCTGAGCTGGACAGTGTCTCAAAAGCACATCATTCATTCATTCAATTAGTATCTGAGTGCCGACTACACATCAAGGAACTGAGCCAGGTCCTGAGAACACAGAGATAAAGAAAAGTCTTGGACCCGAAGAAGTCCTCAGTCCAGTAGGGAAACCCAAATCATGGGTTGTCATTAAATCTCCAGTTCCAATAGGCTCTCCTGCTTTCTGAGAAAAACGGTGGTACTCGAGAAAGGGTTTAGGAAAAACAAAACATCCCATTCATCAGGGCAGCACAAAAGCACCCTGTCACTCCAAATCTTTCTTTCCAAATCCACCCCTTACCTGACACCATCACTCCCATGCCACCCAAGCATTGGTGTGACCTTGAAATACATCTGAGGCTTCAAGTAGGGGACACACACACACACACACACACACACACACAACTTCTAGAAATAAGGCTGGGTATGTCCTCCATCAAATGCAAACATCAGAGAGGAGCGTGCTAGCTGGAGACCCCCGCTCCGTGGTTACTCTCTTACAAACTGTCAGCAAGACAGCTCCCACACATGGCCCCAGTGAAAGTTAGACCAAAAGGATCAGCATGGTAGACTGGGCTTAACCGTCTTCAGCAAGACCCTGTGAGGACAGCACCCTCACGGCAAGGGCAGGGTAGCCAAACAAGGGCCAGCTTACCTCCTTGAGAAGCCCCACTTTTTTCTTCAGCACCTCACACTTGCGCAGTTTGCAGATCTGGTGCGTGCGGCGGTTGGTGCAGCTGGTGCAAGCCCCGCAGTTTTCCAGCCGCCGGCACGGCTCACAAGTACCACACCGTTTTCGTTTCTTTCGCCCATCTCCACCCCCTCGGAGTTGGGGTTCACTCCCGGCCATGGGGAGCCCAGGTCCCTGGAAACCCCCTACCATCACCTGGCCCTGAGGGAAGTCATAAAGACCTGGCAGGTCCGGTTGGACTGCCAGGGGCACCTGAAACTGGCTCATGACGCTGCCAGAGGTAGGGGCATAGGTGCCAGAGTAAAGCCACGGTCCAGCTTCTTGCCTGCCTGCAAAGGCCACCACCAGGTCCTTCTTTCCTAAAACAGTCAAGAGTGTACGCGGGTGAAGGGTGAAGGCAAGTAACTCCAGACTCCAGGATGGGCGCCTCTTCTCAACCCCTCTTCACCTCCTCTGCAGCAGTCTGATAGGGCTCAGCTGGGGGCCACTCTCCCAACTGCTGGGGCCCAGGATCTGGGGCAGGACACCAGCAGCGGTCCCCAGAGAAGGGATCATCTTGACTGGGTGGGTTCTTCACCCTCACCCACCCTGCACCCAGGCATGAGGTGAGCAGGTGAGTGTGTGGTGGGGGCTGGGCAGGGTGAGGAGTTTCTCCTCCTGGTAATTGTCCTCTGGGGTCAGGATGATGGAGAAGGCAGCGCTGCCTAAAAGAGAGACAGAAAGAGGAAGCGCATCACTTGAGGCTCAGGGACAACTTTCACATGTTACCTCTTCCTGCTTCTGGAAGGAGAGAAAATGGGGGAAGAGAAAGGGCTTGCTCAAATGAAGTCCTGCCCAGAACCTCTGGCAGGGCGCACCAGCACCCGCTCCCTGCCTGGGGGAGGAGGCCTAGCGCCTGATGGGGTGCTGAGGGAACCTGCTCAACGAATTTAAAGGGGTGGTCAAGGTGAGAGGTCTAATAAAGTTGTCCTCTGCCCCACCCCCACGGGCTTGGGAGAGTTTCACCAAAATTCCCACACACACCCCTCACTGGAGGTCGCTAGGGCCTCCCCAAGGGAGCAGAGCTTTCAAAATAAAGTTTGCTGAGAGCTTCACTCGGCGGGGCTGCCCGAGCGCCCCCAGCACGGAAGCGGCCTGGACAGGGGCGCGCCCGGGGTAGCCCGCGCCG
>NW_024412452.1:10128463-10221612 GCF_014898765.1 Herpailurus yagouaroundi
CTCGCCCGGGGACTCCCCCGCCCGGGAGGGCGCGCACGTGCGGCCCCGCCGAGCCCCGCCGGCCCCGCCGCCCCCTCCACCGGGCCGGGGGCTGCGCTAGGGGGGAGTTCCCGCGAAGGGGGAGGGGACGGAGCGAGCAGCCTGCAAGCGGGTGGCGGCCGGGCCCGGCTCGGCCGCCGCGCCTTTGCACCTGCAGTACCTCCCCACCCCCGCGTCGGCCCTCCCAGGACCCTGCCGCCCCCTTCAGGCTAGTGGCCCCCGCCCTCCCGCGCTTCTGCAGCCCAGGCGGGCCGCGCGGGGTGGGGCACGCGGACCTCCTAGCCTAGGCCCTCGGCCGAGCCGGCCCCGGTGTCCCCACTTCCTGCCGCTCCCTGCGGGCCCGAGAGGTCTGGGACGGCCCCGGAGCCCCCGGGGGCCCTGAGCTCCGGGCCTGACTGACCCCCCTCTCCCTGCTGCCGCTCGCTCATTCCGAGGCAGGACAATGGGGGACGTCGCGCGTTTGCGTACCGAGTCAGCCTGGCCGGCAAGGAAAGGGTACCCGGGGGCAGAGGCTGCGGGCCGGCTACGGGACACCCTCGCAGGGGTCACGGCCGAGCGCCGTACTCAGGCGGACCCCAGGGCCCTGCCATCGCGAGCCTCCCCCGCGCCGCGCTCGGCTCTTTCGCGTCGAAAACAAAGACTAATCCGATACCCCCGCCCTGCCTCCCACAGGAGGGGGAACGGGCGCGTCGCGGAGGGTAACGGAGGAGGACAGCGTTCAGGAGGGGCTCGGAGAGCCTATGAAGGGGGCCGTGGTGCAACCAAGCCCCATTACCCGGTGCAGACACTTTGAGAAGTCACCCCGGGCTATTTTCCAGGCAGGGGACAAGGGACAAGGCACAAGAATATTTCCAAGTTGCCAAACTGCCCGTTCACTCTGCTGCTTTTTTTTTTTTTTCCCCTCACCTGTTGTGCAGGCCAAGCTGAAATTCCAGGTTAGATTAATTCAGCTCCACCCATCTGGCCTGACTGCCAGGCTGGTGCCCGCAGCTGCCTTCCACCTACCTGGGTTGCTGGAGAGAAGGGTGGGTCTCTAACATACACACACACACACACACACACACACACACACACACACTCGCGCGCGCGGGCAAGTTCTGGCAGAAACAGCCATGGGGCGGACTGGCCTGACCAGTTTGGGCGGTGCTCACAGAGCCAGGTACCTGGCAGGCATCCCTGCCCGGCTGAAGCTAACAACTCAGCCAGAACTGGAAAAAGAGCATTCGGCCGGCTATTTAGAAGAAACAAAAAAAGTAACTGATCTCAAGTAGCGCTGTCCAGAAAGCCCGAGGCGGTAGGAGAAGCCGGGGTTCTGCCTGGAACTTCCCTCCTCCTCCCAGGCCTTATTTTGACAGTCTGCTCCAGTGGCCAGGTTGTCAGTTGTGGGTGGGTGGGGAATATGGCTGCAATACCTACTTCCTACTCCCGTGTTACAGAGGACTAAAGAGTTTCTGTTCAGGGAAGTAAGTCTAGAACTGAGAAGAGATACTTAGTGTAATTTTCAATCAAACATGAGAACAGGTTGTGGACTTGCAATTGTCACTGTAATGAATGTTTAATGTTTTAAGTAATTTTGTTTTAATAAAATTATATATATTAAAGAAAATGTAGAAAATACAGAGAATTAGAAGACAGACATCACCAAAATACAACCACGTTTAACCATTCTCTATAATTCTTTCTAGCCTTTTCTATTTGTAGATCGGTTTCCTTTTTTAAATTTTATAACAGTTGTATGCACACTGATTACACAATTTTCTGCCCTCTTTTCACTAACGTTATAACATGAGCATTTCCCCATTTGTTATACAATCTCCAGACAGACCGTGTGACAATTGGGTTGAAGAAGGTGGCTTAGGGACAGAGAATTCTGGGTTCCAGACCTGGCTGTGCCATTTGCTAGCAGAGTGACCTTGGACAAGGTACTCACCATTTCTGAGACAATCCAAGTAAATAAAGTACTTGGCCTGGGGCTTTCTGGACAGCACTACTTGTGATCAGTTAGTTTTTTTGTTTCTTCGTAGGGAATAATAAATGACAACTGTTATTGTTTCATCCATAGAACAACCTTGTGAACTAGGTATTATCATTAAACTCATTTTACAGATAAAGAAACAGAGATTAAGTAACTTGCCCAAGGTCACTCAGCTAGTAAATGGTAGATTCCGGGGGTGTCTGGGTGGCTCAGTTGGTTGGGCATCCAACTCTTGATTTTGTCTCACGGCTCCCCAGATCGAGCCCCGAGTTGGGACCTGGGCTGACAGCACGGAGCCCGCTTGGGATTCTCTCTCCCCTCTCTCTCTGCCCCTCCCTCTCTCCCTCTCTCTCTTTCTCTTAAAATAAATAAATAAACTTAAAAAAAATGGCAGACTCAGAATTTGAGCCTGGCATCTTTCTGTGCTCTGAGCAATTTACTGTGCCAAATAACTCTTCACCAGCTACCTGAGAGGGTTGTTTCACAAAGTCCTCTGGCTTAGTTAACTGGATGAATGCTGGCGCCATTCACCAATACAGAGTATGGGAGGAAAGATACCTGGAGCCATCCATGTGGAGCTGAGGGGGTGAGGCCTGGGCTGGAAACACACACACGTGAACCCCATTGCCGAGTAGAGTGTAAGTGAGGCCTCAGGTGTGGAGGAGCTCATCGGTAGTGGACAGGGAAAGTGGGAGGAAAAGGCAGCCAGGACAGAGCCCCAGGGAACACCAGCTCATGAGGAAGAGCAGTTGACAGGGGGTCAGCAAAAGAGACTGAGAAGGAGCAGCCAGAGAGGTGGGAGGGAAACCAGGCCCAGCCCAACACCTGCCAGTCATTTTCCGGACTGCTTCTCCCTCTGGAACCCTGCACTTGGACAGTCTCTGTTTGCTCATTCCCTGTGCCTGGGGAAACCCCTTCCCACTCCCCCCACCCCCACCCCCGGGGTTCCAGCTACTCCTTCTACCTGCCAAATTCTCACCCATCCTGCAGGTCTGGGCATAAATGCCATTTCTTCCATGAAACTTTTCCCAGCTCCTCAGATTCCAGAGCTCCACCTACTCCCCACAGAAGTTTGATGCCCCCCCCCCCCCTTACAACAGTTATCTTATCAGCATTGTAATTGTTTGCACATTTCCCTCCCTGTTACTATGAGCTCCTGGAGGGCTGGGACCTTGTCTTTTCACCTTCGTAACCCTAGACTTAGCATTCAATCAATATGTGCTGAATGAAGAAATGAGGTCAGTAGAACCTGATCAATGACATCCCAGTGACACCGAAGACCCACAGGCTTTCAGGGTTTTTGTTTTGTTTGGTTTTTTCCAGCCTGCGTGTCGGGTCTGCAGCCCCCTGTGCTGCCCGGGTTGTTCCTTCCTCACACAGCACGCAGGGCGGGAGAGCAGCTGGGACGGTGGCGGAGGTGCCCAGCGGGCCTCTCTCTCTCTCTCTCTGGCAGAAGCATTGAGCTAGAGGCAGTGGTTGGCTAACTGTGGTCCCCAGATGCAGTATCACCAACACCTGGGAACTTGTTAGAAATGCAAGCTCTGGGGCCCCACCCCAAACCTACTCTAGCAGAAACTCTGGAGGTGGGGCCGGCGCTCTGTTGTAACAAGCCCTTGGGGTGATGCACGCTCAAGTTTGGGAAGCACTGGACTAGTAGAAACGGTTGAGAAGCAAGTTCAGCGCCCAGGCGGCGGCCAGGATCAGGCCCGAGGCGCTTAGAGGAGGTAGAGCGAGAGAGGCTTCTTTTTATTAAGCAGCGTGGCGGCCCCACCCCCAGCGACCGAAGACTGAGCCTTTTTAGGCCACTGCTCCGGTGAGGTCAGGACCTGGCTGCTGCAGCTGCCCCAAGGGTTAGAAAGGGAAATCCCGTCGCGAAGGAAACAAGCCCAGTGGACGGCCAGCACTGCGAGGTTGGCAGGGGGCGTTTCCCTTTGGGGATGGAGGTGGGGCTGGGAAATAAGGACTTCCAGCTCCACTGAGGAACTGCGGTCGATTCAGCACGAGCGGGCGGGCAACGAGCACAGGAAGTTGAGTTGAAAGTGCCCGCGTAGTTCTTCTGGAAGTCACTTGGTGGAATCAACGCTGCTTGTTGGTCGTTTGCCGAACCTGTAAATGATCGCATGTGACTAACCTCCTCTGAGATGTCCTTCTCTTTAGCCAATAAGCAATTTGCCCTACTTGAAGAAGCAGCTTCGTACTGCGGAACCTTTTGCAGAACTGTAAATACACAGCCACGTCCATCCACGCCTGGGCTCGGTTTTGAAGATTAAAGGAAGTTTATTTGCTTTGTGATGTGTTTCTTATTTGGTCATGTATTGGTTAAAAATATTATCAGCTAATGTTTGCATAGAGCTTTCCCTTTTCAAAGCACTTTCACGTACATTATGGTTCTGTCTGCGGAGTGGCTAACACGCCAAATGCAAATGTTACTTTCCTTTTCTTTCTGTGACACAGCTTTTATTATTATTATCACCATTTTACAGATAAGGGAACTGGGACTCAGAGAGGTAATTTGTCCAAGGTCATTCACTACTAAGTGGCAGAACTGGGCCCACGATCGAGTGCCTCTGAAATTAGCCTACTGGTGCCAGGGCTGATATGGGGCAGACGCTGGCATTTTGCTCTTGGGGAAAGGGAGATGCATTACTGGATTGCTTTGGACATGCATGGGTCAGTGTGACATGTGTAGGATATCTAGACTAGGTTTTTGAGTAGCTCAGCAAATGCTTTCACGTTTTATTTCTGTGACTTCATTTTGAATTTAGGTGGAATCAAATAGACTAAATAACTCACAAGGAGAATGCATGGATCCTCATCATGATGGGAAAGAGATGAAATAACCTGGAAATCTTCCAACTTAAGGGGGCTGGGCAGAAGGGTGGGAACTTTGGCTCTGAGACTCAGGTTGTTGAATACCCAACAGGGATAATGACCTCGGTGCTCCCCAACCCAGACCTTGATTTGATGGGATGTATCAGTCAGGGTCAGTTTGGCTTTGATGTAATAACAAATAATCCCCGGGTCACAGTGGTTTGACATAAAAGTTTATTCCTCGATCATGAAATGTGTCCATTGTGGGTCAAGAGGAGCTCTGTTTCCCACAGCCACCCAGGGACGCAGGCAGCTGGAACTGGACATGCTGCCTCCTCGACCCTGAAGGCAGGAAGCGAGGATGGGGCAAATCAAGCACTAATTCTCCAAGTGTTCATCCGGAAGTAATACAAGTCACTTCTGCTCTCATTTCACGGGCCAAAGCAAGTCATGAGGGGTTGGGGAAGTGCAGTAGTTACAATGCTGCCATGTGCCTGTAAGCAGAAGCAAAAGTATTTGGTTAGCAGCACTCATAACTAACACACAGGGAATAGTGTGTGCATGTGACGGGGATGTGGGGTCTCTAAGGTAGGTGTAAATGCGATCAGTTCTGCCCATTTCATGAGGGCAGGCATGGAGGCTTCTGCCTCCTGGGGACATATACTTGAAATTCCCATTCGATTGGTTGTCATTCCTCCCACTAGAGAACTAGATTCAGAAATTTAGACCGGGGTGGAAGAAATCTGACCCGAGGGAAGCCTGGTGGAAGGGATGAGTGGCAGTGGGGCAAACTCAGTAGACATTAATTTGTAAATTGAGACAGAATCCAGCAGAGGAAAGGACTTGGGGTATATGTGTCACCAGGGGCCTGACAGCTAAAGGAAAGTTCTGAAACAGCACAGCTTCGGCAGAAGCATTTCCTGCCTTCTTGCCATTTCACTCCCACTCATCCTTCCTGGCTAAACTCAGGTGACACCCCAGGAAGCCTTTGATGGTCTCTCGAGACTGAACCTGCCAATCACATCATTAGTAGCTTTAGTAGATTTGTCCCATCTACTGTGCTGTGGACAGGGACCACATCTTGCTCAGTGCTGGCTGCGGTATGGGGGATCTATTAGAGTCTCAGCATGGAGGCAGAGAAACCAGCTGGAAGGCTGTTGCAGAAACCCAGGTGAGAAAAAAAAATCATGGTGGTCTCCATTAGGGTTGTGGGCTGGGGATGCAGAGATGTATTGGAGACAGATTTAGTGACTCACGTCAACAGGATGGGGATCAATTATATGAGGGCACACAGAGGAGGTTTCTGGAAGAGCAACAGGGTGGATGGTAGCACCGAGGGGCCCAGAGGAAGAGCAGGTGGCTGAATGAAGTCAGCAAGGACATGTCCATTTGAGGCACATGTGGGACATGCCCAGAGACCCAAGAAGCAGCATATATGGGGACTTGAGGTTCAGGGGTGGGGGAAATTGGCTGGACCAAGATCTTATTATCTACCTCCTGGTTAAACTTAAACATCAAATCCTCCAACAAGGTCAGCCTTTTTAAAAGGACTTACTAAAAAACAAAAACAAACAAACAAAACCATGTAGAGTTGGGGAGATGAGACCACAGAAAATATGTGCAGTATAAAAATCATGAAATTCCTGAGCTACAAATCTTAAGAATCCAGCCAGAGTGATGCAAAGGCTTCCTAAAAAGAGCTGAGCATCCCTAAAAGGCTTCTTCATCATCACCCTGTTTGTCCCATTATCTTGTTTCCATATGTTGTTCCCATTCCATCTCTGCTGGACAGGAGCCTGCTCGCTGTCCTATCTGAGACCTGAACTGGAGATCACCCCTTTCATTCTCGAGGCTGCCCCTTCCCCATATCCTTTGTGGGCGAGGGTCAAGCCCCATTTGCGGGAACTGTGCAGTGCAAGGGGACCAATCCTCAGAGCCCCCATCATTCCACTTGGCCATTGTGCACCCTCCCCCCACACACACACACAACACCTTCCCTTTTCCCAAACACTGAGATGCTCCCTCCGGGTGCCTGGGCTCCATTTCCACTCCTCTAGGTTCTGGTTTGTGACTGTGGGCAAGGTGATTTCCCTCACCCAGCCTCCTTCTCATCTGTAAAAATGGGACTTATGCTAGCTCCTTTGCAGGTTCCTTTGCAGAGCATCAAATGAGCCACACTGTGGCAATGTCCGATCTCGGACCTTGTATGTAGCAGACGCTCAGATGGTCTCCTCCTTCTAAGCCATCCCATCCCCTGATTCCTCTGCCCCCTTCACAGGGAAAGGGTCTTACAATATTTTAACTATAAACAGCCATGGCAACCAAAGTTAAAATTTATACAATAATCAGTAAGGATATTATGTATTACCTAAGAGAATGGAGGCAATGATGTGTAGGTGCCCAGGCACCCGGCTTGGCACGGAGCAGGAGACCTTCTTCAGCCTCCCCAGCTGGAGACGACAGCTCTCCAAACACCTCCTTCCCTACATATTCAAGCAGCCCTAGGGCCTGCCACCTCCACTCTAAACTGTCCAGAACTTGTCCCCTCTCTCAGGCTTCCCGCGGCTCCCCGGCTCTCACTCCCGCTTACCTCCTTGCCCTCTCCCTGCGGTTGCCTTTCTCACAGACGTGGATCACATTGCCTTGGATTCCGACCTCCTGGGCCTGGAGGTTTCGCCAAAGCCCTGGAATTGAAAAGACCAGGCGCCTGGGCCATCCTGCAGCCAATCAGGAAAAGCTTCAGACGCTTGCCACTCAAAGTGTGATCCGTGGACCTACAGCAGTGGTGCGATGAGTTTGTCAAGAGGGCAGACTCTCAGTAGGCCCCAGAGCTGCTCATTCAGTGTCTGTATTCTAACAAGACTTCCAGGTGATTCCTAGGCACCCTCAAAATTGAGAAGCTCTGCGTTAGAAGCCTTTGGAGATAAATGGGCCAGAGGTAAAAAGGACGCAGCCGTGCCCCATGGAGCGGGAGAGGCGATCTTGGGAACACCTGCACTAACGGACTGAGTCACTCGAGGTCACTCTGGCACTGTTCCTGGGGAAGTATTCTGGATTGCCAACACTGTACTATTTATCTGCTAAGCCAGGGAGGGGGTATGAGCTGATGCCTCCCTCTTCTTGCCATTCTTTAGGGTTGTCCTAATGGAGGCATGACTAGGCCATGACCCACATCCACCTGTCATTTGGCCACTTCAAACCACAATAAAACATGAATTTGAGCATCCAACTTTTGGAAAGCAATCTAATTATTTATAGTGAAGCAAGAGTCCGTAAGACAGAAAATAGGTGTCAAGGCAGAAAGAGGCCACAGGGAACAGATTGGCCACTCAAACAAAAGCGTGTAGTGGGCTAAGGACACCTGAGTGAGGCAATGATGGGCACTTACCTGGGCCTGCCTGGATCCACCAGCCCAAGAAGAACCTCACAGCTGCTAGGAAAAGGAGGAAGAGGAACCATGATGTGCAGCAAGCCTGGGAGCAGCCCACAAGGCCCGGGTGAAGAGCTTAGGTTTCTAAGTACATGCTGATTGGTATAGAAAAGTCAATGCAGTGGGTTTCTTAGAAAGTATCCCTGGGGCCCAGGGAAGAGGCTGCCCCTTGGCCATGAGAGCCTCTTTGGAGGGAGGCAGGTAAACACCTTTATGTGATCTACCAGTTGTGCGACGTCTGTGTACCGCTTCCTGTGGGCACGCCTGGGACGCAGACCCCAACATCACCACTGAAAGGAAACCTCAGGATCAGGGATGTCAGATTTAGCAAACAAAAATACAGGGCATCCAAGTTAAATTTGAAGGTCAGAGAAGCAACATAAAATTTTTTAGTATAAGTACCTACCAGATACTACATTGCAGAGCAACCCTGCTCAGGTTTAGAGTCTGTCCCCAAGGCGTGAGACTAGGAGAGGCTTGGGTTGAAAGAAAGTCTCCACCTAGGGCCCAGGGGTACCCTCCTAAAACCTGCCCTATTTCTGAAATCAGAGAGAAAGCTGACTTTGTTAATTTGTGGGTGGGGCAGTCTTTTGCGAGAGGCTATGCATACTGTTTGCTTTTAAATATTTTGACCTACTGAGGCACCTGGGTGGCTCAGTAGGTTAAACCTCCAACTACAGGTCATGATCTCGCAGTTTGCGGGTTCGACCCCCACGTCCGGCTCTGTGCCAACAGCTCAGAGCCTGGAGCCTGCTTCAGATTCTGTGTCTCCCTTTCTCTCTACCCCTCCCCTGCTTGTGCTCTGTCTCTGGCTCTCTCTCTCTCAAATAAATAAACATTAAAAAAATTTAAATGTTTTGCCCTACAAAGATGGGAACAACCAACATGTTTTTTACATTATCATGTATCCAGTGGGGTAGTTCAAAGAATGTAAACCAGAAAGTGTTATAGTTTTGATAATTTCAAGTCAGGTTCCTGTAGGAGATGGACTGGTTTTCTTAGTCCAGACCAATAAAATCGTGCTTAACCAGAAAAACTGCTCCTATGTAAGCAGGCTTTTATTCATTGAGACTTGTAGAAGAAACTGTTGGTAACTATTTATCTGATCAAACAGTCTAAAGGTATTTCTGAGCATAAAATCAATAAGCTCTTGTGTATGTCAACAACCCAAATTAAATGATAAATTTAGGGAAAACATTTACAAAACAAATGAATGGAAAAGTGTTATATACTTAGTATGCTTCATATGTAAGAAAAAAGATAAACACCCAAAAGGCAGGGGAAGGCAAAGGACACGAACATTCACAAAAGAAGAAATACAAATGACCAATAAAGATATAAAAAGTCCAGCCTCATTAATAATCATAGCAAACTGACGGATCACAGAATGAAAATACTTAATTTTGCAAAGACTGTAACAATTCTCTTTCCCAATTCTCTTTACACCGAGGGGACCAGCAATTCATGTACCCTTTTGGGAAGCAATTCAGCAATGTTTATCAACAAATTTCATAAGGTTTATACCCTCCAGCTCATTAATTTCACTTCTAAGAAAGTGGTGCACAGAAATGTAGGTACAAGGATCTTCACAGAAGACTTACTTATAACAACAGAGAACTAGAAACAATCTAAGTGTCCTATATTAAAGATTGATTGATTTATAGGAGATGAGCCCATTAAATTATTATGCAGCCATTATAATGATTTTACTAATTTTATTTTATTTTCTTAAGTGTTTATTTAGTCCAATGTTAATCACTATTAATGTTGGGGACAGTATATTTAAAAATCTTGTCTGCTTTCACATTAAAATAGTATTTTTGAAAACTATTTGGCAACATTGGAAACTATTTACCATATGAAATCAAAAGAAAATATTAGTATATATTACCAAAATTTGTAAGTAGATATGTACAAAGATTAGAGGAGAATACATCAAAATATTAACAATGGATCTCTTGGCGATTTTTTTCTTCGTCCTACCTTTCTTCTAAAATTTCTACAAATAAGTATTATTCCTATACTTGAGAAATAGAACATTATTATTGAAAAAAAGACAACTGGAAAGCAGGTCCTTGAGAAAGAAGGAAGCAGATCCGGATTACTAACAGAATGATTTCAGTTTTGCCCATTGCAGCCACCTGGAGAACTCTAGGAATACTGGTGCCCAGGCCCCACACCCAGAGATTCCCCTTGAATGGACCTGGGTGGGGACTCCAAGCCTCATGTCCTTGGCAACATCTAGCCACACCCGGGTGAGGTCTAATGTTTGGCCAGGCTGGGACCCACTGCTTGCACAAGCCATCACACGTTTCTGCAGGAGTTTAGGCCTCTGTGTCTGATGGAGGAGGAACTGCAAGACCTGGTCTCAAGCCCCATCAGTGGCCCGCTGTAGCTGTATGCTTTTGGCAAGCCATTTAACCCAACCTTAGTTTGTCTGTCCGTACAATGGGAATTTTTAATGCCTACCACAAGAGTCGGGGTGTGGCCTCGAGGGAGAGGGTAAATGAGAAAGGTCTGTATAAAATAGAAAACATATAGAATGAGCTCTTTGTGAGAACCTGGAAACTCAAATGATAACACTTATCTTTGATCAATGAAATACCCTCGGCAACAGGGGAACCCGTGTAAATAAGCGGGTTTGTTTCTAAGCTCTGTCAGTCTTGTAATTTGCCTTGATTTGGAGATTCCGCAGGCAGGTGCTGTCAGATGTGGATGCCCGGGACAGTCCTAGCCTAAGGGCTCATGGCCAGTAGACAGCAACCAATAGATCTGAGTTGGTTCAGACCGTTTGGTCATCTTGCTTTGAGAGGTGGCTGGCTTCCAGAAGCCAAAACCTTGTTCTCATGAAAATGTGCCTTTGCATTTTAAATAAATGCCGCTTCCCAATACACGTTTCTTATTTAACCGTCTCCTTGGGAGGTTGCGTGGCCATTGCTTAAAATGTCTTGGGAATTCCTCTTTTGAGATTGCCTTTGTCTAAGCTACATTTTTTTTTCTGGGTAATTTCAATCAGTGAATTCATTCTCTATCCTTTGGAGAGGAGCTTAATTTTAGAAAGCAGTCAAAAATATCTTTCAGAACCAAACCTGATGATTAAGATGGCATTCAAACCTAGAGAAGACATTTCTTTAAGTGAAGAGGTCACTCTTAAAGTACACGTGTGCCTATTTGC
The DNA here is from genome assembly GCF_014898765.1 of Herpailurus yagouaroundi. Lineage (NCBI taxonomy): Eukaryota > Metazoa > Chordata > Mammalia > Carnivora > Felidae > Herpailurus > Herpailurus yagouaroundi. The sequence goes on from NW_024412452.1 coordinate 10,139,894, forward strand.
TACCCAGTGTATTCCCAGCACCCTGCCCAGTGCCTGGGACCCAGATGTTCAACATAATGCTGTTGAACGGTAAACAGAGCCTGGCTCTCTACGGGGACCCATAAACTGGCTCCAAAGGTAAGTGTGAAGGCTTTGGACCAAAGCAACCTATATGGGATTAATAACATTCTAGCTTGTATGCTGATTGGAAATTAGTCCCTTTCTTTGGTAAGTATGCTATGTATATACCTTATGCATTTGACTAGAGAGAAAGTGTTGCAGTTTCTTCCCCTTACTGGGGCTAATACTGGATTTCCTTTCCTAAAGCAACACTAATCAGCGACACTGGGCAAATTCAAGCATTTTTGGAATTATTTTTCATGCCAGCCCAATCCACAAAACAACCAAGCATGGTATTTGTTAGTTACCAAGGACAATGCCTGAAACAAAATTCACGTTGTCACACGAGGATTTCAAGACACTGACATTAATCCAGACTTGCACATTAGCGAAGGTCCACACCTCCGGCCTTAATGGATTTGAGGAGTGTGGAGTTAGGCAACTCATAGCCCAGAAAGAGAGCATCGTCTGAGAGTTTGAACTCCTGGGCTGTCCCAGCTCCGCAGCTAACTAGCTGAGCAGCCTGGGGAGAACATTTCACACTCCCCCACTTGGTCTTTATGTCCTTATCTTTGCAGTGATCTTGCACTCTTAAAGTCACCTTATCTATGCAGTTATCTCCACTCTTAAAAGTCGCCAAAGCTAAACTGAGAACCCTGAAGGCTGACAAGGGGTAAGAGGACAGGTGGAGAGTAGCAGCCACCCCCGTGGTAGGTGATGGACAAGAAAGCAAGGTCCTGCTCAGCTAATGGGGAGACTTTTACAGTAGCCGAGCCAATCTCAGCTAAGCCAGAGTCCCTGCTCTGAAGGAGAAAGAAAGCCAAAGCCAAAGCTCAACTGCTTCTGGCAATGGAACCGTTTCCAGGAAGGGAACACACAGGTCATCTGAGGTCAAGTTCAGGGCACGCAGCCAGCCGCCAGGCGGGAAGGAAGCTGCAGTGAATGCCTGCTTGCCTGCTCTCCAAGTCTTTCACCTTCTGAACACAAGTGCTGTACCAGCCCCTTTGCAGGTCTCCCAGGGGACCGCAGAGGCTCCTTCCAGACCCAGGCCTTCTGGCTCCGGCCCCACAGACACAGCCTACGCAGAGGTGCTGAGAGGAAGCAGGTAGGAGACAGCGTGAGCAGTGGAGCCTCGCTGGCCTGTCTTGTCATTGTCCTGCAGACAAGAGGGGCCCAAGTGCTCCGTCTAAAGCATTTGAGCAATTCCTCATCCACTGTTGCCCTCCCCGCCCCCAGGACACACAGGACACGCTCTCAGCTCTCTGCCTTGGTCCATGGTGTTAACTCCACTGTCTTCCAGCTTCTGCTCTACAAATCCTGCTTTCGTGTAGTGCCCAGCTCATAGGCCATGTGACCCATGCAGTTCCCTTTGCTGGAAGTGGCACCTGTTGTAGACTGTCTTGCGTCACACTTGAAAGGAAGCGTCGTCTCTCCCCGTTTGGGACCACGCTGTACCCACTCTTCACCATCACATTATGCCTATCCCTTCCTTTGCCCATGCTGCTTACCTGCCTGCCATCATGTTCCTCACCTCACCCCACAGGGCTCAGCTCAGCTAGACTCTCTGAAGGACTTTCCACCCACAAAGACCTAGCAGCCCCACTTACTGAGTGGCCGCTCTGTGCCCAGACGTTTGTCTACAGTATTTCTTATCCTGAAACACCCCTGCAAAGCAGGCGCAAAGATAGTTTCACTTTCAGACTTCAGGAAAACAGAGGCTCAGAGAGGTGCAGGAACTTGTCCAAGATGCACGGCTGGTTAGTGGCCGAGCCAGGATTGGAGCCCAGGTATAATGCCTACACCTAAACCCCCCATCTCTTCCGTGCTTTTTCATTCATAAGACAAATATTTTGAACTTGAGGCTATACGAACCTTGAAGATCACCTTTCTTGTTTTCAGAGCAAGGAACCCAAGGAGTAGACAGGCCGGACGACTTGCCCACCCCATTTCCTCATTCCTTGCACGTGCTGGCACTGGGGACCCAGGAACCGTCTATCCGCTGCAGGGGGCCACCAGTGCCAGGTAACATTCTCCGGGGCTTCCAATTGCAAGCCTCCTGACACACACCTGCCTTGCAAGCAGGGCCCCGAAGGAGGCAAGAGAGAATGTTCCAGCAAGCTTAGAGCCACGGGATTATTAGTTCAGCTGTATACAATGATAAAACCCCAAACAGCAGTGACTTAGGTTTATACCTTTCTCATGTAGAAGTCTGAGGAGGGCAGTATGGGGCTAATGCTGCTGATTAACCCACCCAGGGCCTGAGGCCTCTTTTGTCTTCCACAGGTCCCTCCTAATGAGGCCCTGCATGGTCCCCAGTGTCCCCAGGATCATCTGGCACAGGGGAGTCTGAGAGCAAGCTCAGAGGGCTCACTGCCTGTCTTCTACTTGTACCCTTCACACCAGAGAGGCAGCTCTGAGTCTGGCTGGGGCAAGCAGGCTGCAGGCAGCATTAAGGGGTAAGAGTGTGGGGGACATTTCATTGCTTAGTCCAAGGGGCCCTTCTCAAGCTCAGCCTACTTCTTGTCTTCTCCCCTTCTTCCTTCTTTCCATCTGTCTAATGTTTATCGAGCTGTGCAGTCCTGTGTGCCAGGCACTGGAGGTACAAAGAGGGATAGGCGCATTCTGTGCTCGAACAAAGAGATGAGGAAATAGACCATTTTAATGCTATGTGGCAAGGGCAACCATAAGATACATGAAAGTTAATGAGCTTTGTGCTCAACAGGAGCACAGAGGCCGGACCCCTGACCTTCCCCCTCCCAGCCAGGTAGGAGGTTAGCAAGGGCTTCCTGAAGAAGGTGCTTGCTGATGAGACAGACCTGAGAAATATTAGGGGGCAGTAGCTAGCCCCAGATGATTGCCTGGATGTTGGGGATGAGTGAGAGGGAGGAGTCAGACGCTCCCAGTTTTCTAGCTGCAGTGGCCGGAGGAGTGATGGTGCCACCGTGGGTACAGAGCACACAGACCTTCTCCCATGACAGTGCTCTCTTGCCTTGGGGAACACCCCCAGCTTCAGGTGGCTGTCACCTCCCCGGTACGGCCCTTTTCCATTGCTAAAGACATGTACATGGGCCCTTTTTATTGTAAAGGTTTTAGGTCAAGTGCCCTCGGGAGATGAAGTCCCCTCGACCCTGGTCTAGTGAGTCAGATGCAGGAGCACAGTCTGTACCAGGCAGCCTCCAGGCCAAACCAAGCTGATTTCCCAAGTGTCACCTGAGCCTGCTGTGCCTCATGGAAGCTTTGGCTCTAAAAAAACCACCTGTAGTGAACATCTGCCACTTTGTGGAGAACCAGTGAATGAATCCCCTTCCTGTGTTTGGGGACTTTCCCACTGTGGTTGGAGGTAAAGATGGCCTCACACAGTGAAGATGAAAAGTCAGATACTATCTGACTCCCTTGCAGCTACCTGGCATGTCAAGGACACGTGGCCGAGACTACAACTAACATATACCTCCCAGAGTCTCAGGGCTGTGAGGATCTTTGTGTGGCAGAGGCGGTTACAGGGGGATCACTTTCTCCTAACAGCCATGGTGCACACTCTGGGACCTTGCAAATGACAGGCCTGAAGCTTGAGCCTCAGTAGGTTCACACTAGCTTGCTTCTGTTTGCAGTTAAGGACTGTGACAATTCCTTGGCAGGTGATCAGTCCAGCAGGGTACATGGCTAGGGCAAACGCAGGGGAGAGGGGAGCACAGACTTTGTCTGGAGGACAGTGAGTAAAACCATTCAGCCAAACAGAGGATTCTTTCACAGGATGAAAGAAGGGGAAGATAAGGTTGGAGAACCCCCAAAACCCAGTCAAGTAGCCTGGTCATCACCTTGTAAGAGGCACCAACATTTTTTAAATGAACTTTTATTTTGGAGCAATTATTTATTATTTATTTATTTTTAAAAGTTTATTTACTTTTGAGAGAGAGAGGGAGAGTGCGAGCAGGGGAAGGGCAGAGAGAGAGGGAGACGGAGAATCCAAGCAGGCTCCACAAGGATCCAGTGCAGAGCCTCCACTGGATCCAAGAGGATCTAGTGCAGAGCCTGATGCAGGGCTTGAACCCACGAACCATGAGATCATGACCTCAAAAGTGACCAAAGTCGGACGCTTAACCGACTGAGCCACAGGCGCCCCTTGGAATAATTATTAAGTAAGCTAAACGCCCAATGTGGCGCTTGAACTCATAACCCAGAGATCAAGAGTCATGCTGTACTGACTGAGCCAGTCATGTGCCCCAACTTTAGAGTAATTATATATATATATATATATATATATATATATATATATTTATATATATATTTTTTTTTTTTTTTTTTTTTTTTTTTTTTTTAAGTAAGCTTCACGCCCAGTGTGGGGCTGGAACTCACCACCCCAAGATCGAGAGCCACAGGCTCTACTGATTGAGCCAGCCAGGGGCCCAGGAATAATTTTAGATTTACAGGAAAGTTGCAAAGATAGTACAGAAAGTTTCCTATCGCCCCTGATGCTAATAACATCTTGCACTGTATGCTACATTTGTCAAAACTAAGAAGCTGATACTGGTATATTATTATTTACTAAACTCCAGGCTTGATTTGGATTCCACGGCTTTTTCCGCTAATGTCCTTCTTCTATCCCAGGATCCAATCCAGGATACACTTTGCATTTAGATGCCAATCTTTTTACAGGAGAATATTAAATATGATTAAAGCTGTTTTAGGAGAATCGTCTGATGGAACATCCAGGTTGGAAGAGGATGTAGGGTAGAAAGGCATTTGTAAAGGCATTCCAGAACCTTCACCAAATTTCCAAATGCATCTCAGTGCCTGGTGCCTGAAGGGGCTCGCCACCTTGAAGGTGCAGTTGCCAGGAAGAGGAGATCTGGGCCACTGGAAGCACGTCTGCCTGCTCAGGACCCACTGGGCCAAAGGCATATTTAGGATGCACCTGGGGGCCTCCACCCAGCAGTGTTAGCAAGCTAGCAGTTCTTCCTGCCTGGGCAACAAAAGTGGACTGGTACATCTGAAAAGGCAGCCAAGGAAATGCATGCAAGTCTCGTCTTGTCTCCCTTAACCAGCAGTCTGTTGTGAAAACAGAACAGACTCCGGAGTCAGGAAGGACCTGGGTTTGAGTCCTGGCTTCACCACTTACAGCGGGACTCTGGGTGAGTTCCTGAACTTCCCTGAGCTTCAGTTTCCTTACTGGTAAAAACTGGGATCTTAAGCCTCCCTCATAAGATTAATGAGAGGATGATACAACATTTAAGAAGGGTTCACTAGGGCATCTGGCACACAGTAGGCATTCAGCAATAATCAGCTCCCTTGACAACTTGAGCATGGGATCTGGGCTCAGAATTTTTTTTTGCATATCCTTGTAGTGCTTAGCACACAGAAGGCACTTCATAATTTGGTGACCATACTATGGAGCTCACAAATCCAATGGCCCCAGAAAGGGCACAACATGTCTCCACTTACATCATTCACTTATTTAGTGAGTCTGTATCAGGCAAGTCTGTATCACCAAATAGCAGTAAATAGAGAAATGCCAGGCACTGTGCTAAGTGACCAAGACATGGTCTGTGTCAAAAATGGCAAAGCCCATTGGTCTCCAGACAACTTTCATTCAGGTCTGGCACACGGTTGGACATAGATGAATCAGCAGTGTGTCCAAGAGCACAAATACCGGTTCCTTCTGGGTGGTGCGAGGGAAGAGCCTCACAGAGACAGGAGTAGACTTGGGACTGGCGGAATCAGTATCCCTTTCGGTAAAAAAGAGCAGAAGAAGAGGGAGAAGCATTGCGTTATGTGGGAAACACAAGATGTTGTCTGGACCCACGGGTAGTCCTGTGGGGTTTACGGTATGAGTGGTGGGAGGTAAAGTTACAAAAACATGGCAGCTCTAATACTTCCACACAGGAAGGGCTGGGGGGCGGCTGTCTGGTGGCAGGGGCTGGCAGAAGACCTGACTTGAAGCTATGCTTTTACACAGCAGCTACAGCTTTTCTGTATGGTAGTCTCCCCCTTATCTGAGAGGGACACGTTCCAAGATGCCCAGGGGAAGCCTGAAACCACAGATAGTACTAAACCCTAAACATACTCTATTTATTCCTACACATACATACCTGTGATAAAGCTCGATTTATAAAGTAGCACAGTAAGACATCGACAATAATAATTAACAAATTAGAACAATTATAACAACATACTGTAACAGGAGTTTTGTGAATGCCCCTCCTCTCTCAAAGTATCTTATTGTGCGGTACTCTACGCTTCTTCTTGTGATGCTGTGAGATGACAGAATGCCCACGTGATGAGACGAAGTGAGGTGAATGACAGGCATTATGACACAGCAATAGGCTACTACGGACTTTCCCTCAAGACGTCAGAAGGAGGGTCATCTGCTTCCAGAACAATGGCTGACTGCTGGTAACCGAGCTGTGGGAAGTGAAACTGCAGATAAGGACCGGGAATAAGGTGAGGTGGCCTGGGGAACAGATGGTCGCTGGTAGTAGCAATGGGCGGGCAGGGTAAGGAGTGAGCATCGTAGCCACTCCCGACATGGCCATGCGAGGAAGGGAGCCATGTGACCGCTAGGAAAAAGGAGGCGGGGTGAATGCATTTGGGGGAGTCAACTGCAATGCCCACTACACCTTCAACTAGAGAGCAGACAATGAGGTGCAGGAAGACTTGAGAGATTTCAGAGATTGAGAGATTTCAGAATTTGGTGAGAAAGGGGTTGGAAGAGAGCTGGAGGGCAAGGATGACTCCAAGGCTTCTAATGTGGTCAACCTCGTGAAGAAACAGGCTTTGTTGTCCCCGGGGAGGGGGAAGGGGCAGGGTGGGGTGAGAACTCTGTTTTGCACACACTGAGCAGAAGGGAGATCCAGGTAATGACACCCAGAAGTCCACACGGATCTAGCTTCAAACGTCACCCTCCAGTCTGGGGTTTGCTTCAAAACAATCTGAGTGGTGGGTTGGCTACAGCTGACACAAAACTGGCCCTGAATAAATAACTGAGGTGGGTGAGAAAGTAAAAATTAGCTCAGACTAAGAAAACAAAAGGCGTGCTACCATCTCAGGCGGGGAAGACGGCACAGGTAAGGCCAGCTACAAAGCTGCCGTGAAACGCTACTCCTCCCAAGGGCACGCTGCTGCTAGTGTCACAACCACCCCCTTCTTTGCATGGCTACTGCTTTCTGAGTCACTGAGCTCACCTTGTTCTCTGAAATGATGGACCGTCAGAAAGTTTGCCGTTTGAAATTTTATCAGTAAAAATGAAACACCCTCCTGTTGCTGGGAGGATCTAAGTCACTTTGACACAGAGAAACGGTCTTGATTTGTAATTCAGGTTCGGAGCTTCAGATAAGGGGCTTCTGAACACAACATTCACTTTGTACTTTTGAAGGAAATGAACCTGGGCCTGCAGTGCAGTTCAGACCAGGCGTTGACTCCCGTATACGGAGATCTGCTTTTCTCTGAGCCTATCAAAGCACTGCTTCATTTACATTTTTACTTAAACTCTATCCTTCCCCCAGATCCTTTAATTCTCTCTTTTCCCGTTTGGTAAGACACCCATAGTTACTCTGGTGAGGTCCCTTTCATCACAATGAATTAAAAAATCTGGTTTTGTCAAACTACAGGCTTGTTTCTGGTGATCTGAGGCTGACTGGGTCTGCGTAATGGGGATACAGTTCTTTGCACTATTCCCTTTGCTATTGCAAATGATTCACATTTTTCCACATTTCCAAGTTCTTGAGAAGTACTCACCCCATGATAACAGTAGGAGCTATGATGGTGTTTGAGATCTCCGCAAGGGTGAGTTAACAGCCCTCCAAAGACATCCACACCCTAATCCCCGGCACCTGTAAATATGTTGCCTTAATAGCAAAAGGGACCTGGCAGATGTAGTTAAGGCTAAAGATCTTGAGATGGGGAGAGTACTCTGCCTTAAAGCAGAGAACCTTTCCTGACTGTGGTCAGAGAGAGATGTGACCACAGGAGAAGGGTCAGAGACGTAGTTGCTGGCCTTGAAGATGGAAGAAGGGGACACAAGCCAGGGAATGTGGGAAGCCTCTAGAAGACAGAAAAGGTAAGGAAACAGATTGTCCTCCAGAGAATCCACGTCAGAGTTCTGACCTACAGAACTAGAAGATAAACTTGTGCTACTTTAAGCCAAATTTGTGGTAACTTGATATGGCAGCAAAAAAAAAAAAAGGAATACAAGATCACTCAGCACAGTGGGTAAAGACAGAAATGAACCAAGGGTGCCTTGGGGACGCCAACACTTGAGAGGAGAGGAGGAAATGAGGAGTCAGCTAAGGACACAGAAAGGGAGGGACCAAATAGCGGAACACAGAAGAGACCAAGGAGAAAGTTCCAAGGAGAAAGTGGTCCAGATTTAAACTGCCCACTCCTTAAAAGTGAAGGCTGAAGGGTAAGCAGTCTTTCAGTTTTAAAGCACATGTTCTTCCCTTGCTTCAACGTCCTGTGATTCTAGCATTTTCATAAAATAAACAGCCTTTCCCCTGAAACCACCACCTTCTCCTTTCACGCTAAAAGCCGGAGAGTTTGAGAACTTTCACAATCTCAATTCACATTACAAACCCATCAAGGTAATATTCTGGTTCGGGAAGAGCAGGTTTTACCACATCACAAGTGAGAATGAACTCTATTTTTATGTGCTAATCTAAGTTATTTGACGTTGGAGCACAGCCTAAATGGGAGTGGGACAGTCACCGGCCTGGTGTGACTGTGCTGTGCTGGGTCTCCGTGTTTAAACACTCCTCCCAGACCTGTCCCTCCTCGAATGCTAAGGTCCTCATTAAAACAGTCTCTCTAGACCATCTCACTACCAATTTGGAAAACGGCAAATTATTTTACCCAGGTAGACTGTCCACGGTGCTATCTTACAGAATATTCACATTCTTTTTTTTTAAGTTTCTTTATTTATTTTGAAAGGGGGGAGGGGCAGACAGGGAGGGAGAGAGACAATCCCAAGCAGGCTCCGTGCTGTCAGCACACAGAGCCCAATGCAGGGCTTGATCCCATGAACCGTGTTAATATGACCAGAGCCAGAATCGAGTCGGGACACTTAACTGAGTCACCCAGGCACCCCCGGAACATTCACATTCTGAAGGGCAAAGTTTATGCAGGGAAAGAAGTGCTGAATTTCTAGATTTTCAGGCTTTTTCTAAGTGAAGAAGGTGAAGGATAGGAGTGTATTCCTAAATTCTAAACCCACTAGCCTTATGTGGTTTTGAGAAGCTGGGCCTAATGCCTCATTCTCACACAAAGACATTGGCACGTGACTTTTTCTCTGCCTGAATACCCTGCCCCATTAATTCTTCAAAATTCGGAACAGTTGCCACTTTCTTAGGGGGGGGCTGTCCCAGCTTATGTTGGCTCCTTCTGTCATGGGCCCCCACAGAACACCCGTATGTTTCCTTTTGAACCGCTCACCACATAAGCAATTACTTGTCTGCTCTTTCACCCTCACCATCCGATGGCGAATTCTGCAAGGTAAGGGCAGCCTGCCTCCGCTGTGCTGTTATCTCCTTGGTCTCTAGCATACAGGAGATACTCACAAATATTTGATGACTGATTAAACGAATGAAGGGTGGGGTCCCAGTGCTCTTATTCTGGCTTTACATTAGTGGTTCCTGAAAATGTAAATGGGAATTAAACATTCGGGCCCCTCAAAGCTAAAGAACCAAAAGCACTGAGTTTCTAAAACGTACCTACCATTCAATGTTCATCCCTGGTCTTGTCCAAAGCCTGAAGCGGCAAACAAACACAAGAACAAGTGGGTCGACAACACTAACAAGAGAATTCAGTGGGAAAAGAGAATCATCTTTTCAACAAATGGTGGGACAATTGGATATGCGCATACAAAAGAACGAAGTCAATCCTTACACCACACACACAAATTAACTCAAAATGAACCACAGACCTAATGGAAGAGCCAAAACTATACAACTCCTGGAAGAAACCTTAGGAGCAAATGTTTGTCACCTTGGGTTGTTCAAAACTTTCTTAGACGTGACACCAAAAGCCCAAGTGGCAAACTAGACTTGGTCGAAATTCAAAACTTTTGTGCTTCAAAGCACACTATCAAAATACACCCGAGGGAATGGTAGAAAATATTTATAAATCATGTCTCTGGTAAAAACTTGTACCCAGAATATCCAAAGTCTCTTACAACTCAATAATAAAAAGCCAAATAACTGAAGAAAGCACAAAGGATTTGGGTATTTTTCCAAGGAAGAAATACAAATAACAAATAGTAACATGAAAAGACGCTCAACATCATTAGCCATCAGGGAATGTAAATCAAAACCAGGATAGGATACTAGGACGGCTATAATCGAAATGACAGCAAGTTTTGGCAAGGACCGGGAAAGACTGGGGCCCTAATTTATCACTGCAGAGAATGTAAAATGGTGCAGCCACTTTGGAAGAGTTTAACAGTTCCTCCAGAGTTACCATTTGACCTGGTAATTCCACTCCTAGATGTATATCCAAGAAAATTTAAAATCTAAAAATCTGTATATGAATTTTCATAGCATTATTCGTAACAGCCCCAAAATGGAATCCACATGTCTATCAATAGATGAATGGATAAACAAAATGTAGTATATCCATACAATGAAATATTTCGTCACAAAAAAGAACGATGTACTGATGCATGTTACAACATGGCTGAACGTGGAGAACCTTGAAAGAAACCAGTCACAAGAGGCTACATATTATGTGATTCCACTTACATGAAATCTCCAGAAGAGTCATATCTAGAGACAGAAAGTGACTTCCTAGAGCTGCACTGGGGTGGAAGAAGTAAGGGCGATGGGGAACAGGGAGTGACTGCTAGTTGGTTGGCAATTTTTCTCGGGGTGCTGAAGACATTCTGGAATTGACTATGATGATGGTTGCTCAACCCTATCGACCATACTAAAAACCACTGAATTGTGCACTTTAATTAGGTGAATTGTACGGTACGTGAATTGTATCTCAATAAAAGTGTTAAAAATTTAAGTATGATAAAGAAATGCTGTGCTTCCATTTCACGACAGCACACATTTGTCAGAAGCCAATCTCATGCTCGTTTCCCCAAGCATAAAGAGAAACACAGGTTTCTGTCTCCTGGGACGCTGACTTCTGAGCTTATTCGTTTTCCTGTGTGCCTGCACGACTGTTAAGGGCTCAGTGCAGGGATTCATGGAGCTGCAGGCTTCTTGCAATGGAGCATTTCGATTCTACGGAGCCATGCATTTTTCTCTTGACAATAAATTGTCCTTGGAGCTTGAAGTGCAGCACAAAAAATTCTTTTTCCAGCACAGTCACTCCATTAAGATCACCTGAAACTCACTGGGTATATTTAGGGCAGGCCAGAGTGCCAGGATGACTGAATCCTAAATGCAAGATGCTGGGACTTTTGGGCTCATGATTTGTTTTCTCCCTCCCTCCATCTTCCTTTGGCCCAGGTTCTTCAGCTCTAGCCCAAAGGTCAGAGCACCCCACACCCCCAAGCAAAAGTGCTGGATGGGAAGAGACAGGAGCATCCTGGAGTTCGGGTTCCATTCCCTAGTGCTGGGGGCCTGCACTGAGTGTCCACACTCTCCCGAACCTCTGTACTTCCCTCCTTCGTGCCCAGGGCAGGGCTTGGATGGGAGTTCTGGGAACAATCCCAGCCCAGGCGCATCAGAGGGAACAAGTGAGCACACAGGGAAGTCTAGGTGGTGAAGGATTCAAGAGAAAAGCTATGGCTGTTCTCAGGTGAAAATGGCTCATCTAGAGGGAGATTCAGAGCGGGCACCAAGAAATATGCACAGGGATAAACCAACAACTGGATTAACAGAATAAGCAAAACTTCCACTTTATTTTAGAAGCCTTTGAGACATAAAAGACAGTAACTGCAGAGTCGAAGGCTAACCCAAACCATGCACCTGAGTGTCAGAGCACTCTAGGGGCAAAAGGCGATGGAAAGGTGCATGACTTGGGATTTTTTTCCAGCTTTAGAAACTCAGAGAACCAGAACATCCCGGGACTGGTTACAGATTATTTACAAAGGTGTTTACCTGTGCGAAAGAGAAAAACCAAAAGTTATATTTCCCATTTTTAGCACTCTACAACAGTCCACCCACACTGCATATGTAGCCGAGCCCACGAGGTTTTGTGAGGAAGGGAAAATAGGCATGGGGGAGAAATGGGACCTGCTCAGGGTCATACAGTATCAAGTGGCAGAGCTGGGAATAGAATCCATAAATTGTATTTCCCCAGTTCTAAAATACCTTTGAGGAGGAAGTTAGCTGGGAAGTCAATTATTTAACAATTATTAGCCCAAAATACTTTAGAGAATAGGGATTATATTTGTGACATGTACAAGGTCCCATGGGCTTTGGAGTGTGAAATGCAATTTGAAGCACAAAGCATAAGACCATCATTCTGAAGTCTGAAGCAAAGACAAAAGCGCAATAAAGGAAAATCACAAGATGCAGGAGTTAAGATCCTCCCCACCTTTTTCAAGAGTTCTTCTTGTTTGGTTTCTTCTTCAGAAAAATCATCATTGACATCCAATACCAGCACTGGAATGTTCAGCAGAGCCTCAAAGTGGAGCCTTGTAAGAAGCATGAACGTTTTAGGGGACAGAAAAAAGAAAGCTGAGCCAACCTTCACATACTCACCAAGTCTTAGTAATCCATAGAAGAGATCTAAAGTCACATGGCTTCTCAATGAAATGGCATGTAAATAGCAATTGGAAAACGAGTTTAATAAAGTTGGCCAGAAAGAGGAAGGCTGAAATTTCTCTTTAGTCTTGAAATGGATACGGAAGGTCAGAGCCCTACACCTTTCCAGTGGACAGCATGCCGAGCCCAAAGGAAGGAAAGGCCAAAACTAGGACTGTCAACTTAGTAAGAAGGACAATTTCTCCAGAAATTTTCAGACCTTCACCCTGAGCTAACTATATCACTATCCTCAATCACAATGTTCAATCTAGGGTAATGTTAAAAAACAAAAAAGGTGAGAAACAGAATCTAATAAAAAGTCTCTTAGCATATAGATTACATCTCACATTTAAGTTTCTGAGTTGGATAATGCTTGGCATTTCCAGCCACTCGGTACATTCTCAACCTTCTTATGGGGCTGCGTGCTGAACTCATGCTTGGGCAACTGGCTTGTAGGGAGGCAGGTGTCTGTGTGGTGCTGCCCTCTTCTCTGCTTACCTGGTTGTCTTGTGAACAAGCCAGGCTTCGTGTTGACTGTGAAGCTGCTCGAGATACGCCAGCTCAATTCCTTTCTCCTCTTCCCTGGCCCTGTGGTGTAGTCTCTTCCAGCAAACCTAAAAGACAATCCCCAGGCCCTGCTGAGCTCATGTGTTATCCTGGCTGTGACGATGCAGTCCTCAGGGGCTCTCTGACTCAACTCACGATGTCTGTCCTGAGAACGGTAAGCCATGACTTTGCTTCTACTGTCTGCTTTTCTTATTCAATCACAGGGTTAATGGCAAACTTCATCAACCCTTTTTTTTTTCTTCTTCCCAATCCCATCCAGGAAGTCCCTAAATTCTCTTTAATCTCTCTCACCTCTGTCCTAGTCAGGTCCTTATCACCTCTCACTCAGATGGTGGCAAGAGCCTTCTGGCCACTTCACCATGGAGGCGGTGAACTGCATGGGAACAGCACAGGCCTTAAAGTCAGAAAACCCACAATTCGATTCCTGTCTTCGCCTTGTACTAGTGGTGCAAGCTCTGTGGGCTTCCCTCTCCTCCCCTCCACTCACCCCATGGGGAGTTGGTGAGGACTCACCAAGGTAAGGCATGTCAAGTTCCTGGCCAAAGCTGCTCTCTCCTCCCAGTGAGACCCCTCCACCCACCCTTCCTGAGTGCTGCAGGAGAGTGGCGGTGCGCTCCTTGCTGCGAACACTTCCCGGGCTCGGTACTACCTACAGCCACAGAGCCCCAGGTTCAAGGAAGCATGAGGAGCATATTTACAAAATGGAAAATCTGAAACACGACTTTCATATCCTTTCACTCACTGAGTCTGCAGCAGAATGCAAACTCTGCCCAGGTCGAAGATAAAACAAAGAAGTAAAAAAAAAGTGAGGCTTAAGACTAACTCTCCTTCCCTCCCCCTTTCCAGAGAGTGCATGATTCCACTCTGCCTTCACCTGGTAGAAAAGTCTGAAGCACACTGGCTCGGAGAATGTCTTCTTCTCCTTTACCTGTCGCACAAGGCCATCCCAGATGCTGGCCGTCCCCCCTACCTCTCCACCTTCATCCTTAGCACCTCCCTGGACTCAGTGCCAGTAGCCAGATCGGACCCGCAGGACAGGCCGAGCTCTTTACCACCTTGAGACTTTTGCTCCAAATCTTTGTTTTGCCTGATTGCTTTCCTTCCTCTTTCCACATGGCAAACATTTCATCATTCAATGTCACCTGTCCTGGGAAGAACAGGTGGAGTAGCCCACTGATCTAGGGCTACCTTCTTTCAAACACTTAAAAAACTTTATCCCAAATGTAAACTTTAGCTGCAAATGAAGCACACGGTACTCCCAAAGACGCACAGAGTCCTTGCTGTTTCCCTCTCACTCAGCCCTTCCTCTAAGGGGACGAAATCATGTAAACAAATTTCATTTATGAGCTTATGTCCAACTTTTCAAACTGATTAACAGAGACAGATCTGACACGTTAATACTTCTAGCACCCATTCCTTCTCGCCAATCTTTTCCCCTAATCAACTATCATCCCAAACTTAGATGAAGTCCTTGTCCTTGGGATTTTATAATTTACTTAGACAATAGGTAAACCAACATGCAAAACAATGAATCAAGTGCTAAACTGTGAGCTTTGGATCTTTCTTCAGTGTAGCAGTTCAGATCAGGGAGGGAGCAGCTGTGCCCCGGAGTCAGAGAGGTGGTTCCCTGGAGGAGGCAGGCCCCCCCCCCCCCCTTTACTTCTAGTACCAGCTCCCGAGCACCACTTGGAGAGCCGGCGCTGTGCCAGGCCCTGGGGAAACACAGGCCGCCGGTGGCATTTCAGCTGTCTCAGGAGACAGAGGGAGGCGTGTACAGGGAGCTCTGAGAGCACAGCGGCTGGGAGCCAGAGTCTGTCTTGTTCAGGGCCGAGCGCCGGGCTGGCACAGCCAGTGGTCAGTGAAAACGCTGTTGCCTGCCGCCGTTCGCGGAGTCCATTTCTGCCCTCGTCTCCCTGGCTCTGTTAACCTTTTTCTCCTGCTTTCACCTTCTCCATTTCTACTTTCTTTCACCATGAACCTGCTTTCTTCTTCCTCTTTCTGCCTATACACCCCACCCTTACTGCTGATGGCTTCAAGACGTTTCCCCTTGTTCTCCTCCCTTCCCCATCACACAGCTTTACACCCCCAACTTCTAGCTGCCCAGTTCTCGATACCACAGCAACCAATGTTAATTTTGTATACTTTCAGAAATATTTTATGCATATACACATTCTTACCACCACTTTTTAAAAAAACACCATACTTGTAAAAGGTGTCCCACTACATCCCCTGTGCTGGCTTTTCTTCACTTAACGATTAGTATTTTCCCATCTTTTTTATGGCTTTAGAGTTTTCCAATGTATGGATAGAGCACAATACATTCAACTGATCCCTACTGATGACCACTTGGGGACCACTTGGGTTGTTTCCAATAATCTGTTATTTACAAACACAGCTGTCTTGCACATGAGCCATTGTGCCCATTTGGGAGCATATTTATGGTATAAATTCCAAGGAGCGTGATGAACAGGTAAACTCCTACTTCGAACATTTGGCAAAATTCTTATTTTACTGGTACGGCTACATCAATTTTTTTTTTAAGTAGGCTTCACACCCAGCACGGAGCCCAATGTAGGGCTTGAACCCATGACAGTAGGATCAAGAACTGAGCTGAGACCAAGAATCAGATGCTTAACTGACTGAGCCGCCAAGATGCCCCTCAACAAATTCTTTTCTTCAAAAGTCATATGCAAACAGTTCTTTAGACCTGTGTCTCTTGGTATCAGTCCTCACAAAAGGACACACCTGAATGTAAGAAGGGCGGTGTAGCTGCACACAGCAAGCGGGGACCTTCTTGCTGATCTGCCCCCTTGACCAACCACCGCAGGAAGAGAGGCTGCTTGGACACTGAACTGTGACCGCTAGTGGGTCTGGCCACTCTACTTCCCAAGCCCAAGCCTGGGTGCCACAGGCACCAGGCATTTCCGGCATACTAGCTCCATGCTGCCGACAGTCCCCGGCAGGGCTGCACTCTCTTCCTGATTCCATGGGGCTGGGTGGGACACCGAGGAACAGACATTTCTCTTTTGACTGTTTTTTAGGTTGGCTTGCTTGTGTTTTAGAATTTAAGGAAGAGCAGGTAGAAAGGAGCAAAATGCCCTACTGAGGTCCATCTCACATGCTCTAAACTCAGTATTTCTTTCCCAGGGCTTTGTACTACAGTATTGGGCACTCGCATGGCTTTTCACATGCAGACGTGTTCACGTCTGTTCTCTTCCCTCGGATATGGTCACCTCTGAATCTCACAGGAGGGGGTCAGGGGTGACTTTGGAGAAGGATATCAGCATTCCTGGGTCTCTGGCTCTAAAACCATCAAAAGACCATCAAAATCCACAACCAGTCTTAAAGCTTTTCTGCTTTTTCTACCATTAAGTTGCAAGAAACCTTCAAAGCCCCTCATTTTTTTTTCAACAACCCCCCTCATTCCACCCCTGCTGAAGGAGCTCAGTTAGTCTCTCCACGAAGGTGTGTCAGTCATACCCCCACCACCGCCGCCACCACCGCGGCCACCATCACCACCACCACCACTGTCACCATCACTTCTCAGTCATTCCAAAGGGCACAAGCAAGTGAGGAAGACTCTTGCTGGCCTTTTCTCCAGCTCCTGCAAGCCTGTGTGATGGGCTCTCCTGCCTATCTTCTGACTGCTCAGTCTGCTCTCAGGCCTGCCCCTGTCCACAAGGTTCAGTCCCATCTCTAAAAAGCATGGCCTCTAAAAAAAATAAAATAAAATAAATAAAAAGCACGGCCTCTAATCAGAAAGGAGCTTTCCTCCTAAGATTATGCAGTATATCTGGTATTTGACTACACATTACATATGTCTCAAAAGCTGAGAGCAACACACCTCTCAAAAAATACCTCCAGCCTTGACTCAGAATCCCACTCCAGAAGAGCCCTTGGAGACCACTAGTCTCGGCCACTGGATTTAAAAGACAAGGACCCCTCCAGGGGAAAGGTGTCCAGGGTCACTGCCAGTCAAAGACTCTCCTTCCTGGTGCTCCTTCTATGATATCACCCTATTGCATACTAGGCTGGCTCCAGGGTCCAAGTCAGAGAGTCATAAAATGTAACTTCTGTAGTCCATCCTCAAGGTTCAAAAGACAGCTATAGGGGCGCCTGGGTGGCTCAGTCGGTTGGGCGACCGACTTCGGCTCAGGTCATGATCTCGCAGTTTGTGAGTTCGAGCCCCGCGTCGGGCTCTGTGCTGACAGCTCAGAGCCTGAAGCCTGCTTCAGATTCTGTGTCTCCCTGCCCTTCTCTAACCCTCCCCTGCTCACACTCTATGTCTATCTCTCAATAATAAATAAACATTTAAAAAAATTTAAAAACAAAACAACAACAACAACAACAACAACAACAAAAAGGCAGCTATAAATTACAGTAGTATCAGGGTGAGGTGAGGAAACTCTCCACTGCATCCCAGCATCCTATTCAGGAAACCATCAAGACCACCCCAGACTCTGATGGATGACCCAGTTGGAGAGAAGGGAAAGTTGAGGCAACGGAGTACAGGTAACCTGGTCAGAGGAGCCAATCTGCAAACCCTGGGTGATAAAGACAATTCCCAATTTTCTCTGTGTTGTTACTACATTGAGAGAGTCCCTTTCAGTCATTTGCTTTAGCCCTCTACTGCAGAAGCCTGTGGGAAATGGGGTACTCGATGCCAGAATGGGAGGGTGTTTACCCTCTACCCACCATGCTCCAGATAATACCCACAATCTAATTTCTCCAACCAGAAAATCAGGGGTTGGAGAATGTCACCTCTCAGGTTTCATATGGCTGGGAAGCTTAAGGCTTGAAGTTCTGCATTACCTGGGGAGTAGCCTGGAGGTAGATGAAGCCATGTAATTTGACCCGGCTGGCAAACTCCTGCAGGAGAAAAGAATGCCAGTCCTGATAGATATGCCATTCGATGTCACTGAGGGAACCATTTTCAAAAAGATTCTTTGCAAAGATATACCTGGTTGGAAATGTAAGTAGGATTGGGGCAGGGGAGAAGAATGGGAAAGAGAATAAAAGGCAAAAGGGAGAGAAGGAGAAAAATCAATAACCAACTTGTTCCACATCTGTTCAAACCACTTAACCTTTCTAGCTCCTCATCAATCTTTAAGAAATCTGAATTCTTAACCTAGATCTCCTTCCTTGTCCAACGGCAAGATGGGAAAGAGCATCTAGACTCTAGAAGCCAAAATCACAGCTCTCCAACAGGACTGATCCACTGGGAGAAAAGGGGCACCGGAAAAGAATATCATTGGTTGCTAGCAATTTTCCCTGCTGGAAGCCAGTCAGAACATACAGCGTATGGTGCATGAAAACTGAAACTTTTGAGATTTCTCTATTATTATTGTAGCAAGCCTTCAAACAAAAAACCAACCTAGGGCTTGTGAGGGCTTCTGAGTCTCCAAGGCTGCTGAGCCATCCTCTCATACAGCTAACAAGCGGAGAAGGAAACGTACTGAAGTGGGGTCACCCATGCAGCAGGAAATGCATTTCTCACTTACTACAGTATTACCAAGAGAGCAGACCTTCCCCCAAGCACACATGAGCTCTTCTTTACGTGTTTCCTCTGTTGCTGAGCTTCTAATCCAGGTACAAGAAAGCTAAATCTAAAAATCAAGCTAGCTTGAGCCTTGCTTACTTCCACAACAAAAGGAGCATCTGGTAAATAGGAGATCAGAGCTAACAAGAAACCCACTGCTTCAGAAGGGTCAATTCTGCTTTCAAACGTCAGGCATCTTGATACAAAACACAATTTACATCCTAAACAGTGAACACCAGTTTCTAAGGCAACGCTTAGCAACTGGCCACTTCTGGGAAAATGAAATTCAGAATCCTTGCGTACGAATGGCCCAGGGAAGTATACACCACAAGGCCGCAAGTGTTGCGATTAAAAGAATGGGCTGCAGTGTCACATTCCTGAGTGTGAGCCTGGCCCCCAAATTCATATGCTGGTTACCATGGGCAAGCCATCAAACTCCCTGAGCCCATTTCTTCCTCTATACAAAGAGGTAACAGTAGAACCCAACTCGGAATTGTTGTGTTGACTGTTTGTAGGACAAGGTGCTTGCTGGAGTGACTGGTGCATAGTATTCAAGACATCGTAGTTGTTACTATACCTACTTCTTTGCTAGGCTGTAAAGAAATTAATCTGGGAGCTCCAGAAGTCAACTCTCCCAGTCTGGAATGGTTTAGCTATGGTCTAGCCGAAGGCAACAACAAGATGACTTCTGTAACTCAATTTCTCAAAAATATTTTCAGCTTCGTCACAATTTAGAAACTAAAATCTTATAAAGAGAAAAAACGTATCTGTTATAAGCCTTACGAGGGATCCTCATCTTTCTTGAGGATGAGCACTTCTTTCTCCCAGCTGGTGTTGATGGGGAGAGAGGGAGAAGGTTGGGCTAAGGGAGGGAACTACTGCATGTAGGTGCCGCAAAGAACAAGCGTAAGGACCCAGGCATCAGGGCCCCTGTTCTAAAAACACATGCTTTTGTTTCTTTTAACTCAAACCAAAAAGATTTAGGTTTCTTCCTCCCAGTCGTCCCCTCTCCCAAACAATTTGTGTTCCTCCTTTGAGACACACATCACACACGTGTGCACGTGTGCAGTCTCAGAGTCCCGTTAGAGTAGGATTACCCTGAAGGAAGGGACTGGGTCTCCTTTGCTCACTGCTGAGTCCCAGGATCCAGCCTGGTGTCTGAACATACAGGGATTTAATAAATCTGTGCTTGAGCAAATGAATGAATGAATGTTTTCAAAATGTTTATTTGAGAGAGAGAAAGAGCATGCACGTGAGCAGGGGAAGGGCAGAGAGAGAGGGAGAGCGAGAAAAATCCCAAGCAGGCTCTGCGTTGCCAGCATAGAGCCCTTATGTGGTGGGACTTGAACCCATGAACTGTGAGATCAAGACCTGAGCCGAAACCAAGAGTGGGATGCCCAACCTACTGAGCCACCCAGGTGCCTCAAGTGAACGAGTTCTTTGGGGAAAGGGTCTGGGGGTGCCTGGGTGGCTCAGTCGGTTGAGTGTCCGTTTGACTCTTGATTTAAGCTCAGGTCATAATCCCAGGGTTGTGGGATCAAGCCCCGTGTCAGGCTTCACACTGATTGTGGAGCCTGCTTAAGATTCTCCCTCCCTTGGGGCACCTGGTGGCGCAGTCGGTTAAGCGTCCGACTTCAGCCAGGTCACGATCTCGCGGTCCGGGAGTTCGAGCCCCGCGTCGGGCTCTGGGCTGATGGCTCAGAGCCTGGAGCCTGTTTCCAATTCTGTGTCTCCCTCTCTCTCTGCCCCTCCCCCGTTCATGCTCTGTCTCTCTCTGTCCCAAAAATAAATAAACGTTGGAAAAAAAAAAAAAAAAAAAAAAAAGATTCTCCCTCCCTCTCCCTCTACTCCTATCCCCTGCTAGCACACGCTCTCTAAAACAGAAAATTAAAAAAGGGGAAAAGGCCTAAGTTACCATTAGGATTAAATGAATTATCTTTTCTATCTCAAAAATGCCCCCCTCTGAAGAAAACATCTAGAATGTATAGCTGTCTATAGCAAAATCAGTTCTCATCTCTTCCTTTACAAGTAAATGTTAAGATCTTATACCTTCTAAACCAAGTATTCTTTTTTCTGAGGGGGTCTCTCATATGCCTACTTCACTAAAGGGCTGGAAATAAAAAAAAAACCCATGGTGAGTATGTTTCCAAGCAACCGGGGTTGTTGTATGTAAGTCATCTTCCCAGTCCAAGAGGCATGGCTTAGGAAAGGGGAGAGAAAAATATGCAGTAGTATACCCAACAAATGAAAAGAACCAAAATCTACAGCCCAACTACCTATAATTCACATATTTAGCTTTTATAAAGGGTAGGCTCTCTCTCTCTTTTTAATTTTAATATTTTTGAGAGAGAGAAAGCACAAACGGGGGAGGGCAGAGAGGGAGACACAGAACCAAAGCAAGCTCCAGGCTCTGAGCCGTCAGTATAGAGCCCAACGTGGGGCTCGAACCCATGAACCGTGAGATCTTGACCTGAGTCAAAGTTGGACACTCAACTGATTGAACCACCCAGGTGCCCCTTAGTAGGCTCTCTCTTGGGTAGAGAAGGAATATGTAGCCCGTACCTTGCACTGTTTTGCATATCTTGCATGACATATCTTGCAGTGTTTCGAGATATTAAAAATTACATGACATTTACAAGTGTACCCGTAGTTTTTTCCTACATGAGGCTTTATGGAACACCAAGAAGTAGAATTGGTTTGTCTAATCTGGAAGTAAATGGGTAACTATTTCTTACATCTTCAGAAGTAAATGGGCAATGAAAATGTAGCATTTTTCAGGGCTCCTGGGTGGCTCAGTCACTTATGTGTCCGACTCTTGATTTCAGCTCAGGTCATGATCTCACCATTGTGAGACTGAGCCCCGCGTTGGGCTCCGCACTGGGCATGGAGCCTGCTTGGGATTCTCTTTCTCTCTCTCTACCCTCCCCCCCCAACTGCTTGTGTTCTCTCTCTCAAAATAAATAAATAAACTTAAAAATTTTAAAAAGAAAAAAGCAGCATTTTTCCAAGTATACTTTTCAAAACCACAGCGGAGCAGGGTCTGAGCAAGAGAAAACATGCGGTGCTGAGCACGGGGCCTGTGCCCAGTGGAGGGCTCGGGGTCTTACCTGTCACTGTACACGGACCTCTCAAAGATCTGTACCGCCTTCTTGGACTGTAATTGTTTCTCAGGAAAGGGCTCCAGCTGTACTTTTAGGCGGCTCATAAAAGAACATGTCTGGAATGTGTAGGACCATCGTGCTGGTTCCTGGTACATCATATCCAGCAAGTTTCCAAGATTTTGAGCAGTGTAGGCCTAAAGGGAAATTACAAAAGAGGAGAATTTCCTAGAAGGTACATTTACTTCATGGTGTTTGCTCCCCACACCCATGGTTTAATATCAGTGAGGGAAACAATTACAGAAGTTTCCTTCTAAAAAAATATAATCATATCCCCCAGTTTATTCAAAGCCACATAATCAAGGAAGAGATTTTCCTACCTGATTAGGAGAGAATTTGAGAGGGAGAGGACATGCCACCTTCAGCATACCAGAGAAGAGCAGAAGAAGAACCACATGCAGAATGAGCATATTCACTGACTCGTTTGTGGAGTCTGTCTGACGAAGAGTTCTCCAACAACTACTTGGAATCAAATCTTTCCATTGTAACACTATGTTGCCTCTCTTCTGAGCTTCCATCCCTGGCTATTTCTTTCTACAACTCCAACCCAGACAAGGAAGCAGCGGATTATTCAAAAATCCAACTAACCAACCAAAGAGAATTCTCTCTCTCTCTCTTTCCCTCTCAATGAAGGGATTAAAACAGCCAAGCAAAACCTTCCTCCTCCATTCTAGAGACTTTATGAAACATATTTAAAGACCCACCTACTCGGCACGTGCAGGTGGGAACATGGGTCAGATACTCGAGAGCCCTGATTCTTTCCTGGGCTCTGCCACTGACTCAGCACAAAGCCCTTTGGCTCTGCATTCATTCAACCGCCATTACCTGAGGGCCTGCATGGATGAGGCGCTACATGGGCTCGATGCTGTAAGGGGTTCGGAAAACAAAACTAAGATTTATTTTCAGTGTTCACTATGTTGTTATGTCATTTAATCTTCAAAACAGCTTCATGAAGACAGAACTATTGTTATGCTCATTTTCCTGAAAGGCAAGTCCACTCAGAAAGGTTAATTAAGTAACTTACTTGTCCAAGGTCTCAAGGTGAGTAAGTGCAGAACCGGGACTCAAACCTGGCTTCCTCTAACTTCATTCTAATGTTTCTCTATATAAAGATAAGCTTGGAGGTCAATGATACATGGAATTTCCACAGATGGAAATGGGGATTAAGAGAGCATTTCGGGGGGTGCCTGGGTGGCTTAGTCGGTTAAGCGTCTGACTTCAGCTCAGGTCATGATCTCGTGGTTTGTGTGTTCAAGCCCCGTATCAGGCTCTGTGCTGACAGCTCAGCGTCTGGAGCCTGCTTCGGATTCTGTGTTTCCCTCTCTCTGCCCCTCCCATGCTCATGCTCTGTCTCTCTCTGTCTCTCAATAATAAACATTAAAAAAAATTAAAAAGCATTTGGGTGGAGAGAAAGATACAGGAGGTGTAAAAGGTTAGACAACCATAAGTGGTCCAGTTTGGCTAAGGATCAACCCTAGATTACACAGAAGGCTCCCAGCTCTCTGAAAGGCTTCACTGGGAGCAATGCAGGTAAAGCAGAATGGATCACAACATGTTTTCCCTCCTTTCAATCCTCCAATCCGCAAACACACAACAGCCTCACAGACGGCTCCTGGTTACAAGCTGGAAGTAGAAGCAGGGGGATGAATTAGAATCCACTTGAGTCTCTGATGGTGTCACTAGACACTGTAGGGAGCCCTTGGGGTGTGGCACAGTTACCAGACTGCGCAGAAGACCACTGAGTGGAGCGAGCTGCTGTGAGTACAGATGTACTAGGCGGACCAGGTGGGAGCTATTCCACCGGCAGGCTTTGGGCTACCAAAGGGAGGCCATTCCAAAACAAAAAACTGTACAGGGTCTACACGATTTCTGAAAGAACCCACCTCAGCTACAGAACAAATGCAGACATCCTTCAAACATAGAAACAAAGAGAGGGAAATAACTGGATACGGAAATATTCAGCAATTCAAAAGGAGAAAGCCAATGTGTGTGCTCAGGACAAGCAGCCCCTTACGAGACAGAGCTGTTGCCAGAAAAATCTCAATGAGAGTTAAGGGACTGCCACATTGATAAGAACAGGCTGTCATTAAAAAAAAAAAAAAAAAAAAAAAAAAGGAACAATATGAAAAGAACATTCTTAGAGGAGAAAAACGAAATTGCCATAACAAAGCACTCAATGAAGATGGTAACTAGCACACTGTATGCTGCAGTAAACCTAATTAGTGAATCGGCTCAAGAAATTGTCCTTAAACTAAGAGAAAAAAAAAAAACCAACCAGAAAAGGATGACAGAAATGAAGACACGCGGGGTAGAAGGAAGAGATCCAGTGTGCACTGTTGTATCGTGGCAGGGCTTTTTTTGGCCTCTCCTTGTCTTTCCTCTGGAAAGATAGATCAGGATGTAATGTCACCTGTGTTCCACCTTACAGTAATTAATATGATTTTGTATCAAACAACTTTCCAAACAAGAGCTAAAATGATCCACAACTCCATAGTACCTGTAGCTGAGACAAAGCTATCTAGGGAGATGATTTTCCTTCTTATGAGACAAGAGTCCAACACAGGGAGGGGAAAAGCCACCCCCAACAAAGAGATGAACAGAGGAAGACCCCTACTCATAAGGTGTGCGTCTCTCATCAGATTTCATCATCACTGAGAATCGCTATCTAATAGAAATATGTAGGATCTCTAGGTATTTGAGGACAGTTTAAAACCATGGAACAACTAGGAGTTATAGTAAGAAGGAACTGATCAGATAGAAAAGCTAAAACTAAAAAATTAAAGAAAAGCTCTGGGACGTGAGACTTTCCACCAGAGAAATTCACTGAGTACCATAAGAGATTTCATATATATTTACATATATAGCTTTCATAAGCATAAACACACACACACACACACACACACACGAACCCATAGCTGGACCTATCCTGCCAAAATGTTGACAATTCATAAAACTAAAACAAAAACCTAACAAGGGGAATCACACAAATTACTTATTTAAAAAAAAAGGGGGGGATCAGGGACACCTGGGTGGTTCAGTCAGTTAAGCATCCAGCTCTGGCTCAGGTCATGATCTTGTGGTTGGTAAGTTCGAGCCCCGCATCAGGCTCTGTGCTCACAGCTCAGACAGAGCCTGGAGCCTGCTTTGGGTCTGTGTCTCCCCCTTTCTCTACCCCTCCCCTGTTCGCAGTCTATGTCTCTCTCTCTCTCTCAAAAATAAACATTAAAAAAATTTTTTAAAAAAGGATCAAAACCATATAAAATACTTCTCTACAACAGAAACTACCTTTTATATTCCAGAGCAAAAAAACAGACATTTTTTAGACAAGCAATCACTCAGAAATTATACCACCCACATACCCCTTCTGAAAAAAATTCTCTAAAATATATTCCAACCAACTGAAAAATTACAAAATGGGAAGATGTGGTAATGAGAAAACAGTGGTCAGTGATCAACCGGTAGAACAGAGTGAAATGTAACTAAGGAACTATTATTTAAATGGCTATAAAACTGAGTGCCAAATTTCTATTGTTAAAAGAGACATTTCACAATGGAAAAGCATTCAGGATCTACAAAATTTCAGATAATTTTAATATACTGAAGAAGATAATAAAAAAAAAAGTTTTGTTTTGGTTTGTTTTTCCCTTTCACAGAGACTCCACTAACATTAAAAGATAGGTTTAAACATGTACATTTTTATGTTTATATATTGGGGGGGGGGGGACAGAGAGAGAGGGAGACAGAGGATCCAAAGCAGGTTCTGCACTGACAGCAGAGAGCCAGATACAGGGCTCGAACTCATGAGCCATCAGATCTTGACTGGAGCTGAAGTCAGATGCTTAACCGACAAAGCCACCAGGCTCAGCAGCACATGTACATTTTTAATTTAAACGTTTCCACTGTTAGGATAAAAACGGTATGTTTCTCATGTGAATAAAGGGGAGAAAAATGAAAGAGAATATTAAATATAGCAAAAAGGAAAAAAAAAAAGATGAAAGCATAAAATAAGGTGACAGAAGAGAGAAAATACCCAGGAAGGCGAACCCTAACACTGGGTAAAAACTAAAAATCCTATTTGAAAGAAAAATACCTAAAACAACACAAACTCTGAATAGTAATTGAGAAAGAAACAGTTGTCCAGTAACTCTACCCCCCAAACAGCACTGGATCCATATTATTTAAAAAATGATTTCTATTGTACCTTCAAAGAATAGATAATTCCTATGCTAAAACAGTATAAAACTTCTCAATTCATTCATAACCCTGATGGTAAAACCTGTTAAAAAACAGCAATACCGGGGCACCTGGGTGGCTCAGTCGGTTAAGCGGCCGACTTCGGCTCGGGTCATGGTCTCGCGGTCCGTGAATTCGAGCCCCGCGTCGGGCTCTGTGCGGACAGCTTGGAGCCTGGAGCCTGTTTCAGATTCTGTGTCTCCCTCTCTCTGACCCTCCCCGTTCATGCTCTGTCTCTGTCTCAAAAATAAATAAACGTTAAAAAATTTAAAAAAAAAATAGCAATACCAATTAAATATATAAATATACATGCAAAATTTCAAACAACCTAGTAGCAAATTAATGGGACAGTATACCATGATCAAAAGGGTTCATTCTAGAATGTACAAACGGCACCACTATCAAATCTATTGACTACTACTAAGAGATTAAAAAAAGAAAAACCCCATGATTATCTCACTAGGTACTAAAAGGGCTTTTGATGAAAATTCAACATCTGATCCTGAGGAAAATGTTACTATCCTAGTAATTAGAAGGGCACTTGCCGCACATGATCTACTGAAACAATTAACAATCACAGAACTGAACACTGATGCGTCAGATGTAGTTTCATTAAAGACAAAACAAGATAAGGCTAACTAACTGTCAGTGCTGTTACAGTTAGTATTGTTCTGGAACTTCTACCCAATAAAAGAAAACAGAAGTATGGATATCGGAGAACTCTTAACTCTTACAAATGATCAGTTTTTAGAGAAAACTATTATTTTCTTAAACCTCAAGCAGATAAAGCAAAAAAAAAAAAAAAAAAAACAATAATGTTACAAAAATTAAGTCACATGAGACAAATACGGTTAACTGCTTTCCTTCAAAACAGTAATAACTTTGAAAAAGATGATGGGAAAACAGATCCCAGTCACAACAATAAGAAAATATATAACCACTCAGGAATAAACTAAACAAGAATACTATTATGAAAAGTAAATAACAACTTGGGGAAAATTAGCCTCCTATAACTTTTAAAGTCACACAGAGAGCAAAATAAAACCATAAAAGCAAGAGATAGAAACATAGGCACAGATTTTTATAATCTCAGATTGAGGCCTTTTTAAACTTTAACATCAAAGGCAGTAATTACAAGAAGATTTTATTACATAAAAACTTAAAAGCATTATATGGCAAAACACATCATATATAAAGATAGAAGAAAAATGACAAACTGGGGAAAGTATCAGCAATATAGGACAGAGTTGAGATACTTAACATACAGTGAGTTCTTATGAAGCCATTACAAAAACGTGAAGATCTCAATAGGAAAAAGAAAAAGCAAGAGGTCTGAATAGACAATTCACTAAAGAATAGTAACAAATGACTGATAACATAAAAAAGATGTTGAATTCATTGGTAATCAAAGAAATGTAAAACAAAGTAACACACCATTTTCTTGTCCCTCATATTAGAAAGGATGAAAAACAGTAACACCCAGTGTCGCCAAAAGTATGGGGAGAGTAGTACAACTTTTCTGTAGGAAAATTCTGTAAAGTATATATAACAAGTGTCAACAAGATGTGTAATTTCTGGACATCAAAATTCCAATTGTAGATTATCCTAAGAAAACACAAAGTGCACAAAATTTAGCTATTAAAAAGAAAAAAAGATGTAGCTACAAGGATATTCATCATTGTAACACTGCTTATAACAGGAAGAAATTAATACATGTAATATTATGTATTAAGTATTTTAATTATGATATTATGCAGTAAACTGCGATCGTTAAAATGACTATGAAAGGAAGACCTTGTATATCAAAACCATGCAGGTAACAATTACAATTTTTGCTTAAAAAAAAGGAAATGTATATATGTTTTAATACATTAACATAGGTGTATTAACATATTAACATAGGTGTATATAAATATATACATTTTTCTCCTCTTTAGAAAGAAATCTAAAAGAACAAAAATGTTAACTATTTCCCTCTGGATAATGGGACTACGTGAGTATTAATTTTCTACTGCTGCACAACAAACGGTGCCAAAGTGTGGTGGCTTAAACAAAAAGAATGTTCATTATCTCAGTTTCTACAGGCAAGGAATTGGGGCACAGCTTAGCTGCCTGGTTCTGCCTTGGAGTTTCTCGAAAAGTTTCCGTCAGGATGTTGGTGGAGGCCAGTCATCTGAAGACTTCACTGGGGCTGAAGGATCAATCCACTTCTAAGAAGACTCACTCACACTCTGTTGGCAGGAGAACTCAATCATCCCTTGCTTCATGGGCCTCTTCACAGACAAGGCTGCTTCGTGACATGGCAGCCGGCATCCCCAGAGCCAAAAGTGATCAAGACAGAACAAAGTGGAAAATACAATGTCTTTTATGGTCTACCTTAGAAAGTCCCACTGTATTCCTGCTATATTCTATTCATCAGAAGCAAGTCCCTAAGTCCAGCCCACACTCAAGGAGAAAATTTGGGTCTACCTCTCAAAGGAAAGCTCATCCACCAATTTGTGGACGTATTTTTTAAATCCCTGTAACAGGTGACCTGCAGCATACTCAGAAAAAGATAGGTAATTTATTTTCTAAATGGAAAGCTAATTTCATAAATACTCTCCCCTCCCCCCACACACAGGAAGAGGCAATTTAAAAAACATATATCCACAATAAGCATGAAGTGCCTGCCTAAAGAGGTAATACAATTCTGAGTTCGAATAACAGAAAAATGGCACCTGAAACAAGTTCTATGATATATTTTACCATTTAGAGTACTACTTTTAGTAAATTCTAACCGGAAAACTAACAAAGTGGAGCTTATCGCCTAGACAAAGTTACTTCGGAATGAGGAAGAGTCTGGAGGAAAATGGTGTTTGGCTTGAAAGACTCACGGAAGAGAAAGAGCAAACAAATCATTACCTTCAACTATATGAAGCGTTGTCATGTGGGAAAGTCAAAACACTTAAGAGGCAGAACTTGAATCAATGAGTCACAGTCACAGGGATGCAAAGTGGCTCATACAAGAACTTTCTAACAATTAGAGTTGTTAAAACCCAGAACAAGCTGCTCGGCGAATGTTCCCGGTGGCTGTGGGAGGAGTGTGTGGAGACTGAGGCAAGGTGGTGCCATTCCCTCGGCTACCTCTGAGGTTCACGTCTAACTTGGTCCTTCCCTACTCACACTGATGTGGCTGGTGTTGAAACCAAACCTACGGCCTCTCCCAAAGCAGCAGACGTGACACTGGGCCCTAGGCCACGAGGCATAAGTGAAATGCACCGCACTTGGCATAGTAAGTGGCAGAGTGTGCCTTATAAACGTCAGCTATTACTTCTGCATCGACTCAGAGTGTGACAAGATGCTCGCTAAGTCCCTTCCAATTTCTCAGACTTCATAAATAAGTTAAGATCACTATAATTAACTATTAATAATCCTGATGGCCAGCTTCAGTAACACACTTAAGGGTAGGAATGACAAAGCCAGGATGGCTGGACATGCTTTGGGAAACCACAAAGAACAGAGGCAGTCACTTATGTAGACATGTAAAAACCACAAAAATCAAAACTAAACATATTCAAACAAGTCATATCCTCTCTGGCACATGCGGTCTGCTTTCTGGAATGAAAGTATTTTAAAACAGAGACTCAAACTGGGCTCTTTCACCAACTCAGAGCAAATTAGATTATTACAATGAGTTTATTCACCCATGCCTGCCAACTACCCACCACAGCTCAAAACTTACTTTTTGGGTGCCAGCGGCCTGGACATTCTGCCATGTTGCTACAGGTTCTGTAGCTATGTGCCACTCTGGGTAAGTTTCCGTGAGTAACTTCACAAAGGTGGACTTTCCCACAGCTGCAACGCAAACAGCACGTATTGGGACACTTCCCAAATGAGGGCTGAAGGAGAAGCTGCTACTAAACTCTGCCACAAAGACCCAACTTAAGGCAACAAGCACCAGGTTTCCCAATTTCAAAACTCAGTGCCATACGACTGTCCGACGGCCGATGGATAGGTCAGGCCCTGCTAACCAGAGTCGCCATAAGGAATAGAGGCATTAGGGAAGATAAATACCCTTCAGATATGACTTGCAGTTTTAATGCTTCAACCTCCCAGAGGCAAACTATTTAATAACCTTGAAAAATGTAAGACTACCAGAAGTAGATGAAATCAGCTACTTAAGTTGTAATGCGTGAATCATATTCTGTGACTGTAAAAACTGCAAGTTTTTCAAGAAAGAAAATTAAGATTATGACCCTCATTCGCTCAACAAACCTAATCAGTATTTACCGGAGTGCTTACTATGGGCTCAGGACTATCTGGCACTGGGGTACAGTGATGAACAAAACATAGGATGGATTCTGCCCTCACAGAGCTTGCACGGGAGACACTAAACAAACACGGAAGTAACCAATAACAAATGGTGTGGAGTGGTAGGAAAGAAAAATGCAGGACGGCTCTAATACAGCACAGGAGACCAGGGAAGGTTCCTCTGAAGAAAATGTTCTCTGAGGGAAGAGCTGAAAGGTGAGGAGTTAGTCAGGCCGAGGATGGGGGAAGGGTATTTCAGGCAAAGGGAGCCGCATACGCAAGGGCTGGGGGGTATGGGGGGATCTGGTGTACGACAAGACAGAAGAGAAGCCTGTGGCCTAGAAGAGACATGGTCAAGCAAAGGCTCAAGATGTTTGGAGGAGCAGGTAGGCAGGCTGGACCAGATCAGGCAAGACCTCGTAGCATGGTAAGAAGTTCAAATCTATTCTAAGAGCAATGGGAAATCTGTGGCAACGTATTTTAAGCAGGGAAATGAAAAGATTCCATCTCATTTTTTATTTTTCTTTTTTTTTTCAGAGAGAGAGGGAGAGGGAGAATGAGCGGGGGAGGGGCAGAGAGAGAGAGAGAGAGAGACAGAATCTGAAGCAGGCTCCAGACTCTCAGTTGACAGCACAGAGCCCAACGTGGAGCTCAAACTCACAGACCGTGAGATCGTGACTTGGGCCGACGTTGGACGCGCAACCGACTGAGCCACCCGGATGCCCCAGATTCCATCTCGTTTTTAAAAGATCATTCTGCCAGCTGTGTAAGAACAGACCGCTAACGGGGCGGCGTCTGGGTGTCTCAGTCGGTGAAGCGTCCGACTTTGACTCAGGTCACGATCTCGCAGTCCATGAGTTCGAGCCCCGCGTCGGGCTCTGGGCTGATGGCTCGGAGCCTGGAGCCTGCTTCCGATTCTGTGTCTCCCTCTCTCTCTGCCCCTCCCCTGTTCATGCTTTGTCTCTCTCTGTCTCAAAAATAAATAAACATTTAAAAAAATTAAAAAAAAAAAAAAGAACAGACCGCTAACAGAAGTAGCCACACCAATTAGAATATAATAGTAGCCTGAACCAAGGGATGGCAGAGGACGTGGAAAGTTGTGGTTGCTTTTGAGAAATATTCTGGAGGTGAAACCAACCTAGTACAACAAATTATCTTTTTCCATTTACACCAATGTCTGGCCTATACCTTCCTGAGCTCCAGACTCGCTAAGGGCCCTCCACACACCTCCGCTTGGATGTCCCACAAATACCTCAAAATCAGTCTGCTCCCTACATGAAGTCATCATCATCCCCACCAAAATGACTTTCTTCCCATATCCTGGACCCGGGTATGGCAGCAGCATCTACTCACTGTCAGGGCTTGTCCCTCCTCTGCCAAACCTCAAGTAGCCACCAAGTCCTTTTGCACTTGCCTTCTAAAATTTCCCCATCCCTCCTTTTCTCTCCATTCCCACCTCCAAGCTCAAGATCAGGCTCTCATCTCTTGCCTCTCTGACTCTGGCATTGCCCTCTTCAATCTATCATCCATACTGCAGCCACACTGAACACAAACTAACACTGCTTAAAACCCTCTACCAGCTCCCTATTGCTTTTGTGACAAAATCCAACCCTTTAGCATGGTCTACGAGACATAACACCTGCATATACCTCTCTGGCCTCAGCTTCCTTCAGGCACCCTGAGCTCCTGCTGACCAAACTCCAATCATGCCATGTTCTTCCCTGCAAATGTGATTTTGCAAATGTGCTCCCATTTCCTGGAGCATCTTCTCCCCTCACCTGGTCAACCCGCTACTCAATTTTCAAGATTCTGCTCAGATGTACTTCCTGCACGAAGCTTTTCCAGACCCTGACTCCTCTGAGCTAGATCAGCTAATCATCCTTTACCCTTGGTCTGGCCTTCTGGGTAAGAATCTGTCACTGCAATCGTAATTCTGTTTCTGCAGGTAGAAGATGGGGCTCCTCTAGGGCACACAGAGTGGAACTGGAACCACAAACCAGCATAATGCTCTGACTGAGTGAAACATTTAATGGAACCAAGAGAAGGAAGGGAGGTGCCCTTCAAGTCAATTCTATCAGCCACCCAGGGTTACTGATCAGGCGTGAAGGGATTGTCTCAGAAGAGCCCACACATCCAATATGTGCCATCGATTACACACCACTCCAACTCCTGTCTGAACAACACAGGGTAAGAACAAACATCATGAACCTGTGCGTTCTGTACAGTCACGCTCATCTCTCAGTTCCACCTCCACCCAGCCCATGCGTGCCTTTGCACATCCGCCCAGCCTCTGCTCTTCCCACACTTCAGTGAATAAATGCCTTCCCCTGCTCTTCCAGGCCTGTGTCTAAATCCTTTCCCCTACCAAGGCCAAGGCCCCACCTCTTCCATGGGTTCAGAATGTCTCTAGTTCACATGGAATTTCTACCGTATGGGGCAATTGAATCAAATAAGAAATATTTATTAACTGCTTAAAGTATGTTTAGGGGCGCCTGGGTGGCTCAGTCGGTTGAGCGTCCGACTTTGGCTCAGGTCATGATCTCACAGCTCAGGAGTTTGGGCTCCGCGTCAGGCTCTGTGCTGACAGTTCAGAGCCCGGAGCCTGCTTCAGACTCTGTGTCTCCCTCTCTCTCTGCCCCTCCCATGCTCATGCTCTCTCTCTCTGTCAAAAGTAAATAAACATTAAAAAAAATTAAAAAAAAATAAAGTATGTTTAGCATTCAATTGTTTTGATTGCTTCACGGGTCTTACTTTTGGTTTCCTAACAGGACCTGACTCTCTGGGGTTGGGACCCAGGAATCCACATTTATAAGTATGCCCCAAAGTGATCCTGATGCATACTTATATTTGAGGTTGCTGTCCATTACAATCTGTTCAAAATCAACAGAGGTAGTTTTTTTTTGTTTTGTTTTGTTTTTTAATATAGGTTCTAAAACCACATACCAGACTACTGAATAAAAGCCTACAGGCTTATCATGAAGTACCTAGGAGACTGACAGGAATTACAAATTGGTTGAGTTTATATATTATCAGATGTCTGCCTGCCCTAAAAAGTCTCTAGCTTAAAATATTTGGCATAGATGGTCAATATTTAGATTGCAGGTTGTTGATTAAATCTAGAACATGGTTCCTGCCTATCAGTGAAAAGCCATTTTAATTAACAGGAAAAGATTAAGGTAATTGAGATGGCTGGGATTAAGTGACTGTTAGAATTAAATGCTTTAAACGTTAAAAACAATCTAAAAAACTATTGCAGATGGACAGGAAGGGCCCTCGGGGTTAGAAAATGTCAACTTCACCTCTGAGATCAGACACTATTAGTTCATCTAAGGGCAGTCAGGACTCTGAGAAATCGACTCAGGCCATTTAAGCACACAAAACCCAGAATGGCAACAAATTTGATGTAATGGGAAATCTACAGTTCCAATTACTGGAATAATTACACCAGGGCAACAGCTCTACCCTGCACCCCAGTGCCCATTCGAAAGCTTCTGGAAAGTCAGTTGAGTAGTCAGAAGCTGGCTTCAGCAAAGAATGACAGTAAATGGTGGTGGCAGGTCCTAAGAGCTGTGCCATCCATGTTGCTCTAGGGCTCAGAGAGCCGGGGTCATTTGCCATAGGGCAGTAGTTCTTAAAACCGTGTTCTAATGGAACTCAGCTGTGCCAGGCATAGGCCACAAATATGGAATAATTTTAAAAGATAATTCAGTTATATATTTATTTTAAAAGCACACACAACATAACTTTTTTTTAGTGATATAATACCTAATCATAACAGGTTTTTCTTCTTCCTGCTGGGGTTTTGGTTGTTGTGTTAGCTTTTTTTTTTTTAAGACAAATGTTTTTGGCACAAAAACAGACACATAGACCAATGGAATAGAATAGAAACCCCAGAACTAGACCCACAAACGTATGGCCAACTCATCTTTGACAAAGCAGGAAAGAACATCTAATGGAAAAAAGACAGTCTCTTTAACAAATGGTGCTGGGAGAACTGGACAGCAACATGCAGAAGGTTGAAACTAGACCACTTTCTCACACCATTCACAAAAATAAACTCAAAATGGATAAAGGACCTGAATGTGAGACAGGAAACCATCAAAACCTTAGAGGAGAAAGCAGGAAAAGACCTCTCTGACCTCAGCCGTAGCAATCTCTTACTCGACACATCCCCAAAGGCAAGGGAATTAAAAGCAAAAGTGAATTACTGGGACCTTATGAAGATAAAAAGCTTCTGCACAGCAAAGGAAACAACCAACAAAACTAAAAGGCAACCAACGGAATGGGAAAAGCTATTTGCAAATGACATATCGGACAAAGGGCTAGTATCCAAAATCTATAAAGAGCTCACCAAACTCCACACCCGAAAAGCAAATAACCCAGTGAAGAAATGGGCAGAAAACATGAATAGACACTTCTCTAAAGAAGACATCCGGATGGCCAATAGGCACATGAAAAGATGTTCAGCGTCGCTCCTTATCAGGGAAATACAAATCAAAACCACACTCAGGTATCACCTCACGCCAGTCAGAGTGGCCAAAATGAACAAATCAGGAGACTATAGATGCTGGAGAGGATGTGGAGAAACGGGAACCCTCTTGCACTGTTGGTGGGAATGCAAATTGGTGCAGCCGCTCTGGAAAGCAGTGTGGAGGTTCCTCAGAAAATTAAAAATAGACCTACCCTATGACCCAGCAATAGCTCTGCTAGGAATTTATCCAAGGGACACAGGAGTACTGATGCATAGGGGCACTTGTACCCCAATGTTCATAGCAGCACTCTCAACAATAGCCAAATTATGGAAAGAGCCTAAATGTCCATCAACTGATGAATGGATAAAGAAATTGTGGTTTATATACACTATGGAATACTACGTGGCAATGAGAAAAAATGAAATATGGCCTTTTGTAGCAACGTGGATGGAACTGGAGAGTGTGATGCTAAGTGAAATAAGCCATACAGAGAAAGACAGATACCATATGGTTTCACTCTTATGTGGATCCTGAGAAACTTAACAGGAACCCATGGGGGAGGGGAAGGAAAAAAAAAAAAAAAAGAGGTTAGAGTGGGAGAGGGCCAAAGCATAAGAGACTGTTGAGAACTGAGAGCAAACTGAGGGTTGATGGGGGGTGGGAGGGAGGAGAGGGTGGGTGATGGGTATTGAGGAGGGCACCTTTTGGGATGAGCACTGGGTGTTGTATGGAAACCAATTTGACAATAAATTTCATATATAAATAAAAAATAAATAAATAAAAAAAAAAAAAAGACAAATGTTTTAATGTGTTCCAGGGGCTTCATAAGAGTGGTGACATCTGCTTCTTTCCTGCTACATTGGCCTTCTCCTAGCAAGCAGAACACTCATGTCCACCAAAAGCCATTCCTCTTTATGCAACACTGGGCAAACAAGAAAAAGTCCTCCCTTTGTCCGGTGTCTGTGCAGAGCACCAGCTTCTTATTATATCATTATCACGATAGTTGGATCCCAGGTTCACTGTTATCTTTCAATATACTCTTTAATATCATGAAATTTGGGAGGTATCAGATTGCAGAATCAAACCTTCCCTTCAGGCCTTGGCTATTACTGAACTTTACTATATGTGCCATGACTTGAAAAAGGGGGGAAGGTACTTTCTTTAGAGTATATTAGTTCAACATGTTGATTTTTATTAGCACCAAGACTGTCATTCCACAAGCTGCACCAAAGAGTTCTCTTGCTAATGTCCATCTTTTCCTTTTTCTCTTCCACAAATTTTTCTATAAACTATGATGCCTGCTATTGCTACATTCTGCTAAAACCTAGCAGTCAGAGTGTAATGTCCAAAATAATGTATTATTTTAAATTTAATACAGGTGTATTTCATGTGAGCCTCTTAAACATACCATCACCTCCAAGCATTTTCCTCTCCTGAACAAAATGAAAAACATGGCAAAAATCCAATTCTGAAACCTTTTACCAAAAAGCAAACAAA
Organism: Herpailurus yagouaroundi; assembly: GCF_014898765.1. Classification (NCBI taxonomy): domain Eukaryota; kingdom Metazoa; phylum Chordata; class Mammalia; order Carnivora; family Felidae; genus Herpailurus; species Herpailurus yagouaroundi. Next base: position 10,176,435 of record NW_024412452.1, read on the forward strand.
GGCAATATATATAAAACTGTCTATCTTAAACACAAAAGTCTTCCAAAGAAAATTGAAAGCCTTTACTTCAGGAACTGCATGCGATGCCACATTCATCTCTCACTCACTCGCTCACCAGATGTTTATGAGATGTTTATGGAATCGCTACTAACTAGTAGGTACTATAAAATGAATTAGGCTGAGATCCTGCCCTCAAAAAGTTCATAATCCACCCATGAAACAAAGTACCTAGGTTCAGAAAGGCTCTGAGCCTAAAAGCACACTGGGCAAACGTAACAAAAATCACTCAGCAGGCTTAAAAGAAACATAATACATTTTTGCCCTCATTCCTTTTAATGTTTTTCCTAGGGAAAACTATGTTTACCAAAAAAAAGTTGCTCCCAGCTCCCAGCAAACAATCCCAACAATCCAAACCGCTCTGTTCAGCATGAGACCCTCACTGGTCTGGAACACCTTCCTCCCCCACTTTGCCCACCACAGGATTCATCCTTTCACTCCCTCCTTCTCCGTGAAACCCTCCTGAACTCTCTCCAGCTCCACGTCACCTGGAGGCAGAGCTAATTACTGCCTTCTCTGATGTACCAAGGTATTACATTATAATTATTTGTTGACCCATCACTCTCTCCACTTGCTTTTTGAAGACACAGACTGGCCTTGTTCCCTTTGCATCCTGAGTACCTAGCCAGGTCCTAGGAATGGAGATGGATGGAACGAGGCGAATCACAGAAACAAAGGCTCCAATATACAACGTTTATCTTTTCCGCTAGGATTCTTTGCCCAGTTGTTTACACGCAATAAAAGCAAAAGATGAGCATTAGTGATGTTAGAATGCAGGAAACATGCTATTAGGGAAGCTCTCTCCGCTGCTTTATATACAAGCCTCTAGACTGTAAAAGTGATAAAGTTTCTTCTGCTTTGGTTGGGTCTTTGAAAAGCAAAGTGAGAATGGTCTGAGATCACTCACTGCCAGTATTTCATATGGTAGTCCTTTGTTCAACTGAGGTTTGTAATTACAAAATAACTAGCTTTGGGAGGCAATAATATACCGTAGCCATGAATACACTTAGAAGATAGGCTAAGAAAGCATAAGAGACTGTTGAGAACTGAGAACAAACTAAGGGTTGATGGGGGGTGGGAGGGAGGAGAGGTGAGAGATTTTCAGGCATTGTTCAGGCACCAAGTTTCTGACGTTCCATCACACATGGCAGATGGCTTCACAGCTCATACCAGACACATGAGCAGGGTGTCTGCACTTACAGGATCAGATCAACAAGACTTGGAGCAGCAGGACTACTAGAAAAGCCCCTCTAAACATATCTAACTTCAGTCAGGACAAGGGTTTCCCTTCCTCTATTCAGGTTTCCTGGATGGGTCCTCATTTACTTGGGGATGCCACCTGTGATTAGAGAACAAGCTCAGTCCTGACTAGGATTGTAAAGCAGTTTGACGTATTCCTTCCGTGGGCACCAGTGACGACCTTTCACGTGGATGTCAAAGCACAGGAGCCAAACATGTGGTCAACACTGAAAGAATACAATGGGTCAGGCAGCGGTTAAGTGCTGGTGATGCCAAGATGAGCAAAACACTAAGCAGCCAACCCAGGGAAGGTCTCGGCAGAAGTCAAGTGCTGCAGCATTTGTGGGTACAAAATGTTATGGGAGCACACAGAGGAGGCAGTGACTAATTCCGCCTGAGGACAGTCACCAGGCTGTGTGGCTGTGTGGGGTGATGGAAGAGTTGTGGGAGGTAAAACTAGAAACAGCCAGATTAGGGTCCCCCAGTCCACTGGTCATTAGTCACACTTTCCTTGGGCAAGTGCATCCACTTCCAAGGCTTCAACAGCTACCCCCACCATCAACAACTTCCATACCTGAAAGCTCAGTCCCATCCCTCTGGATTTCAGGCACATGTCCTAATCTACCCCAGAACATCTATCTCTGTATGCCTCAGAGGGACCTGATAACTAAACATATCACTCTTACCTCCCCAGACTTCCTCTTCCTTTATTCCCATCTTCAGTTTCCAGTCAGTGTCCAAACTAAAAGCCTCACTGTCATCTTCTATACTAGAAGTGGCCACCTAGTCCTGTCAATCTCACTTCTAAGAATCTCTCTCAAATGACTCCATTCTTCTCCGTCCTTCCATTCCCTCTGTCCAGGCCGGCATCTTCCCACACTCCCACTACTACAACAGCAGCCACAAAACCAGTCTAGCTACAAATTCTGTTCCTGCTCATTCACTCAGAGCAATGATACAAGACACTATGGGTACTGCAGCAAACAAGACATATAAAGAAAGTGCCTGTTTTATGGACCTTCCTATTTGTTCATTCTGGCCAATTTCTGTTTTAAAATTAATCTGGTTGTGACATATACTGGCCTCAAATCTTCAGCACCCTCCCCCGCATGGTCCCTCTACTAGCATGGTCCACAAGGTTGTTCAACATCTGGCAAGTCTACCCTTCCACCCTCTTGTTCTGCCACACAGGTACATCCCTGTTATTAAAACTGCATGTTTCTTCAGGCTTTGCCTTGGCAAGTGTTACCTCCTGTACCTGGAACATTCCTTTCTCATCTCCCCCTTGGGAATTCCTACCCCAGAGATTCTGAGTTTCCATGCCCAAGCAAGCATGGCACTCATCACATGGTACAGGAATGATGTTTAGAAGTCTGCTCCTCCCACCTGGCTATGAGCTTCTTAAAGGACAGGAATTGTATCACATGTGAGTCTACCCTCATAGCACATATTCGGTAAGTCTCGGTTCAAGAGAAACCAAGGCAGAAGCATATCCATCTACAAAGGTTAAGACACAAAGGTCAGGAAAATTGGTCAGGAAAATCAAACTTCACCTAATGGCCTGTCCAAGTACTTCTTTTGTGAAGTACTTTGGTACCTCTGTGGGCTCTGAGAACAGAGCTTCCCTAAGAGGCATGTTTCCCAAAGGCAGAACATCTTGAACACCATCAGGACCCTCCCTTCTCAATCTTTTTGATGTTTCTGATTTGGCTGCAGAAACACACACAGATGTGGTGACTGATCTCACTTTAAACCCATGACCACTAAGTCCAAGTGGGTCCTTAATGCTGCCTAGCAACTCTCTACATTTCTCTTGCTCGCTCACTAGACTAATTCATGTCTTTCCTCTCTCCTCACACCCACTCTGCTTAGCTGACCCTTCTTCCCGGTTCACTGAGGAAACAACCAAAAGACCTTCCCCAAGTTCCCACCACACCTACTTGAGTCAGTACTCACTTATGTTGCCACGCACACCGTTCCTAGGGATAAACTCTGCTCCTAGCTTAGGCCAACCTCTCTCCACTTCGGCAAGAGATTCCACTCCTTGCTTACTAAAATCACTCCGGTAATTATATCCTGTCTCCTGCTTCACGAATTTTTTTGCCCTCTCTACTAGACCATTTCCACCAGCTTAAAAATATGATCCAATACCTCTTACAAAAAGAAAAAACTGGAAACAACCCCCTCAAACCTTCTTCCCATTTCAGCTACCACCCCATGTCTCCCCTTTCTAGGAAAACTTGTAGTTGTCTGAATCCATTGTCACCTCCCATTCTCCTTGAACCTATGCCAATCAGACTTTCACCCCCACTGCCCCTAAAAACCGTTCTTCTCAAGTTCACCAAAAAGCTCCATTACCTAAACAGCATTACACAGTTGAACATTCCCACTCCCCAACCACCTTCTTCACTTTGCTTCCAAGATATCATTCTCTTCTGGTTTTTCTCCTACCTCAGTGGTCATTCCTTCTCAGTTTCTTTTGCCTGATTCCTTCTTCCATCTAACTGCCCCATGGCTTAGTCCTCTCCATCAACACAACAAGGTCTCCTGGCTTCAAATACCATCTACATTTATACCTCCAGTCCAGGGAGACTCTGAACTCCAGACGTATATATCAAACTGCCTCTTCAACACCTCCACTCAGATATCTACCAAGCATACAAAAACCTAACACGACTAAAGGTAAAATCTTGAAACCATCCTCTGTGCTCAGTCTGTTCTTCTCATTCTTCTCCCATTTATGAAAATTTGGAACTCCCGTTTTTCGAGTTGCTCAGGCCAAAATGATTGGAGTGATCACGGACCTCTCTTTACCTCATACTCCATCCACATCTGCTACTAAATCCAGTTTGCCCTGCCTTAAAATGTAACTGGAATCCAACTGCTTCTTACCACCTCCACGGTCACCACCCTGCTCGAACTCACTGCAACTCACCATTGCAATAACCACCTGACCCCTACTTTCAACATATCAGCTAAAGTCACCTTCTTATAATTTAAGTCAAATCATGTCACATGACAGAGCAAATCTTTTCCAGTGGCAAGCAGAAGTCCAACACGGACTACAAGGCCTATGCAATCCAGCCACCCCTTACCTTTGGACCTCATCTCCTCCCATTCTCCCCCTTGCTTACTCCACTCCAGCCACAACAGCTTTCTTCTTGTTCCCTGAACACGCTATCCACCTTAGGGCCTTTGCACTTGGTCTTCCCTCTGCCTGGAAGAGTCTCCCAGTTATCCACATGGTTTCATCGCTTTCTTCTGGTTGTTGCTTCAATGTCACCTTCTCAGTGAGGCGTGTCTTGACGAACCTATTTAAAACTGCAACCTCCCTCAATCTCTCACCCCTGAATTTTCTCCCATCACATTCATTACTATCTAATATATTGTTTACTTAATTCATACTGTTTATTATTTACCTCTACTAGAGTTCCGTGAGAGCAGAGATTTTTATTTGTTCTGTTCAGTGCTATATCCTCAGGGTTATGAACAGGGTTAGCATATGGAAGTTGCTCAAAGGGTTATTTGTCAAATGAATAAAATGAGAAATTCTCAGTTGGCTTCTAGGCTGTCTTCAATTTTCAACACTTATTCAGCACCTCAGCAGGTAAAAGCATCAAGTCAGAACTTACTAACGTTAAACTGAAGCAGGGGCGCCTGAGTGGCTCAGTCAGTTAAGCGCCCGACTTCGGCTCAGGCCATGATCTCACAGTTTGTGCATTCGAGCCCCGCGTCAGGCTCTGTGCTGACAGCTCAGAGCCTGGAGCCTGCGTCGGATTCTATGTCTCCCTCTCTCTCTGTCCCTCCCCTGCTCATGCTCTCTCTCAATAATAAATAAACATTAAAAAAAAAAAAAAAAACCCGAAGTGTTATGCTTTCATTTGGTTTTTTTGGTTCCTTTTTATCTAACATACCGGGTCTCTACTCTTGTAACAGTTACTTTTAAAACATGTCTTAAGTTTAAAAAGTGAGTTTCTTCTAAGAAAAATGTTAAATTATATGGGACTAGAAGAGAGACATGGCAAAATTACTGTAAGTGGTATCTGAATGACTGAACTTTAAGAACTCTCAGGGTAGGGCTACCAGATAAAATACAGGACGCCAGTAAATTTTAATTGTAGATAGATAATAATTTTTTCTAATGCATGTCCCAAATATTGCATAGGACACACACACACACTAAAATCTGAAATCCTATTTTAAATGGCACTTCACCCCCCGCCCCCCAAATCCGACATCCCTATTTTAGGAGAACAAAAGAAATTACACCCTGCTCCTTGTCGCATTCATTGCGATCAGAACAAGCTGGCGGAACTCCTGGCTATCTACGGACTTCGTGACTGTGGGAGAGTACTAAGGCCTGACATCCTAAAAATCAAAGAGGCCTCTTTGGGAAGAGAAAGGCCCCGTCACATCAGATCGCGGGGGCAGGGTGGTCTTGGCCCAGCTCCCTTTCCCAGCCTTTCGGCCACCAGCTCGGGGGAGGCAAAGGCTTGGCAGCCACTTTCCGGCCCTTACCAATATTTCCTTCGATGGAGAGCTTTCGAGGCCCGCGCTTCGCGTGCATGCCCCTGGAGGGGGACACGCCACCGATTCGGCTCTGAGCCATGGAACTGGAAGGTGTTCGCAACAGCCTTCGAAGGAGCTGACCCGCGGTCATCCCACCCACGACTCGCGCAATTATCACTTCCGCGGATAGCACTTCCGCCCCCGGCCCCGCTGTGCAAGCGCTCCGGCGCGCCTATGACGTCAGGAGATCGCCGGGCAAGAAGTGGGTGGAGTTCAGCTGGCCGCGCGGGGAGGGGCCGAAGGGAGCCCTGTGTTCTCGCGAAATTTGTAGCAAAGCAACGCTAGGTGGAAAAGACTTCTAGTGCGGGGGTGCGGGAGCGTTAGTAACTGCAGTTGGCCGGGAGGCTCGCCGTCTCGCTGTTTGTCGGAAGAGCAACATTGTGAAAGAGACATACGCTCAACAAGCTCCTCACCTTTGTATTTTTGTGTAACTTTCAAATAAGTCATAACTAAAGACAAAGTAATTGTAATTTTAAACGAGGCTTTTCCAGGTGTTTGCTTTTTATTCTAACTTGGGTAGAAATTGGACTATTTTAAGCAGGAAAATGACGCAATCTGATGATGTACACAAGTTAACTTTTTCCCATTCACGGTGACGCGCAGCACAATGCTGGCACATGACTAAATAAATCAACAAATTAGTTCATTACATCCCACCTCGTATTTTGTCTCTTGAATGAAATAAACGTTCACTCTGTCGATTTGCACAGCAGCCAAAAATCCCATTAGGATAAAGTGGGTGGAGGCTCAGGATGTGAGTGGAACTCGTTTAAACCGTAGATTGGGCTCTGTGGGTGTGAACCACGGCGAGGGTGAGCTGCAGGCCAGCGTGGGGCGGTGGGGAATCTGAGTGGGATTTGTAAAAGGATGAGCAGAGCCAGAGTAGAGAGAGACTTGGCTGGTGTATAAACCTGGAGTCTTGCCGTCGGTGGACACCTGTGCTCTGTGGAGGATCAGGGACAGTTCTGAGCTGCTGCCACCCGGTGAGGCCTTGACTGGCTTTGTCCTGCCACCACCACCCCGTTGTCATAACGACCTCAGAACTAACAAGTTATGAAATGTTGTCAGAGGGTATTTCCACTTTCCATCGTTGAAACCACAAGAGCCAAACCAGGAGTCCAACAGTTAAAACGGCCTTCAGGCAACACCTTAGAGGGGGGAGGTTTTAGGAAATGGGGATCAGATTGCGAGGAGTTGGGGAAGGGTTCGTGGCTGGGACACCTGTCTTGCATAGCAAGCACGGGACCTTTTCTTATACTGATGTTTATATGAGATGATTGAAGTGATGTTCATTTATTAAGCACATTATTTTTAAATATAGATTATAAATTTATTTAGGATAACCTGAATGGAGCACTGATAGATACGGGAACAGCTAAAGTCAGTCCCACCCTCTGCTCCTACTCTCACAGGCACCTCCGTGTCAAATTATTGCTTACATTTCTTTAGCTATGTAAACTCAGACTTGGAAAATATTCATCCAAACAAGTTTGAGAGGCTCTCTGAGCCCCCAAGGTTTCCCTGCCCTCACTGCCATCTGGGATATCGGGAAAGTTAAATGACGATGTTGTCGGCCACTTTAGGTGCAGACAGACAACTAACCTGTTCCTAAAAGTTATAATTTTTTTAGACTTTATAGTAAAGTGTAATAAGTAGTAAAGAAAAGCGCATGCATCATAAGTGTACAGTTTAATGAATTTCTCACAAACTGAAAATGTTCCTTGGATTCAGATAAAGAAATAGAGCATTGCTAGTATCTCCTGAATCCATTTGCCCTGCCAGTTACTACCCACCCCAGGCTATAATCCATAGCCTGACTTCTAAGAGCAGACAATAGTTTTGCCTGTTTTTTAGATAAGTGGAATCATATAGTATTTCTTTTATTCAACCTAATATCTATGAGATTTATCCATGCTATATATGTAGCTGTAGTTCATTCTCATTTCTGTGTAGTATTCCAATATGTCACTATACCACTATGTATTTTCTCCATTCTACTATCGATGGACATTTATGAGTTTCTAGATTTGGGCTATTATGAATAGGGTTGCTATGAATATTCTTGAATATGTCTTTTGGTGAAGTTAAGCATGCAGTCTTCTTGGGTAATACCTGTGAGTGGAATTGCTATGTGATAGGTTATTTGTATGTTCAGCATTAGTAAATATTCCTAAATAGTAGATAGTTTTTATAGTGTTTGTCCCAATCGACTCGTACCATCATGGGTGAGCGCTGTGGTCATCCTATATTCTTTTTTTTTTTTTTTTTTTTTGGTCATCCTATATTCTTAACAACAGTTGGTATTGTCAGCTTTTTCATTTTGTCCAATATGCTGTATATAGTTTTCACCTGCATTCTCCTGATGATTTACGAAGTGCAACACTCTTTCCTATGTTTATTGGCTATATCGGTAACTTCTGTTTTGGAGGACCTAGTCAAGTCCCGTGCCCACTTTTCTATTGGCTATCTGTCTTTTACTTACTGTCCTTTGTTCATTCTGGATATAAACTCCTTTATGAATATTTTCTCTCAATCTGTTCCTTGCTTTTAAAAAGCTTTCAAATTTCCTTGGTGTTCACTATAAGAAAAAAACTAAAATGGCCTAAATTGCCTGTCAGTTGTCCCAATATCAGTGATGACCCCTCTATTCCTCTTTATTTTGTAGTGTTCGTTATTATATTATATCATGGATTCATATCTTTTTTGGTCCTAATTCCAAATTCCCAAGAGAGAGAATCTAATTGGCCCAGCTGTGCCCCAAATGAAGTTCTCATGGAATGAACATGAGTATTTTGCCCCACCCCATGCATAAAGAAGGAAGGCAATTAAAGGGATCATCATGAGCAAGGAAGACACCCAAAAAGGTAGTGATCGGTCCCTCCTAGAAGGAGCAAACAGGGTGTTTCCATCCCCCCTCAGGTGATGGCCAGAACACAAAAAGCAGCAGTGTCTTGGTGAACAGAATTACATCCTACTTGTCTACAGGAATGAGGCCGCTTTACGCTCCTAGAGTTTGTCACATATCTGCTGGGATGTATGAACAAGGGTTGATTACACTACACGGACTCTTGTCATTCAGCATCCATTTCTTCACCCAATTTTTGCCAAGCATCTACTATGTTATCAGGCACTCTTTCTAGTCCTTAGAGTACAGCTCTGAAGGATTTACTGTTTTCAAATGTTTGTAAGTGCTATTGTGACAAATAGATACAGACCCATATTACAAAAATGCTACAACATAGCCACAAAAAATAAGAAGGTAAACATATGCCAATGTGACCCTGACTTTCTTTTGCTGCTTGGATGTCTGGTCAGTTATAGTCTCATCTACATCGAAGATTTTCTAATGTGCTAGATGATGCTAAGTCAGTTTGGTTAAGCCAGGAAGTATGCTTCTAGAATCCTCTCCTGACAGGGCTTTGAGTTAGAGTCGGCCAAAAGAGGCCCAGGTATAAGATTCAGAAGGCAGAGCCTTAGCCATCGTCTGGGGAGATGCCTTTCAGATACTGTGACAGACAGGTGAGTTCACAGAGAGATCCCAGCTTGTCCTCAAAGCCCTAGTGTCTCCTTCCTGATCATCCTACAGTTGTTTCCAGAACTTCACTTCCTCAGCTATTCCCACCTTCAGGTAAAGTCTCATTCCTATAATAAACCCCTTCTTCCTATAATGTGCATGGTGGCTCTGCTCCCTTGAATGCACTCTGACTGATATACCTAATCATAAAGGGAGGCATTTAGGGAGCGGTTAGATAGCCAGGGGTGAGGGTTAAGAAAGATAATCCACAAGCAGCACTTACCTCCCGCCACACAGTTACCACCCAGTACACATTACGTGGTAAGTGATGGCTGCCTTCAGCTTGGCCTTCTGTGTCTGGGACATTATTGCTATATTTATCTTTAGTTGATTTCCTGATGTATTTCATCTCTCCTCAAGCCATGTCACCCACCCATGTCCCCCTCACTATCAGCCCATAGTTTGACTTCCACTGAAGACTTCTAGGACAGCACTTCTTGAAGTGGGGCAAGACTGGGTGGGGAACAACCAGTCAGCTTCCCTGTCTTTCCCCACATGGAGATTCTGATGCACCCCTCTGCAGCAGGGATGGTCAGTGCTCCACATTTCCTCGGACCCTGTGTGTGTGTGTGTGTGTGTGTGTGTGTGTGTGTATGGCTGCCCTCTGACCTCCTCCCCTTGCTCTCTCTCCCAACAGCCAGTGCCGGCAGCTTTTCTTTGCAATACTGCCCTCATACTACTGAAGCCCTTTCCCAGCACAGGTGGAAAGCCTGGGACTTTACCTCCCCTCCTCCCCCCCCCCCCCCAGAGTGCATCTTCACTCATCACTGATAGGCTAGTGTGAAAGCCCACTTGTGTCAGGCTTTCACACCCAGCTGCCTGGGAATCAGGGTGAGGCCACCCTCTGGGGGACTTTGAGAGCTCCCCTGCTGCTCTTCCTCTCCATTTTTGTTCTGCTTCTCTGATTCTGCTCACTGGTTTCCCCTGTGAGCGCTTCCTTAATAAATTGCTTGCCTGTGTAGCCTTACTTCAGAGTCTGCTTCTGGGAAACCTGTCCTAAAACATGAGTCCACTAAGAATTTTTGCAAAACATGCTTCTCCACCCCAGAGGACAAGTGTGGGGATGGTGGAGGAAGAGTGCCTGACAATGAGGTCTGTGCACCTCCACTGGGGTCCACTGTCTCCAAGTGTGTCTGGGAAGGATCCCAGCCAAGTGGGATCTGCTCAGGGGTGGCAAGGATGGGACTTGGGTAGGCAGAGAGAGTGAAGGGTGCGCCAGGCAAAAGTGGGGATCTAGTTCTGCTATTAACTAGCTAGGCGGGTGAGTTAGTTTGTAAACTAGCTGTAAAATGGGAATGATACTAGTACCGGCTAATAGTGTTATGGTGAAGATCAAATGAGGAAATCATTATAAAGCTCTTAACCTAGGGCCTCGTGTATTGTAAGCACACAACCAATGTTAGCTATCATTATCATCTCTTACTTTCTCGTAGTACTCTGTGGGTGCTTCCATTTCACCTCAAATCATTGTCTTGCATATGTCTTCTCCCACTTTATGCAGTGAGACTTTGATGGGCAGGAATCATCTTTGCTGGATACATAAATTCCATGTGGGCTTACCCAGTAATAGCAGATGCTGAAAATTCAGTCAATACTTGTGAAATTAAACAGAATCGACTGAGGGCAGAGAGTGGGGAGCAAGTAACAAAAGAGAAAGAGAATGAGAGAGAGAGAGAGAAGGAGGAGGAGGAGCAGAAGGAAGAGAAGGAGAAGAAAAAGGGGGGAGGGGAAGAGCAAGAAGGGAGAAGGGGAAAAGAAGAAGAGGAAGGAGGAAAGGAGAAAAAGAAAGAAAAACATATTTTTCCTAAGAATGTTGCTCCTTTCTTAGTTACCTTCGGGGCAAGATACAGCCTAATGCTCAATAACAAAGGACTATATAGAGACCTTAAGCCACTATGACCTTCCTCCACACAAGTTCAAAGGTTGTGTTTGAACCATTCATATGTCACACCCTATAATCCTTGTGTTTCTCTTTGTGTTCATGTTCTCTGTGTCTTGCCCTTGAGTAAAAGGATGTACATCTCTGAAAGCCTTTGTTTCTTAACACGCCCCCCCCCCCAAGAGTCATCTAGCCCTCATTCTTACTCATGTTGAAGGAAAAGGAAACAAGGTAGTAGAGTGAGAGTACTAGCTTTAGAGTTAGACACACTTGGATTTTAACCTTGGTTCTGTGGTCTTCAGCAAGTCCTTGACTTCTCTGAGCCTCAATTTCCTCATCCATAATATGGGGATATGTGTATCTCACAGGATCATTGTGTGGATTAAAAATAAGGTGTGAAAAGTCCTTAGCACCATGTAAAAGCCCAGGGGGGAGGAGAGAAAAAGCCCCACGCAGAGAAGTAAGGCTTGCAGGTTTTAATATTTCATGATTAGTAACAGAGCAGTCTTAAGGGGATCCCCAGAGAATCTGTTCTGACTTTAGAAGCACTTCCTGTGGACAATGGAGGGCCCTGCCTCATCATACTCAGGCTTGCTGATCCACATCTGCTGAAAGGTGGAGAGAGAAGCCAGGATGGAACCTCCAATCCAGACTGAGTACTTCCGCTCTGGGGGAGCAATAATCTGCAAAGAATAAATGTGGTGAATCACCGTCAGTCCCCAAGGGAAGAGCGAGGTGGTCTGGGAATCCTCTCATTACAGAGCGGGCTGCCCCAGGTAAGGACAGCTGCACGGTCAGAAACAAACAGGGTAAACCTTGTGGTAGATTAGACTGTTGCTCAGATCTTTGTCCCTCCCTCTCCCCACCCCGCCCCCATGGGAAGGATGTGTTGCTTCACCCTGTGGCTTTGGTCTGGGCCTTGTATTTGCTAAGACCAATGGGACTTAGGCAGACGTGATACAAACGGGAGCTTGAAATGCGCTTCAGGCATGCAGCCGGGCAGGCTCTCTTGTGCCTCTGCCACCTTCAGGGGAAGGGCTTCCCTTGAGAAGCTGCTGGCCCTTCACCTGGGCCCCACAATGAGATATGGACCTGACCTGAGCTGGCTAGACCTGCAGGGCTGCCTAGCTGGGCCTGACTTAGATTGGCCGACTCCCAGCTGACCTGCAGATGCACAAGCAACAAACACTTAGTGTTACGTCCCTGGGATTTCGCAGTTGCTTGTGCCTCAGCCATAGATGACCCGTGCAAACACCTGCAGGGAAAGTGCTGCTCTGTTCCTGCCTGGAGTTCGGATGCAAGGGCGGCTCAGCCAGTCTGAGTCTTCCAATCCCGAGCCAGCCGGTCCACTCACACCCTGTCTTGAGTTTCATCTGTCAACAGCCACTTATATCTGACAAGTTCTCAAGTTCATACACACACGGTTCATCCCTGCCCCTGCAAGTCCTGAGCTTAGCCTTTAGAAATTGGTTGTCCTGTCAAACAATTTTGAACTCCACCTAAAAGCAGATCCAGAAAGGCTGCTATTAAAGGGTCTAAGAATTCAGCGCTAGAAGAAACCAGACACTGGATTTTTTTTTTTTTTTTGTCTACTTAGGCTCTCTCTACATATTTCCTAAATTGCAGAGATCATGGAATTGGAGAGGAAGAAGAGTCTTTAGAAGTTATCTTATTATTCAGTCAGACAAAAGTCACTTGGTCACTCTTTGGACTGACACCTCAAGGACAGCATGGCCACTTTATTGCTGCGCCACTCTGGTTGTGAGAAAACACTGGGCTGTCCTGGGCTGGTGTCCTTGGTCTCACATCTCTTCTTCCACATCCTTGCAGCCTGTCTCATCTCCCCAATTCGTCTGTACAAATCCTGCTGTCCAGTTTGGCTGGGGGTGTTTGTCCCTGCATACACACACCATGGGGAACCTTTGTGCTGCGTATTTTTCCTGCTTCAAGTGCCCTTTCCCCTCCTCTTGTCTTATTTAAGTCACCCTCTCAGTGATCATGTCTACGAATCACTCAGGGCAGTGGCTCACAAATTGGGATATGCATCAAAACGCTGGTGTTCGTTTATCAATGTAGGTGATGGGACCCCCAAATCTGTTGAGCCAGAATCTGGGGGCGAGGCGAGGTGTGGGATCCTGACACATGGTCCTGGTAAAAAGCCCCTGCCCCAGCCCTGGCACAATGCCCCGGTATGGCAGGCCTTAGTAAGTACAGTGGCTCCAGTGGCTCCCGGTGACCTACTCTGCTTCCCTGTGCTGAGCACCATATGCTAGAAAGGGGGAAGGCCTAGGGCAGCCCTCCTTTGTGAAAAAGGTTCTTAGAACACATTTCCTCAGATCAGGCCTACTCCCAGAGACCACCTTGACTGTGAGACTTTGTAACTTTTAATCTATTCATTATCTGTATTCAATTCCCAACTCTTTTTCTAAACCTGCTAGCAGCAAATCTCCTAGAAGCCCTAAAAGCTCTGTATGGTTGTTGGGGACCAGAGGCTGGGGAGAAGCAGAAGACAGGTGGGCCCCTGTTCTGATGAGGCCTGTGAGGTGAGCCGCCCTGGTGAGCGGCCACATGGGGAGGACCGGAACCAAGAGGAGACAACAGATCAAAGGCTGCCCAGGAATCAAGTGATGTGTCTGTGAGTGAGCCAGCAGCCCGACCCACGCCACACTTTCTCTCCGAAACTTTGACCCTCCTCTGGGGCAGCACAGCCCTTTTAAAGTCTAAAGATGCTGTAGTAGTGCTTCCTTCTTTTCTTTCCCTCTATTTCCCTCCTCCTGATTGCATCCTCAACCCCCGCAATATTCTCATCCCAAGCTCTTTCACCCCCTTCTCATATGACATCACGTGATTACATTTGAGATCCCATGCTAAACATGTCTCCAGCTCACCAGTGCCCAAGGAGCATAATCCCCTGAGATGAAATCTGCCCTAGACCAGGACGATGCTGAGCCCAGGAGACCACCAAGCTATGGGCCTGGCAGACAGACTTGGAGCATCTCCCAAGTAGGCAGGTCTTTGGGACCTTTGTATTTTCCCAAAGGGTGGAGGGAACTGGGACAGGACCCACCTTGATCTTCATGGTGCTGGGGGCCAGGGCTGTGATCTCCTTCTGCATCCTGTCAGCAATGCCAGGGTACATGGTAGTGCCCCCGGAGAGGACATTGTTGGCATATAAGTCCTTGCGGATATCGATGTCACATTTCATGATGGAATTGTAGGTGGTTTCATGAATCCCGGCAGACTCCATGCCTAGTACAGGTCATAGTATCTTGTCAACATCCATCACGTCATAAATACCCACACTTTCAGCTCCTCAAGTGACCCTTCTGTTGTTGCAGCGACCTTAGTACACACCCTTAATCACCTCCCAGGATTAGACCTCTAACTGGCCAGTGGTTCTTCCTGTTCTGACTGACCTGTCACATTTTTCACCCAAGATACATTTCTTTTTCTTTTTTTTTAAGTTTATTTATCTTGAGAGAGAAAGAATGCTAGAGGAGGAGGGGCAGAGAGAGAGAATCTGAAGCACAGGCTTCTGTGCTTCTGACAGCACAGAGCCTGATGTGGAGCTTGAACTCACACAGTGTGAGAACATGACCTGAGCTGAAATCAGGAGTCAGATGCCTAACCAACCGAGCCACCCAAGAGCCCCACACGAGATATATTTCTAAGGGAACATTCCACTGTGTCGTCTTTTTTCAAGCCTTATTGAGCTAGAATTCATATATCATAGTTTTCACCCCTTTAGAGTTCAGTGGCTTTTAGTATACTCACAGATTGTGCAAACTCTAATTTCCAAAACCTAATTTCAGAACATTTTTAACACCCCAAAAAGAAACGCTGTCCCCATTAGCAGACACTGCCATCTTCCCCGTCACCCCTTGCCCAGCCCTAGATAACCACGAATTTATTTTCTGTCTCTGTAGATTTGCCTGCTTTGGGCATTTCACATAAATGGAATGATATGATACATAGCCTTTTGTGTCTGGCGCCTTTCACTTAATGTTATGTTAATGTTAACATTTCATATAATGTTTTCAAGGTTCATCCATGTTAGAGCCTGCGTCAGTTCTTTATTCTCTTTTATTGCTAAACAGTATTCCACTGCATGGATATACCCATCATATCATCTTTGACAGCCCCCTAATCTACAGGTTACATCTAGCTACCTTAGCCTGGCACCAAGACTTTCCACAGTGAAAGGCCTGCATGCCCAACCAGCTTGTGCCCACCTACCTAGTCTCCCCCACCTCTAGTAGTTTCCCCATGTGACAGAATTTCACACTGAGGTTAGAGGAATCTTCCTAAAATACAAACCTGACCCTACTACACTGCCAGCTAAAAACTTGCAGGGATCTTCATTGCTAGTATGATTAAACACCATGCTCTTCGTGGGGTCTGGCAACTCCTTCCAGTTTCCTCTGTGTGCAAACACACACACACACACACACACACACACACACACACACCACCCCTACTTCTCCCATCATGTCCCAAATAGAACATGACCTTTCACACCTCCATGTCTTTATAGGTAGCCTTCCATCCTCCTTGTAGGCCATTCCCATCCTGCACTCCTTCCGTCCCCAGATACCATCAAATGATACTCATTGTTCAAGATTCTGTTCAAATGTTCACCTTCTCTAAGAAGCCTTCACTGATTTCCTAGGCTTCTATCACTTTGTGCAGTTGGTATGTAACCCTACACCATCTATCAGCATTTGCTCACAGGCCCATCTCTTCTTATACACTCCTCGAAAAAAGTAGTTGTCCTTGTATTAAATATTCTCTTATTTAATCCTTGTTGTAACCCTATCTGGTAGGTACTATCATTATTTATACTTTATAGATGAGGAAACTGAGGTTTGAAGAAGGTAACGCATCCAAGGTGACAGGGTCTGAAGGGGTAGAATCAGGACTTGAGACCAGGTCTGCCCCCAGACCCATTCTGTTTACCACCGTGGGTTTTGGTCCCAGTGACCTAAATGTTGGGCCATCCAAGAAGTGTTTTGTGTATTAACCTTATTCTTAGTTTTATGTTATATTCCGTATTCTGCTTTTCCTTTATTTTGATTTTCCTATACTTTTATTTAAAATCAGATTTTATCGGGGCACCTGGGTGGCTCAGTCAGCTGAGCGTCCGACTTTGGCTCAGTTCATGATCTCCCGATTCATGAGTTTGAACCCTGCATCGAGCTCTGTGCCGACAGCTCAGGGCCTGGAGCCTGCTTCGGATTCTGTGTCTCCCTCTCTCTCTGCCCCTCCTCCACTTGCACTCTGTCTCTCTCTCTCTCAAAAAGAAATAAACATTAAAAAAATTAGATTTTATCTAGTTGTATTGTTGATGTGTTTTTGGTTCTTCTTGGAAAAATGTGGGCTATGTATAAACCATAAACAAAGTGTGCACGGCTCCTGGTGTTGCTCCCTCCGTCCCCCCACCCCTCTACCTCGCCCCCCCATCCCTGCTCTCGATTAGCAGGGACAGTGGGCAACACCTCACCTATGAAAGAAGGCTGGAAGAGGGTCTCAGGGCAGCGGAAGCGCTCATTGCCAATGGTAATGACCTGCCCATCTGGCAGCTCATAGCTCTTCTCCAGGGAGGAAGAGGAGGCTGCTGTGGCCATCTCGTTCTCAAAGTCCAGGGCGACATAGCACAACTTCTCCTTGATGTCTCGCACAATTTCTCGCTCAGCTAGTAAGAGGAGAAATGACAGAAAGCAGATACTCTGTTCTGTTAGTTTGTCCTATTTTGATCTCCGGGAAAACCTCCTCCTCTACTCTGAATTCATTCTTAGGATAAATGTTAATTTTTCATTCCTCTTCCTAAAGTGCAAGTTCAAAATCTTGATTCCCAGGCAAAACTTCGCATGGGCTTTTCTCCTTGCCATCTTTACTCTGCCCTGACAAAGCTACAGGCCTTCCCGAGGGCCTTACAGGACACATTTCCGGCTAGATGTAGGAGAATCTGCTGTGATCTTACACAATCTAGGAAGGGCCCTGCCTAAGATCTCCTCTTGTCCAGGGTGGCCACTGAGTCATCACAACTTCCCCTTAGAAATTCAGACCTTATTTATTCCATGTGTCCTCAGACAAACCACAAATGCCCCTAAGAAACAAATACATCATCAGATTTTTGCTACCATTTAGCACTGTAAAAACCATCTCTGATCCTGGTGTGGATGTGGACAGAGGTAGCAGGTCCCTGGGGAAGCAGGGAATGCTCTGAAAGGGCACTTAGGAGGGTTTGTCGCCCTCCCAAGGGCATCTTGGTTGGGAACCTTCCTCCATAAATAAGCCCGCCTTGACTACCTGGTCTTGTCCAGAGGCCCAGCCCCAGCCTAGGGGCCTCCTCATCTATCCCAGGAGAATTTGAGGGCAGGGGGCCACAGACTTCTCATCAAAGAACACCTGGTCCTAGATCAGATTTCATTCTGAGCTCAAGTGAGAATCAGGGAAGGGGCTGGATACCTGTGGTCACAAAGGAATAGCCTCTTTCTGTGAGAATCTTCATGAGGTAGTCAGTGAGGTCACGGCCAGCCAGGTCAAGACGCATGATGGCATGGGGCAGTGCGTAGCCCTCATAGATGGGGACATTGTGGGTGACGCCATCCCCCGAATCCAGCACGATGCCTATGGACAGAGGGATAGGACCCATGAAAACTTCTTGTCTTTCATCTTTCTGGGACCAGTTGCCAAATGATCCTCAATTACCATACTTTTCTTTAGCAGCTAAGAAAATTCACCCACCATAAGGATCAATAATATTTTTTGTGTACATCAATTCATTCTCCAAAATGAGAAGGTAGCTTTCTGGAAGGCAAGTAAAACACCTTCCCTTCTTGTATTCCTTAAAACACTTTCATAGTAATGCATACTTGTCAATGTGCATCTCAATTGCACATTCTTTAAGGAGACTGGATAATTTGCACATCCTTCTGGCATTAAACTAACACATATGCACATGCATGGAGAATGTTAGATCTGGAAGGGACCATAAAAACCATCCAGTTAAAAAAAAATAACATTCTTGACTGATGAAACTTATTAAACCATGGAGGGAAATGAGCTTTTCAACACGATAATAAATCTCAATCCATATCATAATCTGTGGAGAAACACTAATATTATTATTGAATCATTATTATTTAATACAGTCGAGGATGTTCTAGCCAATGCAATATGACAGAAAATAGAAACAAGAGGTATTATCAAAAAGAAACAGAATTGTCATTATTTACAGATGATGAGGCTGTATACCTAGAAGACCCAAGAGAATCAACTGAGACATGGCCAGAGCTAATAAGATGGCTCAGTAAGGGCCCAATACGAAATAAACATCCAGAGACCGGTAGTTTGCACTTGTACAAGGATGCTGATCACAGCATATTTTATAATAAAAAATAAAAACTTGAGACAACCTAAAAGTCCAGCAGTAGAGAAATGGTAAAACAAATAAGTGAATTATAGAACCATCATACATTCCCCATCACTGTCCTTGTCATCAGCAGTGAAACAATCTTTTCATTTTGCCTCTCCCCCACTAGACCATTAGCTCTGGGATGGCAGGGCTGTCTCATTTGTCACTGTATGCCCATGGCCTGGTGCAGTCTTTGGCACCTGGTAGGGAGTAATGGGAAATGTCTGAAGAATGAATGAATGAATGAATCAATCAATCAATCAATCATTCATTGAATCAATGAATACTTGAATGAATGAATGTTGAACAATGTTCATTGAAGTTATCGAGTCCCCATTACAAATTGCTCTATCTTGAAGTTCCTTCTGTTTCCCTGAGCACCCTTCTATACCAAGGGCACATACATGTCCACCATCACAGGCGCATGAGCAGAAACATTCCAATACTGCTAGAAAGTGTATGTAAGCTCAGGGACTGACTGCTGTGAGGGAAACAGCCCTCGCTGGATGTACTTGTCATGCTTTGTTCATATAAATTCTTGCCAGCTCTACTGGGTAGACCTGAATGCATTCCACATGGGCTTCCCTTCTGTTATCCCTAAGCAGGGTTTTCCCTGGACTTTGACTGTCCCTTTGATTCTTCTGAGCAGGAACTTCTGCAGGAGCCCAGCTTTCTCTACAGCACCTGCCCCCCCCCCCCCCCACATCAAGTCAGGAAGGGATCAGATTACAGGCTGCTCACCTGTTGTGCGGCCAGAAGCATAGAGAGAGAGCACAGCTTGAATGGCGACATACATGGCAGGGACATTGAAGGTCTCAAACATGATCTGAAAGGACAACGAAGAATGAAGGATGATCTGGCAGAAATCACAGCACCTCTTGGCTCACGGGATGGTTTGTAACCTTATTTAGGGCAAGGGCTGTGCCTATTTACGCCACCCCACCTCCCATAGGGCCTGACATAGACTACACACATAGCATGTCCTCAAAAATTTTTGCTGCACTGATGTGTGAAAGGGAGAAGGGATCCATGCTGCTTTCTTGTGTCATGCTTAAGACTTCTTGGCCTCTTACCTGGGTCATCTTCTCCCTGTTGGCCTTGGGATTTAGGGGGGCCTCTGTGAGCAGGGTGGGGTGTTCCTCAGGTGCTACCCGCAGCTCATTGTAGAAGGAGTGGTGCCAGATCTGGTTGAGACAAAAGTCAAATGAGCTGAGGAGTCTCCTATAAAATTCCGCTGGCATGTACATGCTGGGGGAGCATGACACAATGTCCACAGCATGGGATGGGTCTGAAGAGAAGACTGTCAGTCCTGGGAATTTCTGCTTAACCTTTGGAGTTTACATTCCTTTTCAACAGGGCCCTAGACAGGACTCAGATCTGGGGCCAATATACTTAGCGTCTTGATTATTTCCATAGGAAATTCCCTCCTCTTTACTCTTCTTCTGTCCCCCTGACTTTCTTCCCTGGGGGGCCAGACCCATTGCATCTCTCAGTATTCCTTGCCTCCTGGCTTCTGGCTATGCTTGGCGGATGGAAGACATCAGCAAGAGGCTGGAGAGTGGGAAGAGGGAGAGAGGTCAGGGTGTTTCTCCAAGCAATGGTGTGGCTCACTGTGAGCCCGGCTCCTATTGGGTGGCTCCTCTTCCAGCTCTAGTGACACTGCCCCTAACCCACCTTTCAGGCTTAGGGTGTAAGAGCTTTCCTCTGTTCCTAGTACTTGGGTGCCTCAACAACTCTTCCTGGTTCCCTCCCCCTGCCCACACCTCTCTATGGGAACCTGACAGATATGCTGTCACTGTCTATTACTGGCCAGGCTGGTGCTTTAGAGCAGGGTTTCCCAACCTCAGCACTTTGACATTTCAGGTTGGATAATTCCACGATGTGAGAGGCTGACCTATGCATCACAGGATGTTCGGCATTCCTGGCCTCCACCCACTAGATGCCAGTAGCACCTCTCCAGCTATGACAAGCAAAAATGTTTCCAATCATTGCCAAACGTCTCCCAGGAGGCAAAATTGCTCCTGTGGAGAATCACTGCTTTAGAGGAAGCTATTTCTTCTCACCGTGTCCAATGATCCAAGACAACCAAATAGGACTCTACATCTCAGAGGGATTCAGCAGAGTGGCAGGGACATAGGGCTCTGATTTCCTCAGAGGCGGGGCATAGGGTCATTTGCTTCCATTGCACCCATATATTTGTGGACTCCCGGCTTTGTGCTAGGATGGTGCTAACTGTAGTGAGGACAGATATGAAATCAGACATGGTCCCTTGATCTTGGTTTCAAGGCCCAGAGAGGAGTAAAACACCCAAGAAGACAAAATAGAAAGATATATCCACATTTTGAGTAAAAGAGGAGGCAGTTCATTATCTGGGGGATTTGGGTTGGCCCTGCAGGCAAAGGAAGGTCTCCAGAGGCTGAGAAGGGCATCTGAGGCAGAAGACATGGCAGAAGCCAAGGCCCTGTCTATGTAAGTTTCACAACAGAGATATGAATGGCAATGAGTCTTAATTGAGTGATGTCAGTATTTCTTCAAATGTGGGCCCCAGACGCTTTATCACAGAATGAGCTGGGGTGACTGCTGTCGGTGCAGGTTCCCAGGCTGGACCCCGGGTCCAGGAATCCGAATCATGGCTGTTGAGGCCCAATACCTGCACTTCATTTTCACTTAACTTTTTAGACCTTTTACAAAGTACTTTAAAACTTAGAGATGCTGATAATTTTAAAATTATAGAACTATTTCTAAGAGGAGTAAAACCCTCCCACATTTCCATCATCTAATAATAGTTAACACTTTGGCTTTTTCTTCTTACTAATCTTTCACCTTTGAGCATTTTCAAATTTATTACTATCACGACTTATTTATTTCATATACTTGTATTTATTTATTGTTACACTATTTTTATGTTTTTACATTCAATCTTGTTTCCTGCCACTGTTTGGTGAGTGTAACATAAATAATTTCTTTTTTCATAGTAAACATTTCTTTTTAATTAATTGAACATTTATTTTTAATGCTTATACAACATTTCATCATATGCTATCATATATTTAATTGTATTACTATTCATGGTATCTTTGATTTTTGTTTATAAATAATCCTATCATAGCTATCTTGTACATATTGTATTTTCCTTTTTCTATTCAGGGCATTTCCAAAGAAAAGAATTTTAAAAGTGGAATTACTAGGCTATTAGCATGGTGATTGGAAGACCTTTTAAAAAAAATGTATTTATGAAAGAGATGGGGGAAGGGCAGAGAGAGAGAGAGAGAGAGGGGGAGAGAGAGAGAGAGAGAGAGAGAGAGAGAGAGAGAGAGAGAATGAGAATCCTAGCAGACTCTGCAGCACAGAGCCCAACACGGGACTCGAACTCACAAACCATAAGATCATGGCCTGAGCCGAAATCAAGAGTCAGATGCTTAACCAACTGAGCCACTCTGGCGCCCCAGAAGACCTTTTCATTTCTTTTTACCAACAAAGAGGCTAAATTACTCTTTCCTCCAGAATAAGAAAGCCCATTTTCCCCCTACCTGCATCCAGGGTTCTCACTCTTATTATAGGAAATAATTTGGTAGGGAAACATAATACCTCATTGTTTTACTTTGACAATTTACATTTGTTTCAAATGAGTTTAAGTGTTTTCAGATTTGCAACTTTTTATAATTTCTGTTTGGTGGATTATCTGTTCGTGTCCTTTATTTATTTGCCCAGTGGAGACTTTGTATTTTTAGTCATCAATTTACATTGGCTGTTTATATTAATCTTCATTGCTCTTGTGAATTTTTTTGCAACTTACTGTTTGCCTTTTACATTTGGTTATGTTTTTCACATACTAGAAGTCATGATTTTTTGAAAATCACATTTGTCATTTTTTCCCTCTATGACTTCTTTCGCCAGAAATTTGATAAATGCTCATGCTTATTATGCTGTATTTCTTTACCATTTGAATTTTTATATTTAACTTTTATATTCAGTTTATATGTGTTTGGTGAAATGGTGTATGGTAGGGGCCATAAAGACTTCCCATCCCCCAAATAACTCATCAGTTGTTCTGGAATAATTTGTTGACCAACCCTGTTCTCCCTTTGGTGTTCAAAGTTTCATTTATCATGTATTTCCTCTTTACCTTTGTGCTAGTACCAAACTATTTTAATTTGTATACTATATTATATTTTAATATGTGAACATGGCAAGCTTCTCATAGTTTTCCTTACTCATTGTGTTCTCATAAATTTTGCCTTATTTATTTCTCCAAACGTACGTTATTTATGATTACCCTGCAGAATTAAAAAATTGTGATTTTTTTTTTTTTTTTTTTTTTTTTTTACTCAAACTCATGGCAGCAGAAAGTAGGATGGTAGTTACCAAGAGCTGGGGGTGGGGAGACAGGGAGATGTTGGTCAAGGGGTACAAAGCCTTAATGCAGGATGAATAAATTCTGGAGATTTAATGTATAGCATGGTGACTATAGGTAACAATACTGTCCTGTGTATATGAAATTTGCTAAGAGTGTAAATCCTAAGTGTTCTCAGTACAAGGAAAAAAAAGTCACTATGTGAGGTGATAGGTACATTGATTAGTTGGAATGTGGTGGCTCTTACATACATAAATGTGTATCAAGCCATCAGCTTGTACACCTTAAATATATACAATTTTAGGGGCGCCGGGGTGGCTCAGTTGGCTAAGCGTCCGACTTCGGCTCAGGTCACGATCTCGCCGTCTGTGAGTTTGAGCCCCACGTCGGGCTCTGTGCCGACAGCTCAGAGCCTGGAGCCTGTTTCAGATTCTGTGTCTCCCTCTCTCTGACCCTCCCCCGACATGCTCTGTCTCTCTCTGTCTCAAAAATAAATAAACGTTAAAAAAAATTAAAAAATATATATATACAATTTTAAAAATTGTGAGTTTTTTATTAGAAAGGCAATGAGCCTATAAATGAATTTGGGAAGATTTGACAGCTTTCCCCTATTCTATTTTTCTTTGAGGTGTATAATATATGTTTAGGAATTTCTTTAACGAGGTCACACATTATTACTACTAAAATAATTACTGCTAAAATATTTTTATACTAAAATATTTTGTCTATTATGTTTTTGAATTAGATTCTGTTAGATACTATGAGTAATAGATGCCATTTACTGAGTACAGTGTTCCATGCCTTGAGATCATACTGAGTACCTAATTCAGTCTCCAAAGCAACCGTAATGAAGTAAGTATTTTTATCTACACAAATGGAGAAACTGAGGCTCAGAAGGAAGAACCCACTGCCAGACCTCCCTGCCACGGACTCCAGGGTCTGTGTTATTAGCCACTGCACAGCGTAAAAGCTTCACACCCCAAATAACTAAATCTGGGATTTAGACAAGGGTAGAGTGTATTACAGATTTCACAGCAACATCCTCCTTTCTGGTTGCAGTATGTTCAATAAGCATTCTATGGCACTTCAAAAGGCACTCCTTGCAAAAACAAGGATTCTCAGACAAATGTCAGCAGAACATATCAAAAGAATATTAGGAAGGCTCTATTAGCATTTCCCACACGTGATTTTGTTGATCACAAACTACCTTTTATTTATTTTTTTTTATTTATATATGAAATTTATTGTCAAATTGGTTTCCATACAACACCCAGTGCTCATCCACAAACTACCTTTTAAAAATCCCCCCCTTACCCCTGCATTTTCTTGCACGTGCGCGCGCGCGCACACACACACACACACACACACACTTCTAGAAACCCCTAGAGAGTCCTACTTAGAACTTTCATTAGAGAATCATCATAACGACATGGCATTAATGCAGCTCCCTGAGGTCATGACAGGAAAAAATGAAAGGGAGAGAAGCCATTTGCCCCCATAGAGGCAGCAGCAGCATTGAGCACCTGCTAGAGCGAAAGCTGTTTGAAAGGATGAAGCTGGGCATTAGGTAGGACACGTCCTCAGACCCCAGACAGGGAGTTAGGAAGCTACTGTCAGTTAATGAGGAGCTACCGAAGCTTCTCGAGAAGATGAGGGACACGATCTGGTCTGTTTTTAGGAAGACTAGCTTTGCAGCAGTGCAGGGAATTCACTGGATGGCGAGGCTAGAGACAAAGAAATCAGGAAGCCATTGCAGCCGTCCAACGAGAGCCATTGGCAGCCCCACAGGGAGTGACCAGGGGGATGGACGAAGAAGGAAGGAAGGATATGAGACACATCTTGAGGCACTTGACGGGACAGAGGCCTGTGGGAGCCGAGGGTCATGACGGTGTATTATTATACCAAAAGGGGGGAGTCCACCAATACCTTCTCCATGTCATCCCAGTTGGTGATGATGCCGTGTTCAATGGGGTACTTGAGAGTTAGGATCCCTCGCTTGCTCTGAGCCTCGTCCCCGACGTAGCTGTCTTTCTGGCCCATTCCCACCATTACACCCTGTAATGCAAAAGACAAGGAAGAAGCAGATTGGCTGAGGGCTCCACTTAGGGGGATCTAGGCACTGGAGGGGCTGTGAAGAAGGATACAGATGGGAAAGATATCTTTCTTCCTGGAGACAGGACAGAATGAGACATGGGCACGGCAGGTACTGATGAATGTGGAGGTGGCGTGGAGAGAAGGGGGAGGGTTTCCTGTGGGCTCGTCTCTCTTCTCTCTCCTAAGACAACGTCATTTTCCGAGAGAGCAGGGCCCTCCATGCGCTTCTTCCCTCACTTCACACACACAGGGCTCACACTTGCTCTCCTCAGATACCCTCTGCTTACATTCTGACGTCCCCACATCTTGGCTCCTGCTCTTCTCTGCATATGAGGAGATCCTCCGTATCCTCAGTTTTCCCTTTTCTGCAAAGCCTCTCTTCCCTGGTCCCTCCACTCATATTTAATCTCTCCCTCCTTTGTTCTCCTCCTGGTGAAACACTTTGCCTCTGTTGTAGCCTGTGATCTCAAGTTAGTTCACAGAGTGTACATTTCTTAAAGGCAAAGTTCTTATTTACTTGCAGGTATTTTTTACAAGTTTCTTCCAAAGACTGGAACCAAACATAATACCATCCCTGCATGCCTGGGCTATGTTGGGTTTAGTCCTGGATATTTCTATTTGAAGGGTCTTGCTCTGTTAGTTAACTGGAAGCGAGTCCCCCCCACCCCCAACACATGCACTCACAAAGCTCACACACACACATACACACACGCGCGCGCGCACACACAGATGTCAGGTAGTCTCCACCATGCAGCGTTTACTCCTAGAGGCTCAAAGCCTTGGGTCCAGACGAGCACATACCTGGTGGCGAGGGCGGCCCACGATGGAGGGGAAGACAGCCCGGGGGGCATCATCTCCAGCAAAGCCAGCCTTGCACAGGCCAGAGCCATTGTCACACACGAGCGCAGTGGTCTCCTCTTCACACATGGTGAGTGTGGCCAAGTGAACCGGGGGCTGGAGCACCTTCGGGGCAGGGGGAGAAGAGAACTAGTCAGCGCCTTGTCAAAATCATGCTGGAGACAGGCTTCTTGGTTCTGAAGCTTGACTCCACCTCCAACCAGGGCCCAGTTCCACGAAGAGCAGACATGGGCCTGAACTCCCACTCCCTGGCAGCTGGACTTCTTCCCTGGAGCCTGCTGTCCCGGGTTGGATTGTGTCCCCACTGCCCCAAGTCATATGTTGAAGTCTTCACCCCCAGCATGTCAGAGCAGGACCATATTTGGCAATAGTGTCTTTAGACAGGTAATTAAGGCAGAATGAAGTCAATAATCTAATCTGACTGGTGTTCAATGGGACTAATCTAATAGGATGGATATCTTTATAGGATGTGGACATTAGAAGCGGCTCGGGGAGGAAGGGCAGCCTGAGAGGAGAGAGGATTCTGGACAGGAAGGCCAGTCCCTGGCTCTTCGGGTGGAGAAAGCAGCAG
Source organism: Herpailurus yagouaroundi (assembly GCF_014898765.1). Classification (NCBI taxonomy): domain Eukaryota; kingdom Metazoa; phylum Chordata; class Mammalia; order Carnivora; family Felidae; genus Herpailurus; species Herpailurus yagouaroundi. The sequence goes on from NW_024412452.1 coordinate 10,203,047, forward strand.
TCCGTCCGCTGATGCTCATCACTGCATTGGGATGGCTGCAAAGTGGTGAGGGAGTTCATTTTTCCCACATCTGTTGCAGGTTTTCTTTCTTTCAGGGAGGCTAAAAGACAACAGCTGACGACTCGTTGGCGCTCGGTGACAAAGAAGAAACAACAGAAGCTCAGGGGAGGGTGTGCAGACTGCCCCCTGGCCTGGGGGTCCCCCAGGGGGACAGGTGGAAGACAGAAAGGCCCTGGGCTCAGGGAGGCTGACTCTCAGCAGTCCAGGAAAAACAGGTGGCTGCTGAGGACGAAGGCCCCTGGAAACTTCATTCAGAACATTTGACCACAGGCCGGGAAGGAGATAAATGCTATGGAAATCTGTGACCCTGGCTCTTCTGTGGCCTCACATCAAAGGTGGACAAAGCAAGGAGGAGACAGAGACACAGGCTTGTGAATATGAGGTCAGAAAGGCAAAGTCGAGGCTGAGCAGAAGGTTAGTAACACACTTTAAGGCTAAAAGGAAGCTCTTCCCTGTTACATTCAAAGCAGAGTGGACACCAGGGAAGAAGCTGCTGTGACTTCCCGAATCCAGCTCTGCCTCTGTCCCTGTTCCCCCTGGGGTTCCCCATGGCCATGGATCAAGTCCCAGCCCTCTAACTCAGGCCACAGAGCTCCCCAGGGTCTGGCCGGGCCTGTGTCTCCAGGCTCACCTTCCCTCTTGCCCCCTCTTGGCCTTCTCACTCTGCCTATATGGACTTTCTTTCCATTCTCTGAACTGTGTCATCTTCTCTCCCTGCTGGACCTTGAGACGCAGGGTCTGGAGCACCCTCCCCTCACCTGTTTGCTACTCTAACTCCTATCACCTGCCAGGCCTCTGCATGGACACTGCATTTTCATGAGGCCTCTCTGGCCCACCAGTCTGTCAGTAGCCCCTCTTCTTGGCCCCACAGCACCTAGAACTTGCATGAGCAATGATCAACTCTGCATATCTCGGCTCGTTTGTAGCTCTGCAAAGGCAGGAGCTGGGTCTGTCCTGTTCCCCCCACGATTCTTCAGTGTGCCCAACACAATATCTGGCACAGAGTGTGCTTTTAAATGTTTGTCATCAAAATGAAGGAGTGAATTAATCAATGGGAGTCAAGGAGAAGGATTTTCAGAGTAACAAAGATAGACTAAACACTGGTAAGAGGAACTCAAGGTGTGAGATGAGATGGAGATTGAAGGACAGCACCCTCCCCTAGCTGCTTAAAACAATATTGTTTCTGGTCTGAGCAGTTTCTGGATTGCAGAGAAGATCCTAACTTCCTACCATGTTAGAAGAGTGGGAAATGAAGGGATGTCAGAAAACTGAAGATGGGCAAAGTTTGTTCCAATGTTCAAAAAGGGACAGAAAGCAGATTTCTCAAACATCAGTTAATCTTGATATGCAAGGTAGGCAGGTTTCCAGAAGGCACTGTTAAAGAAGAAAGCATTATTAAATTTTTTTTTTCAACGTTTATTTATTTTGGGGACAGAGAGAGACAGAGCATGAACGGGGGAGGGGCAGAGAGAGAGGGAGACACAGAATCAGAAACAGGCTCCAGGCTCCGAGCCATCAGCCCAGAGCCTGATGCGGGGCTCGAACTCACGGACCGCGAGATCGTGACCTGGTTGAAGTCGGACGCTTAACCGACTGCGCCACCCAGGCGCCCCAAAGAAGAAAGCATTATTAAAGAAGCAGTGATTTCTTATAATTACTAAGGGTTTACCAAGAACAAATGTTGACAGAGTGACAGCCTCCCCTTTTTCCCCGGGACTGCTGTGGGCTGGGAATGCAGAAGAAGGTGGGAGACCTTGGACCTTAACTTGATCATGGCATCTGACGAGGTCTCCTGTGATATCCCTATTGATAAAGCCATGTGGGCTGAACAATAAATGAGTTAGGCATATTTACAGCTGCCTGAATTACTGTCACTGAAAGGTGTTAATTAATGAGTCAACATCAACCTGGAGGCAGCAATATTCCTCCAGGCTCCACTCTCAGTCCTCTGGCACACATTTTTATAAATGCGTTGGATGAAAATATGGGGTACGTGCCGATCAAACTTCCAGAGCTGGAAGAGAGTATAATATTAAATGTGTTGGATGGAAGAATCAAAACCCAAGATGATCTCAAAAAACAGAGAAAATGAGCCAAGTCAAATAATATTAAACCTAACAGGGTAAATACGAGGTTTTGCACGTGGGTCGAAATAAGCAAACTGTGATAGCTCTTGTTTAGCATCTGTAAGTGGGACATGGGGTCTTGTGAAGAGGGAGCAGTACTCTGGGGCCAGGCTAAAAGCTAACACCACCTCTAGCTGGAACACCAGGTCCGATGCTTGCCCCCCCCCCGCCCCCTCCCCGCATCTGGCAAAGGTGTGGGGAGGTGGGTTTGCATTCACAGCGGAGGTGTGCCAAATTGCACTGCATTTCAGAAGGGGAATTCGAAAATCCTTGTCCCCGGTCTTAAAAATGTACACAACTTTTGACTCCACAAAGGCACTTCCAGGATTTTATCCTTGGGAAACACTCATGGGTGAATGCAAAGATTTGGCTACGGGCTAGTTTATCACAGCTTAAAATAACCAAAATTAGAAGCCACGTAATATCAAAGGAAGTTGTCGAATAATAAATTGGCTTGTAAACTAACTGCCTGAAACCTTTGTATAATGGGGAGAGCAGAATAGTTAATGCAACAGAAAAGGGGTGAGCTGCATTGCTAGGTGAAACATACCAGTATTGGCCATGCTTCCATTTTTGGTAAAAATGTATTTTTAATTTTAAAAAATGTGGGGCTCTTCACATAGATTATCTATTTAATCCTCATAAAAGCCCCAAGGGAAAATGTTTTTATTTCTGTTTTACAGATTTGGAAACCAAGTCTCAGAGAAGGGAAGGAACTTGGCCCAAGGTCTCAGTCAAGAAGAGGCAGGGCTGGCATCAACTCAGAACAGGTTCCAAAGCCGGAAGCTTACACCTTCCTTAGTGAAACTGTCCTAACTTCTCCATGTTTGGTGTTTTTGCTTCTGTCTCTCCATCTCTCCAGAGCCGTTGGCAGCAAAAGGCCGAAACAAAAGGATCTGTGTTCACTTCTCTTTCTGAGCCTCTGCACCCCTCCTATGCCAGGACTAAGTCTGGGTTTATGTTTACAGCCCTCAAAACTAACTCAGTGCTTAGCAAACAGTAGGTGCTCAATAAACAGTGGGTGACCCCCACCACCACCCAAGTGGCCCCTTTCCAGACCTGATCTGCCCTGCCCCTGGGATCCCTGGGTCCCCACAGTCCAGTCTCCTGACAGCTTGCTCACACGGGCCTGATTTGAATCACAGGGAGACAGTTTTCTCTTCACAAGCTGGTCGGCTATCAGTTGTGCTGCCCTGTTCTAGCAGGTGGTCCACCAGGAAGGGAAAACCACCTCAAAAGCTAGAAGGTGGCCGAGAGGAAAAGCTGCATCTCTGTGACTATCTCCCTCTGGGGTCCCCTCAGCATCCCTCTCTAGTGTGATTTGTAGTTCAAGCCTGTCTGGCTTTTCAATGGACCCTTTTGTCTCCCGCTGAGTTCCCCACACACAGAAGGAGAGGATTGGACTTTGTTTCCCAAGCCGAGCAGCAGCTGAGACAAGCCACAAAGCAACTTAAAGCTGTCAGGTCAACAATGCCATTGTGCAGCACTTTAGCTGGATTTAAATCTGCTTTTTTGAAGTCAGAACCAAATGAGAAGTGACAGAGGTAAAGACAGGGGTAGGGCTGCTGGCCTGGAGTGGGGCCTCCACGGGGTCCCACACTGCGTGGGAAGAAAGGTTTCACCATGAAGCCAGGCTCTCCTGGAATGTCCTTGCCAAGAGAAATTCTAGACCTTTCTCAGCTGCTTGCTGGTAATCTGTGGCTAGGCTTGAGCGTGTCAGCTGAACCAAAGCCAAAGTCGCTGTGGTTTCCCGGGGTCACAACCATTCTGTGCTCACAGAAAGCCAACAGAGATTATTCTGGCTCTTTCGGCACATCTGGTCTTCACTGAGGGTTTCAGAGTTAGAAACCCAGCTCCACCCCACCCCTCAGGGTGGTCAAAACCCAAAGACATAATGGGTGCCAAAAAATGTGTTCATTCACTCATCTCCCTGGCCACCCTCAGGCAAACATGAGGGCAGAGACCTTAGCCCCCCAACCTGTCACTCTGAAGGAGACAAGATTTGGCTTCAGAGTTCTTTCCAGCTTCCCTTTCTTTCCCCTTCTCCTCCCTCAGGGTACCCCCTTCCCGTGGCCCCTTCCCCCGAATCCCCCTCTGGCCTTCAGTTTCCTGGAAAGGGTAGCATCTGTCTCCTGGGATTGTGAAGCAAATGAAATAATGGAAATGTGGGGCACCTGGATGGCTCAGTCGGTTGAGCATCTGACTTTGGCTCAGGTCATGAGCTCATGGTTCATGAGTTTGAGCCCCATGTCCAGCTCTGTGCCAACAGCTCGGAACCTGGACCCTGCTTCAGATTCTGTGTCTCCCTCTCTCTCTGCCCCTCCCCCGCTCATGCTCTGTCTCTCTCTCTCTCTCTCTCTCTCTCTCTAAAAAAAAAAAATAAATAAATAACCATTAAAAAAAAAAAAAGAAATAGTGGAAACGAAAGTGCTTTATAATTGTAAATCAGGATCTGCAAACTAATGCCTGTTTTCGTGGGCCCCACCAGCTAAGAATGATTTTGACATTTTTCAGTGGTTGCAAAAAAAGCCAAAGAATAATATTCTACGACTTGAGAAAATTATATGAAATTTGAATTTCAGAGCCTATCAATAAAGTTTTATTGGAACACAGCCACACCTGTTCATTTACATACCGTCTATGGCTGCTATCCCTATGATGGCAGCCTTGAATAGTCGCCACAGAAACCTTTAGACTTGCAAAGCATAAAATATTTACTATCTGGCCTTCCTCAGAAAAAGTTTGCCAAACCCTGTTGCAAAGGGCTGCAAAACTCATAGTTCTTATGACCTCTCTTACTCTTCTCTATCAGAACTTGCTCCCATAATGAAGTCTGTCATATTGGAAGGAGTTGAACCATCCACTTCACAAATCAATGATTACTAAAGGGAAGACTGAACTTACACCACTTTCCAAAGGCATTTTCATTTCAGTACAAAATGTAAGTCCTAAAAGGAAGGCCTCTCAGATGGTGGGACCTCAAACAATAGTTGGAGAAATATTCTGCCGTGAGGGCTTCAAACGACATTAAGCAGCTGCCTATAATAATCTGCAGGCACACATATCCATACAATTAGCCTGGCAGAGAGAAATAATTTAACAAAAAAACGCTCCTGCGGTGGAAAATTCTAGCAGCAGCACCTCTAATCAACTTTGTTACCTTGACTTCGTTGGTATACTTAACTAACTTAAAAATGACTTCTGGTTAGTAATATTTCTGATCCTCAGGAATCTGCCGTTTGGGCCTGTTCTTTTACCTGCGCCTCTCTCTTGCTCTGCCGGATCCGCTCAGTCCAGACCCTTCTCCCGGGCTCTAGAAGACTGCCTGCAGGGCATCTATACCCCAGACCCCTAGCACCTCGACTCCACCTCCGGCGCTGCGGCCTTCATCACCATCCTCTACTTGGAACCGCCCGAGAGAGAAGAGCACCGCCCACTCTGGAGGCCACGCCCAACACCCGACTCCTCCCACTGCCCTCCCAACCAATCCTGGGGTCTTGTATTTTTGATTCCGCGCCACCGCGGTGCTCCAGCTCAGGGCCTCTGCACACTCCGGTAGCGCTTTCGCCCTGTTCCAGTCCACTCTCTTCACCGCTGACAGAGCAGTCCCTTCAAAGGGCAGATCTCTTGCCGTCACGCTTCTGTGGTTCCCCATTGCCTAACCCTTTAGTGTATGAAGCCTTAGTAATCCAGCGCTGCCTGCCCCTCTGTTTAAACTGTCCCTGCTTCCTGTCTTGAAATCTAATTCAGTGGAGTTGAGCCACTTCAACAGTCCAAAGACCATGCTTCCCTGATTTGGGGACTAGTCCTACATCAGTACCCAGCTCAGGTACCCTTCCTCCAGGAAGCCTTCCCAGATAACTCCAGGACTGGGTGACGGCCCCTCCTGGGCTTTATCTGTTTGTTTGCTCATCTCTCCTAGTGATTGCAGAAGCCTCTACACTGTCCCTAAGGAGCAGGAGCCTGACACATAATAAGTACTCAATAAATGTTGGTGCAATGAACAAAGGGAAGGAGAAAACTCTAGCCTCAAAATCATGATGTCATACTGCCCATTTGGTATCCCAGACCTGGCATGTAGTATCTCATTGCTCATTGCATTTTCTCCAAGTACCTATCCATCTCCACCAGAGGAAGCTCAGTTTCTTTTCCACTCAAAGGCTAACCTCCAAGTCTAAACTTGTTCGAATAGTAAAAAGCAAGCCCTCAGTGCCTCCCTGTGCAAAGTGTGATTCCAGAACTGCAGCCTCAGCATCACTTGGGAGCTTATTAGGAATGAAGATTATCAGACCCCACCCCAGCCTACCGAATCAGAATCTGGGGTGGGGTGGAAGACAATCTGTGTTTTAACAAGCCCTGCAGGTGATACTTAAAGCACTCAGGGCCAGGCCCTAACAGTGGTGAGCTGAGCACCCTATAAATGTATTATCTCATTTAATCCCCACAACAACACTGCCAGGTAGGTATTATTACTAGCATTCCCATTTTACAGGTGAGAACATTGGGGTCACCAAGTAGCTCTGGCAGCTGGGCAGTCTGCCTCCAAGAGCTCCACCACTGCACCAAGCTGCCTCAGCCACAAACAGCTGTTCACAGTTCTGGTCACAAAAGTGGAAACAGCCCCTTGGTCTCATTTCCCTCTTAATTATTTGTGCGTGCATGTGTTGCAGGGGATCGGAGGGGAGGATGAAGGCATTGGTAGGTGGTTTCACAGCTGGGTGTGAGCCTTTTGGGCAGGTCACTTAACTTCTCTAGGCCTCAGTGTCTTCAGAATGAATTAGATGACTGTCATGTTCCCGCCAGCCCTACACCTGCATGATGCCACAGGACACTTGCCCGTGCCCCAACCCTGAGTTTCCACATCCCCCAATGACCCTGGAGCCTTCAAGGACTGAGAAAATTCTCAATTCATCTCAGCCAAGCATGAATCAGAGGAGAGTGAGACCCACAAGGGGACTGAAGAAAACACACTTCCATTCCCAACACAGACATCTCATGGATCCTGGGACCATTGTTGGCTTTGATTCAAATACCCCGAGAAGAAGCTGTTTTCCTGCAAAACATCCACTTCCCTAAAACAGCCTCTCAGACATTCTGAATCATGACAAAGGACATGAGGTTATAGATCTGCAGTGGCCCAGGTGAGCAGGGTGAGTAGAGACCACAGGTGTTCTATCCCACCCACCATCCAGTCGCAGGGCTGTCCAGCATGCCCCATGCCCAGAGATGCCTTTTCCTGGAAGGCAGCAGCATGCCCGGAGGCCCCCCTGCCCACCGAGCGCCTTGACATGTGAGCTGGGCCAGCGTCACGGAAGCCAGGCCAATCTGGAGGCACCTCCCGCACCCAGGGGGCCAGGCAGCCTCAGAAAGGAAGGGATGGCAGAAGCCGTGTGTGCAGTACTCACCGAGTATACGAGAGGTCCTTCTCCCAGTGACGGAGGGCTGGTGTGTCTTTGGCATAAATACCAGAGCAATATAAAACCCCAGAGGCGGATCTTCTTTAAACAGAGTCCCTAAAAAGGCCAGCTGACGGTGTGTTAACAATATTACCATATAAGGTGGTTTTTTCAATAAATCGGCCTAGGGGGGTGGGGAAGGGGGCTGGGTAGAGTGAATTATCATTTGAGAAATGTATGCAAAAGGACTCCAGTGGCAACAGCCCTGGTGCTGGCGGATTTGTTCCTTTTATGCTGCACTTGCATCAACAAAACTCACACCAGGCCTTATAAGCTGCCCAGAGTGAGGCCAGATACAACTCTGCTCCTGGAGAGAGAACCATACCAAGAATGGCAGTGGGCCTCCTCCCTCCACACCTCCCTCCTTAGGCCCTGCTGCCTGCAGCCCCCCCACCCCACCCTGCGTCGGCCTGGGACACCCATGCCGTGCCCCAAAGTGGGTGCAGTCGTGCCTTGTCTGGTGAAAGCCCAGGACAGTTAAAAGCTGAAGGGAAATGCCATCCAGAAAGATATCCCGTGTGCCCTCCTTATCCCCTGCCCATCACACGAGCTACTGAATCCTGGGCTGAGTCAACCTGGGTGTCCCCGGATACCTTCAGCCACCTCTGGAACTTCACCGTCCCCTATCGTTTCCCTTACCTTGCTGGATTTCCTCTGTTGGTCCCTAAAGTTGGGGAATTACAGACCAAGGGAGCTGTCTTAACACACCTGATAAGACTCACAGGCTTGTAGAAGTTTCCACAGTCCTGCGGTTCTTGCTCTTCTTTTCATAACTCATGTACTCTCCCTGGATAGCTGTTTCATTGCCTACATTACCAGCCATCAGCTCTGTCCCAAGTACCCTCTGCTCCCATATTCCCACAGTCCTCACACCTGATGTCTAATCCAGACTGAAATGACCAAGTGCCTATTGGACATCTCCACCCAGATGACCCTCCAAACCTGAACCCCTATCCCCTCCCTTCACGCTACTCTGCCTCCTGGGTTCCCTACCTCACAATCTTCCCCTTTGGTCCTTCAGGCAAGAGACCCCAAGTCAGTCTAGACACCCCACCTCATGCTCTGCAGCCAACTGGGGTCCCTTCCCAGTGGCCCTCCCCTCGGAGATGTCCCTCAGCTCTGCTGCCTCCCTCCCACCCTTGCTGGCCCCCCTCTGCTTCAGGCTCTGGTCCTGACACAGCTTCCTGATTCTGCCCCATCTTCAAACCCAGTGATTCCCAAGTGCCCCAGCCTGACTGGAGGGCAGTGCCAGCATGACTGGGTAATCCATTACAAATGCACATTCTCATGCTTCACCCAAATGGATGGAATCAGAAACTCTGGGGTGCCCAGGATACCTACCCTTCATCAGAAGAAGCGTGCATCAAATACCTGCTTAAGGCATCCCCGGGAACATTCCCCCACCCCCACCTGGTGACTCAGCCCAAGACTAAGGAGCTTGTGGGGGGTGGGCAGCAGGTGAGCAGGGCACACAGGATTTCTCTTCCAGTTATGAATGGCATTTTCCTTCAGCTTTTAGCTATACAGACGGGCACAACTGCACCCACTCTGGGGACATCGTATGGGAGTTCTACATGGTTTGGGTGACCTGGTGCAATGGCCTGATGCAGGTCTGTCTTCCTCATTAACTGAGGATTAACAGAAGTGTAGATACGGAGGGCAAAAAAAAACAAAACAAAACAACAACAAAAAAAAACAACCCAGAGGATAGGTTAGGGAAGGGTTGACTTGAGGGCTTGTGATTGTCCCCTGTGGAGAAGGGACACTGTAGCCATCATGAGGTATACTTATCTTTTGACAATTAAACTGAGTGCTTAGTGTGAAGTCTAAACTCCAGGCCCCATGGGAAGTTTTCCTGAGCCTTTCAGGTTCCTGGAAAAGCCCTCACTAGAGGATGGGGCATGCAAGGCAGCGGATAAAGTGGGAGCTGTCCAGCAGGGACAGAGTGCTGTCAGTCCTCACTGGCCGAGGCAGCTGAGAGCTAATGCCCAGGTCGTGAGCTCCTCTTCCGAGTTTCCCTCCTTGGGTGGGGACAGGGCAGTAGTCTCTCTCACCCTGATCAGGAATCTAAAGGGGGCATCGTTTCCCTTTGCAGTGTCAGGGTTGGCTCTGTTTCCTTCTAAGCATTTAGCACTGAGGCCAGACATTCACACCTTGTTGGCACAGTCGGCTGATAAACAATAAAGAGTCTATGATCCAAAGGGGTTTGTTGTGATTCAGGGTCCAAAGAGCCCAGAGATCACAAAGGAATGCTATCTGAATAAATTGAAGCTCTTAGAAAGTTCTTAGGGAGGTGCAGTCTGCCTTGACTTTGATTGAGAGAAGGAGGGGTATGGGAGGCAGGAGGCTAGACCAGGTACTGGAGGTACTCAATTTTTTGTAGTATGAGGAAACCCACCCTGAAGATTTGTTTTTTACCCCTCGTTTCAAAAATCAATGCAAAAAACCTCAAGAGTACAAAAATGTGTATTTTAGAAAGTAAACATCTCCTGCAATCTCAGACCTGAATCAGAGATGACCACAGTTAACAGTATGATGTGTATTCCTGCTAATTTTTTTTAGATTTTTCTATATTTTTATATTACTTCATAAAAATAGAATTATAACATGTTTTTACAACTATTCTTTAAGAAAATTGTTTAATTTTTGTTTTTATTTTTTATTTTTTTGAGGGTGGGGGCAGAGAGAGAGGAGGACAGAAGATCAGAGGCGGGCTCTGCTCTGAAGCAGTGATCCTGATGTGGGGCTTGAACTCACAAACTGGGAGACCATGACCCCAGCCAAGGCCGGAGGTTCAACCGACTGAGCCACCCAGGTGCCCCTTTACAATTGTTCTGAAACTTGCCATGTTCTCTTAATATTCTTGGATGTCTTTCCAAATCAGTTCAGGTAATTTTTTAAATGTTGGCATAGTTTTCTGCAGTAGGGATATATTATAAATTATTTAAACATATCCTATTGATGGGCTCTTGGGTCATTTCCAATTTCTTACTTACATAAACATCGCCGAAATTAATAAAACTTTATGTGCTTTCATGTGTGTGTGTATCTATATGATGATTTTCTTAAAGCAGAATTATTTGATTAGACAAGAACATTTGAAATATTGGTGGAAACTGCCAAACTTTTTTCTGAAAAGGTTGGACAAGTTTACACTCCTGCCAAGAGTGTCTGAGACCACTTTCTTCTTCACACACCAGACACTGAGTATCAATGATGTTTTTCAATTATTTTTTTGGTCCATTATATTTGTTTATTACATTTGGAAACATGCTAATCTTCCTATGACTCTTCAGCTTAGAATTGTTTTCCCGCCTGCTTATAAAAGTAATACAATGTTTTTTTCTTTTTTAAAGAAAAATTGGAAATAGATGTTTGCATCTTGTTTGCGTTAGTGGATAGTTGTCCAGCTGAGCCTCTCTGGATCTCCTTGTGCCCTAAAGAACCATCTTTCACATTTTTCCCAATCCAAAAGGAGAAACTTAGCACCTTCTTGTTTTATTTTTTATTTTTTTAAGTAGGTTCTATGCCCAATGTGGGGTTTTGAACTCCCAACCCTGAGATCAAGAGTGGCATGCTCTACCGACTGATCCAGCCAGGTGCCCTGGCACCTTCTTGTTCTAAAATTAAAATGTAAAAATTTTTAATAACTAATGACAATGAACCCATGTGGCATTTATTAACTTTTTTCTTTTTTGGTCTTTCTGAGAATGGCTGGTTCATGTCTGTCTATTTTTCCATTGGATGGTTCACTTTAATCTTCTTGAGTTATAAGAGTTCTTGGTACATTTCATCAGTGATTACGATTAGCCTTTAGCCTATCCCATCGGTTGCAAATATGTATCTTCCTTCCAGTTTAACATTTGCCTTTTGATTTTGTCTGGCAGCATGCACCTTATTGGTGTTTCTTTAATCAGATATCTTTTCTTTTTGTTGTCTGTATTTCATAACATTCTCAGGAAAGCTGGGTGCTTCTTTTGTTTTTTTTTTTAATTCATTATTTTATTTTTAGTTGTGATAAACTATACATAACATAAAGTGTACCATCTTAACCATTTTTAAGTGTACAGTTTAGTAATGTTAAGTATATTCACTTTACTGTGCAAATGATGTCCACGACGTTTTCATCTTGCAAAAATAAAGCTCTGTACCCATGAAACAACAACTTTCTCTAGTCTCTGGCAACCACCCTTCTATTTTCTGTTCATGTGACTTTGACGACCCTGGGTATCTGATGTAAGTGGTATCATACAGTATTTGTCGTTTTGTGACTGGCTCATTTTACTTCCCATAATGTCCTCAAGGTTCATCCATGTTGGAGCATGGGTCTGAATTTCCTTCCTTTTTAAGGCCGAGTAATATTCCATTGCATGTACATATCACATTTATTCATTCATTCATCCATTGAAGGACACTTGGTTTATCTTTACCTCTTGTCTACTGTGAGTAATGCTGCTATGAACATGAATGTACAAATACCTCCTCAAGACACTGCTTTCAATTCTTTGGGGCATATATCCAGAAGTGGCATTGCTGGATCACATGGTAATTCTATTTTGTTTGTTTTAGGAACAACCACAGTGTGTACCACAGCAGCTACACCACTTTACATTCCCACCAACAGTGTACAAGTGTTCCGATTTCTCCACATTTTTTCATAGCAGCCATCCTAATGGGTGTGAGGTGATATCTCTTGTGTCTTCCAAATAATAATAATAATAATAATAACAAATATTTATTTATTTTGGGGAGTAGTTTTAGGCTTACAGAAAAATTGAGCAGAAAGTACATTGATTTACCATATATGCCCTACCCCTCCACACACATAGCCTCCCCCACTGTCAACATCCCCAACCAGATTGATACATTTGTTACAATTGATGACCATACACTGACATGTTATTATTGCCCAAAGACCATAGTTTATATTAGAGTTCACTTTTGATGCTGTGCCTTTCATAGGTTTTGACAAATGTCTGATGACATGTATCCATCATTACAGTGTCATACAGAATAGTTTTGCTGTCCTAAAAATCCTCTGTGTTCCAGCCATTCATGCCTATTCACCTACTCCAACTCCTGGCAGTCACTGATTGTTTCATTGTCTCCATAGTTTTGATTTTCCAGAATGTCATATAGTTGGCATCACACACTATGTAGCCTTTTGATTTTTTATTTTATTTTTGTGAATCTTTTTTAGATTGGCTTTTTTCACTTAATCATATGCATTCAAGGTTGCTTCATGTCTTTTTATGGTTTGATAGCTCATTTATCTTTAGTAAGGAATAACAGCCCCACTGTCTGGATGGACACACAAGTTTATTTATCCAATCACCCACTGGAGGACATCTTAGATGCTTCCAAGTTTAAAGCTGTTCCAAACATCCTTGAGCAGGTATTTGTATAGACATGAATTTTCAACCCATTTGTATACCAAGTTGTGTGACTGCAGGATGATACAGTGAGGGTGTGTTTAGTTTTGTAAGAAACTTCCAAACAACCTTCCACAACGGCTGTACCCATTTTGCATTCCCAGCAGCAATGTTGGTCCATATCACTGTGGCTTTGATATGTAACTGAGCACTTCTTTCTAATGTCAAAAAGTTTCTTCCACTTGGGAGTTGTTGATCTTTTCATTTCTTGTGGGGAAGCAAATAGCAAATATAATTTATTCAGACACTCTTTTGCCATTTTCTTTTTGTCAAACTAGAAATTCATTTCTTTTCTTCTGATTAAAAAGGAATACTCGGGGCGCCTGGGTGGCGCAGTCGGTTAAGCGTCCGACTTCAGCCAGGTCACGATCTCACGGTCTGTGAGTTCGAGCCCCGCGTCGGGCTCTGGGCTGATGGCTCAGAGCCTGGAGCCTGTTTCCGATTCTGTGTCTCCCTCTCTCTCTGCCCCTCGCCCGTTCATGCTCTGTCTCTCTCTGTCCCCAAAATAAATAAACGTTGAAAAAAAAATTAAAAAAAAATAAAAAGGAATACTCACTCAAAACATTTCAGGGGAAAAAAAGTATGAAGTGGAAAATGAAAATCCCCACCATGCAGAAAGCCACTATGAATTAAACTCTTTGCAGACATTTTCAATACAAATACACATTTAGAAAAATGCTATTGTACTGTACATGCTGCTTTATAACTACATAATTTATTTCAGTTTTTATTATTTTTCATTTGCCACTAGAATATTAGATCCAGGAAGGCAGTAATTGCTTTTACTTTTTTTCTCTCACTGCTGTATCCCTTGTGACTAGAGGAAGGCCTGACATATGTGGGCACTCAATAAATATCTGTTACATGAAGAAATAAGCAAATCCCACTTTTATTACCTAACACGATGTCTTGGAATTTCTTTTTTCTGTGTCCATAGGTATATATATTTTCAGCAACATCTATTTTACTGGCTGTATATATTTCAATGTATTTCTTGAACCAGTCCTTTTCTGACTGGCTATCTAACTAACTAGTTTCCAATCTGTCATTATTATAAACAATACTGCAATAAGTATGTTTTTACTTATGCTTGTGTATCTGTGGGGTTATCTCCTTGGATCATTCCAAAAGGAGAAATTTCTTGGTCAAGTAGAATGCACATTTTAATTATAAATCATTTTGCTGCTCAACATCACTCATCATCATGGAAATACAAATCAAAACCACAATGAGATATCACCTCACTCCTGTCAGAATGGCTAACATTAACCACTCAGGCAACAACAGATGTTGGCAAGGATCCAGAGAGAGAGCATCTCTTTTGCATTGTTGGTGGCAACGCAAGCTGGTGCAGCCACTCTGGAAAACAGTATGCGGGTTCCTCAAAAAACTGAAAATAGAACTACCCTACGACCCAGCAATTGCACTACTAGGTATTTATCCAAGGGATACAGGTATGTTGTTTCGAAGGGACACACGCACCTCAATGTTTATAGCAGCACTATCAACAATAGCCAAAGTATGGAAAGAGCCCAAATGTCCATCGATGGATGAATGGATAAAGAAGATGTGGTACATAGATACAATGGAGTATTAGTCGGCAATCAAAAAGAATGAAATCTTGCCATTTGCAACCACGTGGATGGAACTAGAGAGTATTATGCTAAGCGAAATTAGTCGGAGAAAGACAAATATCATATGACTTCACTCATATGAGGACTTTAAGATACAAAACAGATGAACATAAGGGAAGGGAAACAAAAATAATATAAAAACAGGGAGGGGGACAAAACACAAGAGACTCATAAATATTTAGAACAAACAGAGGGTTGCTGGAAGGTTGTGGGAAGGGAGATGGGCTAAATGGGTGAGGGGCACTAAGGAATCTACTCCTGAAATCATTGTTGCACTATATACTAACTTGAATGTAAATTAAAAAAATAAATAAAATAAAAAATAAATCATTTTGCTAAGCCAGACCTCCAGAAAGTAATTGCAATTTATTCTCCCACTCAAGTACAAGAATGCTCATTTCCTTTTTTTTATTTTTTTTTTTATTTTTTTAATGTTTATTCACTTTTGAGAGAGAGACAGAGTGTGAGCAGTGGAAGGGCAGAGGGAGAGGGGGACACAGAATCCGAAGCAGGCTCCAGGCTCCGAGCTGTCAGCACAGAGCCCGACGCAGGGCTTGAACTCACAGACTGTGAGATCATGACCTGAGCCAAAGTCAGACGCTTAACCAACTGAGCCACCCAGGTGCCCCAAGAGTGCTCATTTCCTTACAACCTAGCTAAAGAGCATCAAACCTTTTAATCTTTGCAATCTAATAGGTAAAAAATAATGCTATCTTGGGTTTAAATTCACATTTATTTGGTTATCAATGAGCCACACATCTTTTCTTGTTTATTGTCAATATGTATTAGGTTTTGTGCATTTTTAATTGTTATTAGGGTGTTTAATCTTTTCTTATTGATTTACAATAACTACATATTAGAGATATTAATTAACCTTTTGTATATTGTGAATGTTGCAAATATTTATTCTTAGTTTATCATTTTTTCAAAAATTATTTTCTTGGTATTTTCCAACCAGAAGTTTTACTTAAATTTTTTTTAATTGAAGAATAACACACATACAGACAAGTGAATTTTAAGTGTGCAGTGAGTCTTTACACCCACGTAACCATACCCAAATCAGATTTTCATGTAACTTCTCACAGTCAATAATCCTCCCAAGATAAACACTACTCCGATAAAGTTTTAACTTCCGACATAAAAATATCTGCCTTACCCTTCATGGTATGTCCCTTTGGGCCATGTTTAAAGAAATCATTCCTCAACTCATAATTATGTAAATATTCACCTACATTTTATTCTGACGCTTTTGTTACTTCGTATCTTATACTGAAACTTCTACTGAATCCTGCTGAAATCTATTCTAATATAAACTGAGATAGGTTCAGACTTTCCTGTCTTCTCTGTTCCCCCAAGAGCTACTACCCAACA
Organism: Herpailurus yagouaroundi; assembly: GCF_014898765.1. Lineage (NCBI taxonomy): Eukaryota > Metazoa > Chordata > Mammalia > Carnivora > Felidae > Herpailurus > Herpailurus yagouaroundi. The sequence goes on from NW_024412452.1 coordinate 10,219,126, forward strand.
CTATTTGTTAACTAGTCAATATCACTTACAAACCAGTCAACACCATCTCCGTGATTTGAAATGTTCTCTTTCTGCACTCTGCTTTCTTCCTTTATCTGCCTACTTATTTCTGCGTTAGCACCTCACCACTTTATTTGTTTGTTCGTTCTTTTTCGAGAAAGAGAGAGAGTGTGCAAGTGTGGGAGAGAGGCAGAGGGAGAGAATCTCGAGCAGGGCCCACACTCCTGATGCGGGGCTCAATCCATGACTACAGGATTATGACCTGAGTTAAAATCAAGAGCCAGATGCACAACCAACTGAGCCACCCAGGCATCCCTGTATCTCACCATTTCAAATACAGCTCTAGGGGTTTTTTATGTTTTTGTTTTTTAAATTTAAACCAGTGGCGTTTTTTTTTAATATGAAATTTATTGTCAAATTGGTTTCCATACAACACCCAGTGCTCCTCCCAACAGATGCCCTCCTCAATGCCCATCACCCACCCACCCCTCCCTCCCACCCCCCATCAACCCTCAGTTTATTCTCAGTTTTTAAGAGTCTCTTATGGTTTGGCTCTCTCCCTCTTTAATTTTTTTTTTTTTCCTTCCCCTCCCCATGGTCTTCTGTTAAGTTTCTCAGGATCCACATAAGACTGAAAACATATGGTATCTGTCTTTCTCTGTATGACTTATTTCATTCAGCTCTAGGTTTTAATATATGCAGAAATAAATATTGCATTGTTACTCTCTTTCAAATATTTCTTGGTTATTACTGTTTATTTGTTCTTCCAGAAAAACTTTAAAACCATTTTGTGAAATTCTTTCACCAAATCCCCCCTAAAAAATTTGAGATCCTAACTGGAATTACACTGAATTTTATACTAATTTATATACTGTTTATATCTTTATACTGTTGGACTTTCCACTTATGTCTTTCCACCTATTCAAAACTTTCTTTATCTTCCTCAATAACATCAGCAAGATTTCATCATATAGGTCCTGCACAGTTCTGTTTTTCTTAACTAGGTTTTTGTATTTTTATTTGCTACTATCTGTGTATGTATTTTTTAAATGTTTATTTTATTTTTGAGAGGAAGAGAGAACATGCAGGGGAGGGGCAAAGACGGGGGACACAGGATCCCAAGCGGGCCCCACGCTGACAGCAGCGAGCCCTACAAGGGGCTTGAACCCACAAACTGAGAGACCACAACCTAAGGTGAAGTCGAATGCTTGACTGACTCAGTCACCCAGGCACCCCTATTTGCTACTACATTAACATTTTTGTCATATTTCCTTTTTAATGCTTATTTATTTTTGAGAGAGAGAGAGAGAGAGAGAGACAGACAGACAGACAGACAGAGTGTGAGCGGGGGAGGGGCAGAGAGAGAGGGAGACACAGAATCCCAAGCAGGCTCCAGGCTCTGAGCTGTCAGCACAGAGCCCTATCGGGCCTTGAACTCACACACCTTGAGATCATGACCTGAGCCAAAGTCAGACGCTTAACTGACTAAGCCATCCTGGTGCCCCATACATTTTTGTTATATTTTCCAACTCATTACTGACGTATAGGAAATATAAACATTTTATTATGTACACATACATATTATACACACATTATCTAGTCATCTTAAACTCATTAGTTTGAAGTTTTTCTTTCCTAGGTAGATAATCTATCGTCTGAAAATATTTCAACCAATATCTCTACCTTTGATTTATTTTCTTATTTTTATTACACTATTTAGAACTTTCAGAACAATGTTTAATGTTTTGCCCTTACAAATGGCATTCTTGTCTTTAATGAAAATGTGTCTACTTCAGTGTTCTTAACCCATCCCCTCCAACCTTCACAGGTTTTGGTTCATTACGTCTGAGGGGGGGGGATCCAGGTGACTGTGCTTTGTTAGCTACACAGGTAATATCGAAGCATCTTCTTTCCCAATACAACACTGAGGACCCTACTCTAGTATTATTCAATATAATTTGCATTATTTTTCATCTTAAGGACATATTGCTCCATTCTAGGTTTAAGAGCTATTCATTGGGAGTTGGATTTCATAAAATGCCCTTTTCAGCATCTCAATGATCCTCCCACTAAAATAAACTATGAAAACATACCTGTTTGTAGTCACCCAGAACTACCAAAGCAGGTAGGACATAAAAGGCCAGTCTTCTAGAGAGAGGAATCTCATTTGGGCAAATCTGATATTCTGTGCCCTCTTCCTCTGGAGACATCCTTCCATGTTAGAGCAGCACAGGGAAGAGACCAAGAAGTGGCTCAGTTGGTTGAGTGTTCGACTCTTGATTTTGGCTCAGGTCATGATCCCAGGATCGTGGGATCAAGCCCTGCATCAGGTACTGTGCTGAGCATGGAGCCTGCTTAAGATTCTCTCTCTTTCTCTCTGACCATTTCCTTGGCTCGCAAGCGTGCTCTATCTCTCTTTCTCTCTCTCTCTCAAATTAAAAAGAAGAAGAAGAAGAAGAAGAAGAAGAAGAAGAAGAAGAAGAAGAA